>NC_090946.1:66758890-67445973 GCF_040807025.1 Struthio camelus | reverse complement strand
CTTTTGTTAGGCATGCTGGTGACATGCAAGCAGCAGCAAAACCCCACTAACGAGCTTAGTATAAGAGGCCATATCCCTCTGCTCCCTCATATAGCTAGATTAACTGTGTGTTTTCCTATATTCTGGAATGTGGTCAATAGCAAAGCACTTTAGCAACTTACACAGGAATATTATGTAGCAAGTTCTAAAGTGCTTTTCTGCTGTTTCCCATTCAAGTGATTTTTCATGGTGCATTTTGTAAGGAGTTATTAACTGCAAACAGATTTAAGTGCTGAGGACTCGCTAGATCTAAACCAATGCTTGTCATTCAAATACCTGAACATGAATCAAGTACAAATGTGAATGTTCACAGCCAGGGCAGTTCATTTGGTAACAAGCATGCATTTAGCATTACACAAAACACAGCCGTCTACCTCTTGACAGTCCATGCTTGTCCTTGTATTTGGAGGGAAAAGGGGGGCGTTCATCCTTGCTGGTGAACATTTAAAGTATATTTTCATTTTAATATCAACCTATTCCTTTTCCATGTGTGTTTCAAAACTGTCTCTGACGCTTTGGCTCGATACCCAAAGTATTTTAGCTGTTATTCTAAGATGGTAGAAATTAAAGTTCTGTTGACTTCTCTGGAGCTTTGCCAGTTTTCCTTAGAGGAGGATTTGGTTTCAGAATGTTTTGTGAAGCCTAGATCTGACGCATGTACTGCCTACCTAGTGGGTGCTGGGTAGTAGCTGTACTGGCACCAGTAGTCAGAGTGATTGGAGAAGGGGAATTCCACTGCATAGCAAGGTTTGTGGTTCCCAGCTTTGATCTTGTATGGAAATAAAATGTTTTAACTCTCTTTTGCAAAGGTGGGACTGTGTCAGACTGTCCTTTTCCAACCCAGAGAGATGTTCTGAAAGGTTGGGAATGCGATCCTGACTGAAAAGCAGACTTTCACATCACTTTGAGTCCAGCAGAGAGGAGGTCTGAACCTTGGCCTCCTGAATTCCCTGTTGGTTCCCTAGTCTCACAGCCTGAAAACATCTTTCTCTTACAGCACAAGACCTAAAAAGAATACCTTGACTTAGTCTTAGTAAAACTGAAGTGCTGCTTTTTTCGCACTCAGGAGATGGAGTCTGTTCCCAAAAGAGTCTCTGCTTTTTCCAGCTGTATCATCTCCCTCAAAATTTCAGTCCTTAAACTATAACACCTTTGGTGGCACTACCACTGAAAAATGTCATATCACTAAAGTAGCTCCAGCCAGCACTAAGCAACAGGACTAATGTGGGCTTCATAGGCACAAGAACACCAGAACCTGGGCATGTAAGTAATGAATCCATTTGTAAGGGTATCTTTTAAACTGCATGAATAAGTAGTTCCCAACCTTGACTTTATTTAGTTTAGTCTGTGTGCATAATCCTGCTGCAGACACTGAAGTTAGTGGTAAATCTCCCATGGATTTCAGTGCGTGCAAGTTGAGGCCCTCATATATTAAGGGCTTATCATTGCAAATTTGCTGAAAGCATCAAACCCTCACAGCTCATATGTGCCTCATCTTCAGTCCTGCAGAGACATCATAATACCATGTTTGTGATAGCAGAGTCATTTCCATGGCAACAGATGGAGTCAGAAATACAAGATTCTGACCTTGCTGGGTGATCAAACAAAATAGAGAAGCTGGGCAGCAAAGACAAAAGTTCATCAAACACAAATGCCCATAACCCCAGCAAGGAGGTGGGAGAGAAGCAGCAGATGAAGAAAAATTATTTCTCCTTCTCTGAAGTTTTCCCCCCCAGATGAAAGTCCCTCCATAAACTTATGTAATGCTAGAATCTGCCTAAGTATCTAATCTGGCAGAAAAGTCCAAGGAGAGCAGACAATAGCTTATAAATAAGGCCATTTCAGATTAGTTCTTTCTGGAGGATAAGCTACATGGCAGTGCTATTTTACAGCTCCTTCCTGTAGATCTGAAAGGAAGGCATTTGACAAATAGCATTTCAGTCTCATCACACTTCTGAGAGTTGCAATAATAGTCTCTGCTTTAGAGATCAGGACGGAGAGCCACTGTCAGTGACGTGGTCTGAATCAAATGCTGCTTCAGTAAAAGAATTGAGGTAGGAACGTTTGGAGTGACTAGACTAACCGGCAGTGTGATCGTTCTAGGAAGCCGAAGACAAACCTGAATGACTTTAAGGCGCCTGCTTCCTAGGCTGTGGCAGAGATAGAGATGAGACACAACTCGAAAGGCCCAGTATTTCCCACTGGTTCATAGGCAGAAGGAGAAGATGGGTGCAGCATCTGGTCTGGCAATAGAAGAACAGTTTCAAAATGAGGTAGCTTTCAAAACCAACCCTGAAGGATGGGCAGCTGTAACGCATGAGTTTGAGGAGCTCATAGGAAGGCTGGCAGCCTTTGTCACAATTGTGTTTCAGTGGGAGGTGGGCTTCTAACTCCCTGTTTGAGTTTGTGAGGACCTTTTTGACACTCCCAGCCATAATGAGCTATTAAGCAGTGATGTAGTCATAGGGTCCTACTCTGCAACGACATAAACATTAAACCTTGCTACATCTTAGGAGTAGAAGAAAGAGTGTGGCTTACGTTTATTTACTTAACTCCAACCTGACCTACCACCGACAGGACTACACCTGTTAATAAAAACAGACTTGTCCGTGGCTCCTGAAACCTGGCAAAGGCCTTATTGCTTATAGACAAGACACTAATAAATGTCCCTGCCATGTTGCTGCACATCAGAAGAATGAGAAATGATCAATGATAGCAGAAGTTGTCGGTGACTGGCTTACACTGATTATGCCACCGAGCGAGCGTTTCGTGGAATTAGAGTCAAATTCAGAAAGCTCTGACTAAGAGCTGCAACTGCTGCCCTTGCTCATAATAATTTTAGCGTTGACTATAGACACATTCTCTACAGGTTTTGTTCAGTCCATAGGCTGGTGAATTCCAGAGGAGATGAAAGATTTCAGATCTGGCCTCCAGGACTAGGAAAAGGGAAAGTCCCATTAATACAGCTAGTCATGCCAAGTACTTTGGCTAATGTTTGAGAACAGACTGCAGTATGAGCAGATGACCCCTGATTTGGTCAGTAAATGTAAGCTGTACCCAGTGAAGTTCCCCAAAGGGTGTTTAAAATCAGAGTCCCACTTACAGCCTAATGTTTACCCCTTGCCCACTAACTACTCACAGTTCCAGCATCCAGGAGCCTGAATGTTTGGTGACCTCAGTGAGCAGGTTGCAACCCAGACGCTGGGCAGGTCAGAAAAGATAGAGCAAGTAGCTGTTGCTCTGCAGCCTTCACATCTGCCTGATACTACAATTAAATCCCCTCAGCGCTTTGATATAATGGAAGTACCAACTACAACAGAAGGAGGATTTCACAGCACAACTGTCTCTCACTCTGTAACTGCAGCTATATATTTGCCTTCATAATTGGTTGTGTAGTGAGCTGCAAGAGACTAAGGAGTTTAAACAGCTAGGGAAGATAGCCTTCAAAAATAGGAAAGAGCTGTTACTTTCCTCTACATCATTCTGCTTCCTTATCTTCTCTGCTGATATTTCCTATGGACTATGCATGATGATGCTTTAGTGGGATGAAGGCATTGCCTAATAAGGCATGCGGTAGAGGCCAGAAGGCCTAGTTTTGCCATGGCACTGACATCCTCTGTGGCTCAAATACAACCCTAAGTGCCTCTGACTTCACTTCCCCTGTGGAAAATGTGGATCCCAATTCAGTGAATATTCTGAACTGATATTTGTGAGGCAGGCTGATACCTAATGCTGTAGCAACATTAAGTGTGAAGTGTTATGTTTTAAGTATAAATCATATTTGATGAAATAAATAGATTTTTGGCCCGTCTTTTTTAGAACTCCCTTACAGATAGCTGGATACGGCCTTTCTGTGACAAAAACACTGTTAAGTTCATTGGCAGGAGATATCCAGGAAACCTGCCAATGGAAATCTTAATTTATATTTCCTAAACTCTGTAGCCCCAAATCTGTTCTCTCCTGGTGATGGCAATCCAGATTAAACTCATGAGGTTAACTGAGTTACTCTAGATTTGCACCAGTGCAAAGAAAAGTGATATGTAACTTTGTGTCCCTTTTGTGGCTACTCAGCTGTGAATGTGACACTAAGATCCTCTTCACTATCTGTTGTGGTTTTCCTCATTCTCTTGCGTCGTGTAGGAGTGTTAAGAGGTGCCTGGTCAGATATAAGAGGTATTGAGGCAGACTTCAATGCAGGGTGCTTTTCCTGGCCTCTGGCCTCATATGCCCCAAAGTCAGGGTCCAAAGAGCGTGTTGCATTGGGTACTATGAGCTGGATGAGGTGCACATGAAGCTCTTTTCTGCTGACAGAAAGGCTGGCTCCTGTCTTTCAGGCATCAGCACTCTCCCTTTACTGACAAGAGAGTTGCTACAGCAACCTGCTACAGCAGACCTTCTGTGCCTTATGCTTACTGTGAGGAGATCAGTTGGCAGCTGTGGTGTGAGCATTTAAAACCATGGAGTGGACTTGATGGCAATTGTTTTCTTCTGCTATTAAGTCAGAAGTGTTTGCCTGCTGGAAGAAGACAATTTGCGGCAGTGAATTCTTTACAAGAGTGAAATAATCGCCTAAGGTAAATGGTTTAAGCACCAACTTCTGCCAGCTGTAGTGTACCAAACACCCAGACGGGATCCTAAGGCCAGTTCTGCTTTAGACAACATGGTTGAGCGACTTCTTCTGCACCTCTATCTGGCAGTCTGATGTATTTGGAATGTGCCTGCTTAGCAATCTGCTCTTTTTCTAGCTGAGTTGCTGTTTGGTTTGTGTTTTTCAGAAGCGCTCTGGAGGTGTATGTGCTTACCTGCGCCGAGTGTGCTGGGCAGCACTGCCATTGCAACTACTCCTCTTGCTCCTCCTGCTCCTGGCCTTTCTCCTCCCCGTGGTAGAAGAGACCCACAGCTGCAAGCTGGCCAACAACTTTGCTCGGTCCTTCAACCTGATGCTGAGATACGAGGGCCCACCTCCAACCTAACTTCTCGGCATGGCAAGAGGTGACGGTCTCAGAAGTAGGCTGGTTCTCTCTTGGTTTTTAATTGCAAGTATTGTAGATTTTAGGGCTTTTAATAAGGCCGTCATATTAACTGGATTTGCCACATAAATGCAGCATAATACTAGTCCACATTAATCAGGTATATGAGCAATTTTAATATTTTTACAATATTGTATTTATAATATGTATATAGAGATTGTGTATGTGTATGTATGTGTGTGTATATATATATAGTACATATATATATATATATATATATATATATAAAATATATATTTAAAAAAAGTATGTCTGTGGTCAAACGAACATCCACTATCCACTGTTGGGGATAATCCTGCAATGTTTCTGTTTCTGCCATCTTTCAGCAAGGAATATGGAATGATGGGTTTTTTGTTTTGTTTTGTTTTATTTTTAAATCAAGTTCTTGTTGTTTACAACTGAAGTCAGAGTAAGTATGAGAAGATGTGAGTATGCACCAGAGTGAAAATTGGAGAGCAGGCAAAGCAGAATCATGTTTAAATACAGTGGTCGACATTCAACCCAAGCAAAATTTGAACAATTCTGTTTAAAATCTTGAGCTGTTTTTTTCGGTAGCTCAGTGCACGGCTTGCAGAAGGTAATGGAAATATTCCCACTGACTTCAGTATGAGTGGGAGCGGGCCTCCTCTTGTTCTCATTTTTTAGCAGATTTCTTTTCCAATTACCGTGTTCTCCAGCCTACCTGAGTCGGGCGAGGAATACAGTAGGAGAAAAGCTGGAAAAAAGAACTTTTTTTTTAACTATATCCCTATAATAAGGGAACTTTTAAAATCAGGTAATAATTTTCTGAGAAATTTGTGAGGTTCACTAAGCAACACCTTGTATCAGTGATCATGTCTTTAAAAAGTAATAGGGATTGTTTTGCTTTACGAAGAGGCATTTGTGAGTGGATCCATAAAGCCTAAACAGTTGGATGCAACCTGGCTCGGCATCAGCAAAGCGTCAGCATCACCGAAGCAAAATTTTAATAATACCACCGTAGAAACAAGATTCCTTCCTAGTTGTTATATTCGTGATTTGTTAGACTGATGTAAACTGATTGCATCAAAGACAGTCAAGCATGGATTTCTATATAGTCTAAACTTCAAGGTGATGACAACTTGTCCTTTATTTATCTAACCTGATGCCTGGTTTATCAATTTTTTGAATGTACATTTTAACAGTGCCTTTTAATGTAAACATAATTCTCAGCTTTACTGTGATGAAATCATTCCTTGTGGTGTTCTACCTAACTGGACTTCTGAGAGAGAAGGCAATTTCTAAAACCGTATGCCATTTCTGAGGGCTATCCCTATTTTACCTTCTCTTTAGCCTCAGTGGTAATCATCCCAAAAAAATGTTAACAGAAGAAACAGTTACTTTCCCCATCCCAGCTGTCTTGTGGGAGGAGCTTCTTTTCAGGGTAGCAGCCTGTGATATTCAGTGTTGTTTTCCAAACAAGTCTCAAAATAATATTAAATCTATTGTGCAGGTGAATTATTTAGTAGCGGAGGGACACGAGTAGGAAACAAACAGATTTTTGTTACGGATTTTTCTGTAACAAAAACATGAAAGTTTTGTTAAAATGAGAAAGTGTGGATAGAAGACAGGAAGGCACAGAAGCAAGGAACTTGTTTTAGGTGCAGAGCAGAGGGGAACAGACAGATGTGAAAAGAAGACTAGGTAAAGACAGAGAAGAGAGGTGACTAGGTAAAGATAGAGAAGAGAGGTGTCCAACAATGCATAAGCCCTAAGAAATGGGATCATGATGAACAGACAGGACAAGAATATAGGCTCGAATGAAAATAAATCTCTTCAGTCCTGCTGATCCCATCTGCCTGCTACAGCATTGTTACTATTGCATATTAAACAGAGCTTTATTCAGTGGGATTTAAAATGGGGCAAGCAACAGGGACTCTACTAGCGTTCTGAGGAGACTTCTCCACTGTCAAGACTCAATCACTGTGTTCCTAATAGTGTTTCCAATTATACTGGTTTTGCAAGACTCCGATAAAAATGTCAGATTTCCACTAAAAGTGAAAGGAGGCTGGAAATTAGAAGAAAGATATCAGGGAAGATGAAAGTATTCATGTAGGGCTCAAGAAGTGTGAGGAGGATCTGAACTGATGCAGGTTAAAACCTGACTGCTAGGAGGTAGGAAAAGAGATCTGGAGAGCAGGCAGAGGGGGAACTGCAATCCAAAAGTGGAGGAGAGAAGACATACAGTGAGGGAGAGAAATAAGACATTCGCATCTCAACAGGGAGGGAAAGAAGGCATGGTCTGTGCTTTCTTTCATGAAGGAGCCAGATGGAAAGGTGCTATAATTCATCAAAGAATGGAGCAAATGAATTCCTTCTTTGCAACTGTTCTTTCTGGTGGCAGAGGATGTGCCTCCTCTCCCCCGATTAGCTGTTCAAGAGCCATGCACGTTTTCACAAGGCTTCTGTAAAAATTGCTGCCACTTCTGAGGGAAGAACCCTGTGGCTGTGTGGCAAGAAGCTAATCATCATACACATCTCCATTTGAAATTAAATGCTCCAGTAGAAAAGAAGTGTGGGGGAAGAGGGGCAGTAACAACCCTGCTGTATGTGTTTGTCTATAGGTGTACCTGTGCATGCGCTTTTCTGTGGCATAGCTATGTTGCGCTTCTCTGTGCTTTGGTTAGCTGTTCCCTTGTGCTGAAAGTAAAATGCTAGTGAGAGGGAAAGAAAAAAGTAATGTGGAAAAAATGTAACTACTAGAGAAAATCAGCAGAGAGATAGCCAAGTCTTACTGTGAAAGCACAGAATCTCACATCAGTTTCCTTTCTGACCAGCCTTTCTGCTCTGGATGTTTTCTGTGGGTTCACAAATGCATGTGACACTACAAAAGTATGCAACTGGATAATAAAATTTCCGTGGAATGGACCATAAGAGAACAACTGCAACATCACCTTGATGTTTCAGGGTTGTGGCAGGTTTAAAAAAAAACCCTAAATTAGAAACACACTTTTGCTGCTGGGTTGCATTCAATTTATTCTGTAAATCCCCTGTCTGTAATCTTGGAGTCTTTTTGCTTTAAATCTCAGCAAATCCATTCTGATAAACTTCAAATAATTTAAATATCTCACACAAGTGATGAATCTTTCTGCTTTTTTGCAAGGGAAACTGTCCGAAGCACAGGGCCTTGGTTTTCATCTCACTTAGAACACTTTCCTTCGTCTATAAGTGTCGTTGACCTCACCAGGGTTGTTCCTGTCTTACGCAGATGAGAAATGAAAATTAGGCCCTTTATTTTTCTAATAAAGAATTTAAAAAATCAGAAAAGTAAGTTTGAAATGTAAATCCAAAACTTACTGTATTTTTAATTCTTCCTCTGAAGAGTTTGAGATACTGATTTCTGGGAGCATAAATACTAATCAAGTCAGTGGTTTGGACAATGAAAACAGAATGCCCAGTTCAAGTTCCAGGAATATAAGCAAAGCTTAGATTCCTTAAAATACCTAGTAAATCATTTACCATTAAACCATTTCCAAATCAGTCATTAAAATCTTGAGCACTGTTCTTTATGCCTGAATCTTTGCTCACACATGATTTGGTGTTATGGCCTAGCTTTTTTACCTACACAATCCCAGCTCAAACCTCTCTGGCATCTATATATAATAAATGTTTTTTTTATAGCTCAGCTTCAGACTGGGACCACTGTCCAAAGACACCCCTTGGTGAAAGCCTAAGATCCGCAAAACAAATAAGTGTCCACAACTGAGTACTCATGCTGCCTTGCTCTAATCCAGATCCAATCACTGTCAGTGTGCTAAAGCGCTAAAATAGACCGAACATGTTTGAGCTTGTAAATTGTGCATCTGTCTCAAGCCACATAGCCTATACTGCATGCAGATATCCAACCTGTTTACAGAGCACAGCTCTTGTGCATCTGTCCAAGCTCTTTTGCCTGCACAATTGGACCTAGTATTTGACTGACCGCATTAATGACTCTCCAGTGTTGAAGGCAAAATCCTGCTCTCCAGTGCCCATGTATTAAAGTAAGAATTCTGCACAGCCCCAAGGGCAGACTCCAGACTCAGCCTTTGGAGTGAAAGCAAGCCTAATTTATGAATTGTAATTGACTTTGTAGCCAGACACTTTAAACAGTATTTTCTATGACTGCAGTACAGTGAGGCAGAGATTTGCTGTTGTGTTACATGTCCATTAATAGCCCTTCCTCTGATTTGAACTAGCAATTAAGATTGTATTACCTACTATTAATATATGACCTCTTCAGAAATATCTATATGAAAAACATATTCCGTTATATGCACACACATTGCAAAAATCATATTCTCCTGAGCACAGGTGGTTCAGCAGTCATAGTTTCTACCAAGCACTAGCTTATTTACCCTGGCTGAGACACTTAACTAAACTCAAATATTTCGGGCTGAAAAGAAAGCTACTAAGCTAACTAGTAAAAACACCTGATGATAACCGAATAATTTGCAGAGCTCTTAGAATCACTTTCCATTTCTCCTTAATCCTATTCATTGGGATAGTCAAAGACCCCAGAAAGAACAAATGTCTCCTAAAAGTGGTCATCCCTAGATATGCAGATTGCAATCACTACATATCAGAATGAGTAGTACGTTCTATATAGTCACTGTAGGACCTCAGGAGTTTGCGCAGTCTGATCTCTTCTTCAATATCAAATAAGATGTTTTGCTTTGTTTGATGTATGCATACAGATCTCATTAGCACTAACGAGACTTGAAGAGTGAGTTTATATACAGGAATTCTTTTAAATTTTGTCATCAAGAGAATACCTCCTTCTCTTTACTCAAGCAAAAATAAAAATCTATACAGCAGAGATTCCCAGAGCAAACAAAACCTTTCGGAATGACTAAAGATTACAGACTGAAATTTATCTATTATCCACCCTAGTTAAGTGGAGAAGTAGTTTTGCCTGTTAAGAAATGCTGGTATAAATACCCCAGTAAACATATCTTTGCTGGGCATCATTCATATCTTTTCAGGTCATAGATTGTGTACCCAACCAGCTAAACTAACTGATTTGGAAACTTTATTATCCATTGGTAGTATCAGTTGCTAGCTTGCAGCTGAACACACGTTTGCCCAGTGAACTATATCAGCTTCTTCCAGAGTCGCCAGGGGCTGTCAAGGATATTCTTAGTAGTTCTCAGATCATTGACCTGCTATGAGCCATTACAAGTCTATTGCATTAATCTAGCTGTCAGCTGTTGGCAGCTCTCAGAAACCAGTTTATTAAAATACTAAAGATAACATTGGTACAGACATCATGATTCATTTAGAAGCCAATCTTATTAGTTTGTCATATTTAAACATAATTAAAAGTGGGTTATAATCAGATTAGTCATAAGTGTTGGGTAACTGTGTTGCATGTTTTAGTCACAAGACTTTTTGACTTGCAAATATGTTTAAGAATTGTGGGCTCATTTTGGACTTGCTCAATAGTAAAACCAAACAAAGCTAAGAATCTTGAATGTAGTATTTTCCAAAAAAGTATTAAGTGGAACAGAATAATCTGTAATATAGTTGAATTTTTTAAAGTAACTTTGGTCTATCCAATTCAAAAAATATGTATTTACCAGAGAGCTATCAGTAGATCTGGGGGGAAAAAAAAAAGGGTTGTAGCAGAAATATACCAATTAAAGCAGTAGGCTAAATGGCACCATTGTTACCTAAAAGTTTTAGCATTTGCCAGAGTTTAAATATTTATAGTTGTGGGCTATCTGTTCTCCTCCAATTAAATCACGGGCAAGACTGAGCTGCACTGCTGAAGGTACAACATCTCAGTGGAGATAGCAGGAGACATTTAAGTGTTCAAAAGGCAACTTGGTTTCTTGATGCAGGAGATGAACCTGTAGGTTTGACCATCATTCTCAGTGTGCAGTCATCCTGGCGTGATGAGAGCAACCCAGGGTCAATGGCACAAGACATAGGGCTTACCAGTCTGTTCTGTCAGGCAAAATTTTGACAGTGGCCATCAGCATTGTCCAGTTTCACCTCTCTGACCGTGGAAAGAGTTTCCGTTTAAGGTGATTCACTCCAGCTGAGATCTGAACCTTGGAGGTGCTTTTTCCTCTCCAATAAAAGTAAAGGAAACCACCAAGTCCACTAAGTTAAATCCTACAAAGATAAATTAAGCACAGGTAGTAGCCACTGATGCCCCAGGAGAAGATGCAGGAAATGCCATTGTGGATGGAAAGATAATCATGAAGTTCTGTGTTGACTCCCTAGGAATTAGAGGCTCATTGTAGACATGAAGTAGGAGGTTTTCAGTTCCCTTCCAAGTAAATGCGAGGTTTGACCATTAGCCTTCTGGGTATGTGGGGGTTATGCCTTATTGAACACTAGCAGCTTCCTGGCTTCAGTGCCTTTCATGGCAATAAGTTCCACATCCTACCTATAAGTTGTTTGAAAAACTTGTTGCAGTGAGTTGTTTTTGAAACAGAAACCTTTTGTTTAGGGGGCGGGTGGGGTGGAGTTGTTTGGTTTTCCTTCTCTGAGCATTTATGCATTGAATCCAAGGAAACAGAAAGAGCAGCATTACCTTTCTAGACCATTCCTTGTCTTTCCTTCTTTTATCACGTCTTCTCTGCTTTGTCTCCTTCCTATGGGAAACAATTCCAATCTTTTCTGCTTGTTTTCATATGAGTACTCTTCCATGTTCTTGATCATTCCTGTCACCTTTCTCTAAACTGTTTCTAATGCCAGTTCTTCCTCCACAAGTAAAGCGAAAAATCTGGTCCGTTTTCTACAAATTGAAACAGCTGGTGGCTGCCCAGCAACTTCGCTCCTTGTTATTACAGCTCCATCTCTCCATCCCCATCAGCTTTCTTCTCTCTGCCCTGGAGTCCATCCCTGCTGCAGCTATTGGACTTGACTGCTGAACACTCACCTTTTCCAGCCCTCCTGCCATGGATTATTTAGATGTCTCATCCTTGTGCTACACCCAGCGCAGTCCAGTTTCAGCCTGCCCCTTCGGTCTTGTGTCATAGCCTCTTCACAACAGAGCCCTACATGCAGAATCGTCCCCTCCTTTCCGTACCTTCACCCACTCTTGGCCTTCCTCTCTGTATTTCTCCAGCCGGACACGCAGGACAGAGTCGGTCCCAGCATGACCAGCCCAAACCTTTCCCTGTTGCAGTTCCTCATGCAGATGCTCTGCTTCAAGGCCCGTTGCCCTGTGCCCATGTCAGAGCACCCTTGGAAGCTGTCTTAAAGTACTCTGGCCTTTGGCAGCCATCTCTCCTGAGTCTCCTGGCTGTGGCTTGTCCTTATCTGTCTTCTGTGTCAGCTCAGGGCCTGTTCTTAATACTCACATCTGCAGATCAGAGCGCAAGGGTGTATTAGTAGTGAATGTAATTATTAGTAATGTAATTATTAGTAATGAAAGCCTTGCCATTAGCATTGTTCATAACCTGCCCAGACTCTTTTCTCTTGTTCCCTCTAAGCAGGTTTTGATGGGTAATCCAATTACAATGTACAGAAAATTGCCCCATAATCAGAGAGGAGGGCCAGTGTTTCAGCTGCAGCTCTATTACCCTCACATTGTCACCACCTGCGTAAGCACTACCATGTGCTCCGCAGCCCCGGGCTGTACGCTGAAAGGCGTATGCCCTTGAGTTGCCGGGAATGTTTGAATATTGCTGTTATACATCATAATGAGCCAAGATTTTTTTTTTTTTAGTAGCTGGAAGAAAAGAAAGAAAGAAAGAAAATAGTCACTTTTAAGCATCTGATTTCACAACCCATTTATCAAGCGCTTGGGCAAACCATTTATTTTAGGTCCTTTTTTTTCACTCAAAAGCTAAATGTTAAAAAAGGAGAGGTGAATTTCAAGAGGCTGGAAGCTGGAGGCTGGCTGTGGTGCCACCCGCCGCTATCAGCTCTGTGCCTTGAGGCCTCCAGCTATTTTCCCTAACATAACCCCCACCTTCAAAATCAAACTGTTTCTTTTGTCAAGTCCAATAAGCATTGAACAGCACACACTTGATTTCATTGCAGATATGAATACCTCTGTATGGTACTTTCCATTGCTATGAAATATATATATATATATGTAGATTATATGTATTTGTAATGGGGAGTGTAATTATTCTCCTACTTAAAGAAAGGTGACATTCCACATCAATGTAACTTTCAAGTGCAGCTTTTAAAAGAAAGTGTGTCTGGAAGGGAAGCTGGGAGAGTTTAGAGGTATGTGTTTTAATGACCTTTAATGAGCTTTAATAAGGTTTGAGTTAGGGCCTCATCCTCTGAGGTGAAAAGCACCCAAGATGATTTTCCCATCACCTTCTCGGACATGTCCCTGTGAGAGTTTTTAATCTGATAGTCACAGACTGAGCACTGGCTGTTTCTGAAGGTATTTGGATGTTGCATGTGCTAAATATGTGCCATTTCTCAAAGTACCAACTTCCATTTTGTGCACATGCTTGAATGGAAGTCAAATGACACATCTTTGTCTTGCTCTGAGGCCATGACTGTCTTTTTTTGTCTCAGTAGCTGGATTGCTTTTGATTAGTCTCATTCTTTCCATTTTTTTCCTTCCTTTTAATTTGTGCTCATTCAGTTTATCAGGTGATGCCAGGAAGGCATATTCCACCTGCCCAACCTCAGAGCTACCTTTCCAGCAGTTTACCTTCTTCTCAGTTGTTTACTTCGGGGTACTGGACCACTGTGAAACAGTTACACAAGCAATAATGCGGGTGTTGCATTTTTCTTTCATTACCTTTTGTGAGGTGTAGCACTGCATTGACATTGAAAAGTGGTGGGAGACCCAGAAGCTGCATTATTGTTTACTAGCAACTTAACCAATGTACAGTGCTTCTGCAGAGGACCTGTCCTCACTTCTCAAAGCAGCTGGCTGTGTTGGGCCCAACTGAATTAACAAGGCTGGATTATAAACAATCTTGGATTCACTTCACCAACACTCCATCAATCTTACTTCCATCAGGTTTTGTACTTTTGTTTAGTTTTAAGCTAGAAAAAACTTTAAGTGAATGTGCTAAGCCCCCCCCCCCCCTTATAGGGTACATAAATATCTCATATATTTCACAAAAATTAAAACAAAATGAGCATTCATATTGAAAAGAATTAACAAGTTCTAATTAGCTTATTAAAAAGTTAATAAGAACAGCCTGGAGTGAAGTTTTCTGTAATCAAACCATTGTTTGTTTTTAATTTTAAAATCACCAAATACCAAGATACATTTTGCCACCTCTGTTAGAAATGAACTGGTAATAAAATGTGAATCCTCCAGAATGGAAGGTTTGTCGATGTAGATCTGAATTTCACCAGTATGTCCTATATTCTATCATTGCTTCTGAGCACTAAGGAAATCGAAGGCCGTTCACAACAGGAACTCATCTTGTGAATGGTTTTAAAATTGTTTAGAGCTCCTGTGCACTTACAAATGTTTGCAGTGGGGAGGAACAGAAAACTTCATGCGAACCCTGTGGATTCTGCGCATTTGTAACACTGGCTTGAATTCAGGTCCCCACCTCAACTTCTTGTAAATGTTAATATTCAAGTAGAACAAAAATGTTAGCGGCAATTACAGCATGAACATTGCTTGTTTATGTATAGTAGCTGATAGCAGAGTCTGTAATAATCTGTGTTTATACATGTGCTGTTCAATGTAACAGTTGGGTATGAAATACTTTTTAGTGTCACAAGAAAATAACTGGATTGATGTCACTTTTTGCTTGTATGAGCATAATTATTTGCGTTGCAGGGACCAGTTCCACTTTTGTCATGTTATTTATGCTTTTTAAATACATTTGTGATAAATTAGGCTCATTTCTAAGGTAAACAATACTGGAGCCAAACAGCTGTCTCTGTACATGTGCATGTTATCACAGCTGATATCAAGGCTAAGTCAGACTCCTTGTCTTGCTTGGACCTTTCCTTAACCTTTTTGGCTTGATTCAGGGAAATGTGGACCAGTCTATTTTCTTATTAGAAATGTGGTTTTTTGAAAAGCTAAACTTATTTTTTAGATCCTTTCTTTTTACAACTATTGATGCAGAAAAACTGTAACAATCGTATTTTTCTAAACTACCACTTGCTTTGTGTTGGGAAATGATATATAGATATATATTTTATTCTACAAAATTCCATGTAGCTTTGAAACTCTTTGTTTTCTTATGTATTCTCCTATACACCAGAATTATCTAAAGATGCTGTAAGCTTCTATATACTGACTCTCTATGAAAATGTATAAATATGTAACTGCATAAGAAGACTGACTTTATTTTTTGTTTAAATGTATTCGAGCTAAGTCATTCTTAGTGTTATTCTACACTATATAAAAAGACAGAAATCAGGTCATTTTTTTCAAAAATCTGGACCTCGTTATGTAACACTTCCTAAAAAGTCTTGACTGAAAGTCAGGAGAATTTATCTGAGAAATGGTGCCATTTCAAGGTCTGATTCTGTAGTTTCTTCACACTGTTTAGGACCTTATTTCCCAAGTACTCCCATGAAATTTCACTGGAAAAGTTAGAAATAAGAGCCTATGATGTGTGAATAGCCAGGCAGAATACGACCCTTAATGAAGAACAGAACCTTTTAACTAAGGAAGAGGTTATGTTTTGAGTATTTTAGGATAACATTTTAGTTCTCTTCTGCACTGTGCATTCCTCCTGTATATTCTGGATTTATTCCATAGCTGGAGTGCCAGATTAAATCGATTGAATCCCCATGCACAGATGAATGTAATAGAAATCTGCAGTGAAATATTGCAGAAAATGGCCTGATTTCCTTCTTCAAAACAAGTTTGTGTTTAAAGGCACTCACAGCCTGGGCTTCTGTGCACCTTTGAAATAGAGGCTATTGGTTTGTACCTTGATCATGGTATAATGTGGAAGGACTTTTGCTCTCTGCCTGGAAAAGCATAATATTTTCTCAAATAAAAGAATGAGATTTTGAAAAACTCTTCTGGGAATTAAGGACAGTTGGGACCTTCTGGGATCAGGCCACATTATTCTGAAAGTTTATCCCTTGATGATAAACAAAATATGCTGTGGCTTTGCTGTTTGCAGGTAGGATAAAGAGACTGGAAATACATTATCCCAAGCCCTAGCCTTGCAACTATTTTGTGATGCTTTACTGTTTGCGACTGAGCTATGCTGAATCGGATTATAAAATCAGAGTATTTTATTGCATGTGTCCTTTTTTGTAATGAAAAAACAATTGTATTTGACATTGCAGCTATAATGCAGTAAATAAACACATATATTTCTTTTTAAAGGCTTTTAAATTATTCTGGGGTCTCACATTTTCTCTGTGCTGATTTCTTACCATCAGTGGATTTGTGATGACCTAGAAACACTCAGAAGAAGCGAAGCAAGGGTAACATTTGCTGCTACCTGCCTTCCTTTTTGCTCATGTACTACTGGAAGATAGTTGTGCTGAATATACCTACTTCATCTAACCCTGTAAGATATAAGACCATGCTGTTGTTTGAACAGAATTCTACAGAGCCCATAGAAAATGTGTGTTTGCTAAATCATACTATATTTCTGTATGATTTCTTAGGGCTCTAGCCTTTGAGACTCTTCTGGGGTTCCCCTCAGTGCCAAATCTTCTAAGACAAAGGTTTTTTCTTTTTCACAGCCTCAGATTTGAAGTTAACTCTGATCACATGTTGTGAGTGAGCAGTTTAGACACTGCTGACTTCTCTGAAGACTAATCACTACAGCACAACTTTCATTAGCATCCAAGTAATTGCCACTTTCTTTCTTGCATCTTTAAGAGATCTGCCAGGATCTCTGACATTAAAGGACTCTGTGGGCAATTACTTCTGGAAAAGTAGAAAATCACTAAGATGTTTTTAGATAATTTAGGGCTAGGTTCCTGGTTGCTTTTATGAACGCACTGACCTTTATCAAGTCTTTGTGACTTCTCTGAGGTTTTTGTAACCATGTGGTCCTATCCCTTCCTATAAGCTATCTCCTGCTAAGCCCAAAAATACAAATGCAAACACTTCAGTTGATCAAAGCTGTGTAAAGATCAGGGCAGCAGCTTGGATCCCTCCCAGGAGAGGACAGGGGAAACTGGAGCGCAGGGCTTTGGAACAGCAAACTCCGATGGTGGGAAGAGAGAGCAGTGTCAGAAAAGAGAAAATAGCTCACACTTACATGGTGAGTGAATATTTTGTTGACCAGGTTCAGGCTGCAAACAACTCTGCAGCTGATCTGTGGGAGAGGATACAGTCAATGAGAATTACTCTAAATGCTTTTAGAGGACACTGAAGTACTCCAGCCAGCTATAAATCTCTTAAGTCGTACAGTACTGGAGAAACACCTGTTTTAGACAGCAACCCTGCTGTGAGAGGATGAAAGTATCTCTTAGGTTGTAGCAACAAGAGGTGGCAAGTTCAATAAATAAAAATAATAGGGTAAGACCCTCCAGTGGAGTAAATCAGTGTAGCTTCATTGAAGTTGTTGGAACTAAGTCAGTTTACAGTGGTGAGGATCTGGCTTGTAGTCAACTGGGATTTTACAGAATGCTTAAAACCTCTCCATTTTGTAGTTCTTTTCTCCCTGCTGCCTGTGCGCTAAATTGTATCCACACAAAAGTCCTCGCTAGTATAACGAGGTCATTTCAGATGTGAGCATTCATTATATGATTAGGTAAAATTAAGAAAAAAAAAGTCATTAGCAAAGTCTTAAATAAAAAAAGGATGGAGCAAGGTTACTGAGTGAGAACCATTTAAGTAAAATTAAAATCAGCCCAGGAGAGTTAATGGGGAGTGGCTTTCTACGGAAAAAGGCTGATGGTGTGGTTGATGCTGCACATAGAAGCAGAGCTTTCTAGCCCTGAGAGATTAAAAGCAGTGGTTGGGGTTTTTTCTAGGTTAATATTTCAAGCTTTCTAAATTTCATTTTTTGACATACCATGAATGCAGCCTCGGCTTCCAACTGCAGAAAAACACTCTGATAAACACATATTGCTGGGGCAAATGAGACTGAAGTTTCATCCGGTTTTACTGTAGCATTCGTGGTATTAAGAAGGATTGTAATATAATCCTCTTCAATGAATAACCCTAACAGATGTTATCAGGGTTGCTCTGTACGCGCAGCGGACCTCTTGCTAGAACTCCCTCTGTGGAAGTCCAGTTCATAAATTGTCCTAATGGGCTGCTTGAGTCGTCCTGCTGCCGCAGCCGCATGAAAGAGAGGTGGTTAACAGCGCCCTTGAAAGCCTGCATTATTCCCATCTGGTTTGCATTACAATACTGCTAAATAGTTCATGTTTTTTGTTTTACAAACAAATAAGAGCAGAACTAATCTCTTTGTTTAATGTTCCTTGATTGACATTTGAGCGGGGAAAAAGTTTTGTAGTTTTTTTTCACTTTGGATCTTGATGTAGCTGTGCAAAAGCTTTTAACGGAAGATAGATCAGGTCTCTGTCAACTTTTCTGGTGGGCTTTTTGTGGCACCATTGGCACAGAAAAAGATACGCGGGAAATGCAGATGATGAATGTGCTGTTCAATCAGCTGGGATTTCTTTGCTTGCGCTGAGATAACTCGATGAAGTGCAAACAGAGACAGGGAGCAGATGGTGACTGCTTGTCAGCCTTATACAAAACTATCTCTGGCTGAGGCTGCTGGAAAACATAGCAGCTATTAGTACCCCTTTGCCCTTTTGCAGGGCCCCCTCAGAGGGGCTCCAAGCACCGTATCGTGAGCGAGCCATTAAACCGCAGTGCGCCTGAACGTGCTTAATCACCACCGTTTTACAGCGAGGGAAACTGTAGCCCTAGGAGGATTTGGTCCCCATTTTAACCTCCCGGTTCCCTAAATTCCTGGTTAGGTGCACAGACAAAGGTGTTCCTGTGAATGCTTTGCTGGACCTTGTATTTTTGCAGCAGTAAGGGTGCCACTTCTGCAATGAGTTGTGCAAGGGCAGGATGTTGCAGGCGGGAGCTGCTCCGTGCAGACACATTAATCCGCAGCGCAGAGTTCACAGACGGGTCAGGAGCCCCGTTCGGATGCGCCGACTCCTCTCAGGCACCCGGTTGCAGAAATGTTGACCAAAGTGATGTTTCAGGTGGTTTCCTTCGACTCCCAGGCAGGTCCCACAATAGCTGAGGCCCCTTGGCTACTTCTCTGCTTTAATGGCTGCATCAGCTGTTATAGCTGACATTTGGGAAAATGCCTTTATTAGATTTCCCACAGCTGCCCATGAGGCTGTGTTATCCATGAGGCCTAGTCGCAGGATGGGATGTAAGGTATAAAACATCAAAATATTCACTCTCAGCCTTTTGCAGCCTGGACCTGCAAGGGGGTGATGGTCTGTCTGTAAGAACAGTTAAGTAAACATACTAAATTTTACTATGCAGTAATATTTTTAATGGTATTACATAAACGGAAACAAGTTTGTCAATTAATCAGCTTCACTCTTGAGGTGAATTCTCTGTTGTTTGCATCTTGCATCGCAAGATGAAATTTTAGCACAGTGGAGAATGCGTCAGTCATACCCTCGCCGCCCCCCGCGTTGCTCGCCAGCCTGAACTCAGGGGCAAACGTGAGTGTCAGGGACCGGCCTAATGCTTGCTTGCAAATAGGCTCTATAACCTATGCTGAGCAAGACATCCAGGCAATTATTTATTGCTTTCTCTACTATTTATTTCATATTTTTCTAGCATTTTCCTCCAGAGGATGTCAAGGCACACTGCAAAGCTTAACTGAGTCTCAACGGTCATCTGTCAATTAAGTCCTTTTTGCTAGTTAATGTGGAAAGACAGTAGTTCTCACGCATCTCACTACGATAGTGCACAATAGTTCCACTCAGGACTGTAAAAATAAATTGTAACTGATAAACGCTGCAGTTCCTACTATTCAATCATTTTCACTGTGAAATTTGGCATTCCATTGAAAAAATTTCAAATCCAGGAATAGTAAATGCCGAGTCATAAAAGCTTAGGAAATTGGTAGAATCCAGAGTGCAACACAGCATTACAGCGTCTGATCTGCTGTCTCCGATAATGCCCTCGCAAGACAAGGGTCTTTTTTTTCCCCCATTCCTGAACGAATGAATTGCAGCATGTATGAAATCTCCAGAGGCCATCTGTGACTGTAATTCATTTACCCACCGTATTATGGAACAGATTTTCCAGTGAGTTCAAAAATCTGGGGAGGGGGAGGGAAGAGAACGATGAGAAGGATCTGTGATCCATATCTAAAAATAAAAATATTATTCAGTTGTCATATTTGATGGATAAAGTGTCTGACACACCCGGCGAAGTCATAGTAACTAGATAAATATGTTTAAAACATTTAATTTTGATACATTAAGAATGAGTTGGAGCAGGGGCTCATCGACGTTGAAATTAAGCAGACGTTTCTAAGTTCCTAAAAGCCTCTGATATTGTTTAGCTTGGAAGAAATTTTGCTGTAGATAACTTGGAAGTGTAAAGGGAAGCTGGGCTCTGTGCACAATGGAGCCGTTCTGACAGGTCAGCACTAGCAATTACCTTTCTTCTTCATCTGTTATTTTCCAAGTGCCAGCAGCCCGTGCCTGATTTGCATTAGACCAGACGAGGCCCCTCGGCAAACTTACAGATCCTTGGCTTCTGCTTTTAAATTGAAATTAGTACTTTCATTTATGACCTTAGCTGCTACAAAAATATTTTCGTATATAGGGTGCTCTCAGTATTTCTGTAGTGCTGTTAACATTCAGTAATTGTAATTAGTAACACATCCTCGTGAACAGCCAATTAGTTATGTGGTTTTAAGTGTCAGATTTCCTCCCTGAGTAATTCCAAGGAGGTCACGGAAGTTACGGGAGGAATGAATTCAGCCTGCAGCGGCCAGCAGGGTTAGTGTTTATATAGCGTGTAATGTACTGGTACCCACTGAAGAGTTTTCGGCTTTGCACCAGCATCCTGTGTTTCTCCATAAAATGATATTGTGCAGAAGAGGAAAATAATGCAAACTTCTAAAAATTGTTTTCTTTAGCCATCTGACCGGGAGTTATGTCTGGAGGAGGAAAAGGTTCACTTCCAAGCAGTCAGTATGGAGATGTATCTGAGAAGCAAGGGGTGGAAAGAAAGGAGAGAGAAGGAACAACCACCAGGAACAGCTCACCATGAATCTGTGAGATCACTTAAAGGCGCTGCACCGAGCCTTTCGCCCGCGGTCCTGGCACTTGGGAGTGCCCATGGCAGCCTTTTCCCCCTACTGAGTCAGGTCCTGAAATATCTCCCTTCCGAGTCAGTGCAGAAGTGAGGATGACGTATGCAGCCACTTTCTTTTCCCTCCTCTTCAAAGGCTTGCAAACCTCCACGCATCCCACCTCGCTCACACAGGTGCTCAGGGGCCCAAACCAGGAAGCAGCTTGGGAATATCCGGTGCAGCAAAGTTTCAGCAGTCCGAACTCCAGCCTCTGGGGCAGCTCGCAGCTCTTCATTTGCGCAGAGCCGAGTGTGCTTGCTTGGGGGCCAAATTTAGCCTAATACTGCTAATATTACTACATTACCACTTTCAGCATGATCATCACAGCCTATTAAGGATGAAGTAGCTGCAGATCATATTTCATTTTTGGTCATGCCTTCAAATATATAGCTGATAAACTACGTTACGCTGTGCCACACTGCTGAATATAGCTTTTTGATGGAAATTATACAATATCAGCAAGATATGCAGTGACAGGACACCATTCATATCAGCAGAACTGCATCTTTTTAACTACACTGAGTATTTATTTTTCCACTGGAGAACTAAGTTATATCGACAAAAATATGCTTTCACTGGTACAGCTGTATCTATACAACAGGCTTTTTCTTACAAGCTAATTTAAAAAAATAACATATTCCATCACAGTCCTGACCAACAAAATCTGTAGTGTTGTCCTCGCCTTAATGAACATGGGCGCTAGGTGAGGGGTTAGTAAATAAAAGCAATCCAGGCCTGCTTCTCCCGGTCTCGGCTCTGCTCGTCATTCTTCAAAAAACTGCGGGAGATGATGAGACACGTGGCTGCTTCAGCATCATCATTTAATTTACGCAGGGAAGCGATTTGACCCCAGGTGACTCAGATCAAATTCGAAGAAGAGCAAACATCATTCACCACCCAAACTGTCCAAGGCAAAAGTCGGGAAGTGGAAAAACAAATGAAAGATGCAGCAGTAAGGTTAAAAAAAATAATAATAATAGCATTTACATATGGATAGTAAAAAGGGTAGATGACAAATGAAGTGGCAGCTTTCTAACAGTAGGAAAGGGAAAGCCAGAGTGGCCGCAGGTGGAAATGCTCCTTGGGCGGGTGGGGGCCAGGGCACCCGAGGGGAGAGGGAGCGGGAGCTGGGCGGGAGGCAGAGGGATGGGGCCAGCCCCACGGCAGGGCTGGTGCCGGGCAGGGTGGCACCAGGGCACATCCGAACCAGACCCTGGTTCCTGCAGTGGCCAGAGGAAATCCGTGACCCGGCTTCTCCAGGGTGAAATCCTGCTCTTCCCAGAAATCAGTGCAAAATTCCCCTTAACTGGTTTCACAGATAGCTGGTGATCTCACTTTTTGCAAGCCTGGCTCGCGGAAGAACCGGGGAATTACGCGGCCAGGATTTTCTGCCAGGAGCTCGGAGCGCCCGCACGGCGCGGGAACCGGCGCCCTGCGCCTCCGCAGGCTGCCGGCGCCTCCTCGCACCGGCCTCGCTCCAGCCCGTCAGCCTGCTCGTGCCTCGGGCCTGAGCTGAGCGGACAGCAAAATTCCTTCTGCTAAAAAATACAACTGTGTATTTTTAATAGCATTTCAAATCAGGAGTCGCATGGCTTGCGGCAAGCAATGCTGAGCGGATTTTTCAAGGTGGTCGCTCTCTTGCTCAGCAGGACTCTCCAGCTCTCCGTCGGCAGCTAGTCACGAAGAAACGACGGCCAGCGCGGGCGCTGCGGGAGGCCCGCTCCCCGGCAGGCGGCTCCCCGCGCCGCCCCCAGCCCCATCCCGCTGTGCCCAGCCGCCAGCAGGCAGGCGGGGGACCGGGGACGGGGCAGCTTTCCGGCGGCAGCTCGGCAGAACGAACACGTACCCGCAGAGTCCTGTCCTGTCATCAGTGCTTCTTCAGGGCTTCGTTTTCCCTCCAAACACGTCAGCTGTGTCCTTGCCCCAGCGTCACCGGCCGTGTTGAGTTGTCCCAGCTCTTCCCGCAGCTCCCCTGCCCGCAGGCATGGCGTTTCCGCCCTGCACTCCTCTGCATGCACCTCTGAGCACCCAGGAAAGCTCAAAAAAAGCCAGAGAGAAAGTTTGTGGGAGAGAAAGGCGTTGGTTAAATTTCCATGTAAACGCAAGCACCCTCTCCTAGTGCTCGTCTCTGGGGCTGGGATTTGCCCAGAGAGGTTGTGGAGTCTCCATCCTCAGATATTCACAAGCCGTGTGGACACAGTCCTGGGCACCCTGCTCTAGGTGACTGAGCAGGGGGGTTGGACTAGATGCTCTCCACAGGTCCCTCCCAACACCAACCATTCTGGGGTTCTGGGATACCGACAGCCAGGACGTGCAGTTCTTTCGGTTCAAAGGAGTCTCAAAATGTGAGGTTTCATTTTTGCAAAATGTTTCTTGTCCTTCGGAGGCCCTGGTTTGAGTAAGGCTAGCTGCTGTTGGGACTGAGGTAAGCTGGCCATCTGGGGCCACATTTTGAGAAGAGCTGCTCCTGATGTTGCGCTCAGAGCAACCTCTAACTCGGCTGAACAGTTCATATTTTTGTGCGATAAAAGCCTTGCCTTGTCTGACTTATTTTTACAGTATTTTTAACTACTAGTCAGCCACCTTGTTTTTGCTGCGGGAAGAGCTAAATGTAGCAATTAGAAAGAGCTGGAAGAGTGCCACGGTATTTTGCGATGTGATGTGCTCATTAGCAGCATTAGATTCGGTTTCACTGCTGGCGTTTGAGAGAACCAAGTCCAGACTGGTGTGAGACCCTTCTGGTGTGGTTTCACAGCGAGCAGTTAAAGAACCCCAAAAAGAAAGCTGCCCCTTGTCTTTGAAGCCAGGTCCTCCACCAATTTAGGATGAGGCAGAGAGCGTGTAACTCTGTGAGCTGCTCCATGCAGTGCATGGCCTTCCAGTCAGGGGTAATGTAAAAAGGAAAAGGCAATATGTGCGTTGCTGGATGCTTCCTCCAAGTCAGCAAAAACTTAATTCATTTCTTATGATAGAAAACTAAGTTGAGAGAAGAAGACTTTTACTAAATAGAAGAGAGAGGGAGAAATGTATTTTCTTTCAGTGCTACTTTCCTCCCAATGAAAATGGAAGTTGATATTTTGGAACGTTGTGTTGGATCAAACCAGTGAGGCAAGATATCATTGTGAACATAAGTTTTGGGCTATCAGTGTCTGATGCTAGAATTCATATTGCTCTGACCTTTTTTGCCTAAACACAGGGAGAAACCTGGGTTCATTAAAAATCAAAACTAGTTGTGCTAGGGTACAGGCAGCTATTATTTGCATTTGTGCAAATCCACTGATATCAGAGATGTCCAGGGGAGGGGAGAAAACCAGAACATTTTTACTTGTGTTCAACAAACTAAAACTAACATGCTGGAGTGCATGCCATGATACTCACCCCCAGATTCTCAGCTTGGATTAATGGAGACGAAACTGCCAGCAGCTGGCAGAAAAATGATGAAATGAGAAGGCTAAAAATCTATTTTTTAAATTCATTTGCATCAACGTCTTACTTGTGAGGGACCTGAGCACCCACGTGGCTGAAAAGCCTCCCAGATAGCCTAATCCAAGTGGTCGGTGGTGCAGGGTCCTGCGCCGCCCAGCTGAGCGGCGCCAGGGAGCCAAGGCCAGTCCATGGCCCTGGGCTGCAGGGGACGCAGGTGCCTGTCTCGGAGCAACCAGCAGCACAGTGGGGACACCAAGGGGCGAGCAGCCTTTGAATGTCCAGGAGGAAGCACTTCTGATTTGGACAAGGCCAGCAAGTGAAACATCATGCTATAGGATGCTGCAAAGGCGTAGCTGAAGTGTTCCTAGATAACATTTGAAAGCTCCAGAAATGGTGCTTTTAATGAAGCCAGTCAATAACAAAGAAACCATCAACTGAAATCAGTGAAGTCCAGTTCTAGGGGAGTGATTACTTTCTTATTTTTTTTAGGTTCTGAAATACGATTATGTCTTGGCTTGGGGCTGTTGTTGCTGGGTTTATTTTTTGAATGTAGGATTCTATGTAAAGCTAGCTGATACCACTGGTCCTCACCAGAGACTCTGTTCTCTTGAGGCTGCAGGGTCTACAACCAAAGCTGATGAAGATGTTGGAAACTACTGTTGTGTAGGAATGGTATCTGTATTTGTCCAGTATCCTTTGAATTTATCTGAATAGTTTCAAAGTAAACATGAATATGAGACAGGAGGAAAAATTTCTGAGTATATAGCACAGTAAATATTTTTGCTGCTTTAAACTTAAAAGTTTGATTTTCTTTCTTTCTTCCTCTGCCACCTCTCCCCTCAACATCCTCAGTCATAAGGACAGAAGGTACCTTTGTCCTCTCTGGAGATGTCTGAGACAGAGGAAGGGAAGAATAAGAAGGAAAAAAAAATCCAGAGAACCAAGCCCTTTGTTATGGGACACAGGAATCTACCTACATCAGTGAAATCACCTTTGAAGCTGCTTGGACCCAGGACCCACACAAAGAGGTTATTTCCATATTGCTGGGTGTTTACTTAGCAGAAAGGTGGCTGGGGGGGGCTGAACGAATACCTGCAGAATGAGAGAGCATCTAATTTTTGTTTTCTGAGGACTTGGCTGATAAAACCCTTCTTGGAGAACCGCAAGCGTTGGCTTTGGGTAGAATTAAGTTCCTAGTTTATGTCTCCAATTTGCACCTATGCTGTGGGAAGCTCTGTTGTGCACGCATGGGCGTTCGCACATGTGAGGACATACACATTTCTTAAGGGAATAGGGCAGACCCCACTTCCTTTGCTGCTTTTATGCCAAGGCCTGTAACACTTGTGTTTAAATTCCATCACATCATGCAAAATCTCTTGTGTTTCAACTGGCCAAAACCAGCTGCTATTCTTCTTTCGTTTGAAATAGCAAAACAAAACAATATTTACTTTTCTTCTTAAGAGTGTCACAGATAATCTGTGGGATGGAGTCCTCATTTTCCATGTACTCTGAAACCACTAAGTGTCATGCACAGCTGTTGGTACTACAATAAATGAAATCAAGTTGCTCAGCTCAGAAAAAGGCAGACAAAAGTTGTGTGTGTGTTTTCCTGAGACAAAAAAGGAGGAAAGGATGAGGAGAACAATCTTAATATAGAAGAAATGTGAGGATTTTAGAGACTCACAGGAGGATAAAAGAATCTGAAATCTGCCAGTAAAGAGGGATCTGTTGCCTTCCTGAGGCATGGGAATCTAATTACTGTTTTCCTCCTTTATTATAAAGCAACTATTACAGAACATAAATGACCTTGTAGACTCACTAGGTATTCCTGCCAAAAAGCATATCCATTATCAAGCAATACATTTTCTGCTTGTGTAGTTCCACTGTGCTCTTTTGAAAAGCAGTAAGTTCTCTTTTGACTCCCTTATCACATTTCAGGATGCCTTTAGTCATGGGACTCTGCTTATTCAGTAGTTCATGTCAGATTTACTTCAGTTAGCAAAACTTAGTTCTTTCAGAATTGCTTTCCTGTTCCACAGTGAGAGAGGTGTTGGGCTTGCTCCTTCTCTCGCTTAAATACATTTGACATTTGCTATTGATTTCAGTGAGGTTATGAAGGCATAAAACAATGCTTCTCAAGACCAAGTCTTCTCGGAGCTGTGCTAATTGACACCATCTGAACTGTCTTTGTGCAAGAAATTAGCAGCAAAAAAGAAGAAAATTGGAGTTTTGGGAGAGTGGTTCAAAAAGTTAGAAACAGCTCAGAGTGGGGTCTGCAAAACTTTAAAATATATCATATTTAAAAATCGTCTTGGCTGATAACATAGCTATACAGCTTGTATATGATAAAACCTAGGTCTTGGATAGGGAATCTCTTCAGAACCATGGCAGAGGACAATAATTCTTGGTAAGCAGGACACCAAACACTAGAAGCCATCTTTCCTCAAAGCATCCATATTTTAAAGTTAAGCATGCTAGGCATTTTGACTATGCCTATACCAGTAAATTAAAGGTTTCCAACCAAAAAAAGCTTTCTGGCATTGAGGTCAATGATATGCAGTAGCATGCATTTGTACTATTAATCTCTTTACCTCTTGAAATAGGGTAGTTGTAAGCCAGTGCCTGCAGGGAACACTCCCAGCTAATGCTTCCTCCTGAACTCTACCCAGGAGTGGTTTAGGATTGTAGGCCGGTTGGTGGCAGCCACAAGTATGCCACAAGCATGCCTTGGACCATTCAGACAGGTTAACCATATACATGACCACTCAGTGTGAATGGTCACTGGGAAATTTAGTAATATGGGCATGGCTTTAGAGTCCCTAGTTCAGGTGCCAGGTTGGCCACTGGTGCCTGAGCCTGGATTTGAATGCTTTGCTTCATGTTACATGAAGTGGCACAATAATAAAATATTATAGCTATGTTAAGAGTGGAAAATTATTCACTATTTCTGGCTTACAAAATGAGCCTTTTATTTGCTCAGAATAACTCATGAATGGGAATTGTGCCCTTAAGAATGTAGCTACACTCTTTCGCTTAAGAAAAGTTAAAATTGCTATTGTTAGCGTGTCCCACATTTTAGTCAGCCATAATGATATTGGCATTTTTATTGTTATTATAAAGCAATCAAGCATTTCAGTCCCACAGAGATGAAACGCCAACTGTCTGCCCATAACGGTTTGCATTTTCTAATGGAGTTTTGCAACAAAAGACAGCAGAGTTCCAGAAAAGCAGAAAGGGATTTTGCTTTTTTTTCTAAAGATGTTTCTTGTTAGAACCTGTCAGTTATGATAGCCTCCCCGACTGTGTTGAAGTGTTCACTGTCCCACATTCACACCAAGATCATTAAAGGCTGTCCCACATGCTCTGTGCAACCTAGGGGAAGGTACGTTTTCTCTCTCATTTTGTGGTTTCCTTGAATTCTGACACAAAGCAAGCATAAACTTGCTCCATCCTGCATGTACTGAAGTTAGATATTTCTAGCTTTCTCAGCTTAGACACTCAGAGTCATCATCGAGGTTGAGGTTCATGCATCTTCTCATCTCCCGTCTTGCCTCCCACCCAGCCTTTTTACGCATGTAAACAGCACAAGACTTAAACATGCATTAGTACAAGTTCAAGCTGTTTAACAGGCTGCATAAATTAAGCTTGATGTGCAACAATTCCGTTTACCAGCAAATACTTCAACTTTGGCGTGATTAAGGCTGCTCTTAACTTCTTGTTGCAGATGGGGCCAGAAAATTCTTGCAGGATCTGGTGACCCATGTCTAGTTCAATATGTACATGGAAATAATAATGCACGTTTGCTTTCCCCCCTGAGAAGATCCCCTTCAAGGTTTGTGTCACCGTCCCCACTTAGAGAGGGACAACGAGGGGGGTCTCATGGCTTGCCCAGAGTTACCTGGCAGAGCAGTAGCATGAGACCCTAAGGATGACCAGGCTGTGGCGAGCAGGCTGGTTGTTCACAAGAAATCCAGGTTTTGGGGGTGGAAGAGCTTTTCCTGAGCCCAGCATCCCTCTTGAACGAACATCACCCAGGGAGATGTGCAGTTAGCACTCTGGGTCCTGCTGGGAAGGCTCTGGGGACAGAAACATCAAGATGCCGAAACCTGCTGTGGGAGGACTTTGCTGCATGCAGGTGCTCCAGGAGCCTGCTACTCCATTAACAGTGGGTGAGGTGAATGTTGTTTCTGGCTCACTTGAAGGAAATGAGGGGCAACCTCCATTGCTTCCGCAGGAATGGGGCTTGTGGTGAAATGTTTAAAAACCACTGATTTATTGGGTCAAGCTGTCTCTAAGTGCTAATTACGAAGTAAGCTAGTCTGTGCTAATCTGAATAGAGTGGATAAATATTAAGTGTTTATGGCTTCCATTTTTATTTCTGTAGATCCGTTCAAACTTTTCTTCTCATCTGTATTTGAATATTATTGGCAAAATAGACAAATAACCTCTTTCGAAATGAGATCTTTCCCTAGCGGTAGTGTCCCAGTGGCTTTGTCTAGATCCACGTGACTCGTGTGAATCCTTTCAGTCTAGCTTTTGACCTGGGTATGATTCAGCCAGATCACCTGTGGACTCCAGGCAAATTAAAGGCTGTCAGTCTTACTGGGCTCTTTTTTTTTTTTTTTTTCCTTTTTGAAGTAGATTATAGTGCAGTGTCAGATAGTTTCACCTTTCTGCTCACCCTGGTGAGCAGCTTCATGCTGAAGAAGAGGTGGTCTTCCAGGTAAGGCAGGAGACTTGTTCAAAATAAACTATCTGCATGTTCTGCTGGTGGTTTCTTATGTGATCTGGCACAAATATCTTGGTCTCAAAATACAAGTTTTCCCTCTCAGAAATAAGTATATTAATGTATGTGGCATGTTAAATGTAGAAATCTATTAGTATTTGTGAGGCTGCTAGTGAAATAGGTGCCACAAAATAGCTTTTAACTAGTGCTAAGCAAATATCTGTGTTTATCAGCATCAGAAGAAATAGAACCTGGTTTTAAATGAATTGGCATTGTGTAGTTGATTGATGCTTTTAAACTTAATTAGACTAAGGCTGCAGCATGTGGTGGTGAGAGGAGAGAGGACTTTATGAATGCTCTTATCACAGGAAAAAGCTCAGTCCGAATTACCTTTTATTAGGCACAAGATATGTATCTCATCTGGGAAAGACAACCTGAAATGATGGGTGGATTTTTATGTCTAATAAAACATGAACTGTGATCTGAACTTTTCCTGCGGTTAAAGTATTTAGAGTGGTGCTTTACTGTGTGGATTCTCTGATGTCTTAAAGAGACAAGCTAATGACACATGATTTTCCTTATCAGGGCTGTTAATAGAGTCTTTCTCCTCTACCTGGCCGCTTATTTAACATGGGCATTGTAGGAGCTTCACACCTTTGTGATCTCTACTTCTCTGTCCAATCTGGCTGAAATTCATCCATGAGTTCAAAAGTTATGATGGGAAGGGCACGTGGAGAGACACAGACACACCCACAGAATGGGATTGCAGAAGCATTTTTATCCAAGGTAAAAAAAAGAAGAAAACCAATTAAAAAAAACCTTTAAAAGATCAAGCTGTTGCTTTCCGTCCTCAGAGTGCCAGGTAACATACTGTGATTTCTGCGATGTGAACGTCTGGCTGTTACAGCCTGGACTGATATCACTGCCTTATTACCCGCAGGACTAGTATGCAGGTGTAATTGTTAGTCTTCGGGCAGTAAAAGCTCCTGGTTTTACCCTGCTTAATTAGCTTGCCAAGTCATCATTTCTACATCTGCCTGTCCAGGGAACGAGTTTGCCACTACCCTTTAACTTACATATTTTGATATCACAAATAACCATGGAAATAGTATTAACCCAAAACACAGATGGGAACTATAAATATAAATATATAATGAATGGAGATATTGAAATTCAGATCAAAATCCTCATGGCTGGGCCACAGAGGCCCTGGAAACATCCAGCATCATTACCCTGCTGAAGTGCCTGCTAGGCTGCTCTGTTATTTCTCCATAGGACAATAAATCTATCAGCTGGTAAGAGAGTAAACTCATCTGTCTTCCCTACATGTATCCCCCTTGGAGCATGGCATAACCCAAACAAAAACCATCTGATCAGGTAGTCAGAGTGGCATTTTGCAAGCATACTATCTGCTTTTCTTTGCCTATCCAAAATCTAGATTTTTTCGATTTCGCAGAAGATCCTGAACTGTTTCTGTTCTACCTGCCACATGCCACAAAGGTTTAGCTGTGTTACCAAGCAAAATGGAGACGACTGGAGAAAAGCGCCTAGACTGCCTCAGCAAAAGGCCCTAAACGTGAGTGAAACATCAAGAAAGGCAGGAGATGTAGCTCAGCCAATGCAAACACGTAAGAAACTGTGCAAGCGCTCGGAAGAGAAACCAGATTGCTGTTGAAATAGCTGGTTAACATTTGGTCTGGAAGCACAGCTTCAATAAAATAGGTAAGGAAACCAGCTAAGGACCCCCAATGGCAAACTTATTTATTGAGAATCCAATAAAAGTCTCAGAACAAATAGCCTGAAGGACCTGTAGACACAGCCTCTGCTGTAATAAAAATGCAATACAAGGCATCAGGGAAATGGTAAGGGAAAAGGGCTGCTCCATGAGAAAACCAAACAAGAATCCCAGAGCATGAGGCCTGGAGACACAGGCTGAGATGTAATAAAGTAACTGCCATTAGGGAAAAAGAAAGAAAAACAAAACATCTAACAAAAGCACAAAGAAGCCCCAGATACCCCGGCTAGGCTAGAAACGCAGCACAAGTTGCCATAAAAACACATGGGAAAATAGGAAAAGAATAATGGTTGCAAAGTGATCAACCCCTGCAGGTACCTAAAGACAGCATGTAGGCGAAAGTCCACAGGAAGCAATGTCAGCTGCAGTAAACTCGTAGGGTACCTAGGAGACAAATCTGTAAAAGGTGACAAAACAGAGGCCTCTGAGGGACCAAATATGCACACTGGAGAGAGATTTACATTACATACAAACCCTCATATTGCATAGAGCTGTGATTTTTGGTTTTTTTGTCTTGGTCAGCAAAACTTTTTAATAGGTACGAAAAGAGATTAGAGAATTTCTATTATAAATGCACAGGAAAAATTGATTTCCGAGGCAATCTGTTGGCTAAAAGGGTTGAATTCACACTTTCATATTGTGAATGCTCATACATTGTAAAAGCAGACAGAAAAATGAACAACTATCTATCATCAAAGTTATTGTCATGTTAAATACTGTTAATGAAAATGGCGGATAAGGATACTCAAGAATAAGCAAGATTTTTCTGTGTATTATAAAGGAAAATGAATAGGTTAAGAAAGAAGGTCATTTTCATTTCCTGGCTTCAGCCACACGTTCCAGATCACGGCCATACAAGAGCAGTTCCCGGCTGCAAGGAAAAGATCAGTACTCTTTGGCTCCGCCGCTCCCTAAACCTCTGCCCTTGCTGGAAAATCAGATGCAAACAAAAGCTGAGACTGGGTAAGCCGAGTCTGTCTCGTCCGGGGCCCCGCCTCAGGCCGTGCATGGTAGGAAACGCTAACAGTCTAGACTGGCATTTCACCAGCACATCCTCCAGGCTGATTGCAGTCTGCAGTTCAGGGAACTCCCTGTAGATAACGGCAACACTAAAACTAGCTGCCAGCAGCTAATAGAAACAAATCATAAAATACACAAATAGGGATGTCTCGGACAAAGGTCTGTTGGCATCAGTCCTTGTGTGCTACAAAACCTTCCTGGTCACGGGCCTTTTTTTCTGCCTTATGAAGTCTTCCTTGCTGCAGAAATATATTTGCATATAGGTAGAGCTGCCATAGACATTTCTCATCACTGCTCCTAATTTTGTGATCAGTGGCCAAGGGCAGCATATGCTAGTTCTGCCTGTGTTTGACCAAGGATGCCCTTAAAAAAACCCTATAATGTGGATGTCTGCTGACTTCCTCCGGAAAGGCTAAGGTTGGAGGAGCTGCGACTTGCACTCTTGGGGTGAATGATACAGCCTTGAAGTTGACAAGTGCATAAGTACTTTCTATTTGAAGTGGATCATTCTCTCCTGGCAGTAGAATTTGTTGTTTAGTATTTGTGCCTTGACTGGGTTGAAAAATAGTGGGGAAGGGAAAGTGAAAGTATGATTTTAATTTTTTAACGTTTGAGCTCTTTTGATGAAAATATAATATTGCATGAAAAGTATTCCTGGAAATATTTGGATTTTGAATCTCTTCCAAAAAATCATTCTATTTATGTCCAGAGGTTTTGGTCTTTTTTTTTTTCTTATATGCTTCTGGAACAACTTCAGATTTGATTAGCTTAGAAATATGTTAGAAGTTGGCAGAAAAAAATCTTTTTCTGCTTACAAGCCTCTGAACTAGGAAACCTAGCATTGACAGTGCTAAGTTAGATCCCATGAATGCACTTGTCAATGTTTACATTACGTTGTTGGCAAATGTATATGCTTTTGCAACAATTCTACTTTCACTTTCACCCATTACTTCTATTGCTTGTACCAATCCATCTAAACTATTTACATTCCTAAAATTTAACTTCCTGAACTACTCTTGGACTGTAACGATCCAAGGATTTGCTTGGCATGCGGTTTAATGGTAGAACATGGTATTTTTAAGACTTCTGAATGACTCCTGCCTAGCAAGGCAGTAGGCTGTTCCTTATAGCCTTGATCTCTCCAACTCCTATCAATACCTTGGACCAGATTTTGCCCTCTTTGGGCTATTCAAAATATCACTCCCTGCCAAGGAAACTGCAAGTTAAAGCCACTTCTTCCAGTTCTTAGGCCACCTGATGTGGATTTATCAGTTAAAATCCAGCTAGTTTCCATCTGCTGCAATACCATAAAGTGCTCAGAGGACACAGAGGGGTTTGCAGTTCACAGAGCTGTACATGTAGGGGTGCTCTCATTACATGCAGGTCGGGAGGGAAGAAAACCTGCAAAGACCAGTTACAGGCAGAAGGGTTGAGCACTTCCGTCTGTGGTCCAAAAGAGTGGTGAGCTGAGCTCATTCCAGCAAGCCTCTTGCTAATCTGGAGCTCTCATGGGTGTGAAATATTATCAGCTGTTAGAGTTATTAACCAGTGTTAACCAGGTAGGGCATGCACTGAGCTGTGTTTAAGGTTAACTGTGCCATTAAGGGCTTACAAACTCAATTAAAGATTTTAGTGCTCAACAGTTAATGGTTAATTTCTGCAGATGTCCTGTTTCCAATTACTATTCATATATAATGTAAGCAGCATGGCATCGCACTTCAGCTCAGACAGAACTGATTTTTTTGAATATTTTTTATACCAGCAGAAGGTTTCACTTAATTGTGTAACACCCAACATTTGGTATTCCTGGAGTGTCTTTGAAATCCCTCTTAAATCCCGAGTATTTTCACCTTTCTTTCTCTATTATTATCACCACTCCTTACTTTAGTTACAGTCATCAAGCCCCGCAGTAGGACACGGACACGTTCTCTGTGTTGTGCTGAGACTCGGTTTTTCGATGATGAGGAGCGCGCCCTGAGTAAAGAGCTCTGTGCCCCTCAGCCCCACAGCTACAGATAGAGTATTTGCGGCTCTTTTTCCTTCTGTATCATTGGAAATGTGAGTTGCGGAGCTCGCCACCTTTGAAGTGTCTTGAGGTGCTCAAATACAGATTTGAGAGCCTAAATTCGAGTCCACTGAGTTTGGAAAACTTTATGCAACAGTAACTTTTTAAGAAAACCAGATCTGTTGAGGAAGAGTTTCACTAATTCTGCTGATGGAGTTAACTGGGATGTTCCGAATTCCAAATTTACACCCAGGTGAAAATGTGTTATTGTTAGTAAAGAAAAAGAGAATGAATTGATTCTCGACTAATAAGACAAACTCATAACTGGAGAATGCATTTTTACAAATTCACCCATTAGGAAAAATTAGTTCATCTCTATGTATGCAATTCTGATCTTTCTCATGAGAAATATTCTCAGTTCAGCAGGGAACATGAACACATACCTAACTCTGCACACGTGAGTAAATCTGTGCTTATTATTAAACTTAAGAATATGATTAAACTGAAATTAAGTATCAATTGTCTTGAGAATTACTTAAGAGTTTGAAATTAAGTCATTCAAACACAACGTTGAATCGGGGGCTCTGGGAGAAAAGGAAGCCTCTGAGACAGGTTCACAACCAGTTTTAGCCACAATCAGTTTTAGCCGTTTGATGATTGCACTGTTATTAAAAAGGTACGTCCCATCTCTTGCCCCTGCCATGCTTTCCCATTTCAGCAGTCGTTTGGGTGTTTGGCCAACTGAATCAGCAAACTGATCTGGCTGAAAAGCAACTCTACAAAAAGCGTAGTCTTTTTCAGATGGATGTGTTCTCTGATTCATCTAACTACACAGCCATGTGATTGCTGCCACTGGCCTGGGAGGCAGAGGCACACTGGGATGGGTGAGGGGACAGGGGTCTCCTCTTCCGGCAGCTATACAGTGTTCAATGAGTCAAACTGATAATGAAATGTAATGTGCTCTGATAGCCTGTTACAAAGTGATCTGGAAAGTCTTTTCCCCACAATAGGCATTTCTGATGTGTTGTATTGTAGGTGAAATCAGTGGCTCTTTGAGTCGTTCTTTCAAGTAGAGGAGTTTTTGGAGGGTCATCAACAGAAATAATGTTCTTTCTTTGAGTTACACACAGAGGTGCAGCGTCAGGGCTTCCTGTGGCTGCGCAGGTTATAGTCTCTGCAGAAAAGGTACGAGCCACGCAATGGTAGAGAACTCCTGGTTTTTATCTGGGAGAAATTTCATTACTCGTCACTAACCCCAGCGGTGGCCGTGTGCTTGACTGTTGTTAACCTGGAAAGAGCAGAACGAGAGGTTGACGGGAGAGATACAACCTCACTATGAAATGCAGAAGAGACAATGCTTTAAAGTTCATAGGATGGCATACCTAAAAATTATCACAGATGGTGATAATCGGTGATTGCGGACCAGAACACCTTTAGGCCTGCCCAAAGCTTAGTACTGGGTCTGTCCTGCCCAGGCATATGGAGTTTCTACTGTGAGGATAAAGCTGTTCGGGGCAGAAAATCAAACTCTGGTGGTTGTTCAGGAGCTGTGGGAGAAACCCAGAGAGACGTAAGGCCTATCCTAAATCTCAGTAGTACTTGCCCAAATGTAGGCGACACATTTTATTTAACCTTGTTGTCTCCCACAGAAAGTTAAACTATTGGGCATTTCTGGACGCCCCCCACTGAGGGCCCAAACCGGAGACGGCATGGCAGCCACACAAATCTGTCAGTGGGGAGCGGATGACAGGAAGAATGAAACATATATGACGGGTATTATTCATATCCTTCATAGCATCACTGGATGAAGTTCACAAGGGCCATGAGAGTGTGGACAGTGCAGAACAGAACACAAAGGATTTATCTTTTAAAGGAGAGTGTGCGGCTGACTTTTTGCTTCATTTAAACTAGGGGAAAGGAAGGAACAGACAATGCAGCTTAAAGAGCTATTTCCCCTTAGCACCGAGCACCTCACTGAAGACATGTATTTTTATCAGGCATTTATTTTACAATAGCTGTGACACCTCTAAGCAAGACCAGGCCACCAGAGTAGAGAATAATTCCACCTCCCTACAAAGAGATGAAATCAACTGACGAGTTGAAAGGGGTTCTCAGACCTCATAGGATTTTTCTTTGTTTTTGGGGGTTTTTTTTTGGAAACTCAGAAAAGCACTCAAGTGGATGGCAAAGTGTCACAAAAATCTTGTATAATTTGGCAACCACCATGTTTCCACACTTAATTTCATTACAGTATGCTGAATGCTTTTTATTTTTTTTTTTTTACAATGGTTTTGCACCTTTAACAACATGTTGATTATTATGGCTTAAAATAACTCGCTCACTTCTTTAGGAATAACTTCAGTGCAAATTTCCTTTAGAATTGCAACACCTGGAGAAAATCAACATCATGTGACTTGTAGACACTTCTAAACAGGAAATACTCCATTTATTTTTTTAGCTGTGTTTGTGTAATAAAGTCTAGCATCCAAGTGTGAGCAACACATTTTCTTGTTTTATTAAACAGCATGAAAGGATTTATTACTTCTCCAATGAATGCACTTCTGGCACCAAATGGAGCTGGATAATAATTGTCAGGCACTGAGTTTAACATTCTGAGAAAACACCTTTGGTGGAGTTCAGAGTTTATTATATAATGAAAATACACCTAGATGGTGAGGCTTCCTTTGAGAATTTGCTTAGTGAGTGTAATCTCAGGTATTGCTGCTTAATAAATTGGATTCTTTGACATAGAAATTAAAGTACTGAGATAATATCTAAGAACGTTATTTTTCTTTTCATCCTCCAGCTCGAGGAAGTTGCTTGAGAAGGAAAATTAAAATACAGGGAATGGTGAACATTTCTCTCACTGCTCAATAGGTGAGGGCTGTAAGATGGCCTCAAACAGCAACGCAATCACATTCGTTGAGACTTTCTCCGGCTCTGCTCTGATCCCTCTCAGCCACACTGGCCGTTCCTGTTTGGCGATACCATCTGCTGCCTGCTCCTCCCGCTGGGCTCCCAGCCAGGGCAGGGCAGGGGCAAGGGACTCCCCTTTCTCTTTTTGTTTTATTCCCCATATCACAAGGAAAAGGTGTCCACGGCAGAGCAAGGAGCCTTGAAGAAGGACTTGGCTGAAGAGATAAAGCTGTTTGGCATTTTGTAGGTGTGCAGCTTTCTCTCACCCTCAGGAGTTCCCAGAAAACTGTGACTGATGAGAAGAGGGAGAGATGTGGTTAAAATCAAAGTCCTGCTCTTCATCAAGAGAGAAAGAGGGAATCGATTTTCAGGGCTGCGCGCTCTAGTTTGCTGCACCTTGTACAGCCGAACACGTCAGTGCAACGTAGCCGTAAAAACGCGAATGGCAGAGCCTTGTGCTCTCTTGGCACTGCCACAAACGACTGCCCAAGGCACAAATAAGGGAGAGGCCCTGCACATCCCCATGGCCCTGTGCTGACAAATTCTCCCCAAGGTCTCAGTGGAGCGTTGCAACTCTCAAAGTATAATTAGTTTTCCACAGAGAGGAGACTGGCGGTGCATGTGTTAGAGGTTCCAGGTTTACTACAGGAATGGGAAAATGCTTTACGCTATCCTCAAATTAAGGATTCTGGCTAGTGAAAAAGCTCTTCCATTAAACGTGTCCCTGTGTGCAGGACCACAGGCTCTGGAGGCAATGGCATGTCCTCAGCCCTCCTCAACATGCATCAGGGCTGCCACGGCAGGGGAGGCAGGAGCATGGGGAGCGGAGCAGGAGTGGCCCTGGCCCCTTTCTAATGTAAGGAAACACTGGAAAAGCCTCTTTCTGAGAATTACCTTAGTCTTTCTCTTTTAACCTCTAACCCTCCCTTCGGTGATTTGTAAATGAGTAGCATGGATTATAACCAGAGCACCTTTTTTCTGTAAAGTGCCTGGCGTATCCCTGTGGTGCTATTTTAAAAACCAAGTACAACAGTGCTATATTTGAATGTTTGCAAAGATCACCTGAAGCGATTCGGGATTAGGTCAGTGCAGATACGCATGTAGCAGCCAGGAGAGGGCAGTGGTGCCCAAAGCTGAGGCAGTTCGGGGTGGCCTGTCCTGGCAGCTCCCAGAGCTAGCTGGGCTTGGGTGCTGGGATGAGGCTGGTGGGCTCTCTGGCTGACATGAAACCAGCACTGCCCTAAAAAAAAAAACAGAAAAGGTGCACACACATATATGTTAAAGGGTTTTTTTTTTTTCCTGCATCAACCACAGTGACTACAAGTTTACTTAATTAGCTTGCAGGCAGAGAGTCCTTGTTTCCTTTGATGTTCAGATGGTTCATTAATCAGTGAGCGTATAGAAAACCATCTTCCCATCACCCTTACTTTACTACAGACAATTTCTTAAGGAGCCGTAGGTTTTAAGGCCAGAACAGGCCTTTACAGTGATACAATCCAATCTCTTGGCTGAAATGGGTCTGCATCATGATCCTGCCTACTGGGCTGGACACAGTGCAGAGACTTCTCTGTAGACCTCCTTCATGTGTTTGTTGTGGGGAATCATGGAGGAAGGAGGATGTGTGATGAGAAAGAGGGGGACCTCCTCACTCCCATCCTCTCCTCTAGTCCCCATAGGGGTGGCAAGAGCAACCTTGCCCTCCCACTGGCTTGACCTGGCCCTTCCTACCTTGGGGTTGCATGTGCACGTGTAGAGCAGGGAAAGGAGCACCAGAGGAGAAGAAAAAGTGATCTCCAACCAGCATGGAGATTGCCCACCCAGAAAAGCTACCAGGCAGAGAGCCAAAGGGCCATGGGACAGACATGACAAAAGTATGCACAGAGCATGACTACTGTAGGAATAATTCACCAGGAGCTCTGTTTTTCTCTGATTCGTAACTAAGAAAAGGGGGCCTTGCCTGAAAGGTAAGGTTGGTGAAATCAAATCAAAGTCTTTCCTTTTCATGCAGCCAAACTTAGCACAAAAGCTACTCCTAGGACAAATTCAAAAGTTTCCATTGCCAAATTTGAAGTGTTTTCAGATCTGTGCATAGGTAGCAATAATATCCAGAGCTGTATTAATTAACATGTCCCAAAAAATCAGAAGCAAAATTAAAAATAACGTGTTAGGTTTTATGCCAGTCTCTTTAAGGAATTAGGAGGGCTCCCAAAACAAGGGATGGATTACTCCATATCTGGAGGGCTCCTCCTGCCTCCTTTGATGACCTTAGCATAAGACACCTCGGCTTCCAAGACAGAGTACTGGCCTGGATGGCCCTAATTGCTGATCCAGGCTGATAAACCCTGTGCTCTATTTTCCACAGTGAAGAAGAGCTACTCATGTATTTTTTCATTCGATAACGTTACTTTCTTTTTGTTACTTTCAGTTGCTTCTTATGAATTTAAATAATCCTTTTCACTTGTGTACTGCAGAAGCTCATTGGCAATGCATCAGACACCCAAACTGAAACAAGCTGGAAACAGAAGAAGAATTTGTCTGTTAGTCTATGCTTCCTGAGCTCACTGAAGGAAATACAGAAAATCAAAGCCAAAAACTCTAAAGTAAGATAAATCTCTAAAGTTGTTTATGTTTTTGCAAACTAATGTCTTGATTCTGAGAACAGTTATAGATTGAGGTGATCCTCCCCCTCTACTCAGCCCTGCTGAGGCCACTTCTAGAGTACTGTATACAATTCCGGGCTCCCCAGTACAAGAGAGACATGGCACTGCTGGAGAGAGTCCAGCGGAGGGCTACAAAGATGATGAGGGGACTGGAGCCTCTCTCCTCTGAAGAAAGGCTGCGAGAGCTGGGCCTGTTCAGCCTGGAGAAGAAAAGACTGAGGGAGGATCTCATCAATGTCTACAAGTATCTGAAGGGAAGGTGCCGAGAGAATGAGGCCAGCCTCTTCTCCGTGGTGCCCAGCAACAGGACAAGAGGCAACAGGCAGAAACTGAAACACAGGAAGTTCCATCTCAACCTGAGGAAAAACTTCTTCACTGTGAGGGTGACAGAGCATTGGAAGAGGTTGCCCAGAGAGGTAGTGGAGTCTCCTTCCCTGGAGATATTCAAAACCCGTCTGGATGCGATCCTGGGAAATACGCTCTAGAGGAGCCTGCTTGACAGGGAGGTTGGACTAGATGATCTCCAGAGGTCCCTTCCAACCTCCACTGTTCTGTGATTCTGTGATTCTGTGATTCTATGTAATTAACTTTACCACCATGAGAATCCCATTATGGCACATTTGCTGTAGGCATTTGCATTTTTATAGGACCAGAGGCTAAGATGAGATCAGTGAGTTCTACCTCAGTTATACAAGTGGCAGGATATTACACCTTTATGAACATGTGGATAAATTACATTTTGAAGAAACTGATCGTAATTAATAGATATTATACGATCAGGAGCCTATTATGAATAACGAGGCCATTTCTAAAAGCAGAATGCTCTCCAACCAATTTTAAAATTTGTTTAGCAAAATCAGGTCAGGCCACCTTAAATGGCATTTGCAGTATGCTTCCAGGCAGTTTTAAAACCAGTTCAGATGAACTGATTTAAAACTGATTTGAGATGTATCACATACAGTACAGCCTCGGGGAACGCGGATCATATCTATGGGACTCTGGTCCGCGCATCCCTCTGGTTTCAAGGAGCAGAACAATGCCTGAGCCTGACAGATGAGGCGTGAGAGGGAGGCAGTCCAACCAGGCGCTGAGAGCAGTCTGATGGTGTACGGGGTGCGCAGGAGAAACCACTCCTGGCCCTTAGAAGCCTTTCCTGGGGTATGTGTGCACGGGGCATCGGCTTACATGTAGCATGGCTGCTCTGTGATGTCATCGGGCTCCCCGAATCTTTGGCCTATGTGCAGCATGGCTGCTTTGTGATGTCACTGGGCTCCCCTGAAGCTGCTCTGCGAATCCTCGGCCTGCACATAGCATGGCTGCTCTGTGATGTCATCGAGCTCTCCCGAAGCTGCTCTGCGATTGGCCTGTGGCTTCTCTCTGTAACACACAGAGCCGGATGAGCACACGAGCAGGATGTAGGAGCTCTACAGATGTTGCCCCGTGCCACTTCCCATATCTCCATGCCACAGCACTCGTGTGGCTTCGCAACTGTCGCCCTGTGCAGATCATAAACATCGCCAGGGAATCAGACCCCGGGTTCCCTGAATCAGGGCAGCACAGCCTTCGCTGGGCTAGGAAGTGACTCTTTCTGTGTATTGCCTTTATGCTCGCACATATACACACCAAGTGAAAGCCTGACCCGATGCAAAATCCAGCTGGGATTACAGCCATTTTTTATGTTTAGACTTAGACTACTTTTTGATGAGATGTCTCTCCTGTGTGGTACAGATGGTAACTCTTGAGCAACTAGACAGCTCGTGCCTGGAGAGCGCTGCCACAAAGAGAAAAGCTTAGCTTGGTAACTCATACTGGTGAAACCATGGGCTGGTAGGAGTAAAAATAATTGCAAGTATTTAAAAAAAAAAAAGTCTCTACTCCCAAATTTCTACATAAAAATCTAGAGTTGGCACTCTTACCCCATTTTAACAGACTGGACATTGTTCTTGTCTGATGATTCAGCAGAGCAGCTAAGCACATGTTTAGATTTGAATGAAGGCAGAGACAGAGGGAGGGATAAAGTGATGGTCAGAAGTAGTAATAGTTCTTCCGAGATGGGCCAGGACCCTGGAAGGGTCTTAGGGTGAAGGGCAGGTGGTAACTAGAAATCAGGTCATTACCTCATAGTTTGCCTGAAAAGAGGAGAGGTAATCAGCACGGCCACATGCCACTGAGGAAATGTATGACAATGTAAAACCAAGCCATGAATAAATAGCCAGCCTCTAAGTCAAGTCCTTTTCAACATCGTCCCCGTGCAACACGTGCACATCACAATAATTCCATTATCCTCGCGTCTGGGATCTGTACGGGAAAAGGTTAATTTTCTCTCAGCTGTTATGGGACAAAGTAAAAGCTCCTGTTATTTTTTTGTTTTTTTTTTAAATTGTGTCAAGAAAGAGGCAGGCTTTAAATATTTGCGTAGGCTGCTTGGCAACAAATTGCATGTGATTTTTATGAAAACAATGAGTTCTCATACAATTTACATTGCATTTGAACTGGGCACTAACGGCCCCTGTCCAGTGCTCAACGGCTGTTTTGTGGGAAGAAACACAACGTAAAACATGTTATATTGTGCATTGTTAGCTGCTACTCCAACTCTTTGAACGGGATCGAAATGTCAGAGGTTGATGATCAGGGCCTGAATAAAGCTGTGGCTTTTACAGTGCCTAAAACGCATTATGCGAGAGATTTGACACTGGTTATGGTCATCCATGGAAGATCACTGCTGCGCGGAATAATCTCCATGCACAACATTGCACTTCCCAGTATAACGGCTGGTTGCAGGCATGCCTTATCTGTTCTCAGGAAATTACCTCACTACCCAATGTATTTCCTTCAGAAATGACATCTACTTGTCTGTATTCAAAGTCATCATTAAATGGGATGTAATCCTTTTCCTATTAGCTGAGAGCTGACTTCTGTTCAGCCATGCAGGAAAGGCAGAGCCCTTGCAGCTGCTCAAAAATCATTGAAATCAGCTCAGAAATCATGAGATTTCACAAAACAATACAAACTACTTTCTTTATCTTTACTTTCTGACCTTATCACCTTTAGGCTGAAGCATGTTTTCTTAGGTTTCCTCCACTACTGCTGAAGCCAAAAATATACTTAAAACACCCAAATATTGAGTATATTTGGAATTCTCTTTCCTTCAGGAACTGGACTTCTAAGAGAACATCGTTTGCAACAACAATGAGAACAAAAGAGTGGGAATTTCTGGCACTGGGTTTACAACCCCCTTCCATAATCCAGGGAGGTTACAAGATCTCCCTGCATTGATGGCCCTCGGTTAGGACCTTTTGAACCATTTCTAATGAGAGTAGAGAGGTTAAGCAAATGCCATACCAGCTGGGTTGTTCTAGAGAGTATATAAAAAAGAGTTGCACAAGGATATATCTGATAGCCTGTTTTAAAAAGTACATGAAGATAAGCCCTGATCACTGTCTCTTCACTTTTACTAGTCAAAACACAGACATTGCTTTCTATTTACATTCAAATCTATCGTTACTGTATTGGTTTTGGCAGCTACAAGATTGCACCAGGTACCTGTTCTTCTCCCCAGTTCTTCCAAGGAGAGAGTTATAGGGTATCTTCCATCCTCAAATTTTCTTTTCAATTCAAAACTGTTGAATTTGGGGATATAATATTATCTACCAGTTTAAGCCAATGGAGTTATAACATAAATGGATGTATTCCTAAGCCTTTTAGGGGAGCAAAGTACCAACAGCAAAGTCAACTTAGGAATATTTACCAACAGGTAATGCCTCGTACTCTTGTCTTCCTCCTTCCTTGAAAAACAATGCATAACATCATTGACATAAACATGAACTTCCATGAATTTCTCAGTCCCTCAACTCTCATCTCTACAGTCCAGGCACCGCTGGCAATGCAGAGGGAGGTTGGGAGCGGGGAGAGGCAACTTTAATGAACTTTCCATGCTGAAACATTGGCAACACGTCACTTGAGCTTGCAGTTCTCTGTTCATGCACACACAAATGCCCCACTTGTATTCAAAGCTCTAGGCTCTAAACACCTACAAACGGAGCATGGGAAGTTCTTTTTTTTCTTTTTGGGCATTTGGAAGTTTTTAAAAATACCACTGTTCGTTTTCTCTCATGCTTTTTCTCATCTACCCTCATTCCCCTTTACTGAACACATAGTGATAGGAAGCAGGCAGTGACCTCTCACTAGAAGCACATCCTTCCTGGGATGCCTCCATCCGACTCAAGAGTGAAGGTCCTGCTGACCTCAGCAAAGCGAGGATGTCAAAATTAGCTCAGGTAGGGTCTCAACTATGTGTTCTCTAACATCACTTTAAAAGTGACTGGTCTTTAATGTTATATTGATTAGAGGTTGATGAACCCTGATAGACACTTCGAGTTAATTGTATTCAGGTGAAGTATCACCGGCCATGACTTCTAACTGCCTCTTACAGTAACCACAAGGACATGCCTGATATTGTGCCAGCTGGTAATGCTCCTCAAGGTCATGCTTTGAAACATGGGAAAGGCAAACTTTTGAAATTATCAACCTCCTTCAGCTAAGGAATGACTACCGGATTTTAACTCTGACTATTTTCAGAGGCTAGCTTCTGCCAGAACTGCTACATTAAATATTCAGTGAAATACAAGTAAGGTTTGCAAATGCCTTCTCCTAAAGTGCTTGGAACCATTAGTGCATCTTATTCCACAAAATCCTCAGCTTGACAGGTTAGTTACCAGAGAGCCACCCACCTCTTACCTCAAAAAAATTTTTAGTGCAAGACAGCTAATTTATCCGTTATAGGGAGTTATATAGCCCCTCAACCCAAAGCATCTATATTTTTCTGTTACTTGCAAAGCTAATGTTGTTTGGCAAGGCCAGAGAAAGAATCACTTCTCACCCCTCTTTCACAGACAAGCTGACTTGACATTGGATGTAAAATTGAAACCACTTACTCAAGTAGAAATAAACAAATAGAAGAAAGGTTGAATTTCTTCTGGAGGGAGCTGCATTGGCGGGTAGTTTAGCTGAATGTTGCATTTGGAAAATATTTAACGTCTTCAGTGTTGTGCAAGAGGTCAGGCAGTTTAAGAGGAGTCTTCTGCTTACTTGCTTATAAGAAACTACTTCATTTTGTTATTATGATGAATTACTCAGAATAGATCACACATAATTCAGTCCTCCACAAATATTTTATTATAAAAATAAGCAGACTGCCTTCTATAATATAAAATATTATTTCAGGGCTTGTAGATTTTGTTTCAGACTGATTAAGTCAGGAAATTACACAAAATCGCAAAACACAAAAGATTTGATATCTACAGATGGAAAGCTCTATTTAAAAGCCAGCCGTTATTATTTTTATAGCATCTGTAACTACTGTGCTTAAACACTGCTGCTGTGCTTCACATTCTAGTACTCATGAGGTAAAAAATAGACCATGCAGGCTCCATTTTTGACTTGAAGCATTAATTTTTAACTGGTGTTGGAGACAGCCTATTTCTCTGAGCAGCACAACTCATCCAATTTTATAATTGACAACAGTGTTAAATACTTGCAGTTATGTCCAGAAACAGTATTTGTTAGTGAAAGGTATTCCAGAAACCTTGACTTATAGCTGTTGTGTATACTGGGGAAATACCCCAAATTGCTCTAATCAGGATAATTTAGAAAGAAGAAAAAAAATCTAGCCAGGGCAGCCTGAGCTGAGATTGTGTGGCAGAGGGAGTTAGGCTGTGCGGAGCTCCCCACTGCTGTGGCTGGATCGCCTCTTCCTGCACCACTTCATCAGCTTACATACGCTTACAGGATTTTGCAGTCAGCAGTTACCATCTACTGAAATATTCACCCCACCAACTCAAATGAGATGAAGACAACAAAACTTATGTTATGGGAGCAGGTTGTGGAAGAATTGAAAACTCTTAGGAGACTTTCAGATCCTCTCAAGGTGGAGCCCTACCTCACAGAACTTCTTCCTTGCTTTTAGGGATAGTACACAACATTTATACCTGAAAAAAGGTCCCCTTACTGCTGCACATTGCAATCTTTGCTCAGCATCTACCAAGGCAGCAAAGCTCCATAACAGACTATAACACGCAGAAATGGAGCCTGAAAGTCATGAAATCAGTTGGTCACACATGACTGAGGGCAAGTCAGGCCCAAATGGAAGGAATTGCGCAGTGCTATCAGAAGGAAGAGGCATCCTGCACCCACCAGTAACAGAGACACAAAAGGGAAAAATAATGAACAAATTCCCCCAAACTACAAGGAGTTTTTACTGTGTCAAGTGCTCTCTAAATCAGTGAAGGGTTTTTCCCTAGTAAAGGAGGAGATTTTGAAAGAAAGGCCCATGGCAACAATACCAAATCAGCTCCAAAGCTATGTAATATTCAAATGAGTTTTATGCTATTACCCTGTTTTCCTTCCAACCTCCAGACTGCCTGAAAGAATGGCAAAAAAAACAACCCGACTGTAAGAAAACCAGCCTTCAGGCCAGGGAAGAACCTTTCCCATTGCCTCTGTGAAATAAAGCATGCATGTTTCCAGTGAATCACACCTTAAAATAAACCACACTCACCAAAGCGAGCACAACGACAGCAGAGGAAGGCCTGGGGCTGACCCACACGACCCCAGTCCCACCGCATGAGCTGCATTCGTGCAAAACTACAAGAACCTCATGGATACAGCTTCCTTGCATGGAAACTCTCTTCTTGTTGTGACACTGTTGCCTGAAAAGACCCAGTCCTGAAATCACCACAGCTCACTGGAAAATGTATTTTACTACTAAGTTGTTAAAAAAAAACTTCACCTCTGTAGCAAGCAAACCAAGCTAATTCAACTGAACCTATCCCAGTCAGCAGTAACTCCCAGCATTTTTTGGAGATCTATGAAGAAACTTACTTACAGCATGCAGAAGCCTTTCAATGAATCCCACAAAGTCTACTTATTACCATTAGATTACAGTAGTTTCCATGAACCGGTGCAGCTCATCAGTTTTGCTTAAATGTTGGATTTCTGGGGGTCGAGGAAGGAGGAGACACAACAGAGTAGGAGAAGGGAGCCCTGTCAACATGCAGCATTTCTACATATTCCCAGTAGTACATCCATGGGAGGCGGCCCAACAGGCATCACGCATCCTGCTCTGTCAGCATCTGAAAGGCACCCAGATTACAACTGGTTTAATGGGTCACACAGCACTCCTCTTTGAAAGCTGGCATTCATTTTATTGATTATAACAACTTTATCAGTTACTTCATTGCTTTTTACTGGACTTTCATTGGAGAACTAAAACATCCATTTCAATCCACCCTTCCTTGCCTTTAAAGAAAATGTCATAAAGCACTTATATTGTATAGTTTATTTATTTTGGGCATGGCTATTTTTCTCCTGACACAAACTGCTTTTCTCGAGTTACTTTGCAAGTCGGTTTTACATGGTACACCTCCCATTGTTTACATATGTGTGGGCAGAAGAGCTAGACTAAGAGGTGGTTGCTGTAGGACAGGGTAATAGAAACAAAATCTTCGCTTACTTATTCATCTGGCACAGTTAATGAGTCTCTTCTCATGGTTGGCACTCCTGGGTGTTTCAGATACGGGCTAAACAGGGAAAATGAGGTGCTGATGAGACCTACAGTGGCATACTTATTGCCTTGAAATGGAGTCACCATTCAGGTCAGGTTGTACTGTATCTGTACAATATGAGAGTTAATAATTTGAATTGCTTTCCGTGTGTTATAGACTTCAACTTTCCTCTCTTTTCCTCACTCAGCGAGAGGGTAAGAAAGCCTCTGTTTTTTAGGCTTTGCTCAACAAGACTTCAGCATGGGATTTGAGGGTTTCATTGCAACTGTCAGACAATCTTTAAGTACACGTTTTCCTTTCAAACGGAGAATTCAACCCTTTAACTCATTCACAGGTAAGATATACAAAGGAAACAAACAGAGATGGTACAGTAAAAGCTTTTTAATCATCTTTATGCTGCTCACACTGAAAAGAAAAAAAGACAAAGGATAAAGGTGATGTAGAACAGTGGTAAGTTCCCCATGAACTTCCTATTAGACTCCCTGCCTTCTCCTATGTGACCAAAATCTTTTTTTAATAAACCTGTCATTATACTTCAGAGTCTTTGCCAAGTGTTTACAGTGTTGCCCTGAGTAACAAGTCTGAGCCAAGGGACTTAATTAAATGTAACCTGCTTTTTCAGTTATAGAATTGTCCTTAAACATCAAAAGGCAAGTGAGCTTTAATAATAAAATCTTAAATCGCTTTCTGTTTAAGAGAAGTTCTTTACTCCCCACTGTATGTAATCAGTTACTCCTTAGTAGGTATATAGTATTTTCACAGATAATTTCCCACAAGCATTTACAGATTTTATGACAAGTAACATAATGTTTGGAGTGCTGGTTTTATGTAAGGATCTCAGATTTCATACTTTCTTCTAGAGCTAATGCATAGGCCACGTAGTTGCAAGGAAGAAAGTAAAAAGGTAAGAAGAATGCTTATAAAGGATCCCCTTTTTATCCTGCATTTTTTCAGTGTCCTTATAATTTTAGAGTCTTAGCTTTTCAGTTTGGAGCACTTGGTTCTGGATATATTGCATTTTTTTTCAGCCACCTTAGTGGAGGCTCTACCTGTGAGGGCTTCTGCTAACAAGGTTTGGTTTGGGGAAGGTGCCTGGAGCTAATATGCTGAGCTAGAAACTAGAGTGGCCGAACCAGCCAGGTGGGCCTGGACCCCCAGTAGGCCGAGGTGGAGGTCCTGCCCGGTGCTCTGCCAGGAAGGGCAGGCTCAGCTGCGGAGCGCTCGCCTTCCCTGGGCACGGAAAGAGCAAGGAGCCCAGCCAGTGCTGCCTGCTCCACACAGTGCTGTTCTGCCAGGCTGTTCTCCTTCAGAGGACAAGGATGCAGAAAGCAGATGTTTTCCTACGTAGAATGGGTTAATCCCCTTTCTCTTCCTCCATGTGCCCAAACTGCCCATCATCTACAATACCTGAAACCCAGCCCAACCCGGAGACCCTCACCGTGCAGGTCAAGTCCAAATATCTGGCAGATGTTAGAGGCCTAGGGGCTGCCTCAGCCACCCAAGCAATGGAGCTGGTCACCCTTAACACTCAGGCAAGGAGCGCGTCCAAGACAGTAATAGATTAAAAAACCCCAGAATGAACGTGCAGAGGGCAATGAATCAGAGCTGTAACATCCCACACCGGGGCTGGCGACTAGTGGTTACTATATTATTGCCTTTGACCTTTGCTCCCTCCACTCCACCCCAGCATACACTTTTCACTGCAGAAGGTTGCGGTTTGTTCCTGATTTATTGAAAACTGTGTCTCATATTAACTCCCTTTCTTCAGCTGCTCAGACTGACTATAGGTCACGAGGAGGTTTCACCAGGAGGTTAGCGCAGACTGGAATAGGTTGTCTGGAGAAGTCATGAAACCCCTGTCCTGGGAGGTTGCAAAGCTCGGCTGCCCTGATCTGTTGGTGTTGGTGGTAGTACTGCCTCACGCAGGAGCTTGCACCAGAGACCTCCAGCGTTCCCTTTGAGACAGCAGTGCAATGACTCTGGGATGTGAAGTTATTCTCCTGCTTTTTGCACAGCCAGCCTGGCTCAGTTTTCAGCTTGACCTCTGAACCTGTTATGGATGCCTTCAATCCACTCGAGTACCTCCTGGAAAAAATAGGTCTTCCTGGTGCAAAATGAAGTCAAAGACGGGCATTGCGATCTGTGCAAACAGAACTCAGTCAGATGCATTTTTGTTTTCACAGGATATTTCTTTTGTTCTTTGCATTCAGGCTCATAAACTTTTTGGCATGGTGTTTGTCTGTCTACATCTGTGCAACACCTTTGAGCCTTGATACATAAATAGTAATAAAGCTAAAGACAGCCCCAGATTCTTGCAGACTGGACTGGAGCATCACCGAGTGGTACTTGTTACAGAGCTGACAAATAGTTCACCTAATAGATACTCTACAGCTGACTTGGCCTTTTCACCATCTCCATCTGATTTTGACTTGTGGTAGAAAAACCACCTGACCGGCTGTGGGAAGGGTGCCGCATTCCCGAGCTGGGTGAATCAACCGGCTGCCTGGAGAAGGCGTGTACTTGGGATCACATAAACACTTCCAACTTGAAAGAGCCACAATCTCTAGATCCCAGTTTGTTTATATTTAACTTTGTAGATCTCAGCTTGTGTGTTTTGCTAGTCTCCGTAATGATACCATACTAGTCTGACTGGATTGTGTCAAAAATTTCTGTTTACGTTATATAATCTTCATGATTTGAAAAGAAAACAGACGCAAAAGTACAAACAAATAGCGATATACTGTCATGAAATGCCTTGTACATAAAGGAAATGCTCCTGCTGTTCACTAAGTTTTCAGAGCACAGATCTTAGTAATGCTGAAGAGCCTTCATAATTATTGTCCATTTTTGATGGAAATATGGCATAAACGAAGACATTCAACATGAAACAAAGGAGATCTGCCGCGCCGAATAGACAGGAGAGAGCAGACTAAAAAGGCACGTAAACCGCACAGTAGTGCTTTTAATTTATAGCGAGGCGCACTTAATATCCACGAGGAAAATCCCTCTGCACTTCGTACTCTGCCTTCTCCCATTTCTGCCCCTCATCCCCGGGGTCGCCCCTTCTCCCGGTCCCCGCCGCAGACAACGGACAGCAGCTTCCCGCTGCTCGCCGCCCCCTCGGCCGCCGCGGCACCAACACGTATGTATTTATTTAGTGCGGACGGGCCGCCCCTGTGGCAGGAGGGGGCGAAGGGAGAAGACCCAGCTGCTTGCGGCCACCTCGGCTGCCGGCGGGCGCGGAGCCCCGCGCAGCGGGAGGGCGCTGCGGCCGCGGGGGGCCGGCAGAGCCGCACCGCCCGGGAGCCCCGTCGGCGGGCGCGGCAGCTCAGCAGCTCCGCGGGCCGGGGGCCCGGCCGCCGCCGCGGCCCCGCTCCGCCCCGCTCCGCCGCCCCCGGCGGGGGAGGGCCGCGGGGCGGGGCGCGCCGCGGAGAGGGGCCGCCCCCCGCCCCCCCCCCCGCCCCGCTCCGCCGCGCCGCGCTTCGCTCCGCCGCGCTCCGCCGCGCTGCGCGCCCGCCGTCGGTGCCGCTGCGGCTGAGGGCGGCGGCGGCTGCCCCGCTGCGCCGCGCTGCGCGCCGCCCCGCGCGGCCCCATGGCCGGGCACGAGTGGGACTGGTTCCAGCGCGAGGAGCTCATCGGGCAGATCAGCGACATCCGCGTGCAGAACCTGCAGGGTAGGGAGGCCCCGGCCGCCCCCCGCGCCCCCCGCGCCCCCCGGCCGGCCCCCGCAGCGCGGCTCGGCTCGGCTCGGCTCGGCTCCGGGGCGGGCGCGGGTTGCAGGTGACCCCGGGAGGGACCGGGCGGCGCCGCTGGGGCCCGCGGGCAGGGACGGGGAGGGCGATGTTTGCCCCCGCGGCAAAGCTGCCCCGGGTGCGGGGAGCCGGGGGGGCGCGGCCCCGGCCCCGCTGCCCCCGCGGGCCCGAGGAAGGACCCTACCGGGGTGCCCGGGACCGGCGCGGGCACGCTGCAAACTGACCTTCAAGTCAGGCACTTTTTGGTCACCGGTTGAGATGTGCAGAGAAAGCAGTGCAAGGCCTCCCCTGCCTCCCCGGGGTAATGGCAGCTGGGGCTCCCGTCTGCTGTGGAGCCCAGCAAAGGTGCCCACAAACTCCGAGCCCGAGTTTGCCCCATCACTCCAAGGTAAAGGCGTGGAGATACTCAACTGTAGCCAGTATAGGGCTTTAGGTCCCTATCTGGGCAGTTTGAAGGGAAGCTGACGGCTATCCCAGTACTTAATCTGATGTACCTTCTCATATGGTACTGTAGAACAAACAGGGGGGGAGCTTTTGCATAAATCATCTGCGAGATACTTTCCTGTTCCGCCACAGGCTGTGTTGGTACAAAGGACGCAAATGTCTAGGTCTGAATGTAGTTCAGCATCAATATAATAGTTGCTCCGAAGTTATGTTTGCCCCCTCCAACTAACTTGTCGTGATTGGCAAGGACAGCAAGAGCTAATGTAACAGTAAAAAGCAGCCTTGGTTCATAGGCATGGAAAAACTATTTGTTTAATGTAGCATACCAGTTGTCTTAATCAACAATTTGCATAATACAGCCATGTATCTCCACATCCCATAAAAATAATAGACTTGAATTACAGATCATCATCTCTTCCTGTTTACACGTAATGATATTAAAGCGCTGTCTACTGGAAGAGACAGTGCAGTCACTGGAAATTAGTTTTGGTTTGGTTTGTGTATAGAACACGTATAATTTATCTGAAAAGAGACCCAAATTAGCCATTCTTTTAGCTCCAATGTCATGTTAATGCAGTTAACGCAGATGGACTCATTCCACAACATTTTGACCTGCATCTTCATAACCTCCAAAATTCAGAGTCTGATTGGAGTCTGAGCTGGCAAGTTTGAATAGGACTCCCCTCTTGTTGTGACAATCTCTCATTATACATAAGTCTACATTTCTCTGACTCCTGGCCCCATCTCTTTTGATTCTGTGTGTTAGCATGGATGGCCTGCTTCTAATCTTCTGTTGCTCAACAGTGTAGTGATTAAAAAGAGTTAATCCTAAATTCACGGGCATTTGTTTTGAGAAGGAATAGAAAAGAAACACATTCTTCAAAAGAATAATCTGTTTTTCACTTTACCTTTCAATCATTTGCGTAAGAAGGAGTTAAACTCTTTTAATTCTCTGGAGCTGAAGATGCACGCAGCCGACTCCAGAATTCCTATAGTCCTGCAGGAGAATGTCGTCCTACAGGGCAAATTCCTCTGAATAACATTGTGTTCAGGAAAAGCCTTCTGCTGCCTTCTTAAAATACAAGAAGAATTTTTAAAAGGTATATTAGTTGTCATGTTGTCTGTGCTACTAAATAGGGTTTTAAGAAGTTTTATGCCTTGCGTGGGCTATTTCAGAAGAGAAAAAGGCATTTGTTCTAAGGTGCTGCTCCAAAGTAAGTGATAATAGCTATTGCTTACAGTATATATGATTTTTAGCACATAGATCTCACATTATCTTCTGGAAATGAAAAACATTTTACAGATGGCGAGTCTGATATTCAGGCGAGTGTGATTTTGTGATGCAAGGGCTCAGTGGCAAAGCATGATGCTTCTCTTCAGTATAGTTTCTTATAAAATGCCAACATATGCTTTTATGTTCATATGTAGCAAAGAAATGAAACTTGCTTCTGCTTTATAATTCAAAATTAATTTTCTCAGAACAATGTGATCTGACTCACCACTAGTATTGTTGTGTATCAATCAGTTGCAGAATCAATAGCAGCTTCGATGTGCTAGAAAACCATGAGGCTAGGATGAAAAAATAGCTGAGGATGATGCAGGTTTTCCACCAGCACCAGCAGAGCTCCTGCAGGACCCTGATCCTCTCATCCTCGCAGAGGGCCCCGGTGGCGAGGGCGACTGCTGATCAGCCGGCATGGCTCCTGCTCCTGCACTGCCACTGTCATGCTTGCAAGAACGTCTGTGTTTAGGGGAGATGCTATGAAGTTGATGTTTTGTCTTATTCCAGAATGCTTCCTTTCAAGGGAAGATTTTGCATCTGTGAAGATGCAGCCTTGAATTCCCATTCCCAAGCTCTAGGACCCTGTGTGTGAATAAGGAACCAAGAGGTGTCTCTGATGCACAGGAGTATGCTCTAAGGAGGGGGTGGTAGGCAGCAGCTAAACATTTATAGAGATGAACAACATATGAAAACACTGGCATTTCTGCATGTAGGGATGGAGATGGACCATCTTGCCCTGCAGGTACACTGAACTAGCTAAATGCGAGCTATTTCTGGTCTGGAAGCCAGAGCAGTACTGCTGTCATGCTGTGTCCAAGCCATCCTGCCTGGCAGCGGAGGGAAGAGCATGAGGTTGATAAGCCCCATGAGAGCGTGGTGATGCCCATGAGAAATGGTACTGCTAGCACCTCAGCAGCCTACCTGGTACCAAAATTTCTGCGGGCAAATACAGCCGTCTGCTGTAGTAGTTTTCCATACTTTCACTGCTTTTTTTAAAAAAGCCAAAATTATTCATTTATCGTGAAAAGTTCTTCTTCATGTCCTAGCTAAGCTATGGAGCACCAATCATGTAAAACACTGTTTGAAGTTGGCATATGTGGTTTCAGTCTGTTACATGTTCCCTCTGTAGTTTGGTAGCTCGAAGAAGCACCACTTGAGGATCCAGGATGCCAGTTACTGAAAAGTGTCTGCTTTCATGGGTGTGCTTTCGACAGCAGCATTACCCACTGAATTCAGGATTGTTTTAGATGCATCTGCAGCCTGCAGATGGATGTTGGTTCAGTTAACTATATATTCTATGATTAAAATGATTGGTGAAGTTATGGCATGCATATTTTTTTTCAGCTTTTTCATGGAAAGACTAAAACTGACAGCCATTGGTAACATTTGCTAAACTGACTGGACATAAGGAGAAAAAAAAGTTTTAAAAATGGAACTGCAGCTGGATGTTTAAACATGGGCATATGATGACTGGCTTTTATTTTGCCTTTTCTTTAAGTACTGAGATTTTCCATTTTATTTTTCCAGTGAAGAAAGTGAATAATTCAGAGCTGTTGCAGGTAAGTGATGCTAAAAGCCAGGAGAACAGCTTCCCTCTTAGACAGAAATAATTTCAGGGCACAGAAGCAGAAGTGGCAACGTGATGGAGAAGAGCAGAGGGGGATGCAAAGAGGGAAGAGGCGCCAGGTGCGGTGACACACAAACCGCGTTCCTCACTCCAGTTCTGTTGGGTTTCTAAACACGTTTGATAAGCTGATTTTCTAGAGCTCTTCGTTGTGTTTGCAAATTCTCCATAGTGAATTTTGCTGCGTTTTGAGAGAGAAAAATTGAACGATTGCACAGAATGTCGGAGCGCATCGTCAAGCACTGGAACGCTCAATATTTAATTTCCTGCCAGGAGGAGTTTTTTTTTCTTTCTTTCTTTCTTTCTTTCATTATAACACCAGCTGGAACATTTTGTTACAACACAAGAATATTTTAAAATCTTCCCTACTGGAAGCTTGATTTAGGATAATCAAAAATACACTCCCTTATGTGGCGAATTGCACTCACTGGAAAGAGGCAACATCCCCAGCAGGAATTATTCTTTTTTAGACGATATTTTTGTCCTGAATTCAGTACTTTGCAATAGTTTGAATGTATATTTAGTAGTACATATCTTTCCTTCCATTCCTTGGAATGAAATATGCAGAGATTTAATACTTTTATAGCCAAAAGTTTTGTTCATCTCTGGAAAATGAGTGCTATCAGTCACCACCATTTTAAAGTAATTCTGATTTGAATATTTATTTCTTATATTTATAAGAACATGGACTGGGATAGTAGAAATCTGATTCTTTGGTCGGAGGAGTAGGCAAGGAGTCAGAAGTCCTGCACTCTTTATCTCATTTTGCTACTCACTCAGCGTTTTATCCAGAACCCAGAAAAATCTGTAGGCTCATTTTCCTTGATTTCAGTGGATTTAAATAGTTTCTTGAGTCTCAGGCTTTCTTTGCTGAGGGTTGCATGGCCTGCAAACATATTTGGCGGGCTACACATGAACATACAGTAGTGGTGTCAGAAATAACACAAAAAAGTGATCACAAGCTGAAAGACAATTATCAGTACCAGCCCTGTAGGCTCCCCATCGTTGCCCTGGTGTGTGACTTTGGATAAATCGGTCATAAACTCTTGATTTGATTGCCTTCCCGTTTGGATTCTTCAGATCAAGACTCTTACAAGTTTTGGACACTTATTACTGAACTTGTTACTGGTATCAACCTCAGCTTCCTAGGACTTTGAAATAACTGGTCCCAAAGCCTATGTGTTAAGAGGTAGTACAGGTGCCTAACTCCACATAGTTTCAGTAAGAGTTAATTATCGAAATGTCTTTACTTTTAGGGGCTTACGCATCTCTGACTGGACATCTCAGGGCAGATAATCAAAGTCAGTCAGCAACTGTTGAAAACATTTCACTCTCTTTATCTTTGCTTATCCATTTATGTACAAAGCACAATACTGGCAACTTACATTTAACTATAGAGAGTGATCTTTTTTTTAATTACAAGATACAGCAGCATTCAGCTTTTTTGGTACAGTATGACATGCAAACACATGGAAATTTTATAAATGGAGGGAAACCTTTTTTTAATATATCCATTCATTCTGACAAAAGTAAGATTAAGTAAGTAATAATTGTTCATTATTTTAACTCTTTGCAGCTTGTCCCTGTATTTATTCTGCCTGTAGACATGGTAATTTCAGTGGAGCTGCTTGTAGAGTAAGGTGACATTTGGAAAGATTAAATTGCCTGCAGAACATTAGATAAAGCACTATACAACCGCGAATATTATTCCATATAAAAATGAAGTTAAATAGGCCTGGGAGTTATAACTGTGAAACCCAAAAATAAAGATTCAGATCTAGGGATAAGAAACTAAAGATAATGCTGGAAACGTAATTCTTCTGGTGTGGCTGGTCTCCATGATCACAATTTTATAAGTTATAGTATTTGTCAGCAATGACAGTAAAGGAAGACTTACCTGCCCAAAATGTACGAAACACTGGCAATGAAATAAAGAGGCAGTGGGAGGTAAGAGAAAGTACCGATTGCATGTTACAGCATGCAGTTTTAACAAGGTCAATGCCTAATTGCTCTAACAAATAAGAAGTCTGGGTTGAAATTATACCAAATTCAAATCATGCCCAGTAGCTCCACAGTCAAATGAACTCTAACACCAGTTACATTTACAGTTCTTCATAAGAGAGACTGTTCTGGTTAGCCTATGTTTCTCCAAGCGTGGAGCTAACTTAAGGCATGGGATTAATCCGCTGCTATCGCTCACCAACATCTCATTTCATTCCTTTTCCTGGCGAGTTGCCGTTCAAGTGCTGAGCAGCCTCAGAATTACTTACAAGAGCTGGTAAGGTCTCAGACTTTATCACTTACCTAAAATTAAATGGACAGCATGAGTTAAAAAATGACAATCCTTAAAACACAATATTAAAACCAATGCCAATTAAAAAATATAATGTGCTTCTAATAGTTTCTCCTGTTTGTTTGTTATATTTCCACTCAGCTTGTACAGAAATGCCATCCGTTTGTTTTCTCCTAAAGATGATTTGAAGGTTATTTCACTTGCATCCTCAATACTTGTAGAGTTTACTTTGAAAATACTACAAAGGAATGACTTTGTTTCCTTTCTTCTTTTTAAAGACAGCTTCCTATTGGGGTAGAAGAAGCAACCTTGGGCCTTGTGGCTTGTCAGTGTCCATGTAAACACTGATTTGGTTATGTCCTGTGCTGTTTAAACTTACTGTTGTTGCAGAATAATTGTTAAGGGCATACGTCTGAAGGGGAAGAGCCAAATGTTATCTGTCATGCAGAAGTCAAAAAGAGTCTCAAAATTATGTATTCAAGAGAAGACATTACCAGAGAATTAGTTGCATCTACGTCAATGCTTGTGTGGCAAGTGGTATTGCAGAACGTTTTGAGAAATAACAATCTTTTTCTACATTTCTCTCTACCTGCTGTTCTATTTTTATCTCTCCCCACTTGAGTACAGGGGCGGTAGGCTACTGCAATGATCAGTGGAATTGCAGGATAGATTTTACTTCACTGTAATTGGTGCCTATTTCCATGCAAACAGCTGAGCTACATTTTAGCTGTAGTTTGAGATTCTGTAGCCACAATCACAACTTTAAATCCGCATCTTCCAAGGAAGCTCATACTAGCAACAGCCTGATGCTTGCAGAACAAATGCCTGTGGACATGGAACCTGCAGGCAGAGAGGCCTTCTGGTTCTACAACCAGAAAATCCATTGGATCTGAAAAGATGTTATCGGTAACAATTAAAAGTTAACTGTGATCTCTGTACTTACTACTTAATTTGATGACATGATTCAAGACATAATTGTTAAAATACTATAATACATAGAGGGATGCTGTTAACTATTTTTGACTAATTCTGATGTATGTAAAAGCATATTTTGTACTGCAGTATCTTGAAAATTACTCTTGATATGTATCAGTATAATTCAGACCCAGTGACTCTTTGAACAATGAGTTACCTTATTTATATAACTCTTACCTTAGCATCTTTTAGTGTCCATAGCCAGAAATAAGATCCTTCCAGACCAGTATTGTTGATTTGCTTTATTATGGTAATTTTTGTGGTTTTCTATTTTGGAAGTATAATTCGAGTTGTTTATAAAAAACCTACTCACAAAATATATGCCACAAGATTAATTTCAAATAGAAATATTTACATTCCAGTTCTGATATCTTTAAAGGATAGACCCCTTTGGATCTTAATCTTATCCTAATTAACACTGGGAACGAGGGTATTTTGTCAAGTACCAAGTTGGGCATGTGAGTCTCTTGTATTGCGCAGTGTCCATTAAAAGAAGCACAGTTGGTCGGATTTACATGCGAGTCAGACCCCAGTCCCGCAGTGCAAATCCTTACTCACTACGGTACTGCTCAGCACGTACAAGTCCGTCTGGAGGCCTGCTGAAATCTGTCCGTGATACTCTGCCCGCACCTAGCAGCTTGCCCAGCTAGATCTGACTGCAGCATCATGGCCTTAAAATGCAGCGGGATTTTAAGTACAAGACCAAATCTTGTCTGGTGGCAGTAAATCAGATGCCACCAGAGCAGGGGCTCCCGTTTCAGCCATGCTTACATGGAGCTGAGATTTGGGTCTGGCACTCGGGATCCTGCCTTGGGAGCACTGGGACTCTCTTAAGGGGCTGTTGTTCACTGTGGCACAACTCTTGCAGTCTCTAGTTAACAGGAAGCCCTTAAAAGAAGGTATTTTGTGTGTTGCACCAAGAAGAGAGTATTTACAGGGGAGAATGAACATCAAATAGACTGCCTGCATGCATTTATTTCCTCCTCCCCCAGCTGAACTATCACTGTTAACGGTCACGTGGCAGGTTGCCCGTCTCATAATTCTCAAGCGTTTATGTCCAGCCACATTTTTATTCCAGTCTGTTTTTCCAACATTTTCTTCAAAAGGCCAAATAACATTACAATAAACACCTTGATGAACAGGCACCTGTATATTATTCCTACATTATGAGAGCCCCTATCCCAGCCTCAGCTTCTGTCCCCTTCAAGGGACTTCAGCCGAAGCTCTGAATTGCGGTACAGCAATGAGTTACATGCACGGCTTTTCTCTGTTGTGCACTACAGGTTAGATATAAGTACATTGCCGTTTTGTTTTAGTCTTTGCAAAGAACCCCCTAACTTACATCAATAATTTCCTATGTACATAGTTCATGTAGTTCACAACCAAGGGCTGATTATCCTTCACTTGACTCACTGAAAAATGGGAAGGGCAGGAGAGTGCAGGCACTGTGGCAAATAAAAGCAATGTCAATGAGGATAATTTTGCTAAAAACTGATCCTTCATTTAACTGCTTCTGGACACATGGTTAAAGCTTTCTGGGTCTTGCTGATGTTCATTATAAACATGAACTGCAGTTATAAGTTAATAAATACGCAATATATTTATAAATAACGTCATAGTATGAAATGCCCACTTTAGAAGTAGCGCCTGCGATATATATAAGGGAGGAAACATAAACTGGTTTGGGCTTTTTGCCCAGGGAGAGTGACAAGGCAAACAAAAGTGGGCAAATGGGGAAGAGCCACTGAAGAGCGGAAGCCCAGATCTGTCCGTGCTGATCCCAGCAGCACGGCGCTCCAAAACCTAGGGAGAGCTCCGGAGGGACTGCAGCCAGAGCCTTTATGTAATACTTAAAGTCAGTGAATCATAAAAATCCTGCCCAAATGAGAACATGGGCTCAGATGGCAGAGAGCCTACTACTAAGCTCATTGGCTTTTAGAGATAAAGGTACTCTTATAAACAGTCTTTTTAAGCACCTCTAGTTTAGGGTATGTATCCAAAATAATATTTGCTTTCTTAAAATATAGCATTATCCTTTGACTAATCATGGGCCAAGAAATGAGGAAACTTGTCTGATTCTTATTCAGACTCCAGCTTTATTTGTTGTGTGGCTTGTTGTGATACTTTCATGCTCACAGAGGCCCTGTGAAGATTATTTAATTCATTTTTATAATGATCTAGAGATGCAAGCAGAGCTCTTAAGTGTCCTTGCTTGAGTGTTTAGTGAGTAAGCAGGGTGGAATATAGCCTTTTAGGTTTATTTGGTAGAATATCCTCCCTTGACCAGGCATAGCTTCTGGCAACAATGTGGTAAGATAGATATTACCTCATCAATTCTGCCTTTTCGACAAGGTACTTGGTAGGCCTACTTCTTTCGCAAATCCCAGGCAATTTCAGCAGTTATTTTTCTGTGTAGTTGGCAAAATTTTAGGTCCCTGTTCTTGCTCGTAACGTTCCCCGGCTGGGTAGAGGCCTTCCTGTCCTTGGCGATTAATGCCATTGAACAACATTTAGTTCCTGTTGCTCTTTGATTTTTTTTTCTTTAAAGAAAGATCTCTACGGAGAGAGGACAAGGAGTGATTTAAAGTTACAGGCACCCTTGCGTGAGTTCTTCCTTTTCTCCTCATTATAAGAAAAAGTTTTTAAAAGGATTTAATGTTAGTTAAAAGGAGCCTTTTCTCAGCCTTCGTACAGAAGTTAATACAATTATTGACCTTGGCTGAAAGAAGACTCTGTGTGAATTTTTGCTGGGTAAGCTATATTTCTTCTTTTGAAGGTAGATGGTCTGTTTGATGTATTTACTGTTAGCCTTCCAAAACTTTAAAACAATATGGTTATCAGAAGGATCAAAAAGGATAGGAGATCTCATTGTCTTCAAAAACTGTGCGTATCAAAAGGAAGCACATGTTTTGATTGCCAATGCAACTAAGCAACGCTATAAAATCCTTCGTCAGTAGTGCTGCAGTTGACAATCTCACCCATCATGAGTTTATTTTAATTTGAGAACCTTGAGGTTGCACCAGTTTGACTACTCTTAAGTCAGGAAATGATTGTGACCCTGGAGATGGCAGCCTGTATCTACATAGAAGGGCAACACATACTTCCTGTCTCATCCCAGATGGGACCAGGAGGGACTGTCCTCAGGTGCTGGGAGATATAACCGTTGAGGTCTGGAAAGCTGATATCCCTGTGTCTCTCAATATTGTTTTGAAACTGAAAAACACAGCCAGTTATATTTAGGTTTTGCTTCAGCTTGTCAGATTGTGGGTACCCTTGAAGCCCTTGATTCTTCCTTTAGTTTTGCAGGGAGGTCTAAACAGCAATTTTTTGACTTTCCCACAGCTGGCTCTAAAGCATATTTTTTCAGGCATACTCAGTTCCTCCCTTTTATGCTGACACTGAGGACAAAAGCCAGTTGCAGAGGTGGTCAAGGCGCATGCAGCATGCTCAGGTGAGATCACTACTTCATGTCACTCAAGCCAGTAGACAGCTTTGTCATTCAGGCCCTTAATTATAAACTGAAGGTTCACTTGGCCTCTCATATTCTCATTTCACTAACGAACTGAAACTTAGAGCAATGACTGACTGCAGAGCTGCTGCAGTTCAGGCCATACAAGCCAGAGTTTCCACTCCTTTCATTTATCACGCTAATGATCAGATTTGGAGCCTAAACACAGGCCTCCTCTCAGGAACTGCGTGGAAAATGAGCATAATGTGCTCACATGATTTCCATGTGACAAAAAGACTCGTGGGCTGCCCACTTCATTTTAGCTTGCAGATGCTCTTACGCGTGTATGTTCTTGCACATGTTGCATTCTTACAGAATCATAGGACTGTTAGGGAGGTGGAAGGAGCATTAAATAATTGTGATTTTACAGAAAGGGTCCAAGCTTGAGTTCTGGTACTCAGATAGTAATATTGATGCCTGCAGGCTTGCTTTCCCACTGCTTTGGGTTTGTCTTGACTAAAACTCAAATGTGTTCTTAATACATCCTAACAGCGAATTACTTCTATTTCTGTAGTGTTTGAACGTCTTACCGTTTTGATGTGTTTATCTAGATGGCATCCCTGTTTTAGACTTAAGTAACAAAAGCACATGAAAGTCAGAGGACTCATTTCGAAGTTATTTGGGTAGCCTAATGACATCCTTTTGTGTATATGAATATGGTAAGTTTTGGTGGGGCAGGCTTTGAACCTTGATCATCTCATTCCAAAGTGACCATTCTAGCTCCCTGACCTATTTCCTCTCTTCATACCTTTTTTTCTCCCCTTCACCGTCTAACAGTGATATCTAACACTGTCATCTGACAATTTATGTGAATTGTAATACATACATACTGCCTGGTCTGTCTTAGACTTTTAGAACTTGCACATTAATCTCCCAACCCGCCTTTCAATAACAGCATGTGGAGTTTCCTTGTTTGGGGGTGGGAAGGTTCCTTCTCAATTTGCTCATGCTTATTGGCATTCTCTCTAGTGTACCCTGGTTGGTGGGTCAAGGCTAATTGACAGCAAATAGCTTTAATTTTGGCTTTTGTGTGTGTGTGTGTGTGTGTGTGTGTGTGTGAAAGTAGAACAAATAGTGGGATGGAATCAACCTTTTGTCTTCTACTTTTCCCTACTTGTGAAGAAGTATTTTCTGATGTCTCATGGTGATCATCTCTATGAGTTACTATTTTATCATCTTCCAGTAAAACCTTTTTCCTCCAAGTGATTTGGATTTAGATTTGTCAAGTTCAGAATTAACTGTGCTCCTTCTGCCTCTTCTTACTGTGGTTTTGTTTCCTTGATTTTATTCCAGGAGTTCGATTTGTTTTGGTTGGAGTACGTATTGCTAGAAAGGGGATAAAGTACAGCTGGGGAAGGAAGGAAACTTGCTACTAGAAGCCAGATAATTATACTTTATGGTGAACATCTCCTGGAACTGTAGTTTCTTATGTAATAAAAGCTTTCAATTTGCATGCACGAATGAATTGGATCAAACTTTATCCCAGGCTGAACTTGCTGTCAAATCATACTCTTCAGTTCAGTTTTCAGAATCATCCAGATGTTATTTTAACAGAGAGTGGTACTGTATCTAGTGACCCAAAGCCCTGTCTCCTTTGTCTGAAAATGTCTGAAAGAGCTCAGGGAGAGTTAGGAAGGAAGACCAAGGGAGAACTTGCTTAGGGCATGGATGAGACATATTAATCCTGCCTGAAAGCTGAGAGATCATCTGAAGATGCCTGCCTGCCCTAGATGGTTATAATGACATCGGGTAACGTTCTGCGAGAAAAGGAAGTCCGAGAGTTAACAGAAACAAAATTAGAAATAGGAGAGCACTCATATGCTTTATTCTTTTCTGTAAAGGTCCTAGAGGGATGAGGCAAATTAATTGCCTCACCTTGAAAGGTGGTTTATAGTGGAACCTTTACACTACCTGAGACTATAAGTTGCCTTCACTGTTGAAGCTGGAGTCTTGTAGAGCCACAGCTTGATAAATAAGTCATTCAGACCTGCTTCTGGAAGGCTTCTTTTTATTTTTTTTCTCTTTTCTCAGTTTCTCAAGCTCTTTGGTATCAGTCTGAGGATCCCTATCTAAGCTTGCCTTCAAGACATGAACAGAGAAGAGCATTGCTATTTAACCTCATGTTTTTCAGAGATGAGTTATTGATAGGTAAGGGCATAGACGGCAGGTGTTTTGCTGAGCCCTTTCCCCCCACTTTTTCAGTCTGTCATCCCACTGGAACATCAGAAGTGAGACCTGGTAACTTTTGAAATAGCCTTGAGTCCTTCCTGAGCAGGGCTGGTCCTGTGCTACCTCCCCACTGCAGAGTGGCCCTTACTTGGGCTCTGCATGTGCGTAGGAGCTGATCCATTGCTTAAGTCTTCTTTGGGAACCCCAAAGAACAATAATATCCTGTTGACTAGGATTTTACTATTTATATCTGTCAGCTGAGCAGCCGCCTCCTCTGCCTGCTCCCTAGTTACCAGTGTGTAAATCTCTCTTTGGACCACGTAGTCTGTTGCATGGTTGATAATATTATTTTTTTAATTTCAAGAGGAATTTGTTTGAGGGACCTGGAAAGGCAAAAGTATTGATGAAAACATGCTTAAGCTTTTCTTGTTTTTTAATTGTTAGCTTTTTGGACGTTATGAAGAAACTGGCAGGAAGCTAACCCAAAAATAAGGGGTATAGTTAGAAAACAATACAAGCCTATAGCAGTGAAAGGAGGAAAACAAATAGATCCCTTACAGGTATGTGTGTGGAGAAGTGCTGACATACACCTGTCAGATCAAAGACAGAATCCTGCCACCCACATACTTTCCCAGCAGTTTATTCCTTTCTTTTTTCTTTCTTTTTTGGCTGTTTTTTTTTTTCTGTAGCAGACTTTCAATCTACTTGAGTGGAAAAGGTGTTATCTTCTTCTAGAAAAGCCCTTCCCTGGCTTTGAAACATAGGGGAAATTATGTCAAATTTAGACTAGTATTTTCTATCTGCTTTTTTAAAAGTGAACCTTTTAAGAGAAGCTATACAATTCACTTGAAAGAGATAAAATGCTGTAAAACCTGTGGGAGTCTGCTGGGTTGAAGTGAAAAGAAAGCAATTATTTCACTGGGAGCTTTTTATGAAGATTTTTAGATTCCCATCAAAAGAAAAGTGTTTAAGAAATGGGACTTGGTTAACTGGCATAAAGTCCTGTTGTTGTGGCTCCTGTATGGGTAACCCCCCTCACATTGTCAAACCTGACCTGAAACAGAAGCAAAGCCACCACTCCCGTGATGTGCTTGAGCTATTTCTAACCATATGAGCATAGATCGCGTAGTTTCTCCTCAGTTGTGCATCAGTGCCGTCCTGCATGCAGGTCTGTGGACATGGCCTTCCAGAGAGAATTTCTTTTCTGAAAACTTTGTTGATACATCAGCCAGGGAAGCATAATGTAGCTCTTATCTTCCCAGTTCCTGCTTCTCTGCACTTTAGGAATATGACCATTTGGTGCAGCTACCTTTCCTGTGCTATTCACAGAATCACAGAATCACAGAATCATTTAGGTTGCTCCCCAACTCTACCTTCTGACGTTTTCTAATGAATATACATCCTCCCTGTTAAAGCACTGAAAGCAAAATACAAGGCAGGTTCAGCAGTGGAAACTGGGAGTACTCGGAGAAACCAGTATGTTTTCGGAACAATTAAACCATTTTTTAAATTATAGCAACAGCTTTGTACATAGATAGAAAATTTGGAGTATTTTTGGTACCATCTGGATACCTAAGCTTGGACAACAAATCACTTCTGACATACTGATGGCAGTGCATAATATTGTCTTCTCCTAGCCTGTGTCTCATTCATGTGGAAGCACATGGATCTTCCTGCAAAATGTTGATTCACCATCTCTGCTAGTATTCTTTGTATGGTATTAAACACTGCCCTTTGTGTTACAGTTGCAGTGTTCCCATGCTCTTTTTATAACTTGTCTATCTTTGATCAGATGGGTAGGTCACAGAACAAAATAAAACTAAAAAGGAGTTTTCAGTTTTACCCCAAACTACTTACTGCTAATGTTTATTTACTTTACTTCCAATGTGGAAGCTATCTAAAGTTATCAGTGGTGGAACTCCTAAGATTAGGTGGCGTTCTGCTATTCCTCTCACTTTCCTTTTCCCATGCTTCACCTTTAATTTGCTTACCTGGGTTGTAATGCCTGGTAATGGGAAAACTGTAAACTTCTTGTGTGCTCATTACAGATGTCAAAACCCTATTCTAAAATAAGTTTTTTGTGTATAAAGGACAGTGACATTATTAGTAGAGTTAAAATGGTATAGATGAGACTTGCACATTAAATAGGTTACAGCTTGATTTGGGTTGTCTTGCTCCTCAGTTAGAAAGTAGCTTAGAGGTTATTTACTTTCAGACCTAGGAATTAGTATTTTGAGTCTAGTCTAAGTCTTGGGATCCTCAGCTTCATTCTGCTTCTAAACTAACCTTTAAATTCTTCTGCCTTCATTGGGAGGCCTGTTATATTTACAGATTAACAGTGAAGATTTTTCTACAGAATATGTTGCAAAGCAGTTTGTCTCTTCACTGTAACGTGATCTGAAATATATTCATAGGATGTTTTACTTGCTGTGAAACTTTATTTCACTGTGATATAATTGATAGCTTAATTTATACTACTAAGTTTCATGAGCCAATGCTGATGGTTTCCAGATGGTCTAAACCAGGGGCTTTAACCACCTTTTTTTTTGCTCACCTCTCCTGGGTCCTTCTACTTTTTCATATTCTTGACCCTACGAAATAGATGGAACATCTTTAAGAAAATATATAAGTAAATTTGCAGTAAAAATGTAACCATTCTAATCCTCTTACCTCCATTACTTGCTTCTTGAACATAATAAGATTTAGGACAGTACAATTAGGGGACAGGTTCTGCTTTTTATGCTTCCAGTAGTTTTACCTCTGTAACCCACTGGAGATACGTTGCTTTATGGAAGATCATAATCTTCATTTTATTAATGAGTTTTTGAGTTAATTTTGATATATGGTAAGTAATATGACAGGGAGAAGAAAAAGGGTTAAAGAGAGATTCTGTCGGAAGTGTTCTGAAAAGAGATGCAGAGTATCAGCGTCGGGATTAGGCTTGTCCAAGGAGGCTGCAGGGGACACTAGGGCGGGAGAGGAGGACTACTTTAGCATCTCTGCAAGCGCAGGAATGAGAGAAGCTGAAGGAGCAGGAAGATGGCAGATCCTTCTGCTTTAAACGCAAGTCTGTCTCTCTTAAGACACAGGGAACGACCCTGACTGGTTTCTGTAACAAATTGAAAACAGCAATGGAAAAAGCACTTGAAGATCCTTGAGGCTAACTTCTGGTGGGGTCTCACAAAGTAGAAGCAGCAGTGGCTAGCGGCAGTCAGTGGGCTATTACCAGAAAATTGGCTGGAATAGAGTATTCTAAAACTAGAGAATCTGGATAGGAGAGGCGTGAAGGAGTAGGTAGATAAAAGCCTGAGATGAGAAAATCCAAGGGCGTTAGCTGGGGACCGGGAGAAGGAGGTGGTTATAGCATAGAAAATTAAAAAAGAGTTTGAGGCTTTGTTCATGACTTAGATCCTCTAAATTATGGAGATGAGCAAACTTCTTTAACCGTATAAGTTGTTATGCTTGCTTCATCCTCCTTTCTTGTCATATTAATATCCTTGCCTTCAATTGGGATCTGATCTTGCACCCACTGAATTTTTTGCCATTGAGCTCAGTGGTGCTAAATCAGGTCGCTGCAGTTGAAGAACCACTCAGTTCTGGCAGTCTTTCATGTGCGGAGTTACATGCTACGGCACTGAGCACATAATGAGGGTCCTCCATGGGCCATAACATGCCTGCAGTCAATTTATACGAATAGATCTACCTGCAGCCCCAGAACCTGAGTATTCAGAAATATATACCAGAGTAGATTCTGGTGGTAAACAAACAGTTGCGGTGTTTTGCATTTGTGGTGCTTGCATTTTAAGTACAGATGCTGTGATCTGGCTGATATGCCAAGCACTTGTGCTCGGTTGGCATGGGGTCAGGTGTGCCAGCAGCACATCTGTGCAACAGCAGTGATGTGGAAGCCCCTAGGTGGATATTAATATTGCTTTATGCGTGTATTTGCCTAGGTGTAGGAGGCATTATTACAGCTTCTGGCCTACTTCTCTGAAAAACAATTAGCAAGTCCGAAAGGTTTTGCCTCAAGGCTCTCACAAGCCATGCATTATACATTTAATTCTGTATCCTGCATTCCATTTTTCTAGCACACTCTTTCTGAAGATCACGTAATATCTTTTTTTCCCTTCACTTAAAAACTTGACAGCCTAGCAGGCAGAGCAGGGGAATAGGAACGCCTTTTCGTCCTCTCTTCACAACATAAAACTTCCTTTTTTGAAGTCGTGTTAGCAAATGTTTGTTGTCACACAATGACATCTTAAGGCTATTCAGTACCGCCACTAAGGAGGGTCGTGAGAGCCAGCGGCAGTCTGCTGGGCATTCAGCAGCAGCAGCTGCTGCCTGCCTGATACTATTCAAACACAGATTGAGCGTTCCCTTACTGTATCATGGAGTGACGAACCTAGACAAAATTACCAGCCACCGTCACTTTGATATGATGCAGCCAAGGAATATCCTAGAACGTGTCTGCATGACCACACTCAAAAATTAATCCAAATTAACTTTCTTGAAAATGGATTAACCAAAACCCTCTGGATGCTGGTGTCATTAATACTGTCCAGTGCACCAGGGGGCTTGGTGTCAGCCAGAGAGGCTGGCTGAGGGGGTGAAGGACACAGGAGGCACAACTGCAAGGAGGCTGCTTTTGGATTGATGGGCCAAGCATGTGTTTTATACCAGGATTAATGGGTTGAGCTAAGTCACAGACACAGTAGCTGGAAGCTGTGCCAGGAGATGTAGGCAGAGAAGCGGTTTCACTGGAAAAGCTGAGCACTGAGCCCTGTCCTGCTGGAGTGATGGAAGTGAGGCTAATTTGTGTATAATTCTTGCTTCTGCTTTTGTCATTGCCTTGAGGCAGTGAGGAGGACGTATGTGGTTGTCCTAAACAAAAATAGGCTAGGAAAGAAAGGCATGAGTATTTCCTTGCATTTCTGTCTCGGCGAGAAACTCACTGGGGATGCCTGAGCTCTTCTTAATAACAAGGATGCTTAAAAAGGGCCACATCTCTGTGTGCGTTGGTATGTTTACTGTGCAGCTGACAAGGTAGAGTCATATACCTTAATGTGCTTGTTTCCTAGAAGCAGTTTATTAGTCGTCTCTGGATGCTCCAGGGAAACTTCTGCTTCCCTGAACTGTTATGGCTATCTCTACCTGGCCCTGTAGCTACACCTTACCTCTTCATCTCGTGATCCACAGGATGCAATTATTCCTCTGACCTCTCAGAAAATGTTTTCCTAATTTAATGCTGTGACAGTGAATGTGGAATGAAAAATGGCTTTCACCACTTTGGAAAATTGTTGCTGCAGCCTCATAGGGGTCCCAGAGGACTCTCGTGTGCCTGCAAGGGAGCCTGCTAGTTCCTCAGATCCGTTATTTGTGATACAGACCCACCTACTCCAGTGATGTTAATTCTGAGCAATGATGTCAGATGGGAGGTAATTTGGTCCCAAGGGCCATCGTTTTGCTGCTAGCGATTCTCCATGGATGCCAGGTTTGAAGCGTGTGGGGGTGGAGGAGCTTGCAGAACCAATGCCTGTGTTGGCCAAATTGTACAAGCTCTCTCTTCAGTACCAACGTTCCTGTACTTTTTAGCACTAAAAATCTTGTTTTGTTGCAAACGTCAGTTGTACACCGAGGCTGCTATACGACTTCCAGTAAGTGTAAAACTTAATTGTTAGGGTGATAAATATTTGAGTAGTGAAGTTGTTGCCATGATATAAGCAAGGCACTATTTGTGGGGAGAGGTAATGTCTTTTATTAGACTGATTGATAAGTGACTTTGTTGTTTTTCCAGCTCCTGTTTGTTGGCATAATAAAAGCTATTACCTCACCTCTGACTTTCTTTTGTGGCATGCTTATTTAAATAACAGAAATCAATGAAGTCAGACTAGTGCAAGTGATCATATTTCCAGAGACTGTAAACTATGAAACAAACAAATTCAAGGTTAATTAGTATAAATACAGATTATTTATTGCCTTGTATATGTTTGTTTTGTTCTTTAATTTTGCGGCCATTTACTATAAAAATGATCTGTATTCTTTCTTTCATACATGATAATCATCTCTTGAAAGTACATCATAGCTTCAATAGCATGACTTCACATAAATAAGATTACAGCAGTGACTGACTGAGAATGACATGTAAGCGGAAAGCACAGTCAGGGTCTAGCCTAACTACTAAAACCAATGCAGTTGCAAAATTTGAAAGTTTGCCCTTGGTAGGCAGCAAATGGATGGATTAAACAAAGACTGTAGGCAGGAGAAAGCTGAATATTTGTGCTGCCATAATCTGAGTTTTCTGGGGTCTGCCTGGTCCCTGAACAAAGTCACAAAGAAGTGTTTCATGATAAAACAGCAACATATAAAATGTGCCTATCCATTTTGCAATCTTATTGGTAATTGAAGCATGTATAATATATCAAAACAAGAGGTTTCATTGCTTGAGATGTAAATAACAGAAATTATACAAACATTTTCCCTAGCTCATTGGACTGCGTAGGGCGAGGTCTATTTGAAGTTCTTCCTACCTTAGTTTATTCATGCATGAAAAATACTTGAAGAGTATTCCATTGAGGTGGGATGAGTGAAGGCTGAGACATACTTCTTTTGAGGTGAAGGTTTCGCAAGCCCTGGCCGGGCTGTTGACTCTGTTACAGGATCATATGTTCCCAGGAGCAACTGCAGTGTTGAATTCACCTTTTCTGCTCTTGTGAAGACTAGTAGAGCAGTCAAAGGGGAAATGCACTAAAGAAAGATCCACACTTCGGAGAACTTCTGTGTAAATGGTAGGAAGTTGCTTGGGACTGCTAGCTGGGAAACTATTTCTGCAGACATTTTCTGGAAGAAAATACAGGCCACTCATATCTGCAGTCACTGTAACTGCTTGTATTACATGCCTGTAAGATCTCTTGTGTAGACCGTAGTCCTCATTTCAATGTGTGTTTCTACGTGTGTTTCTCATAGATACAGCTTTTAATGGCAAGGATCCCAAGTTGTGGCACTTTCTAGTGACCAGACGCAGTTTCTGAACCTCGCTGTCCTATCTCGTAAAACTCCCATGACTCTTTTTACAGTTTTGGCTTAATGGGTGGCATTTATCTCACTTAATCCCTAGCTGTCTGAAGGTCGAGTGTCTTAGGCTAATCATGTAGACTTCCTCGGTGATTTTTCAGTCTCTTCAGTTATTTAACTTTCAAAAAAAAAAGGTTTTGCAAATATATACAGAGCACATTTTAAAGCACATGTGCTGTTAGTAACCTATCTGTTACTGGTCACATATCCTTTAGAAATTGGTCAGTCCTGGCCATGAGTTGAAAATTACTGTTTTCAGTCAAGGGTGGGAGAGAATGGGAGTGGTTGCCCTCTCAAGGTTGCTGTTTCTCTTCACTGGTTGACAGCTGAGTTATACTAGATGCTCGTCTCTGCTAATGCTAGGTCACATGAATGCCATCCCACATGAACTGAAATCTGGCTTTAAAATAGTGCCCTCCATTTTTTTCTTAAATTGGCTTTCTCACTGAAAGAAGTGATTTTGCCCACTCTCAGTGTTATTTCCTTAAATCTGCTCTTCTGTTGTATCTATGGTGGGAGGCTTTTTGCTCTCACCTTCATGAACGCAGGGTCAGGCTCTGTTTTCAGTAAATGAGAATGTGAAACTCTAAATGCGGGGCTGTGAAGATGAGAGCATTGCCATTTGCTGCGAGAGAATTAGGCTCAATTTCTGACTCCCCTGTAGCTCTACAGACACAGAAAAAGATTTGGGGCCAGCAATGTAAACACTGAAAACTACAGTGTAAGCCCTGCTGCTACTGGCATGGCAGGAGTGGTAGGGGGGAGGCAGAGGTCATCTTGATTTCCTTTTGACAAAGTCAGCAAACACTAATCCCTTTCTGTCAAATGAAAGTTACTCCTCTTGCGGGAGCACTTGGTCATGTCGGCCTGTGTTTATGTAGCGCGCATGGTATGAAAGCAAATAAAAGAGCAGAGTGTTCTCAGCTGAGCCCTCCTTGTCATATATAAATGCATCATTATTTAGGCAGCTAGGCTATTTATTTGTGCTTTATTTTGCTTGCATAAACTCCTTTCCTTTTTCTCCCATGATGTTTATAGGAGATTGTGGCCCTGCTATTAATCTTGCTCACTCTGTCTACCCCAGAAACTTCCAAGCTTGCACATTGACACTATCTCGGGCGAAATTTGTAACTCGTACCAGGTGACTGAACAAGAGCCCATTCTTACCTGCCGCTGTGACTTCTGAGTTCAGCGGTTTCTGCTTACCCACGTTCGAGTTCCTTATTTTCTTTCCTAACACAGATTCAATACCAAGTGCCTATCAGTTTGTAAAACTGTGCTTATTCAGCCAGGTTAATGTTGAATTTCTCTCTATGTGAAACAGGACAACTGAGTGAGTAAAATCATGGATATGGTTGGGTTGTTCATCTCTGAAACGTCACACAAATGTTTTGGCAAGGTGCTCTAATATATTTGGCGAAGAGATCCCTTCATGTTTCCTGTGGGCCTAGAAAGCATTTGCTATGGAGTAGAAGGAACACTTCCACCAAATCTGAGTTTACTTTAATTTATAAAAAGTTGTCAGGTGCTTTGTTCGCTTGTCCTCCTCTTACCCACCCCACCAGTTTGAAAGCATAAATTTTCATTAAATAACTTCTAACAAAATCAGAGGTCTGATGTTTGCAAACTTGTCCTTGTGGAAGCTCGTTGCTTTTCATAGCGAAGTGCACACAGGTGTGGAGCAGAGGACAACTTCAGTCCTTCCTCTCTGAAAACCATCTCTCTCTCATTTCAGAGATGAATTTTCTTAAAATGTGACTTTGTTCAGGCAGTGTTAACTGTTTCTAAACAACCATTAAAGTGGTATTGCCAAAAAACAGCCACGGAGAATGGAAAGCCCACACAACACCTGTTCACTTGAATTCTGCTCTTTTCAAGAGCAGCCTAGCTAAGGTCTCTGTATCACTTTTACCTTTACATGATGTGTCATATAGTACCTCTCTAAACTGTGTTGAACGTGTCTAGAGATGGACTGGAACTGCTTCAGGGTAGTAGCTTCATATGTGTGTACGTGCATGTGCGGCGCATGTGCGTGCGTGTGTACAGATACGTAGTCTGAATCAAACTCTTTTTGATATTAAGCTCTGCTAATAATTAACCCTCAGCTTGTAATAACTATCCAGCATAATGATAACCATATCGTTGGCTCTTACCCAGATGTCCTCGAGGATATTTGGCATATACTATACCTTATATCCATTCCACTTAATGCCTGAGCACTGATGTCTGTGAATGTGAATAGATGTTAAATCCTCTAAAGTAGGGACATTTTCCAGTATCTTTCTTCTTAATTCTGTTATTTTATAGACAGATCTTAATTCATCTCTATTTTGATTTGTTATGTCAGGCTGGGAGAGCTTTCTTCTTGCAGAGCCTCCATTAAAGCTCTTCAGCGCGCTTTGTGGGCTGTGTTCTAACGTTTGCGTTAGTGGTGGTGCTTTTTCATTTTAACTGGTTTGGCCATAGGCTGTGTGAGATAAAGTCCAAATCTGTCTGATCTAGAGCACTGGTTTCTACTTCCACGTTATGTGAAGGTAGGTAAGCAAAGGCAGTAGTTGGATTCTGGGTTTTTTTTGAGGAAAACCTTCTTTGCTGTGAGGGTGACAGAGCACTGCAACAGGTTGCCCAGAGAGGTAGTGGAGTCTCCTTCGCTGGAGATATTCAAAACTCGTCTGGATGTGATCCTGGGCAATGTGCTCTAGTGGAGCCTGCTTGAGCAGGGAGGTTGGACTAGATGATCTCCAGAGGTCCCTTCCAACCTAAACCGTTCTGTGATTCTGTGATTCCAGCGTTCCTAATCAGTCTTTCTCTCAGGCTCCTTTAGGTATGTAATATGCAAACAGGCAACAAGCATGTTTCTTGCTGTGGGTCACTGATGCTTTGGCAGCTTACATAGGAAACGTTCCCGGCAGGTGCAGAAATTAACGTAATTTTGCTTTAAATATCATTTCCTTCAGATATCAGCTGCTCATTCTTGTCGAATGTTTATTTATTTCCTTTACCCTAAATGCATTTACACAACTGATTGCCATCAGAGCCCAACTTCTGGCATGCACAGACTGGGCTGCCGAGCTGCGTAACTGAGCTATCCAATTAGCTTCTAGCTCCGGTGGCCAAAACTCAGCTAGCAGAAACTTTCTTTATGAATCAAAGAAAGCTAACGCAAATTGGAAAGGGGGAAGGGAGAGCAGAAAAGCCTTCTTACCCCCTGCTTGCTGTTTGACCCGGTGTGGTGACCCTGGGTCTCACTCTGCAGATGGTCTGTCCCATGTCTCACAAGTTGCCAATTTACAGCCTCTCCTTAAGTGCATGTGTGGAGGAAGGGGAAAACTGAGCTGAGTTAATCTCCTGTTTCTAGGCAACCAGGTAATTCTCTGCAGCCTGTCTCTAAAGGGAAATTCCTGTTTGCCTGCACCACCGCTCAGTGCTGCAAAGGACACCTTCCTTCCTGGTTTCTCCCACCCTGGTGTTGGGGAATCAGGTGTAGTGAAGTCAGAGGACTGTTGCGTTTGCAAATGTCCTGGGGGAGGGTGAGGAAGCACAAAAAGGAGCTTTGTTAGCGGTTGCCACGGATTGCGTGTGACAGGTAAGGAGATGTTCACTGTAAAATCAGTAGAATAGAGGCAATGTGAAAAGTTTAAACATTTTACCCAGGGTCAAAGTGAAAATCACTGTCATAATTAGTGTTAGTGCTGGGGGCTTCCTCTGCTCCAAAAAGCATCAAAATTTCTGAATGGTTTATCGCGAATCCTGTTTACAGTGAAACTGCTATTTACTGTGAAGTTCTGCTGGTGATGAAAATGTCTCAATTGTATTTTAAATCTGAGCTTTTCAGAGTGACTGTAAGGGACTAGCCTTTTATTAATAAATGACACGTGAACGTGATACTGTAGAAGTAAGAATTAGAGAAGATAGAGCTCAATTGAGATCTCTACGCTTCTCTGCTGTCTGAAGAATCTGGATGTCTGATTGGGGCTCCAGAATAACGATTACTAGATTTGCAAAGATCTCTTTTCAAGGAAGCCCCATGAACCATGCCCAAGCAATTATACTGCTGGAGCCTAAGTCTGCTCAGCCATACTAATAAAGGTCAGGTGTGGTGAACTCAGAGGTGTGCTGAAGTGGCTTCAGTAAACTCGGCAGTTAACCAGAGTCTCCACTTAATCCCCGCTTGGGAACCTCAGCGGCTGCTCAGTGAAGTGGTGTTGGAGAACTTCAGAAACATTGCTCATTCATTCCCTGGTGCTGAAGGCTGTCCATTTGACCAAATATAAATGCTGGCTAGACTGGAAACCCCTCCAAAGAATACAATGTTAGCCAACAGGAGGGAGTCTAGTTAACAGAAATGGGCATGCCTTAGCCGTGCAGAACGGAGGCGTCACCTATGTACGGTTTGGACCTTTTGACTTGCCTGATGTTTGACAGTCTTAAGCTCAGCCAAGAACTGGTCCCTGTTGTGCTATGTATTGACAAATATGTGCTATTGGGCACTGTCGCAGATGGGATTCTGGGTTGGATGGTCTTTTAGGTCTGATCCAGTGTGGCTGGAGACTGATCACTCTGCTGAATGATGCGCAATAAACCACACTGCATGAGGCTTTTACAGCTTGGTTAACCAAATGCTGGGAGCAAATTTCTTCAGAGTAAGTCTACAGAGCCAGGAAATGATATATGTGAGCCTGTAACAGGCGTGTGCTTTTACAGGAAGGAGTATTAGAACAGACAGACTTTTGACGCTATCACTTCAGCGTTCTGTATTCTGGGGTGTAATTTGTGCAAAGGGTGCTTATGAGATGGACTTACCTTTGGCTAAAGTGCTGTCCTGACCAAGCATGGGGCCTCATCGCAGGATGCCTGCTCACTGAACTGCCAGAAAGCCCCAGAATCACACTTCTGTAAAGAGTAAATAGCTTCTCTTCCCACGTCAGCCTGGCACAAGCTTCCATGGGACAAAAATTTGTATTTTTACATATTACTGGGCCTACTTTTACAGAATAGGAGATTCATCTAGATTCAACTGACCGTATGGCTGTCGTGCGTGTCGGTGCGCTGTGTTGGCAGAGGGGCACTCTGCGTGCTCTGGGCTTCCTGTGGCATTTTTAGCGGGATGGAGGAAGAACAGAAGCTGGGGCTGCATTGCACTGGACAGCTCTTATTCTGAGACAGGAAATGTTGTCAGGGTAGATTATTTGAAATTGCCAGGAAATCTTCCAGTGAACTCATTTTAATCTTGGGTCTGGATGTGTTCATCTGCTTTCAAATAGCTGTAGAAGTGCATGCATCTCCAGGTAGTGTGTTTCACAGGCTTTTGCTTTATGTTTGGTTGTGTAATTAATATATCTGTGCAATAGATCCTGTGCCGTTACATGAGCCTGTATGTAGCTTACACGGAGTAGTGTCTGGCTGACTTCTGGCAGTGTGTGTAGAGTAGTAGGAAGCACAATGGATTTTTTCCTCTCCTGTACCTTTGCTGAGGATCTGATTATGGAGGAAGATTAATTGACAGGAAGTGCCTGAGAAGACATAGAGGAGATTAAAGCTGTTTTAATTTTGGTTTGGCAACACAGTAGAAATATTCTAGCTGATACCACCAGAATTGTGTTTGAGGTGGTTGTCTTGTGTCAGCCATGTTTACTCCCAGCACCAATTTGGGCTTTCATCTATCCTTAAATTAGTGTTAATTACATATCATTAATTTTTTCAAACAGCAAAATGCAACTGAAAGCAATTGCCTCTAATTGCTAATTTGTGTACATACACCTGAAGTGACAAGCTCTTCATCTGAAAACCTTGTTCTCACTGAAGTCAGTCAATATGAAGAGAAGACTGAGGGAGGATCTCATCGATGTTTACAAGTATCTGAAGGGGGGGGGGTGTCAAGAGGATGAGACTAGTCTCTTCTCTGTGGTGCCACGTGACAGGACAAGAGGCAAGGGGCAGAAACTGAACCACAGGAAGTTCCATCTGAACATGAGGAGAAACTTCTTCGCTGTGAGGGTGACTGAGCACTGCAACAGGTTGCCCAGAGAGGTAGTGGAGTCTCCTTCCCTGGAGATATTCAAAACCTGCCTGGACGCGATCCTGGGCAATATGCTCTAGAGGAGCCTGCTTGAGCAGGGGGGTTGGACTAGATGATCTCCAGAGGTCCCTTCCAACCTCAACCGTTCTGTGATTCTGTAATATATTTTTAATATCATTTGTTACTTCAGCTTGGGGTTACATGCTAGTAATTCTTTTAGTGTCTACTGTGAAAGCTACAAAACCTCTTCCTACAAGTGCTGGGATCTTCTTGAAACTGTGGCCTTTTTAACTGCTAACTAGGCCACATATTGAAGAGAAGATGTTCTTTGGTTCTGTAGTAAAACCTAGAGTAGCATTAGTTGACTTTGGGAAGTACTCACCTAATTCTTGGAAGATGTTCCTAAATGTGTACCTGAAGCTCTGTTGGTCCCGCCGTCTGTCTATTTCCAGTAGTCTTGATTTCTTCTAGGAAACACTATTGTCCTTTTTCAGTAAGCTAAAGACAGTATAGACTGCTGTTCTTAAGCTGACAAATTTATAGTACTGTTCAATGCTGACCTCTGCAGTCCTAAGTCTCTGTTTTTTTGGACTTTGAAAATTTAATTCTAAAATATCATGGCTTCTCTTGCTATCTGTGTATTTTCAGTCCTGACAGTTTAGGAAAGCTTCAAAGCTGCCAAATTCTTCCAGTAGAAAATGGCCCTTCTGATACTGCAGACACAATCTGGATGAACAGATTGTTAGGTGGGTTGAAAATTGACTGAACCTCCTTTGGCTGGACTCAGAGAGATCAGTGAGTTGACGTCCAGCTGGCAGCAAGTAGTGAGCAGAGTTCTCAGGGCTCGGTGCCATTTTGTTCAACATTTTCATCAGCAAGAGGATGAAGTCACAGAGTGTGCCTTCAGCAAATTTGTCAATGACACTGAATAAGGGGGAGCAGCTGACATAGCAAATGGCAGAGCCTAGATCCAGAGGGACCTCCATAAATTTGGGGATTAGGCCCCCCTGAACCTCATGGGGTTCAATAAGAAAAAATGTAAAGTTCTGCAGCTAGGGCAGAATGACCCCTTGCAGTGGTAGAGGCTGGGAAATGACTAAATGAGTAGTGGCCCTGCTGAAGAGGACCTGGGTATTACAGTGGACATCAGAAGATGCCAGTGGATGCAAAAGTCGAATATGATCCAGCAGTGCACTCTGACTGCAAATAAGGCAAACCTTGTACAGGGCTACAGTAGAAGGGTCATGGCCAGCAGACTGTGGGAAGTTATGATGTCCTTCCACTTGGCAGTGGTGAGGACATGCTTGGATACTGCATCCAGTTTTGGATCCCCTCCCAGCTCAGGAGGGATATGGAGAGGGTCTGTCTAGTGGAGGACTGCAAAGTCGGTCAGGCACTTGAGTGCATGTCGTGTGAAAAAATGTTGTGTACATAGGTTTGTATAGTCTGGAGAAGTGGAGGCCATGGGGGGAATCTAATAAATGCCAATTACAAAGAGCCAGATAATATAACAAGGGGCAGTAGCCACAATTTGCTGCTTGGTTGGATGTTATAAAGAACTTCCTGACTGGGAGGGGACAGCAGTATGGGAACAAGTTGTCGAGAGAGGTCACAGGATCTCTCCCTGGAGGTTTTTAAGGTTTGGCTAGTCAAAACCGTGGCGATGTTGGCAACAGTCCTACTTGGAGCGGGAGCTTGGACCAGCGCCTTCCCGAGGTCTCTTCTGTCCACCGTGCCTGTGAGCGTGGGGGGGACCGCTGTGCGCGCACGTGTCTGGGGCGGGAGGGAGTGTTGTCATCCGCCCCTGCAGCGAGAACGTAGGGTTTTCTCGCTGTTCTGCTTGAACTCTGTGTGTTTACAGTTCCAGAGCAGTCATGAAATAATATTAATATGCTAAGACAGGAAAAATGTTAATGGGTAATTACGAATCGTTAAAACAATGGCTTTTTTTTTGGCTAAAATAGCCCAGCTTTCTAAAAGAACTGAAGGAGGAAATGCAAGTGATTTTTATGCTACCTAATCTTGCAGATGTTACAGTAGTGCCAACCCTGTTTTGAAGAAATACACTTTTGCAGGTGCTCAGGGTTTTCTTTCCAAAAGTGAAGACTTGCACATGAGCACAATGTAGGTATTGCACGCTGACCTTCAAACTGGTGTTCCCACGCCCTGCAAGCGCCAACTGCAGCCCGATCGTGCCTCAGGGAATATCAGCCATGACAGGCATGGAAACAGCCCACCATAGCAAAGACTCAGTGGAGACAGACGGAGGACTCTTCCCCAAGCTATTTTCAAATGTTTTAGTTGAGTTTAGTAAGTTAAGTATTTGTAAAAACATTTGACTTCAAAAGCTCTTCCCGTTCTTCCTTATTTCCATGTCCTTGCCTCAAGTGATAGTTCCTCCTCTCGTTCTGAGGTGTATTCATAATCCTTTTCCTCCCACTAATAAGGATAAGAGGACTTCTGACTGTGCCACAGGCACTATAAAGATGTCAGGCAGTGGAGGAGAAAGGTGCCAGATGCCAACTCTTCTACTGACTTTGCACGTGTTTGTGGGCAGCAGAGCAAGTCTTCACTGCCGAGCTGTAAAACAAGGCTTTCTGGAGCAGAGGAAGCATTTGTTCCACTGCTTTCCTGCTGTGTGGTGAGTTGTGATCACCTCATATTTGCCTGGTTGGTCTAAGTGAACTCTGATAATGTTGGCCACTGCTGGTCTAGGCTAGGAGCACAGAGCCTGTTGCGGGCGGCTGTGAGGGACCGCAGTAAATAGCACGCTTTGCAGCTCTGTCATGAGCAGGGTTTTAAGCAGGCTTCACCTATGGCAAGTGTTTTTGCAGACATGTTCTATATTTAGCCTGCTTCTGTTTGTGGAGCATTGAGTCACTGGAACAAGGTAAGTTTATTGTTTAATTTCCACTGATGTGGCATCTTACACCTAAGGAAAATCAAATCCCACAGCTTGTGCAGAGCTCTTGTTTAACTGTGTGTGGCGTGGTTCATCCTGGAGCAGTCTGTAAACTTAAACTGAATTAGCATGAATCTTCATCTCTTTGCAATATGTCACCAGCACCGGGAAAACAGGACAGATGGGGTGGGGACATGCCTGCACAAAAGTGATGTTGCCCAGCTCAGGGCAGTGGGTGTGCATCCTGCACATCAGACCCTCTTTGCTAGCCTGCTCTAAATCGATCGGAGAGACTGATCTTTGACTCTTCTAAGCTACTTCTAATATGTGTTAGATATTGTTTTGCTCCTAACTAAAGACTGAATTCTTATACAGCGTACTTAGTGTACTTTTAATTATCCATTCCTTCAGATTTGACATAATCAACGTAAAGGATTCTTTTATGGCTAAGCTAGACTTAAAAGGTACTGGCGCTTTGCAATTCTAATATTTAATGCATGAGCAGGGTCTAAATCCTTCTATGAGGCCTCCTGAGATAGACAGTGCATCAGCTGCCTTTGGGCAGCATAATGCACTGATGCCGCCAGAGGGGCATTTTGTTCATTTTGTCCTAACGTGAAATATTATAGCTGGACTGATTTGATCTGTATAATGCCTTTCCAACCACAGCTATCTCAGAGCAGCATCAGAAATGGCTTATGCGTAGTTCTGGATTTTTAACTAGTTGTCTGGTAAGGGAACTACTTCTGTAGCTCTGTGCCACGTTATCTTCTGTGAGAAGGAAAGAACAGAGAAAGGAAGAGATACAGATAACTATGTACCAAGATTAGAGACAAGATCAAAGATCGAAAAGGGAAATAAACAGTAGGAAAACAAGGGGGGAGAAAAGGTAAATGCAAAGAAGACAAGGAAGAAAGTGGCTCTTGATCCTTCTTTCTTCAGCCACTGGAGGAAAAACAAACAAGTTCTTCCATTTACATCATTGGGAGTGGAATTGGGATCAGCAGCTAACAAAACAGGTAATTTAACAGTGTAAGTAATTTATGAACAGTATGTATAATTTATTCTGTAGTTTATCACATGTGAGGAAGAGGTAAAAGATGAGGGAAGGAATGGAGAGATAAAATGAATAAACTCTCAGGGTAAGGGTTTCTCTCATATGCAAGTATGGTGTCACTTAGAAGCTCTGTGAATACACAGGAGAGAATGGACAAGCACCCTATTAACCATCATTAAACTTGTTCTGTTTACATCACAGCTATATGTCACATTTTTAGATGGTTTTAAGATTTGCCGTTTTCATCAGTTATTTTTCGTAGACCTGATCAGAAGGTTAGCTCTCACCCTGAGACCTTAAAAAAATGCTTATGAAAGTCAGCAGCACTGGAGCACAGAGGCAAATTCATTTGTCTGCGTCTCTCATGTTGGTGGCATGTATCTTGGCAGTCCTCTCCTATAACTACTGGACTACAGATATTTCTGAAAATACACCCATTAGATATAGCCATTGGATCACTGAATATTTAATTAAACATATAATAATTTTCAGTCCTCCTGTTTGAGGACTCATGTTTTGTTTATGAAGTGTCTCCAGTCTGGAGAGCAGCAAAAATCTGACTGATGTGTGTGTGATGCTGGAGACTAAATAAAATGGCTCAAAGACTATTAAGACATCGTTTTACATGAAGTTTAAATAGAAATAAGCCAGTGCTGCTGCCAAGAGAGGCAGAGCTATAACACACCCTTTCCCCCTTGGCCTGCATAGGCACAAGTGTTTGTGTGACTGTGCAGTGAATTGGATCGAGGGACTGAGTTAAAATAAACCCTTTCGTCCATCAGGTTAATTTTAGCTGTGATCAAATCCTTCATCTGGTTTCCCATGGAATCACAGAAATACTGAGACCACTCTGTCCTATCTCCCACTTTACTTGGGCCATTTGAGTTTGTTAACTGCTGTAGATCATTAAACAAATCTTTGTGCAAAGGACCATTTGCATGCCTTCATAGGATATGTAAACTGTGAATCCTTTGCAGAGGTAGAAAAGAACAGATGTGGCGCTGCACATATAGTTTTGTGAGGTAGTATTGAAGAACTGAATACAAGGCAAGTTGTAATTCTGTTAGGTCTTATTTCCTTATGAGATACCTGAGTGGTATTGCGGACTTGCAGTTGTGGAGTGAAATACATATTATGCAATTGATGAAGCCTGCTATAGGCAGCTACTGCTCTCCATTTATGCATGCCTGCTTGAGATTTCTTCCCAGAATAAAAATTTCAGTCCATCTACATTCTCACCTCTGAATTACAGAGACTGTCTAATATCTTAGCTACAGTCCCCCACATCTAAGACCAGGTAATAATGAACAGCCTGTGACTGAGTTATAAAGCTATTCAAATACGAACCTCATACTAAAACTAGTAGCTTCAACCTTCTTTGCTTTTAAAGTCTCTCTCTTGCAACCTCCTTGAGAATATTCCTTCCCTGGAGAATAAGCTCTGATCCAGGCTCTTCACAGACGGTGTATGTAGGTGTATGGAGGCTTCAGCTTTGCTTCCACAGACCTTTGGCAAGGGCAAGGCGGGCTGGCCAGGGTCTGCCATCCTTGGTCTGTTCTCCCGTACCCGTAGTGGGTGAGAAGGGCACTCTGAGGCTGTCCTAGGCGTTGGACAGCAGTTTGCTCTGCTAAAATACAAGAAAAATTCAGAGCAAACTTTGAATTAGGTTTATCCCTCCTTCTGGTCCTATGCTTGATGCCAGGATGTGGTAGTCAGACTAATGGGTAATAGTGTAACTCACCAAGGAAGTGTTTCATAGTGCCCCAGTTTGTTAAAACTTGGAGGATTTTAAAACTACATAGACCAGAGTTGCTCATATCAAATACACGTTATTACTGTATGACCCTGCAGCACAGACGTGATGCAGATCACATGTGGGCTCACGATTACTCTTCTGCTGAATTCACCAGAGCGTGCAGTAGTTTGGCAGCTTTGTGCTTCTGTGCTGGCTGCAAGAGAACATATCATACTTAATGTGATCTAAAACTTGGTAGTACAAAGATAACAAAGAAACAAAGTTTTCTTTGTTTAAAATAATACAGCTGGCATTATGAGTTTATATTGGTTCAACATTTTGCATGATGTGTCTTTTTTTTTTTTTCTTTTTTTAAATCTGGTGCTACAAGCTCTAGAATGGATTTATTGTACTCTTGAACTATTGCATTGTTCTTTGCTGCTTATGCTATTAAGTTACTCTCTGTACCTCTGGAGATAATGAAAGTGAACTCAAATTTGACTGCTTTGCACAACTTTCAGGAGGCAGACTCTTGTATAGGGAAACTAGCCTCAGCCTAAGGTTAAAGATCATCTTTTTGAATGGTTTGAAATTACGACATCTATGTTTTGGACCTGAATTACTGTAGGAAATACAGAAATGGAATGAGTATGGGGAAAATTTACACTCTTTCTAATTAATTGTTTTTCTTGTCTTGTAGCTTGGAAAGATCAATAAATATAAATGATGTGTTTTTGATGAGAGCAGGGGTATGTTTTTCTGAAGGCATTAAATACTTCAACTGTTTCAAAGTCTAGCATAAAAACTAAGCTGGCAAAGGGATAAGAGATGATGGAAATAATCACATAAAAAACATGTCCAGCAAAACACTGGCAGAATCCTAAAGAAGTATCCAGTGAATCATTTCAGCAGTTTGTTGAGCAACAGGCAAACCTCTGGGCACCTAAAGCGTGTCGAGGTAGGTGACCTGAAATCTCCAAATAATTCTTCGGATCCGTGAGAAATGTCAAGGTATCTGTCCTATTCCATGAATGGCTCTGCTCTCTGTGTTCCCATTCCTGTGCCGGGAGAGGAACCAAAGGTCCCTGTCTGCAAATGCAGCTGCAGGGTGCGCACCCTATTTGTGGTTAAAGGCACTTTACAACTAGCGAGATTAGATATTTTTTAAAATATAACAATTCATTCTGCTAGATAGTGAGAATAAGTTAGTAAAAAACTCAACAGACCATTCCTTCTAAATCAATAAAACCCTGTATACTTTTCATCTTTGAAGAAAAATACTGGAACGTAATATGTCTTTAACCAAAACTTACAGAAACTTAATGCTTCAGTAAATGTTAGTAGGATTGGATATTCCTTCTTTGGAACTACAAAACATCTGATGTGTTGATACTGACATAGATTTATATATATTTAATAATATATATAAATCCCTCCTTCTCTCCCTTCCTTCCTTCCATCCAGAATTCACCTGATGCATTAAGTGTTACTTGTCTGTCTCTTTGCAATTGCACAGCCCTTTTTGGTGCATTACAGTTCCCCACTTTCCTCATTTGGGGGCAGAAGCTCTGAGCTGCTGATTAATCTTATTAAGGTGCCATGCCCAAATTATAGAACAGGAATCAGTGGCCCTTCTGGAAGTCTCAATAAATAGCTTTTGCTCAGCTGAGCATCAATATATTTACTGATGAGAATAACACTTTTTAAAGGAAGTGGCAGACATAGCTATTTCCAAAATGCTGAGGTAGTTTAAAACTGAACGCTTCTGTACAGGAGCCTCTCATGGTGCTGTACTATTTACAGCGTTGGTCTGCTGTGCTTACAAATTTCTACCCGCTTTTTACACTTACGCAGAAAAAGTGGCGTATGAAATGCTCATAATTTGCATCTACATTTTTTCCTTTCCCTTGAATAAAAGGAGATGATTTTTGTCACAGTGGTGTAGAGACATTCCTACTGGAAGTCAAATTATCAAAGCAGGAAAAAGAGCCAGAGAAATATCACATCTGTGTAGAATCACAAGAACTGCTAAAAAGCAAGATGGAACAGTTTCCATTCAACCTAGAGGAAGGAACACAAGTTGCAGAAAGGAGGAATTTGGAGGAGCACCAGCAAAACAGTGTGTATGCACTAGTGATACACAAGCTATCCTTACAGTGCTTCCTCAAGCTGGTCTTGGAATTAGACTGGATCTTTCTGAAACTAGCTTATCTTGCTGTTCTCCGGGACTCTGTAAGTAGAACAGGGTTGAAGTGGTCAACTTAGCAAATAAAGAATAGAAAGGGAAAGCAAAGGATCGATCCCTAGAAACAGTATACATGGAGCATAAATTACCTGGAAGAATGGACTTCTTGGGAAAAAAAAAAAACCCTTGTGTGCATGTGGAAGCAAGAACTGAGCCTGAGTGGAGAGAGGACCTTAGGAGAAAAAAAGAATAAAAAAAAAATTAATTTTATGATCTTGTCGTAGAATGGTGGAGGAAATTATACATTGGTGAATGTCACGTATTTCTTTCTGCCATTCAAAGTGTTTGTACTAATTTTTCACAGGCAGAAATGTATTCTTTTTGGGGAGAGGGAGATATGCGGGTTGTTTTTTCTTTTCTGACTTGATTCAAGAAGCAGAAGAGGCATGGATGATGGGATAATCTGTTGAACATGTGATTTTATATCCCAGGAAAAATTGGTAGGAACAGATTCAACCCTAGAGAAATGCCTATAAATAGCAAAGGCAGCTGAACTCTCCAGGGAAAGGAAAAAATAATAGCAGTCACTAGTGTGGAAAATCCATCTAGGCTGCAATTAAAGGCGCTCAAAGAGATTAACAAAGACAGAAGAGGTAGCATCTTATCCATTTTGCATGTTGTAGACAGTGACGCACAAAACATAAAATAAAAATGCCCCAGTGCAAGTTGGACAGAGGAAATGCAGGAAGGAAGGAGAACCGGGCCATGCATGTTCCAGACAGGGGAATATCATGTGTCTGCAGGAAGTGAGGAGCTCGGCCCTGGGCAGGCACGGTGCTCTGGCTATAGCCGACCCTGCTCACAGTGTTACTGCTCCCTGCTGCTCCTGCCACCTCCCTGGGCTTCTGAGGCCCACTTTCACAGCTCTGCCAGTGTAAATGTGCAGGTAATTTAGCAAATACAGATTGTTCTAATGGAACTGGGTTAAGAATGAGTTTGCCTGCAGTTTTGAGAAGAATTGGCAAGAGGGTACAAATCTGGGACAGTGATCTGGGACAGTGGTGGTAGTGAAATGGAGCACAAGGTCATGCTTCTAGAAATGAGCACCTAGAGGGCATGGGGGTATTTCAACTAGGTCTCACTGGGTCTTTAGCTTCATAGTGAGGAAGAAAATTTTTGCATCCATCTAAAACTACTGAGTAGAGCACGGAAATTATCAGTTTCCAAGGACTGAGATCATATTGTCAGCTTTATTCAGGCCATAATGTTTTACTCTCTTTAAGCCAGGAATGAGTAGTGGTTTGCAGAGCTAGATGAAACATCTGATATCATTAATGAACTTACTGGGTACAGACAGCTGTAGGTGTTAAGTTGGTTTCATGGATTTTTTGGTCTATTTTGAACAAAGCACTAGAAGAATATCTAAGTAAGAAGAGTAGAGCTGGTGCCTGTCTCACTCGAGTAGAAGGCAGCCAATGACCACATTATTAAACAGTTCTGTAGAACTGTGCTAAATGCTGCTGAATTTAAGATGAAAATTCAGGTGTGCCATGCTGGCCATTGGTCTCTGAGAGATCCTCATTACAATCTGAAAAACTGCAAGTTATTAAAGAAATGCCTTCTCCAAAATACATGGATTCCTGAATGTGTACTCCAATGTGGAACAATTCCGCCTGCCTAAAGTGGATAGGGAATCTCCAAGCCAGAAGAAACTGATAAACAGACAACTGCAAATCATTGAGGTTTAAGGACTGCAGTGTGAGAAGTTCCTGCCCAGAAACTGTAAGCGGAGGCAGGTAATACTGAAGGGAACAAATCCTCAGGAGTGCAACAGAGGTGTCTTTGTGGGGAAAAAAATGCTCAGAAGTGCACCCAGGGTTTGTGTCATGAGAATGCTAGTTGCAGCACTTGAGGACTGAATTTTTCACTCAGTAAGAAGCAGATTCCTTTTTGGTATCTGTGGGGTTCTTCTCTATTGCTCCATGTGCAATTCCTGAAAAGATGTTAAGAAGTTAAGAAATACTCTTTTTTTTTTCAGATGAGAACGTAGGTAACAATGTCTTGAATCAAAAGAACATTTTTTCTTCTCATATGTCACCAAGTTGGCAGAATTTATCAGTCAAATTCTTGCCATTTGGCTGGTAACTTCTCTGCTCAGGGTTTATTCTAAAGTACCAGGGTGGTTTTATGAGCCACAGGCCAGCATGTTGGCCCGTAGGTGTTGGCAGTGCTAAAAGCAGCAAGTTCTTACAAATACACTCAGCTGATATTTTATTTCCTTTTTTAAACAAGTAAATAAAATGATGGCCTTTGTCCATCAAGGGATTACGTTGTTAGGAAACCTTTACCAGGACCATGCTCCATACCCCTACCTGTTTAGAGCACCTATGGTTTAGTACAAGAATCTCCCTTGATGAAGGAAGGGGAGGAAGAGGGATGTTCATGCAACCTATTCAGCCCAAGGCAAAGCAGGGATTGTAAATTGGGCAAATAAGGCATTTTCTGATTCCTGAGGTGCAATTTAGGGGGCAGGCTGAACTAAACAGAACTGTGAAGGGGATGGAGAAATAAATCTCCAGAAGATGATGGCCTCAGTGAAATAGTGCTCCCTATGTGGGTAAGAGAAAATAACTACTCTTTGCACTCTAATCCCCATCAAGCCGGCTGTTTCTAGTCTAAAAATAATCCCTGTGGTGACCTAGCTGAGAATCATTTTTGCATCGCTTTTCTGGCTTTCTAGCTTTTGCTTTCCCATCGAGATTTGGAGTCTGATAGATTAGATGTGTTTCAGGGAGTAATTGTGGCAGCCCTTTTCTGGGTAAGGAAGGGCCCGTGTACGTGGAATGTGCTTTCCTTGGCAAGTGCTGGGTGGTGGCAGCCTTCAGGGTGTGACAGGAGACCTATTTATTTACTTTCATTCTCATATTTACTGTAGGGGTTTTTCCACTGTGTGTCCAACCTTGGAGGCCAGCGCTTCTCCCCCACCCATGAACTCAGTGATAGTTACGCCCTTTAAGAAATACACGGCAGAAATTTTTCACAGCAGTTTCATTAGCTTCCACTTTGGTTTAGCAAAGCCACTTCTTTTACAAATAGGTTAATGTATTTTAAATTAATAAAATCATTTGTTACAGCAGTTGGCTTTAACTGGGGATGTTACTTTTTACTATTAGAATTGAGTGAAAAGCTCTTGGAGTGGATAACCAATAGGCCTGTCTTATTCAGGTCCTCCCTCTCTTCCTCCCTCATTTTCTCTCTCTCTTTCTCTTTCCCTTTCTCTCTTTTTTCTTTTTCCTTTTTCCTTTTTTTTAATGTCTCTACCCCTCTAAGGGTGAGATTGTCCAACATCAATCAAAAAGAACTGTAAGACTGCAATATAAATTGTTCTCTCTATCTATATCTCATAACAGTCCTCTGCTTGTAGGCAGTGGTGGAAGCTCTACTGTAGATTAGACAGAGTGGGCAATAGTAAAAAACAAAAACAAGCCCAAACCTCTTCCCAAGAGCACATGTATTGCTATACAAACATGTAACTAGGAAGGCTTCTCACTTCTCTGTCTCACAAGGCTTTTTATCCAAAGTGATCTTTTGCTTCAGGCTAGGAATGTGACAGAGGGTGCCTTCAGGTCAGGCTGTTGTAGCCTGCACAGCAGCTGAGAGACTTGGCCACTACAATGCATGGTATAAGAACGTACTGGTGGCCATATAGTGAGATCAAAGGTCCATCTAGCCAAGTATCTCTATCTGATAGACAGTGGCCAAAAGGGGGTACCTTGTATAAGAACAGGGCAAGCAGTCTTCGCCGTTTCCTCAAGTAACCATCTAGTCTCCACCTGTTCGCAAGTCAGTGACTTGCAGAACCAGAATGGAGTTCTCCGTGGTTACTAACCATGGATGCATTTCTCTTCTGTGAACTTGTTCTGTTTACTTCTCCCTGTAAACCGTCACTAAACATTTTGCTCCCACAGCATCTGCTTGCGAGGAGCTCCACAACACAACTACACTGTCTGTGAAGAGACACCTCCCTTTATTTTGTTTTTAAACCTGTCTCCTGATGGTTTCATTTGATGGTCCCTAGTTGTTCTGCTGGGAGAGACAACCACCAGTTAGTCTCTGTCAGTGCCACTTACAATGTTAGAGACCTCACTCAAAGAAAAAAAATTATTTTGTCAAATCTTAGTCTTTTTCCTTTCTTCAGATCAAGTATCCTTTCTCTGACCACCTCTCTTGCATCAAAGGATGAAAAGAATTTTTTGTCACCAAAAAGTCCATCTGCCAGATAAGTAGTCAAGAGCATGATGTCTGTCAGCACCTTCATTTCTCGTAAAGCATAGAGAAGGCAGGTCATCCACCCACTTTTTATCAGAGCCAACCTTTCCTAGGCAGAGAACACAACAGTAAACACTGTGCCAAACCCACTGCAGCTTTGAGATCATGTTAGGAAACATGCCAGGACCAGCACTGCCTGGTAGTCGTAGGTGGATATTGGGAAAAAGGTAACCAGAAGGAGTGCTGGTAATATGCAGCTCCTTATTCTCCTCTTGCTCTCACGGTGAAGTATTCACCAAGGAGTGTGTGGGCTTCATGCTTGGAGAAACTAACATACAGACAAATTATTAATGCCAGTGCACAAACAAGGAGAGAATCTATCTCCTGTAGAAATGTGCTCCATTGGTTCCCCAGAGCTCTTCAGGATGTCTATGTATTTCATTACTGGTACCTCTGGATCTTTTATAAGTGACTGGTAGGGGCTCCAGTGTCCCAGTACTCAACTGGGGTACAGTCCCTTTCCTGATGTGCCAGCAGTGTCTGCTTAAGCACCAGGCATCTCAGATTTGAACAGCGTTCAGCGCTAGGGCATCTCTATTTCTCTGCTACGGAGGAGGAAAATGCATTAGAACTCCTCCTAATGTATTAGGACTTGCACTCATTGCTTTTTGGAAGTAACCTGGACCACAAGTTGTCGTTGTCTGAGTTATTAAAAATAGACAGGTCCTGAGAAATTGTGAGATTTGACCAGAGCAGGCAAGTTTCAGGCTGAATAGCCTGTCTCTGTACTTGAAGAACAAACTGTTAGTACAAGATACGAGTAGAGCAACTGTATTTAGAAACATGTTTCCAGGGAAACATTAGTTTCTTTGGAAGACAAGCCTGAGACATGAAATTTTATGTGACTCTTGGGACAAATGTAAGTTTAAAGACTTTTTTTTCCCCCTACTTTTTATAGCAAGTACATTCTGCTCCAGATTTATCTGTTTCAGACCTTTATGGTAAAACCTATTTTAATTGTGGAGTCCAGTAGCTCAGTGAATTTCATTAAAAAAGGGCCCATATCAGCTGGCATTTAGATATCTGTCCACTACATAGCAACTGAAATCAAATGAGCACTTTCTAATCAGGTTCTTACATACCATGCAAAGTGTGACTTTAAGACCAGGGCTCGAGATGTAATTTGGCTTATTGTGCAACTTCAGACGAGTCAATTAACTGTAATTTAATTGGTACAATGGTAAATTCTTACCTTCATCCCTAAAATTGTGAGGATTAATTTATTAACTTTCTGGAAATCTAGAGAAAAAGGGACTAGTATGTACTGGCCAAAAGTTTTTCCTTTGACCAGCTCTTCTTGCTGAAATCAGACAGTTTTATCTCTTAAGCAGTTGACAACTCCCTTGCAAGACAATTTACCTAGAAGACTGTTTACTCTAATTTGATAATCTAAATCTGTGTTCTTTATCAAGGAAATTTCTGTTAAAATTACAAATACTATGAACTTGTAGAAGTATTTCTTATCATTATTTTGTAAATTATAATTTACTTATTTAGAAACTCAAAGTTTTTTCTTCTCTGTACCTTATCAGTGACAAAAACATGTCCTCTGCCATGTGATTGTACTTCTAAGCTCGATTGTATCACTTTTTAATCTTTTATAGAAATCAGTGGTCTGAAAGTATATAAATGTGTGGAATTATTAATCAAGCTTTAAAATCCAATGTTCTACAAACAGTGGACACAGAAGTAAATAAATAGGTTATTATTTTTTCCAAAGAGACGTATGAACCAATAGTGGCATTTGTAAAAAGTCAGCATTTATCTCTGTGTTTTGTTTTCTAGCCAAGGTAGAAAAGGGCAGATGGAGTTTGTCTCTTGAGAGTTTGAATGGCCCATGTTGCTTGCTTCTCCCCCATTAATATCAAAGTGTCTTTGTTTGCTTACACAGGGAAGGTTAATGTGCATGTCCATAAAACAATTCTAAAATTATACCTTTTCCAACTGCTTAGTGTTGAAAGAACAGAGTAACTATTATTTATGTTAAAAAAAAAAAACCTGACTATGGATTAAATCTGCTTGTTTTAGCAGACAAATGAAAGCTAAATCCTGATGCCTGTCTTTAGTTGTGGGTACTGTCAAGGAAGAGTCTCTCTGGTACGCAGTGGTGCCCAGAGCATTGCAGGGTGTGAGATGAGTGGGAGATAAAGGCTCTCTCGGACCTTAGAAGAGGTGTGCTGTATGTTGTGGTGGCATAGCATCAAGTCCTGTTTAAATTATTTTCCTTGGGATTTTCTGACGAGTTTTTCCTACTTAATTTCCACCCATACGTTTCATCTGGCATATCTCTTTGTGAATAGTTGCATTACTGCCTTTGGTCTGTATTTGCTTTCTTTGCTTTTCCTTTATCACCTGTGCTATGCCCTGATCTCCAGCAAAACAGGGAGAGCCCTCTCCCGAGGACCTGCTCCCCAGTCCCACGGTCCCTAATCACTCTGAACAACCACAGAACATGAAAATGAAGTGTGCATATTATTAGTATTGCTATTGCTGGCCATTTAAAAACAAACAAAAAGTGAAACAACTGGTCTGCTGGCCAGACACAGCTGCAGTCAATAGAGCTGAGTGGCAGTAAAGCGACATGAAGTGAAGTTATTTTTCAATCAAGTTAGGCTTTGCTGTACTAATCCACTGAAACGGCAAAGGCTGTTTTCAGTAAACTCGTCACTTTATTAAATGGAAATCAAAGCCAAAGGAAATCCACTTAAGAAAGAAGAGTTAAATAATGTAATTCTGCAGCTGTGGAAATAAACTGAAACAGAGAAGCTATATTTTCAAAGCCATTCTTGCAGCTAAATTGCAATCATTACTATTAATTGTGAAAATAAACAAAAGAGAATGCGCGCAGTCATGAAAAGTTTCACTTTCTTCTCCCAAATGAAGTTACATGAAACAAAATTCCCATCCCAACTTTTCTGGCGACTTGCTTATAAATGTAATCTTTATGAGCAAGGAAAGAATGACCTGCGGATGGATTTCAGTTGTAACTTTTTACCCCTTTTTTCCCAACATTCTGAGAGTTGGTAGGTGAAAGGTACTGGAGTCTTTACAGTTTTCTGCTTTGGGATCAATTTTTATACAATTGCGACAGAAGCTTGCAGAAGATCGGAGTATCGTTGTATCAGCTGCTGTTAACGTTTCTTTCCTGTCTGGGTAAAGACATGATCTTAAGAAACAGTAATTGTGATCCTTGTAAGTAATATAGATGCATAGACAAAAATCCTCTTATGAATTGTTTACTGTATGTACATCAGGGCCTGACTGTGTAGTTGTCACTGAAGTATCTGAATGCCTTTGCAATGTTTGTGGATTTAATTTTCTCATTCATGCTTTTGAAGCATGACTGGTTCCCCTCTTAAAGATGAGAAGCACAGAGATCATGGAAATTTGCCTAAGGTCTGAGAGGAAGTCCTTCATCCGTTTAAACCTTCATTTGAGCCTTCTATTCTCCATGTTCTACATATATATGTATTTTTAATAGCGTTCATAGCCTAGTATCCATGATTTTCTTAGCAACATGCTGTGGTAGAGTCTAAGTGCTGTTTGGCATTGAGAGTCCCGTTTGTTTTTTTAATGATGCCTCAGTTTGAAGGTAGCATCATGTGCTTAAAGACTTAACTCTTTCCCTCTTGCTATGCATGAGGCTGCAATCAGGCAGTTGTATTCCTATTTTTTTTTCTTTATGAAGATTTTATTGTGTTTCTCATCCTGAGGGGAATTGTATGATCATGTTTTAGTTATGATTACACAGTCCTCTGGTCTGACTTTGCTTCTGCCCCGTGTGACTGCTTTGATGAAGCTCATTGCCATGCACACTGTAGGCCTGCAGAGTCCTTGGCATATTTAATAATGTCTCCCTGACCGCCAAATGACCGCCGACACCTGGGGTATACAGACTCAGGCTTTCAAAACTCATGAGTCAGGCCTCAGACTGCTGAAATGTTTGGTTTGCCTTAGGTCATTTTGTACAGCTGGAAAGAGTAGAAACTGTTCATAAGAGTTAAGCTTCTCACCTGAAAACCTGGCTGTCAAAACCAAGCAATTGCTGAATACTGAGAGCAAGGCAGGACACTGGCTGACTGATGGGAATCCTTTCCATCTGCAAAAACTTTTCAGCTTAAAGCGCCACGTGAAGACATAATGACTCAAATATGGCTCTAATACGGCTCTTTGAGATTCAGGAATGTATGCTTTTTTTGAATAAGAGTTGGAAATCATCTGTGAGTAGGCAACTGTCATAGTACTAAAACAGCTTTTAAGCCTCTGGGTGCTTACCAGTCTGGACAGAGACATGGCCTTAGTGAAGAGGATATCTTGTCATCCCCTCTCTTCCCAAAATTGGATGTCCATGCTTGCATTAGGTTGGCTGATTTCAATGCTGTTGATAAGGAGGTGTTGCTGACCTGCCCACTTCTGCCAGAGACTGCACACATGACAGCTTTCCTAGTGCTTTTTTCATATTTCACTAGATTTTCCAGCAGAATTGCTTTTTCTTCAAGGAACTTCTTTAAGGAACTCATATGTGTGGTCCTGAAAGCAGCAAAGTCCTGGTGTCCCCTTCCATCGCTCTTTCATCCGTCTCACATTCCCCAGAAGGAGAACAATGGAGGCTAAATAGCGATTTTTCTGTTGGAGAGCGTGTACGTACCAGCTCTGTTAAGATCTGTACGCCTAAAGAAGGTGGATGCGTTATCTATTAACTATATCCAGCACATACCAGCAGTCTTGTGTGCTGAAAGTGGCAGGTGTGCTTGTCACAGTGAAGAAAAGAGCAGAACAGGAGCTGACTGATTAGAGCTTTTTGACTCCTACGGAAGTAGGAATGTTGTCAGTCTTCACGCTCTGCATTATTCCCACTACACAACATTCATGGCTTGATGTGGTGAAGGGATTAAAAATGTGAGGAACACACAGTAGTCAGAGTCCTGTCCTTCTGGCTCGAGGTGAGAGATGCAAGGCAGTGCAAAAGCAATGTTGTGGGAGAGAGGGTGAGCTCATCTGGTAGTGTTTAGACACATACGCGGTCTTAGGCCAAAGGTTCATGTACACTGTAGCCAGCCCTGATGCCAAAAAGCTGTTTGATGCCTTCCCTGGTGCTGGCTGAATTGTTTGCTAAGCCTCTTAGTGGCAGAGCTGATCTATACTAGTTAAAGGGTTTGTGAAACCACCCTTTGGCATGACGCAGCTCTGACTGAAGTTCCTCTGAGCACAGACTGCTGTGACTGAATGGCTCCTTCCCTTGATCTCTCTAATAGTCTTGGGAAGTGGCTGAGAGCTCCCTGAAGCTGGAAAAAAATCATTTAATCATTTATCATAAAAAAAACCTCATTCAAAGTGCCGCACAAAACAGACCCTCCAACAGAAGCTCCTCCCCTTTTTTTAGTGTCTTTATGCCCCTTATGCTATATAAAGTATGACATATATTTGAAGGTCCACCTTTTTCTGGAATGTCTCATTAGCATTCTTTTTAGTACAAGCTAATACAGCAAATAAAATGGCATGCTTCCCATTTTGAAGTATATCTCTTAAATCCATCTCAGGAGGGAATGTTATGCATGTTGAGCACAGTTCAAAGCAACAAAATACATGTTCTTTCCATAAGCTTTTTTTTTTTTTTTTAAGCTTGCCTCTTGGAAAGGTGTGATGTCTTGGAAATGCCACTGAGCGTATTAAAGGAAGGGCTTGTTGTATGATGAGTAGCTGGCACTCTTCTGGTGAGGCCATCCTGCGTCTCTGCTCCTATTCCTTCATCATCCTCCATGAGCCTCTACATTTCAGTGTTCATCACTGTGAAATCAAATTAGACCTGTCCTCAGGGCTGGCCATTCTGGAGTTGCTTGAATTGCTTCTAATTAGAGAGACAGTGCTGGTCCCTGAAGTTGTCAGTGCTCTCATTTTCTCGTTTATAATGAGAAAGAATGCTATGTCTTGTGCCTTAGAAGGTGAAAGCCTCATAAGGACATTCACAGAAATAGAGCTCACGGGATTGAAGATACTGTGCAAACACAGTATGGCTATGTAGTAACAGGCTTTTGCTTGAAATAAGGTGGTCTTGCTATGAGCAATACTGCCTGTCCGAAATACCTATCTGCTAAATTCTAAACTCTGTTTCTGGAAACGTCCATAAATAACATAAATACTTACTTAGAACTTAAGCCTAAATTCTTTTGTAGGTTTGCTTTTCCTCCTGGGTGGACATTCCATGTGGGACATGAAGAAGAAAGTGCAGTTTCAGAGTTCCTACCTCATTCTCATTTGAGTTTTGGAAAACAGTTACAATAAAAGAGAGAAGTAGAAAGGTTGCTGTTGTCCTGGAAATTATAAATGAACTGTTTAATGAAGGGGTCTTAAGGCATGATAGTATTAGTGTTGAAGACACATGCAGTGTCTACAGCTTATGGTGCTCTGGTCTTTTGATGGCTTTGGTTTTAACACCAGAGAATGGTACTATTTTAGTTTTGGATTCTCAAAGCAACAGAACCACTATACAAACTTCTTTTTCTTGGGTTTTCAGTCTGACAGTTTTGCTGAAACATGGCTTCAGGTGTTCAGCTAAAAATATGGAGTTCCATCTAGAGCTTCAGTCACTTGAGGGCTACGTTGACACATTTTGGGAAACTGCTAAAAAGAACTGGGCTCCTAAGCACTATGGCAGGCCTCAATCCAAGCTCAGTCCATGGTGGTATGGTTTTGTCTGACACCTTCTGGTTTTGATTAATGCGTAAACTCTGCCAATGCTATTTCTGAATGATCTTCACACTTTATAGCCTGGTTTCAAAGCCTGCTGAAGCAAAGGAAAGGCTGTTACTGACTTCAGTTGAAACATTGCTTCACATAATCTCTTCCAGGCAGGGAGGCGGAAGTCTCCTGTTGTACTTCATCTTATTTGCTGTACAAGGAAAAAATAATTTCTGTGTTAACTTCTAACAACTGGATAGTGCTACCTGTAATAATACCCAGGATTCCCAACTAATGATTCGCTACACTATCTAAAGCAATGCTCACGAGCGTGCAGAGGGGCCCAGGCTTTCTGCTGCAGTGGTCCATGAAACCTGGGTTAGGGTCAGAGAGGGGCCTGTTGTCCAGCCTCTCCTACCAGGAGGCAGGCTGCGACTGACTCAGCTGAACAATCCACGTTGCCATCATTGATCTGCTCAATGCTTCTTCTATGGGGGCCATCTTTTTCTTAGGAAAACAGGTGCAGTTCTCTTGAAGCACGCCTCCTAAAATATCTTTTAAGACAAATGGCAACTTTCTTGGAGTGTCCGCTGGTCCCTGTTAGGTTCTTGCCTTTTATGATGCATCTGAAAATGGACCTCTACTGTAGTTCAGCTTTTTAGCCCTCTTATTTTAACTCTGGCAGGTTATACTCTGGTTTCATCCATTTTTAAATTACAGTTGCTAAGTGGCTGCTGTCACGCTCTAAGATGCAGCATATTACACTGTAGCTCCAATATCTTCCTGTGTTTTTGTTTTTTTTCTCTCCATTTCTCCAAGAATGGTTTTCTACCCTCTACTTCAGATCACGTCTGGCCCACAACAGAGAAAGCATCTGCTTATTCCTCCAAAGCCACAGGATTTTGTTCTAGTTAATATTAATCTCCATCAGTCTCTTCAATCTGCTCTTAGAGTTGCATGTACTTCTGCGTGTTTCTAATGTTTATTTGACCACCATGCTCCTCACTCTGCTTCTGCTGTGCTGCTTAGTGGCTTTGATAAGAGACATTAAAGGGAGGAAGAAGTGGGGGGGAATGCGGACCGCAGTGTGATTACGTAGTTCCTTCACTAGGGAGATCTGTCCAAGCTGCTAGGCCTCTCTCTTTCCTGAGTATATCAGTAGGTTTTGGTGGCCTGTGCGGTGGGTTGGTCTTTTGGGGTTTTAATACTGTCTTTTGTAGTACTGTACATGTGTGATTTCAGTTTTGCTTGCTTCTTTTTACTTCGGATCCTCTTCCTAGAGCTGCAGTGTCCTGTTTGGAAGGCTTCGATAAGCATTTTCAGTTTGAATCATGAACTAGCTGGCTAACCTTCCCAGATTCTTTGGGGACAATGGGGGAAGCATAAAAGAGAAATGCAGAAGTCACTGGAACTCCAGTGGGCACTTCTTTGTGATTTCATGGCTTCTGAAAAGTGGTTCTGTGTCATGCCATGTCTGCGGTTGCCTTTCCCTACCTGATTTTAGAAAATAAAACTACTGTCTTCTAACTGTTTCTCACAGTAAAAGGCAAATTCCGAACAAGATTGTATGTCTCTGGCAATTGTCTCACAAGCCCTTCTGTTCCATCTTGCAGTACGTGGAGGGTACTGCTTATTGATTGCAAGAGTTCAAATTTTGCTTTCCAGACTTGACTCTTGTAACGCGCCCCGGGAAGCTGCTCTGGGGATCTGTTTGAAATCAGCTGTATTGCCAGCCTCCTTCGCCTGCATTCTCTTCCTTCTACTCACAAACTCAGTTACAGTGTTTTCAAATGCATAAAAGTGCAGCTAATCACCAGGCTGTTAGCATTAACTGACAAATATAGGAAGCAGTGGGAATCTGGGCCCAAACTAGCTCTCATCTGTTTCTGAATGTCAAGAAATATCCCTGACACATAGTGTGGGTTTTGTTGGGGTTTTTTTGCTCCGCTCCAATTACTCAGGCTTTAGCACTGCTGTCAGAACTGATGTAAAGCAGAATATCTTGTTGCATTTCAGCTTTTGATGTCTCAACAAAACAATCCAGCCAGAAGGATTTTTTTCTTCTCTGGAAAGAAAAAACATAAACAATAAGGAATGTTTCACAGTCTAGATGTTCTAGGCTTGCCACAACAAATAAGTAATTTGTGACTCTGTGATTCTGTTTGGTGAAATGCAGAGGAGTGGAGATGGAGCCGGAGTGGACTTTGGTTGTGACTTAGTGCCTTTATTTCGTTGAGGTAAGATGGCTTCTGGAAGCTATTGTTCTTTTATCTTCTTCTTAGATGCTACAGGATGAGCACAGAGATCTTGAATTAGGAGTGATACACAGATATGAATAAAATTGGTGCAGATATTGGTATAAGTACCGGTGTTCCTCATGACAGTGGAAGGGAAACAGCTGTGGTGGTGCTGGTAAAATCATGAAGCGTGAAGTTCATTCAAGAGTCATTCTTCTAACTAGTAACAAGATAGGACAAACTTGTTCCTGGCAGAATGCAATGACTATAACTTTGTTATTTTCAGGAGAAGGGCACTCCTGATCTTACCTTTGAGCAAGTGAAGAGAATCAGACCTGATATATGCAATTAGGTAGAAAAGTTTCAAAAAGAGGTTGAAGTTAAGCACTGACCTCTAAAGCACTCAGCTGATGGCACAGCTGTAGACTGAGTGTTGTGCATTCAGCTCACCACAGAGTTTGGGACCAAGATACCCCAAAGAAATATCAGTAGTCCCAAGAGATAAGGCATTTGTAAAAACTAATACTCATAGAGCAGAAAACATTGGAACACAGTGAACCCTAGGCCAGAAGAAACTCTCGGATCAAGTCTTTCTAAATGTGCAATGCTCCTATATGGCTGATAACAGCAAGTCCTGTCTATCTTTGTGCGCAAAAGGAGGTATTGAGCTCCTTGCACAACATGTAATATATCACAACAAAACATGGTGTGCACAACTTGAGAAGTCCTGTGTTACTTAAATTGCTTGCAAGATCAACAGTTCCAAAGCCATTGAATTCAACCTAATTACTACTCTGTTGGGCCCGGTCACATTCCCAGGAAATGCTGATGTCTGTTTCATTCAGAGTGTTTAGAATAGGATTGCATTTCTTTTTGGCAAATGTCAAATTCTGTTTAATGAGAATATTCCTGGTATGTAAATGAGAAAATTTGTTAATCTGTTCAATAACACTTTCCATGCTTATAAAAAGTCATCAGAACAGAGATGTTTACTTTGTGGATGAAGGGTGCAGGGAGGGGGATCTTTACCATCTGCCAGTTCCAAATTACTTTTCATGGGGGAAAATAAATCCCTCTCACTGGAAGCTATTTTGATCATTCCTAGTAGTGATACTTTATATGGGATTTTTCTTCCAGAGCATGGTGGAGTTTACAAGTAAATTCATCTATGTAGTGCTTTGGTAAGAAGAACATCTGCCTCAGACATTGTGAGGATTGAAGTACTAGAGTTTTTAAAGACTCTTGTATTCATCCTCCAGTATTTTGGTCAGTGTGTGTAATCCCATCACACGAGACATACCAGTTGCAGCAGTAAATATTTTGCTGTAACCAGAAACTGAACTCTAAAAGAAGCCAGTTTAACTGCAGCTAATCAAAGTGTAGTGCCTGAGGTCCGGTGATGTTTGTATTCTGCAGTGCCAACCAGAATTTTAAAGAATTTTGAACCAGTAAGACTCAGACTCTGCAACTTTGATGAAACAAAAAAGCCTCAAGCTTTCAACACCTGCCATAGAAATTTAATAAGGACTCTAATAAATGAGTCAGTTTCAACAAACAATTAACTTAACAACTTCATCTGGAAGACTAAGAGGCCCTATTTCATAGGAGGTAACCTGAGAGCAGCCTCTATGTTATATAGGGTAGTTAATGTTTCCTTTAGAAAACCAGAGTTTTTAGGATTTAATATTTCATGTGCTCCAAATTACATCAAATTGGCATATGGTACACAACAAAGCCTCTAACCCCTGTATAGATCAGAAAGAAAATTATATTAATCCTTTAAGCTGTTTGGAGGTTTCTAAAGCACAAGGAAAATACACAATTCCCAGGAATTCAGAAGCTTATAAAATGCCTTTTGTGGGCAATTTGGATAAAATTATTCCTTATGCTTTGATTATGCTATTAAAATTCACACTTCTACAAATATGGAGCTTTCCTCATAAGTACTGAGTGCTTACCGAGTAGTATAGCTGGACTCCACCATATGGATTTGAGAGGCATGTGTTTTCCTACATGTTGTCTTATGTCATGCTGTGAGCTATTTTTTCAGCAACTTGCAAAAATATAAGTTAGAGATTAAGTCTCAGAGGTGACATAGTTCAATGTGTTTAATGTAATTCTGTGTTCAGATGAACCAGTTGTAGGTAGAAAATTAATTGCACTTCTTCCTGCCCTACTTTATACATCTCGTCTTAAACTCTACATTTATTTTGCCATGAGCTGCTTTCTCCCGCCCAGCCTCCCTTTCTCTCTCTTTTTTTTTTCTTGCCTCTTATTACCCTTCCCAGGTAGGATTTGTTACTTCCTGCACGTCCCCTCTCTTTCGTATGCCCTCCTCCTTCTTCCTTTTGCATCTGACCTTTGTCCCATGTATTGAATTTGAACACTAAAAGCTCTCCTGCATAAGGATCTGTGCTTCTTTAAAGATCTGATGGTATGTTATTACCTAACATCAACATCCTATATCTAACGTCACATTGTTTATTGTAAATAAAGTTGTGGCCCTTATTTGCCCAGATGACGTATGCAATTACTTGCATATACATAGGCAAAAATGGTAGAATAGCATGCTAGGATCCATATGTCTCAGCTGCTTTGTATACTGAAGCTTATTAGACACAGAACTGAGTCAGACATCACCTTTTCTGGTGATTTGACAGTAATTCAGCTTGGCTATTCAGTGCCATCAGTCCCTGTCTTTGTATGCACCTAATTAAAACAAAAAATACGGCAATTCTCGATTAACAATATTGCTGGTAGCCTCATTATTATGTGCTAAAAAAAAAAAAAAGGTTTTCATGTCTGGAAACACTGTCTGCAGTGTTTGAGACAAAGTAGGGCAAGGCAGCTTGGAACGTGGTAGGCAGCAAATGTGTAATTTTATATAAGACTGATTTTTAAAGAGGTCAATCTGGCTTCCTTCATGAACATTAAATTTACAGAGAAAATAATATTCAGACTTGATACCATGATGAACTAGTAATCATAAATACCTAGGCTGAGTCACAGTTTAAGTATGCTGTAGAGTCCAATTTAAAATCTAGTTCTCATTTTATTTAGTAGCCTAGAGTTTGGGTGGTTCAAAAGGAGACTGCTGTTCATTAGAGACTGATTGATTGTTTGGCTGCATGAGTTGAATTTTTGGGGTGAGGAAGGAAGAAGTAGAGGAATTCATACTCCATTTCCCAAGACTTAGGGTATCTGAACCACATTTTGGAGTTAGGCTAGCCAATGAAGAATTAAAATATGATGTATTTCCCATATTTTTTGTTGTTGTTTAATGAGAAGTGCTAATTTCTCCTGATCTAAGACCTTGGCAGATGCCCAGACTCTTGATCTCCAGAGCCATAAAGGATATGAGTTGGTTCTGTGGTGGCCAGTGGTTACTGATGCAGTGGATGTGGCACGATTCTCCTGGCAAGTTATTACTTCTGAAGTCAAGGGCAGGCACAGCACCCTCTTTCATATTTAGGTGGCCAGCACCGCCATTTCCATCTTGAAAACTTGCCTAATGTTAATAACATGTCTATTTTATATAGAGGTTATAACATCTGGTAGAAGCTCCTGGGAAGTTGGCTTTTGTGCATATCGGTTATAAAACCGATAGTTAAGGAGATGTCTTGAAGGGAATCTGTAAGTGAATCTAAAAGCTAACATAGTCTATTATGAAGGTCTTAACATCATCTGCTAATGATATCCTGGCTGAAATGCTAGTAGCTGTGGAGGCAAATTTAAGTGACCTCCTTTGCTTTGGGAGTAACACCCATGCGTGCAAATCAAGCAGTTTTCTGAAGCTATGTAATTGCATGCAGACAAGTGCTCCCCTCAGATCGGTTTCCACTTTTCATAGTTCCTCAATATAGCCCAGGCCCATGGTGGTGTATCTCAGACAATTATTCATAACCGGTTCTACAACAGCAGAATAAACACTATTTAAAAGCAAATCAATATTTGCTATCTCCAATATGTTGTTGAATGTAGAGGCTGTTAGGAGGTTGGCTTCTTGTGGTATTGCAACAAAAATGGCCTTTGGGGAGAGAGGGAGAGATGTGAAGGAGGAAGAACTGGCATTAGGAATGAATGCCTATGCTGGTAGGGGGAAGGTAGGGCTGGTACGGGTAGGGAAGGAAATAGGGCCATGAAGGGAAAGCGCTGAACTTACTTTTGCTGGTTCATATTAGCTTAGCCTTGAATTTGTTCAAGCGGTCTTTGAACTAGCTTAGCTTTATGCTGTGGCAGATCAGTTTCCTTTGCCAGAACACTTGACAAACCAGAATACATATCTTTGTGACTCCTTATTTGCAAACTGACTAGGGTGCACGTATTGTAACCAAGCCAAATTCTGCTCTCCTCTGGGATATGGCAGTGGGGCAGAGACATGCGTAGGCTACAGTAGGCTCACCAGGCTACCAGCACACTTTTTTCCCCCAGTAGAGTTTTCTTCCTCCCTAGATTATTGCAGCTAATATCTGTGCTGTACTCATGTACTTTGATAGAAATACTGTGCCCTTGCAACACACCTGAGACCTTACTGTGAAAGCCTGTCGAATTTGAGATCACTGGAAGCATCCTGAAGGCCTAGCTTCTGGGCAGTGGTCAAAATTTCTTTTTGTATTTTTAATTGTCTCTTATGTCGCAGGCTGATCTGAGCTTAGCAAAATGGCAATTTCTAACTTTTTACTAGTTTCTTGCATTACGTCTTTGAATTCAACCCTCACAGCAAACATCCTTCTTTTCCAGCATAATGCACTGGATTTGTGTGCAGGCCAGCCATATGGTGTGTGTAATTATTATTTTATAATGGTGTTATTGCTCTCTAGCTGCCCAGTAAACCTAGTGCAGTTTCAATAAACTATATACAACAGGGTAGGAACTTTAGACTTGAATGATTTTCTGTACTTTTATACAATAGTAGGTGTGAAGGAGAAAAAAAGATTCCATTCGATTTATAGAAACTGTATAAAGTTTATAGAGTTTCTACAATCCTCACAAATGAAAAGGTTGTGGAGAAGAGAGGCTGTACCAAAACTGGGAGGTCCACAGAGCTAGAGAAGAATAACAGTTAAAGGCACACATCAGTAAATACCTGTGCTGCACTTTTCCCATTAACTCTCCAGTCAAGCATATGGACTGCATTAGGGGTTTGTCTGCCTTAGGGGTTTTTATAAACACATTTCCTCCCCCTTTCTCCTCCCCATCCAGTTGCTATTGCTTTAGACTATTACAAAATCACATAGTGTCTGCCCTAGGTCATTGTTCTTACTCGGAAGAGTTTGTTTGCTGTAGAAACGTTCACTGAATAGTGTCAGTAAACTGTGGATATATGCACGTGCTTTCCTGAACGTGCCTGGGTTTTCTTGGTGTGTGAACTTCCTGAAGCGGTACTACCAGCCTGGCTTGCCCACCCTTTCAGGCATATTGCAACTGTAATTTGCATTGATGGCAGAATTTCTGCAGCAAAATTAAGAGCCAATATGTGCTCAGCTTGGTGGGTAATCTGTAAATAAGCATAGCTCCTCTCACATCCTTAATTACCCTGAAGTTTAAGACTGCCAAAGGGATTGGTGGAAAAATAGGCCCTCACTGAAACCAAGCCTCTGCTGAAATTAGAAAACATTTATTTTGCTTCCATGTACCCTTCTGTGTTTTTAACTTTGATTTTGGTCAACACTGGGAATTTGTATAGCTGGCTCATTTTACAAGACCTCTGGTCCTCCCTGAAGCCTAGCCCTGCCCATCCGAGCAGTCCTGAACATTTCAGACCAGCATAAGAAAGAGGTGATGTAAGCACGGCGTGGCCCTTTCTTCCGCTATTAGTTCCTGCTCCTGCTCCTGTTCTGCCTTCTGCTTTGCACCAGCACATGTATTTAAACAAGAAAAAGTGTATCTGGGAGTAGATCTGGCTTATCATTAACTTCTACCCACCCTTAAAAAGTTAATTTTAAAACAGATCACTTGTCAAAGTTACGCCCTTCACTGTACGCGACACATAGCACTTGCACCGTACAGATGTGCGTGCACAAGTGCACAGAAGGCCAATTCTGGGGCTGGGCTGCTGGAGGAAAGGAAGCCGTAGAAAGACGTGACACAGCTCTTAGTTTATTGTATTTTGAGATTTGTAGGTACTAAATGCTGTGGTTATTTTACTAATATTCTGGAGCCCTAATGTAATTTACAGTTTCATCTGTGGAGAGCTGTTTCAAATCTGTGCACATTCTTCTGAAATATTTTAAAAGAAAAGCCAACAGCAATAATTAGTTTGGCATTTTCCATGTTTTCTAAAGCACTTAAAGGGTAAAGACTTTTTTTTCCCCAATCTTACATAAAATCAGGTTTTACAGGAATAAAGGGACTTGAAAGGCCTGAATGGCTATCAGTGACAGATGTAATTCATGCTGAAAGCTCTATTCCAATACATCAAAATAAGGAAAACAATTATATATATGATTAGAGGCTGCTGACCCTTGAGTTAAAATGATCAAAAAGAACAATATTAAAATTTGATTTACGGAAGCTACTACTTAGCCTCTAATTAGCCTGACCAATAAAAACAAGCCAGACTTTTACAGAATGTGATTTCCCAGAAGGTAGGTTAGCTATTTTCTTATGGTTGAAGAAACACAAAATGGTTATAAAATATATTTGATATGTTCTTTGAGTAAATTGAAATACAGCATATAACTAGTTTTAATAGTTTTTTGTTCATAAATTGCCAGATTTCCTTAATTCAAGTGAAATTTGAGAACCACTTGAGAATAATTGTGTCTAAAATGAAATATTAGTTCTTCAGTCTATTTCATTTGTATTGAATGTATGTGTTACTCTTTTATATTAGAAGGTAAATGAAAGTTGGTCAGAAATATGATTCCTCTTGCACTTTTACTCTAGTTCTCTATGGAAATGGATTCAGGAAATGGCACATGTGATGAAAAACTCTTCAGCTGGCACAAGAGTTATTTGTACAGCACCTAGCGTACAGCACTTCTGGCAAGGAACAAGCGCTCCTTGTCTTATTGCAATGTAAATAAAATGATTTTTTGCTGTAGGGACTGGGAATTTTGATTTAAAATGCACTAGTTAGAAGATAGGGAGGATCTGAGGAAGCTTTTCCATTCAGAGGCAAAAATACAAGATTGTCAGGTTGATTAATGTGCTCCTGTTTCATGGTGCATGCGAGTAAGTACATTGGAATCCACACGAACCCAATATGCATGAAGGTGTCATGGCAGTAGTGCTATAAAGGGACATACAAGGGTCAAACTGCTTGCTCAGAGTCTAACATCACTGGAGAGCTGTTCACCTTTTCAATGCTACATTGAAGATTGCAAACTGAAGAGAGATTTTCTTCAGCATACTTTAAAATGTATCTGCAAACGGATAGATCATGTCTGGGCAAAGAAACTGAACAAAACGCCATGGCTCAACCTTACGTCTCCTCCTCTGGATGGAATACATTTGTTTCATTCACTGGGCTCTCACGAATCCTGCCTTTTTGTGCATGAGTTTTTGAAATTTGCTATAAGCTTCCCCTCTCCTGGAAACTTAAGTGCTGTTTTTTTGTTTCTGTTATTTCTAGTGGAGCGGGAAAATGTACAGAAGAGGACCTTTACCAGATGGATAAACCTACATTTGGGAAAGGTAAGACTAACAAACAGTCATGATAATGAGGTACAAGGACACAACAATAGACAGATTACAGTTTACTCCTTTTAAAATCAATTTAGTTGGAATTTGGAATCAAAGCTGACTAGTATGCATACTTGTGGAGGTTTGGAGGAGAATGAGGGGAAGCTGAAAGCAGCTTTCTGGGTAATGAAAATTGCTTTTCAGGTTCAATGAATGCTTGGCTGGTTTTAGTTCATCTCAAATAGATGTACGTACTTAATGCTACTGGGTGCATTATAGTTATAGTTATAAAATTTACCTGCAAAAGATCAAATGTGGTTTAGGTTGCTCTGAGGTGATGATAACTATGTTATTGCTTGGAATGGAAGTTCCAGTATTAGAAGCATCATCGCCAAAGACATACAGTTCTTCAGGCGATGGCTCAGTCTCAGATCTCCAGATGGGAAAAGATAATTCTTTGTCATTCATTTTTCTGGGGCCTGTATAATGGGTTCTTAACATATGCAGCTATGTTAGAGAACTAATATTTGTTCTTCCCACCAAACTTTCAAGATTTAATTGTTTCTTAATCTCTCCTATATCACACCATAATATGACTACTGAATCTGATTTACTACTCCTATTGACAGTAGGTAAGTACTGACTCATATGAATAGTCTGCGATCCAGAGAAGGACTGTCCCGGTGATGAGGATGAGAGGATTGCAGAAAAATATCGTTAATATTGCTGACATAGTTGCATTCCTTAGTGCAGGGTCAGCACATGAGACCAATGTGCAGAACTTGGACTTGAGTTTGGGCTTCAGAGTACCTTTAATATATGCGGCTAAATTTCTTAAAGTATAAATTGGGACTGAGTTTGGGCTACAAGTTGACTCTGTCTAGCTCCTGCACTTCTTGGGAAGTGATTGCATATCAGACATGGTAAAGCAAAGGGCTTTTAGAAAAAAGGCGTCACATACATAGCTGTTAAAGTCCACTATTCTGCAGTGTCTGTTGCTGAAGGAATGAAAGGATCCTCTTAAATCTTATTGGAAAATGAGAATAAGGCTACTTGGTAATGTTTTGACTAGCAATTGCTCCCGAAGGTCTCTCAGAACGCAGAAAGTGTTATGTGATTCCTTCATGAATCAGGCTCCAGAGCTTTAAATTAACTGCAATTTTGAAAGCTGTCGAAAAGGGTTGTCAAATGTATGACTGTGAAAAAAGACCTTTAATTTACAAAAGGAATTAGATCATGAAGAAGGCTATAGGGTGCTGTTAATTCTGCCAGGCCACGCATGTGAAGTCTTAGAGACTTTGTGGGCATGTGAACTGTTTTCTCTGGGGTGCATACATTTTTTTTCCCTCTCTGATGCAACACAGAAAAATGCTTTTTTGAAGAAAGGGTAAAAAATCTGCTGACGATATTACTGTATTTGCTGGAAGTGTAACGCTAAACACATCCATGTAAATAGTGATAGCATTGCTAAAACTCTTTCTAATCACAGGCGATTCCCCGAGGACACCTGCTGAGGAATTTGGCTTCTGTCTTTATCCTCAAAGAAGCACTTCTTGCAGAGTTGCTTCTTTATTGCAAAGGCAGAAGTGAAGGCTTCCTCCTGTATTTCTTCAGGAACATTTTGTGGTGTGGTGTGTCCTCTTTTGGAACAGACCATCTCATCAGGGTCTTCTTTTGAGAGGAGCTGGCTCTGCTGGCTGTGGGATAGTTGGGAGTACTCTGCATCCTGCTGGTTCTGGTGATTCTTGTCTTAAGTTATAAAAGAATAAAAAAGGTTGAATTTGGAGAGTTTGAGATAGGTTATTAGCCTTGAAATGAGTGGGGCTTTTTTCTTTCACTATGGAGTATTGTTTAGTACTCTTGGCTAGATGCAAGACTAATAACACAAATGTGTTGTCCGTGGTTGTCAGAAGCTGTTGTTAGTCGAACAGTAGTACACTGCCCAAACAAAGACAAAGAGTCTTGGCTCTTTAGACGCACATGAGTGAGTGACACCTGAACAAAAGGTAGTTGCTGCATCTGAGACTACCCCTAAGGGCTAAGCTGACTTGGTTGTGTGCCTTGCAGTGGGCACATCATCAGACACCTCTGTGAAGTGAGGAGATGGTTCCCTTTGCAGGAGTTTGCTGAGAAGAGAGAGCTGCAATGTAAGAAGATGCCATTTAAAATACTTTGAAAATACTTGGAAACAGAGTGGGACTACGAGACACTTTACAGAGGAAATAGAATATTGTGGCCGGCTTGATTTCAGTCTTGTTTATTTCCATATAAAGTGGGATTCACGTCTGCTGGAGTTGTCCTAGTCTGAGGGATCAGCCTCCAACCCTTCGGTGCTCAGTACCTAGGCAGGGTCTTTTGGATGAGATTCTGTAATGTAAAATCTGGAATAACTCCCTGTCTGATCTCAGTTACATGAGTACTCATATCTCCGTTTTAGCTTAGTCATTCCTAGGACAAAATTGCTACTGATGTAAAGAAAAGTGGGCCCTTTCTTCCTGCAGCTTAAGATTTATTTCTAGTATTTCTGTCTGCTAAAAGTCTCCTTCTTGCTCTCTGACATAATGGTGACTTACCAAGCAGTGCTGTTTTATGGGCTACCTGGTTTCTTTCCTTCACAGTACAAGCCTCCTCTGAAAGTGAAAGATTTATTTGTTGATATACAAGATGGCAAAATCTTGATGGCTTTACTGGAAGTCCTGTCAGGACAAAAGCTGGTATGTATATATGAGGGAGAAACATGCGTAAGTATGGAGCTCTGTGTGGGACAGGTTAAAACATATGGACATTCAAGGAACAAGGGAGAAAGTGGTCCAGTGTCTTGGGCATACTGAGGAGCATTTCACCAACTCCATTGTGATTTCCTTATGTTGTAGTATTATGTCCTGAGCTGTAACTTAGATCTCTAAGGAAATATATAACAAGCAGGTGAAAGCAGTGTGTGATCTGTGTAAATGCTTCTACCCTTCCATTTTTTTAAGGCTTAACTTACTAATGCTCACAAAGTTCATTGAGGATCATGCAAGTTACTTTACCAAGGAAGAATAAATCTGCTAGGTTTAGTCATACTGTTTTTTCAGTCCACAAACTGTATTTCTATTTTGTCTAAGATAATTACAACACTTAATAGGTTTGCTGATGCTTAGTGATTTTGTTTTGTGTAGTTTTTAGTTTAGTTTTGGTATCTTGGCTCAGATTGCTCTAATCTTACTGCTATGGTTTAAATTGGAAGGGCCCACTTGTACATATCAGAATCTTTTTCTCTCCATCTTTCTTCCTAAGAGCTGTATAAAATTTCACAGGTCAGAAATGGAAACATCTGGTGCAAATACAAGCGACCATTTACTGTTGACTTTAGTGTTTCTTTCTACTTTAACTTTGTCAGCAAATGCTCCCTTCTGTGCGGGTACCATACTTCTTTCTGGGTACGAGGAGAGGCTTGGTCTGCAGCCCTCTCACCACGGCAGATGCACTTGTAAATGCTCCACAGTGACTGAACCGCCTGCATACTGCAGCTTGAATACCCACTGAATGTGGTCACACATTCAGAACCACGTATTTTTTAATATTAATGTAGTCTGAGGAAGCAGTGACAGAATTAGCAGTACTTCTGTGTGCATTCACACAGAATAGTGTTGGGAGCCAGACTGGAAAGGAATTAGAGAGGGATCATGGCAAACCCTAGTCTACAAACTGGACGGTCAAGGAGGAGGGCAGGGAAAGAGGGAAGGTCAGCTGGCCAAACTTGTTGCACTGGCGGTTACATGATCCTACTCACCTAGGAAAAAACCAGTGTGCCAAAGTGGAATTGCAGGGAGACAGGCACACAGCAATTCTGTGTCATCTCTGCCAAAGCGAAGGTTTCTGCCTCCCACTTTCCTGTATCTGCTAGCAACACTGCTCATGCTTGCTTCCTCATTAGGATCATTTAATTTAATTCAAGATAAAAAAATCTATTATTATAAATTTTCAGCTAAGTTTGATCCTGTGACTGAACGTGGTTGGGGAGTGATTACATGATTAATCAAGCTAGTAGATCCAAGAGAGTGATAGCATCTGGACAGCAGGCAAACTGATTGCTAATCCTGTTCTGCTACAGCCAGGGCAGGTCAGGTAGTGGAGCGCTTCACTGATCAGAAAAGATGGCAATACTTTCATATAGATAGATTTCCTCAGCTTTTCTTTTGGCTATATGTTTGTATTTTTTTAAGCTTTATGTGATGTCATATCATTTTTAAAAACAGTATGTCTCATTTTTTATAGATGCATGAATACAAATCTTCAACCCATCGCATTTTTCGTTTGAACAACATAGCCAAAGCACTTAAGTTCTTGGAAGACAGTAATGTGAGTATTTTGAAAGGCTGGTCTTATTTCTTCTCTCAATATATTTTGCAAATGTAATTAACTAGTCTAATGCACAGCCTGTACGTAAGAGGAATGTAGTGTCTGAAAGAAGTTGTGACTTACCTTAACAGCAAGGCTGAAAAGCCACATAAAAATGCACAAAGAGAACAACTACAGAGTCTAAAAAACATGGATGATATGTTCGGTTTATAAAGTAAAATTTCAACAGGATTAAAGGATCAGGAACCCAGTATTAAAAGAAAACAAAAAGAAATGCAAGTAATCTTTATGGAACTGGGTCTCAGTGGCATGACTTCAGTTACTTCAAAGGTCGATGACTTTCCTTCCTTTCATTAGAAGTATTTTCAGTATTACAGATCACGTATTTCTCTGGTAAACTGCTGCAGCAGCTGAGCATGAGTCAAAGGCAAGAGAAAATTAAATCTCGGAAAATGACATAAATGCATAATTTCTGGAAACAAAACCCAATAAGGATATAACTTTCCTCATAGTCAGCGTGGCAGTACTGCAGCGTCACTGACAGAAGAACACTTCCTGAAAACTGACACTGTTGTAAGTGACAAAGCAAGATCACAGCCTATAGGTTGAAAAGGTTCAATCCTTATCAGTTTCTCCTGCTAGAGCTTTCTTCCAAAGCATTATGGATGTGTCCTGTGTCTTGAAAGGTCTCTCTGCTCTTAAAGAGAGGTGAAAAGTAATGGTGCCAAGATAAGTCCCAGCCATTTGACATGATTCCATTACATGGTATACCCAGATCTTTCATCATGAGAAAACGAATATTGGACTATGCCATACGACGGACCCCATATTCTTGCTATACTGAAACTTCTCTTTTTATCTAGAATCTGAAATACAGTCTTGCTTCTCCTCTCTTCTCAGCTGGGAAGTGACAGCAACGTGGCTTTGCCAGCTGCTGTTGAAATACACTGTGTAGTTCCCCTTGTTGGTCCTGTGTCTCAGCCATTCCTATTGCTGCTAATTTCCTGCTTGAGAATCCTCTCTTCAGGGTTCGTTTCTGACTATTTACTCTGCTCTCATATGAACACTAATGACTGCTTTGACTTGTAGGAAGAAATATCCTTCTCAATATGGAGTGGTTGGACAGAGACTTGGCTAAAGCTCTGTAGATTTAAAAAATACATGCATGAGTTCCATGTGCACTAAATTTCAGCTCGGGAAACAAGAACATCAGAAAATCCTTTTTCATTCATTCAACATTACCACCAGTATCCTCCAGTGGCAGTACCGCCAGAAGCCATAGGCCTGGGACAAGCCAAACTAATACGGGGTTAGGGGATGGCAGCACTCCTATATGTATACCAGTAAAAGAATGATCTCATGGCATCTGTTCTGTAGACAGGAGTAACAAATAATATCTGATAGATAACAAAAGATAACAAAAACTTCTCTTACGTGTGTGTGTGTTTTTATGTCATACATTAAAAGAAAATGGCAGCTTTTAAAACAAAGAGTCTTTTTAAAGAGTAGTTGCCTTTTGGAAAATCCACCAGAAGGGACTGATCTGCCCCTAAGAGCGTAGCTCTACGTATCCAGCTAGAATTATGGAGAAATAATTTATAAGTTCTTGAATTTCTTAGCAGTTTCCCAGTTGCTGCTTTCCACCCAAATCCAGTTAAGAGCCACTGGTAGATGAGTTTTTTCCTCTCTGTTGATCAATACATGGTAGAGCTGCCGCTCTCGAGTGTTACGAGCCTATGTTGTTGCCGGGACCTCGCCATGTCACAATCTGGAACCTCTTTGCACGCGGGCCAGCCAGGAGGAGCTCTCCTTGGACACAGTCAGCCTTTTAATTGATAGCGCTAAAACAACTACTTTTTAATGGTTTTTTTGGTTCCTTCCGAATAAGTAGCCAGTATCTTGTAGCTGGGTATCTCTACTGGGGTGTACTGACAAATGTAAGCAGCAGTGGGAGAACAGAGTTGACACTGAGAGCAGCCTAATGTTAAATGCCACTTGCTCCCCATCTTGGACAAACTGCTATTAAAATGCAGTCGATCTTAAAGGTTTCCTAACCCAAATATTTTGGAGCTAGAAAAAATAGCTGAACCTTGAAGTACGACAGCTAGAGGTGTCTTCTTGCTAAGACTGAAAACTGTTCTGCAAGCCACTAGATAAAAGGTTATTTTGCTCTTTTTTTTTCCCTCCAGTTTGACCAAACTGGTTAGTGAAGTGTGGCAATGAAATGTTGGCAAAATGCCTTGGCTGCCAAGAGCTTCAGGGTTAGATATTAAAGCATAATGGGTGGAGCATGTCAGTGTGCACTTGCGTGGAACTGAGGCAGCAGTGTAAAGCGCTGCTAAGCGATTCATCGTGTGCAGAATTTCTAAGTGATAGATAGGCTGTATACGGGGCTTTAACTCAGTCTCTCTGTCCTTTGTAGTATTGACAGCTTCCTTACTTCTTCTCTGCACCATGACCTTTGCCAAAAACAAGTCTGTGTTGTCTAAGTGAATAACATTCTGGTGTTATCATGTGAAAGCAAGCTCAATGTGGGAAACTCTAGAATTTGCTTGGATTAGGCAAACCTATCCTTTGCTAACTGATCTCATCAGAGCTCTGTGACAAGCTGTGTAAAGTGAGATAAGCAAGGAGAAAGGAGATGCGTAATGAAACAGATCTAGGCAGATCTTATTAGGATTTTAATTTTTATGAGGAGCGGCTTCAAGTGATGTCCTCTTCCCCAGATTTTATCTGTATTCTGTCCAGCCTGTCTGAATTTTGCAATGTTTCAATACCTTAGACTAGATGAAGGCAGGAGGCATATCTCTGCCCTCTACAGTTTAAGAATAGGATCCACTGGAGGGGGGCACCATCTTGTTCCATGTTGGTTTGGTAGAAATGCTCTTGAGGATGCAGAACGGGGGTCATGCCTGTTGCACAGATCACGCTAGAGTTGAGCATGAGTTCAGTGAGCAGAATGGGCTGTGACCAGGGCAAATTACCACTAACACAAGCTTTTGGACTTCCTCTTTGGCCAGCTGGTCTGTGGCAGAAATATTCTGGACACATCCTACAGTTTCAGTACAAGATTTTTTTGCATTTACACTGTTTCTTTGAATTGTCTGTGATCTCTTCTACAGGTAAAACTTGTTAGCATCGATGCAGCAGAAATAGCAGATGGAAACTCCTCTCTGGTACTTGGACTAATATGGAATATAATCTTGTTTTTTCAGGTAATAAAACTTGAATACTTGAATCGTAAGTGATCTATCTTCACAGTGTTAAACTATTCTGTTGAATACTGCTTTTTAAGTTGATTTTTAATCCTGAAGAACACCTTTAAGCTTGCTAAACCTGAGTATTTCCTCCTCATCTACACTAATTTTATACCTGCAGCTGCTTTCATTTTACTGCACTGGAATTATTTTGGTGTAAATAGGAGACACTTTAGTCCCTGGTTGTTTTATTTTGACAGAATTAGAGCTTCAGATTGCTCCTTTTCCTTTTCTTCTGTGCCTTCTCAGGATTCCACTTGAGATTCCCTGGATCTGAACCAAATCCTTGGATTTGGTTCCAGGTCACAGTTTGTTTTCAATATTCTTTTCTGAATTTGGTCCAATATGGTGGACAATTTAATTTAGCATCACTGATCTCTTGAGACTTACTCAACTTGGTAGAATTCACCACTGATGTAGAGGGCCAAATAGAAGATGTTAAAGGGTCTGAGGTTTTGGAACTGATAAAATAATTGAATTAAATCTGAAATCTTATTTAGCCCCAGTCTTAGTCAGATTAAAACTGCTCCCTAATTTCCATGTGTTTTGAAAAGGACCTCCTAGACAATACCAAATTCTAATGAACAGGGAGAGATGAAGGGAGGCGTTCTGCAACTTTAAACTGGCTATAGGTTTGAAAACCAGTCTCTATCTGTAAGTTGAACTGGAGTTTCTGTCTGTGGCTGAGCACTTCAAATTAAACAGTGCTGCACAGCAGGCCAGAAGGACTCACAAGGAGAGGTGGTCCAACTAGAATCAGTCTCCCTGGCAGCAAGGAAGGGGCATGAGGGACCTAAAAGCAGCATTGTCAATAAGTTGGATCAAATATCAGTGCTGACCAAGGATAGGAGTGCTGTTGCAGGTCGCCGTTTCTTGACTAAAAATGTTTCACTCAAATGAGTTTTATTGAAGAGAAAGAGTGATTTCAGTTAAATTCACTTTTCTTTCAGGAATGTGTTTTTCGTTGTTTGTTTGTTTAATATGAATTTGTTCAGTTCAGTCTTATCTGATAGTCTTGCCCTTTCACGTCTCCTACAGTTGTTAGCCCGGCTGCTGCTGCTGCTTCTGGCTCTTAGGTCTGTGAAACAGAAGTTGAAAGTTACAGGGGACAGACCTATAATTACCTCTTAAAATTCATTTATGACCCTGTTATCTTAAAAGTATGCTAGCTTGCCTGAAAACAAACATTCAGTTCTCCATTCGCCCTATGTTAAATTGGTGTACTGCATGTTTCATCCTTTATTACAGATTAAAGAACTCACAGGGAACCTCAACAGGAACTCGTCCTCTTCCAGCCTGTCGTCTGGGCCCAGCGGGCCGGAGTCGGACACGTCTCACCCAAGCACTCCAAATGTAGAGAGAAACATGTCTGTTACAGTGAAGGATCAGCGAAAAGCCATCAGAGCCCTTTTAACCTGGGTTCAGAGGAAAACCAGAAAGTAAGTTAGTAAACTGTCACGGAAAATTGTGTTTTGCCAGCTGTCCTTTTGAAGCCAAAAGTCTTCTTTCTCTCCTGGCTAATGTGTAGATTACCATGAACTGTGGGGTCTTTTTACCTTTGAAGTTTGCAGGCGCATGGTACTGCAGCTGGGTTGATGTCAATGCACGTGTGTCTAAAGAGACCGTCTGACCTTCAAGCTGTGTACGTTGCTGGCTTCATGATTTGAGTGTTAAATGTTAACTTGCATTAATCTGCTTGGCTCTCTTTAAAACAGGATCGCTCCCTCCTCCCCTTACCCCTGACTTTTCTGCAATCTATTAGGTATTTGGTGCTACTTCGAGGGCAGGCATAAGTAAGGGTTGAACTGAAAACAACAAAATATTGGAAGACTTTAACAACTGCCTCCTAAGTTCAGCAGCTGACCCAAGAGAGCTGCTCTGTGTGCTCTAGAGTGCTTTGAGGAACAAAGTTCATATTACAATCCCCGTTTCCTCAGCATTTCAGAAGCGGAGGGAATTGCTTCTCATGAGTGTCTTTCATTTTGGGAACATTCCTTTGCTGAGCACATCTATCTCTTCTCTTTAATAAAGAACACAATCCTTTAGCCAAAGCATTTTGTGTCGGAGCGCAAGGCAGAATTATCGGCAGGTTAAGAAACTTGAGCGTTACGATGTCCTATAGTGCACGTGTAAATACTTTGCATGTATTTTACCTGTTATGCAAAGGAATGACTGCCAGAGGTTTTTAAGGCGCTTGGGCCACACAAGTTGGATAGCTGGATATTTGGCATTTTTGTCTGTTGACAGATTTATATGCTCAAATTGCCTGTGAACACAAATACTCTGTGTATAGTGTTGAGGACGCAAATTTACATCTTAAATACTTGGTCATGTGGGCCACATCATCCCTTGGTTATCTCCAGTGAAGCTGAGGTGCTCGTTGAGCAGATAAATTTGTTCCACTGAGATCTACAGTTAACTGCTGCCAAAGCAGCCTGTAGAGGAAGCACAATCTTAGTCCTAAAATAAAGCTGAGGATATCATTAGCGGGGAGATTCCACAAGGGAAGTGAAAACCAGAGCAGGCCATAGACTTTTTCAGTCTAGCCTAATGGTACAAATTGAAAATAAATAATAGGAGAAACATTGTTTTTGCAACTGCTGTATTAAAAACATAGTAACTTGATCATAATCCTTTTATCTAATGACCTATATGGAGTTTTCTATTCTAGGGCTGTATTTCATTGCAAGTGTGGTCATTGTTTTTTCCTCCAAAACTCTGGGCACCTAACACACTTGTGGTTTATACATATACTGGCCCCATTTGCATTTGCATTTGCATAGCACCATTTTCCACTACAGAAGGCCAAGTACACAGAAATGGAATCATTTATGCTTATGTTTTTAAATACTTAAGTGTTGGCAGCCTTCCCAAGATATGGCATTAAAATGCTGGAGTGCCACAGAATCAGGAATCACACAGACATTTGCTTAACATTTGCTTTCGCAAATGTTAAATGTGGTTGCTGAGTACTTGATGGCTTTGTTTTTACTAACTACTTCCTACAAGCATGTTTATGTCAATTGTTAGCCACACTGATTCAATTTGTGAATCCTTGTGTTTTATGAAAGTATTTTGTGCTTTTCCAAATCCCCAAAGATCTGAGATGTGACTGGTGTAACTGAACAACCTTACGTGTAACTTTCATGAGTCTTTGAAAATGATGAGTGCCTATACCTTGCATGTGATAACACAGCTCTCATGTAAACTGTATGTAATTCCATTTAGATACGGTGTTGCAGTTCAGGACTTTGCCAGCAGCTGGAGGAGTGGCCTCGCTTTCTTAGCTGTCATAAAAGCAATTGACTCTACTTTGGTAGACATGAAGCAAGCACTAGAGAAATCGGCTCGGGAAAACCTGGAGGATGCTTTCAGCATAGCGCAAAATAAGCTTGGTGTTCCTAGGCTCCTAGAGCCAGAAGGTAAAACGCTTACATCAGTATTGTTGGGTAGCATTCAAATGATAATGAATTTGTGAATATTGCTTTGTCATACCTACTAAAAACCTCCCAGTGGGTAGGTTGCTGATGTGATCAGTGTGTTGTGCTGATTGATAAGGAGAAAAATGAATGGGTCACTGGCCTGTAGTCATATGCCTCCAGTCATGTTTGTAAGCTGCTTGAGGGCAGAGATCTTACCTTAGTTTTAGCTATGCACACTGGTCTTGGTTAATAAGTAGATGCTTTGTGACATCCACATTACTAGTGGGCCTTAATGGGCCTCCTGTTATGCTGAGAGGTGTCTCAATGCATTATCACCACTTCATAACGCCTACAGTCTACAAAGACTTAATATCACGCCAGGATGAAATGTATGACTGCCATACCAAGGAAAATGGGTAGATACCTATTCAAATGTATTTGCATGTCCAGGTTATTCCTTTATAATACACATATATGTGTAAATATAGAAATATATGTAAATATAAGCATATATACATATGCTTATAAATACATATATAAATGGAGCTGTTTCTTGCAGTGTTTTTTTCTGCACTCTGTGCTCTGGTGTTGAGCCTTGATTTTTATAACTGAAAGCACGGTTTGGTTATTTGTGCTTTCATGGATCACCTGTTAGAAGAATGGGCCCTCCTGCTGAAAGTAAATCTCAGTGCTGTCCTCAAGATCACTGTCTAGTGACAGCAACCTATATATGCTATCAATGGAAGTATCCAGGTGGATGAAAAGTGACCCTGATCGGGGTTCACTATGCGTTTGGAAGTAGGAAAAGAACTTTTTAGAGTGCCATCAGTAGTGAAAAGGATTCCACTTTTCTGGACTTGTCAGACAAAGATGTGTGTTTGTAGTTGTTATTTCTCTAACCATGAAGGCAGGATAAAAGTCTGCAGGTCTGTCCCTCTGCAAGCCTGTGGGCTCAAGTACTTTGTGTCTGTTTCCATAGATATAATGGTGGAATCACCTGATGAACAATCCATTGTGACGTATGTGGCGCAATTTCTGGAACACTTCCCAGAGCTGGAAGGGGTATGTGTTTACTCTTAGGTCATGTCATTTTCTTCGTTTACTTTGGTATACTTACTAAAGTCAGATACTGTTGTGTTCATCTTCTAGGTCTTCTTTCTACGCTATTTAAAATAAACTGTGTGCTCTGTTTTAAGTTTTCACATTTTTGTAAGATCCAGTCAAACGGGCATTCATTGGGGACTGCTAAACTCCTTCAGGTAGAACTATACATTTAAAAATTTATGTCCAGTCATAACTTTCAGAGGTTAAACCAGACGCTACTATTTTCCAGAGGTTAAGTAAGACTTTACTACTCTGCCATATTAGCGACAGAGTAAGGCTGGAGTTTCTCTCTTCATCTATGGTTGGGCTTTGAATTTTTTTGACTTCCATCTTCTCAAGTTTGAGAGCCACAATCAGGCTGAATTTAGCAGATATTGTATCAGGCATAAGATATCAGAGGTTGAATCTTGTCCATATAGCAGTCAAATACAGTCATTGTAAGCATGAAGTACATCATGGCAGCTTAAAGGGCAGAACTTTAATGCAGACTTTATCAAAAATAAGGAGTCACTTTTGAGAAGTAGGCCCTAACAGGTACCGGTAAAGGCCTTTTGGAGAAACAGAAGATAAACTTACTGAGGAATTAAAGTACAGGAGACAGAAAATTGGAGGAAAAATATCAGGACTGGGGAAGAGATCTGCATAATTTGAAAAAGACATTTTGGAGGCTGATTGTACTTTTACACCTAGTTCAACATAATCTTTTTTTGTTTGAAAGGGTTCCCAAGGGACTCAGTGTCCCTTGCGTAGCTGGGTAATATTTTGTGCTTGAGTATATGCATATAAATCATGGTTCATACATTAAAGTTATTTCATCTCATTTGTTGACTGAAGGTTCCAGTTGATATATGTTCTCTATGGTCATTATTAGAGTTATAGGAATTAAAATTATTGTAATAATCTATTTAAGATTATTATTTTGGGTGAGCATTAAAGTTTGTTCGCATTAAGACCTGTGGGCATTTTAATAGACAAAGAGAAAGCCTACATGTATATATGTATATATACAATAATAGTGTATTGGAACTGAATAATCAAGCCAGTAGATTAATATGTTTCGCAGTAGATTTAGTGGACTTGTTAGATTTATTTTATTCCTAGGGTTTGGGATTGTGTCAAAAAAGCTGTATCAGTTGTCTCCATAGGTGCAGCAGGGAGAGATGAATATATTAACTACTGAGGAGTAGGCCTGTCTGCATTCTAATTGTCTTGTACAAGTGGCTTTCTTGAAGTTGAACTTTGTTCAACTCACTTGACTTGCCAAATTGGTTTTCCTACTTTCAAAATAAGTGAGTCATTAACTGGTAACTCACAAGGTAATGGGATGATGGGCCAGTTAGTTATTCTTTCTGTAGCATTTAGGAAATGTAAAATGCACGTAAAATGTAAAAAGTATAATTTGTCTTTTAATGGTGTGTCATCCCTTATAGGAAGACTTCACAGATCCTGACAAGGAGTTTCCAATTGAGTCTACATATGTCCGCATCAAAGACACGCCTTCAGAACAGGAGGGCAAAATCTTGATTTTAAGTGAAAGTGAAGACAATATGTATACTGTTAACCATGAAAGGAGTCATCCTGCTCCTCCAAAGGTTCATATTCATGATACCCCAGAGAGAATCCAGTCAGAAACTGTTCCTGAAAAATGTAATGGCAAAGCATTAGGCGATTCACAGGAAACCTTTGAAGAGGAGCCGAAGAGGCCTACCTCTCTGAAAATTACAGGATCTGTTAGTTTTGAATCCAGTTCCTCTTGGGAAGTTCTTAGTGATAAATTGATCCCAAGTGAAGGGGGCATATATGATTGTCCACTGAAACAGAATAATGACCTTTCTCCAGCTGTTCTGACAGATCAGAAAAATTCTGTAGACTCTTTTGAAGACTACTCTGAAGAACTAACTAGAGAGACCTCTACTGAATATGACAATGAAACTAAAAGCCTATCAGCCAATACTTCTTCGAGTCCGTCGTCTTGGACTTCAGGTATACTTACAGATGAATCCATAAATAAAGCAGAAGAGACCAAACCCAAAGCTTCAACTTTTTTACCAGAAAATACCTCAAAACAAGAAGATATGCATAAATATGTTCTTCATCTTCTAAATGAGGAAATATTGAAACTTCCAGAAAATGAACATGCAAAGCAATCTCCTGTCTTTGAGACAACAGAAACTAACCATTGTTTAGTGAATAATTCCAATCTCGAAAGCCAAGACCTATCTACACTGCAGGAAGCAGCTGATGACTCTCCCTCAGATGTACCTAAAAATCCAGAGGACCTGGATAGCTGTGATGAAGCTGAGTCTTCAGCTGAAGTGTTACCCAGTTCTTCAAAAGTATCTGTAATACCCCATGATCTCTTTTACTATCCACATTATAATGTCCCAATATCAGCAGTTTTGGATGCTTATGTTGAGCCTTGTCTTGAGGATTATGATACTAGAAATGACAAATCTTACTCTGAATCAGTAACAGATGTTTTACATGAGAAGAGGATCCCAGCACAGAACTACAGTGATGATTCTGCAGAGGCAGGTTTAGGGAATAAGCTAGGTGTCCCTCCATCAGAAATGAGTACTGAGAACCTAGAGGAGGGAAAAATGGATGCTAACAGAGACATGAATTCTTCGCATGAAAAAGAAGTGGGTTTACTAAAAGGAAAAGAGAGAGAAATTGAAAAAGATGGCAAAAAAGTCACCAGCCCTCAAAATTCCACTATTGCCCAACATCCTGAGGTACTTTCTTTTCTTATTGGTAGCATTTCTTGTGTATATATGGGCAATTTGCACCTAAACTGAATGCTTTTCATTTGCTGTATACGCTTGTTAGAGAAATTATGTAAAATGTATTTGATTTCTTGTCCCACCACACTGTTGGCCACAGCCCTCTACTGGAAGGAATGGGATTGCAGATACCTGAGGAGATCTGACATTCTTAAATGATTCTGCCTACAGAGAATAAGGCCTAATAATACTGCAGAAATGTGAATTGTACTGATGTTTTTAAAACAGTTTGAGGCTTCTGCATAATCCATAAGCCTAGAAGATTATCATAGAGGGTATTTTTAATAATGCTCTGTAATGAGATGAACAGCAAGTAATAGTGTTGATATAGAAAGGATGCAGATAAAGGTAATTTCTGTCTGAATCTGAATAAGTCTACACTGGAGGAAGAGATGGGAATTTTAGTAACTATTCTGTATATTGAATTTAGGCAATGTGCTATTGCAGCTGTTCTTGTAGACACTGATTTTAAATTTCGTCTTAAACTTTTTCCAGCTTAGTAACTTTAGATAGTGTTTTTCAGGAATAACTGTCCATTTGAGAATTTGAATGTTACTCTACATGCTGTTTGGACATGTTTTGGTCTTGACACTTACTAGGATAACCAAGACAAATTCCAAGAACCATGGCATTCATGACTTCTTATGTAAAAAGAGTTGGTGGTACTTTATAGCTCAGTGTCATCCAAAAAATTGTAAAGAAATGAATTGTTTGCTGGAAGCACTGTTTGGCTTTTCATTTGCTTTTATCCTGCTTAATAAGACCTTAGGTCTTGTACTACATGCAGTTTACCAGCTGAATACACTACACCACTAAGATGTTGGCAAGGGTGGGGAATCAATCTGGTCATTGTCTAATGGAAAATGTTTCTTAATTTAAACAGGCTGCAGTAGACCATCTAGATGATTTATCGACAGCTGTGAAGACGTCAGAAAAAAGTAGTAAAAGGAAGGAAAAAAGAAAAAATGTGATCAAAGACTTACAGATTTCAAAAATTGGGGCTAGTACTCTATCACTTGATAAACTGGAAGAAATTGCTGATTGTCAGGAATTTACCAGGTATTTCACATGAGCTCAGTCTTAAATACACCTAACCTTGGTTTTAAAGAGTGTGCCCAGACCTTTGGATATTTCTTATAGCTTTCTTTCGGGAGCAGTGTTTTTGGACTCACTGGCTCCTTTCTGTGTTGCTCTCAAACATGTCAAGCAATTCAGTGCCAGTGGACTTGATTTGACCTTGCTATGATTTGTTTTGGTTTGTCTAAGCACACAAAACCAACTAGAATGCCAGAGCATTTTGAACATAGCTGTGTTCTAACTGTTTTTCCAAGAAGGAGTTTTTTGTGATGTAGATGAAATAATTGATTATGAAGTCCATGGACTATGAGTCCACTGAACTACTTTACTCAATTGATATTTCTTGGCCTTTTTTTCTATCTGTGAAAAAGTGAATGAGACATTCAGCTAATTTTACTCTATTCACTTCTGTTCCCTCTTACCTTCTGATGTGGTCCTTAGGCAATGTGCTTGAGTGAGACATGAGCTGTAATTTGTCAGTGCTTGTCAGTAAACCACTCTAATGAATTTGAAAGAATCTGCCTTCAAAAACCTGTAACCTCCTTCTTCAAGCTTTCTTTGCCCTGGAATGCCTTTCAATATTTTTTAAATGGTAAACCATAAAATTGGTAAGTTGGGATATAGTCTCACTTAAATGTGAATGATGCCAAAGGTGCAAAACTCTTACTGAATACTGTTTTTCAGAAAAGATTCAAATTTGGGCGTTTGGATTTTTATGTCATGGGTCAGATTTTCTCAAAGCTACTGTTTATAATGTCGCCGATTAATTCAAATCTATATTCTAATGCATGTAGGAATGCATATTTGTGGTTGTACATAACCTAAAACTAACATATACAATTGCAGAGGCTCTCTTTGAAGTCAAAAGCAACTTACATGTATTAATTTAAAAACTTTTGCCTTTATATGCATTTCAGAACTAGTTATAGTGATTCCAGCATTTATCTCCGAAAAAGGTTTCCTAATACTTCTGAGAAGGTAAGAATATGGAAATTTATCTTTTTATCACTATTTCACTATTTGTCTTAACTCCCAAAATTCAAATACTGTATATATAAGCTCTCTATGTAAAAACAAATACTCCATATATAAAGCTGTATGATAAACACAATAGCCCTACAACTTCTCGTAAGTTTAGTGCCAAAACTGGGAAGCTTTATTGAATTATCCCAAATATATGTAACTATCCCAAATACATAGTATAGTCAAAAATATGTGTATAGGAACTTTATTGAACCTTGAACAAACCTACAAAGGAGTAACTAATACTACGATTAAATCTATTGTAATTTTTAGGCTTACTTTGTCATAATTACGTAGCTGCAACTTTTCACTTCTTTGAATCTGCCTTTGTTTGCTGCTCCAGTTTCTTTTAGTTTGTACATTTTCTGTATGTATGTAGGCATCCTTGTCACAGTCCTGGCAAAATGCTAAGTTTCTCTTGAAATGCACTAATCAGAGCTGAGCTCTTTACCTGTCGTTTGTAGTAGTAGTAGTGTATTATACTAGTTCAGCAGCAACAGCTAAAGTAGTTCAGCTGTAATGTGAAACTACATCCTAAAAGGCAGATGTAATTCATACTAGTTTCTTGAGCACACATATACAACTGAGGTCTGGATGCACTTTTTAAAATGTGAAGGGGAGAGGCAGCAACAGCAGTCTGGCCACACTGAGCAAGGATAAGAGTATGTCTCTTCCCAGCACAAAATAAAATTCTAACCTTAGCGTTTAAAGACATTTTGTCATCGATGTTTAATGAAATAGAAATTTCACGCAAGTGCTTTAGTCTCGTAATGCTGCCAGTGCTACTAGAAATATATGTGATTGAGGAGAGTTGTATTCAACTGAATAAAAAGGAGAGTTTTATTCAACTGAATAAAAGCAGTTGAAAGCACAAAAATTTTGTTTTTTCACAACACTGTTTTTCTTTTTTTGTGTATCAGACTGACATGGTGGATGTCCAGGTGGGAAATAAATTTGAAAGCACCACTTTCATTTAATCTGAGCAAATGTGAGACATACTCTGCACAGAATGCATGCAAAGCATGTCCTTGTGAGACATTGAATTTTATCTTTTTATAAAATATATTTCTGTGTGTTCCCGTATATATGTGTGCTTGTTTATTTGTTTAAGGAAACCTCTGGTGAAAATGAGCAGAAGATGACAAATGTGGGTGAAAAGCTCATAATCATCAGGTGAGTAATTTTTATGCAGATAAAGCCTTTTGCAGGGAATCTATAACTTCTAGGTACTTCTAACAGTGCTACAAAGGGAAATGCAAATTAACTATAATGGTGGAGATCAGACTGGAAATCTTGTGTACTAGCATGAAGTCTGTATTTCTCATAGATGTGAGATAGAAAGCTTGTTTGTTGCTAGATCTCACCTTGACTAAACAGCTGGGTTTTTTGGCTTGAGCTGCTTAAGTAAGATTTCAAGCACTTTCCTCACATGGCGGCCATTTGAGACCAAGAAAGGAATGGGAGGAGTTCAAATATGAGGCCCTCTGGCAGTGCTGACCAAGACTGTTGTCAGGTTTGCAAGACTGTTGAGACAATGTATGGCACGGTCAGTGCTAGAGATAGATGATATTTCAGCATAGTTCTGTTAGAACACCCATGAGTTTCCATAGTTTGTATGTGTGGCCAGCTTGGACTTAGTGCCTCTAACTCAGATAAAGCTCATTTGCATTTTACCATATGCGCTGGTGCTATAATGGTGCTGAACGCAAAGCATGTATCCCTTGTGAAGCAGGTCTTGCACCACCATTGAAATGGTGGTTGCAGCTAATTGCAGAAAATACATAAAATATTACCAGGGTCCATTGTCCTAATCTCAGTTATGCTCCTTGTAAAAAATATATGAATAGCTGTAACAGTTATGCCTGTTTGCAGACTACTGATATTAAGCAAGTTTTGTCTAATACTCAGTAATATATCCAGTATAAGATACGAGTGAGCAGGATGCCCTAAGCCAGAAAAAGGACTTGTTCAAATAGGCCGATTTTCTCCAAAGGTAAATTCAAGAAAGTAATGATCCCAGAGGGTGATGCATATGGCATTGTAATATAAGTGTACCATCTTACACCATTTAGAATAAGACCTCTCCTTATCTTTGTGAGTGCTCAGTAGCGCTGACAGAGTCCATAGGGCTTTGCCCTTATGAACCGCAGCTAGAATTTTGGAGCTGTCCTTGAAAACCCAACTGCTAGTTTGTTTCTGGAAGCCTGGGGCTTTGTCTGTTTAACATTTTGGGTGTCTGACATAAGAAGCTATAAAAGTAGCTGATTTGGGGAAAGTAAGAGAATGCCTTCCCTCTGCAAGTCTAATCTATCTCTACTCTCAAGTCAGGTACTCAAACAGTGTAGAAGAGAAATGGTAAAAGTGTAATATAAGCGTTGGCCAAAGCTATGTTTATAGTTCTGAAAATAAAAGGGTATCTTTTTGACAGATGGGAATTGGCTTATATCAAAAGAATTTACTATAATGTCATAGAGTTAAATACCTGAGAACTTGTCCAGAGTTTTCAGAGTAAGAGCTGTGTATTTTGGCTCATAAGGAGCCTCATAAGGCTCGTAAGGGCAAAAGCCCATTATGCACTTCACTGCCTAGCTTGGTCTGCAACTGATTGGATTGAAACGGTTCATTAAACTGCTCTCCTTTAGTCTGTCTTCTGGTCTTTACAGTGCATGTTAACAGTGGTTTGTTTTTGTGTTTTTTGTTTTGCTTCGTTTTGTTTTGGCTGCCTCTTATGAAATTCTGTCCTGTCTGTTTTCAGGAAGAAAAAGGACTTGGAAGCAAGTGAGACTCCAGCACCGACTCAGCAGAGTCTGAGTGTTGAACAACGAGAGCTGTTCTACTTCATTGTTTTCCTCTGGGCGCTGGTCTACTGCCTTTTACTTCTTCCACAACTTGCCAGCAACAGACTTTGATCTCTGTGAGGTGTGTGGAAAAATAAAAGATGGTGGTCTGATTGTTTTGTGTATCTGCATATGAATATGTTCCTTCAGGTGAAGCACAACTGTAAATGTAGGACCTGATATTTGTGGTTATTATCAGGTTCTCCTCATTTCCTCTACTATTGTGCTATGATTGTGTCTAAGCACATTTTATATTATGACAATTGTGTAAATATATATAAAACACTGATTTAGTAGATGCGATTTTGTACATTTGTGCCTTGCTTTATAATATGCTAAATAAAAATGGATAATTATCAGTAGAAATATGAACAAATCAGAGCTCCAGTCTTCAAAAATGATTCTTCTGGCTTCATTTCCTGAAGTAGAGCCCTACATCTGTGGAAGATGGGTGGTTTTTGACTTGCCCATGAATCTGGCCCATGTGAAAGGGCAGGTCTTGAAATGTTCTTTCACATTTTTCATTGAATTTTTTGATAGAGATGGAAGTACTGAATTTGCTTAACCTAGGATACTGAATATAATTCTAATGGCCATTCAGCAGAGTAACAAAATCAGGTTGGTTTTAATCTGGGGAGGAGAGTTTGTTTTTCAAGAACTCAAATTCATTGTTGTCCTGCACCTGTCGTGTTTAATTTGCAGTAACAAAGTGGTGTGGAGAAGTGTGAAGAACATACGTTCTAGCTGCTTCTTGGAAGATTATGGGGGAATCCTTAATCCAGACTCTTCTGTAGAAAATACCTGAAGAAGTACTTTTTTTGTATGTTATTGATGGTGGCCATCTTTGAAAAGGTGTTAAAATGATTAAGCTTTTTGATCAGGAACAGATGCCGGTATTTTGTTTTTTATTTTTTTACAAAGGTACCTCCCCACTTCTGAGGCCACATCTGCTTCCTTTTCCTTTGCGTCTTTCACTTACCAGATCATACAAAGATTTCTTTCTTTTGAAGATATGAAAAGTAATAGGCTACCTAATTTGTTCAGGCAATGTTGAAGCACAAGTCCATGGTAAGAGGATTAGAAATATCATTTAGGTGCCCAAAACAATAAAGGCGGAAATGACAGATGTAAAACTTAATACAGAGGAATGTTGACAGCCTCTGTTTACTGTCTAGTACAACTGAAGAAACTTCTGTGACTTGTCCACAGACACAGTTGTGCCACTTAGGCATCTTTTAATTTTTATTCAGATCAGTGATCACTTTAGGATATTATACTTAAGCATTTTAGCCAGAGAAGGAGAGAGAAATCTTCAAATTCAGTTTGATAGCAATAACTTTCGCCCTTGTGCCACTCTTCATAGGCTCCCTTGATTTATGACAACTTTTTCTGAGCCTTGGTGTCCTATTCTCTGGTTCTTGCAAGTCTGTTGGTCTTCAAGAGGAAGTATCTGGAGCTGGATTACAGCCTCTTCATAGAACATTAAAGCTACCACAGTTAAATCAAGTAAAAGAATCTCCTTCCGTCTTCTTTCCTTTCTCCTAAGCATATTATTGTAACGAGGAGGTCTTTGGATATCTCATCTAAACAAAAAACTGACGTCCATACAGAGTAGAAAAGTGAATGGCAATGCATGGATGCTGGCAGTTTCATTACACAATATTTTCTTCCAACAAAGAAGGAAGAGGAAGCCCAGGCTTTTCTTTCTTCCCTCCCATTGACGAACAGTGACTGAAGCAGTGAAACGAGCAGTTTAAACGTCAAACAGCGTGCAGCAATTGCCTTGATCATCTCACTCAATGTTTAAACTGAAGTGTCCTTTCCCATGAAGAGACGGAGATCGTTTCTTCTGTGAAAAACAGACGAAAATAATTCTAGATAAGTCCAGTATACTTGGCATTTAGCTGCCTTCTATATTTGAGGGTTTTTTGTTTGGCTGGTTGGTTTTTTGCTCTAACAGAACCAGTCTACCTTACTCAGCCATGCCATGAGTAAGAGGATCCAGAGTAAAGCAATAAAAGTGATTATACTGGTATAGTCAGCTGTGGATGAAAAGATAGCGAACTGCTTAGGAGTTTTGCCATTAGCTGGAACTGCACAATGACACCTGCATAAGCAGCAGCTCTCCCCACTTAACAAGATGTGCACTTTGAGTTTTAAGCCTGCATCTATTCGAATTAGCGGTTCTTCCACAGTGCAAGTTCCTATCTCCCATCCCAAATGCCCTATTCTGAAAACATAGTGCTTGATATTGGACTTTGTGTGCCTTTCTCAGCTTGGAGTCTAAGATCCTGATTGTGAAACACTCACTGTGGCAAAACCTTTTGTTTTTAACTTGCTTGCTAGAGGAGTGTCTTCAGGTATCTGAGGTTTTAAAGGCTGGTGGTCAGTTTGAGTGGTCATGTATCCATCTTCCACCAGGATTGTGCCCTGTCTGAATAAGGAAAGTTCTTCTGAATAAAGGCCTCATTTTCTGATAAGTGCTGAGCTTGAACTGACCTCATTTGATATTTTGATTTAGAAGCAGAATTCAGATATGTAAGGGTGCTGATCTGTTAAATCCCTTTCTAAAACCAGTTCTTGTTAAGCAAACACAGGTAGCAGAGCACTGTGAAGTGTAAGTGTTGGGAAGTGCTTGAGGATCTCTAGATAAAAGGTGTTTGATATTCACAAAAGCACCGTTAAAGAGTATGAGACAACTATATTAGGCTGGTTCAATGTTATTCTAGTACTGTAACTTAACTGCAACGTGTTTTATTGCAATTTTATAGCAAGTGCAAGAAAAGGAATACTATTCAAGATGGAAAACCCCTAAACATGTATGGGGCACATGCTTATAGAGTGGAAGAACTGAATTAAACAGTCACAAATTACAAACTGAAACGAATGTAGCCTTTGCCAAATTGAAGGAAATGATCAAGATGAGGATAGGGCAAGTACAAACTACAGTAAAAAATGACAATCACTTTTCAATGCCGTGAATATTTTTGATGGATTGAGCTCTAAAATGTATTTTTATTGAGTTTCTAGATTGTAATGAATGTGTCTACAGAATTTTATGCAAAGCTTCAGAGTTCGGCTGTTTTAAAAAGAGATTTTTTTATATAGCAGTGATTATTTTATCTATATATTTAATAGAACTGTAAAACCATTTTAAAAGTACCTGTAAAATTCTATGTATGTGATATGCTTATTTATTAATTATGAATAATGAATATAAACATTAAGCTATGCCTCAGTTGCATCATCCTTTTGGAAACTGGAAATAGGAGATTTCTTAATGATCAGCACACTAGAAAAATATGGGAAAGGATCAAGTACAGTTGCGTGATTCTTAATGCTGCATAGTAACATATCATTTTATGATGTTAACTTTCAACTACAGTTGCAAAACATACTGAGTGATTAAGCTATTTTTTTCCCTTAAATTCACTTCCTAAGGCTGAAATTTCTACATGTTGATATTTGGTATCTAAACACATTTAAATCCTCTGCAACTTCTCATGACTGTCTGTTTATTCTAGCTCAGTGTGATTGACTTCTTTATCCAAGTAGTGTCCCATTGAGTTTACTAGAGTTTTCTGCACTGATCCCCATAGGATCAGAGCTTGAGACGATGTGTTGAGCCAGTGTAGATGCTCTCATACTCAACCATCCAGCAAGATAATAGTTATAAGATGATAGTGCATTATGACTTATGCTAGCTTTAAGTACTTGGAGTCCCTTCTTCCCAAACGCAGACTTGAATGCATCCAGTGATGTGTTCCGTTCCTTGACTTCTGTGGAAGTCAATGATGTGACCCATCTGTGTGCTACGCACACACTACAGGAGCTGGCCCTGCGGTGATTTAAATCAGCTTTAAACACGTAGGCCAGGAAGTAGCTGAAGCCTATGTATTGCCATAGAGCTAGATCCCAACAATTACAACCTACACAAACAGTGCCACTGACTTCAGTTAATCCCTTTCTATGGATAGGATTTGCTTGCATAATTTCTGTAGGATCAAGCCCTTATTCTTTCTAGCAAGTTAATATGTGCTTCCATGTTTCATTAAGAGAGCAACGGGGGGAATGAATGATTGGAATACAATAGTAAGATCACTGCTTGGAATACGGCTGTGAAACCTTTCCAGTTGAAGGCTCTTACCCTGATAATAGGTTGCCCACTTTGTTTTTAATTGGGCTAATAAACAGTGAAACTGAATGGAGGACCTCCCCTTCCCAACTCCGCCAAGTTTTTGTATTTCCATGTTGTGCAGTTATAGTCAGGTAAATAACATCAAATTCGTCCCCTCTGCATACCACTGATAATGCTAATTTAAAGCTGCCCAGCTTACAGTTTTTAATGTTCCAGTTTTGCATAGAAACAGGAATTGTATTAGAGGTTTTTTTTTTTTTTCTCCAAAAGCACAAAATTGCTGAAGCTATTTAGGCAAGAGGTTAGGATTTATATACACCTTCAAACAATAGGGAAAAGGCGTATTCTGAAGAGGATAGCTTCCTTCCTCTGTCCATCTCTTGACACACAACTCTATAGCCCACAGAGGGCTGATGATCTCCCTTAAGTGAGAATTAAAGGACTGTCATTTAACCCTTTTATTCTCAAGTGCGATGTCTGTTTCGAGGTCATCATAACTGAAATTGTGGAATATCAAATTATTTCTTTCTTCCTCTGAATGTGAGATATGGAAAACTTCCTTTCACCTCAGTGGCATTTTTGAAGACTCCTTTCCAGGCAGCTGCTACTGCTGATAATGGAAAATGAGAACTGTGTCATTTTCTCACCAGCAGGGGAATGTCTAAGTTTATGTGTCTGGAACATAAAATTGGACCCTGGGTGATTAATATACTTTTTTCTTTATGATAAGGTTAGAAGGGGCAATAACAATAATTAACTTTACCTCTGTGAGAACTACTGAAACATAACATTCCAAAAAAGGTTAGTTTCTGGCCTTCACTACTGTGTTCAGGTCATGTAGTATTTTATTCCCAAAGTAGCTTCATTGCTTTCACTGGGCATTCCAGGAACCTCACTGATACATGGAATATATTTGCTCTGTGTCCAAACAACAATTCATAAATGGGGTCCTGATCCATGGTTATTATTAGACTATAGCAAATAATCATGTATTTAGTTAGAAACGACTAGTCTGACCTTAAGTAAAGTAACTTTTAAATTATGTGCTGCTCATTTTTTGAGAATAATGAAGTCACCATTTTTTAATACTCAATAACTTACATAAATATCTCTATATCTGTTGTAATCAGATAAATTCAACTTCTGCTCTTATCTTGAATAAAACTTATCTTAGTTGGCATACCCCTTCATGATACTGTATTCTTCTGTGTAAATGCTGAAGAAACTGTTTCACCCTTCTTGCTAATGTTCTGCAGTTAAAATTTAACTTGTAAAGTGCTTGTGTGCTACAGAGTTAATGAGGGACTGTTACGGTGAAGAAATCATTTGTAAGTAAGGAATGTACTATTTAAAATACATGCTTCTCTTTGACAAGTGGTCAGGAATGATGGTTATTTAAATGAGATAAAATGCTAGGAGGATTTGAGTGCTATCAGAAGACATACTGAAGAAGGCAGATTTTTGAGTACTTTGAAATACATTTCTTCTGTATGCTCTCAATCAGAGGTATGTATTGAATGTTTGCACTTGTTGCTCAAAGCTAATTTTTGTGAGAACGAAATGTATACTTGTGTATAGCTGGTATAATAGAAAACAAATTGTTTTTAGAAATTGTTACTCTGTAATATGAGTAGTATTTACTAGTGAATAGTTCCACTTTATTTTATAAAATCTCCAATTTTGAAATAAATGGACAGGCTTCCTTTATATAATCTGTTATTTGTGGTGGGTTTGTCCTTTTCCTCCAAGAACATCTGCCCAGATGTATTCACCATTTAGCAGAAGGAAGATCTCAGTAAACAGAATGAATTCATAAAGTTCATTGTTTCTGCACCTACCCAAAAAGAGACTTTTAATTTTAAGGAAAGAATCTAAACTTTTTTTCCAATCAACAAACAGAATGAGCTTCAATTTTTTTTATAGAGGTGAAGATTTATTTATTTATTAGTGCATAGAAATTGGCATTGTATAGGTGATCCATGGGAAAGCTTAGAAAACACAATTGTGTTGTATTATACCGTTCTCACATTATTTTTTTCTGACCTGTTTCTATTTAAGTGTCTAAACGTTAAGACTAGTGGATTAGTAAATTACTAGACACAATACTGATTCATATTTACTGTGTTCTCCCCCCTACACCTTAGTTTCCTTTGAGGTATATAAGCAAAGGAAAACACTCAAAATACAACAGAGATGCAGTACAGTTTAGAATCAGACCTATGATCTGTTTCCTAAAAGATATATGTAAATTGGATAAACATAGAGGAAGAAAACAGTGCGTAGAGAATGGAGTTAGGAGTGCTTCTTCTCTAATTCAAATTAAAGGTTGGTGGGTATCATACTTCAGGAATTGTAAATGTTCTTGGCCCATCGTAATGATATTGGCCCATCCTCCCTCATATCGAAGGCTTGTAGGCAGTAAGAGATTTCTGATAATGCTGTTGAGGATTTGGCATATTCGGGTCCAGTCCTGCTGGCAGTGCTGACTTCAGTACCATAAACATTAAAATCTCTAAATATAATTTGAGACGAGTAGCTTTTATTGGTGTAGCGAATGATGCTTAAGTGAAGAAAAAAAGGGTTGTGATGTTTTAAAAATTAAGTAAATTTTTTGCAACTGACTCCGTGATTAGGAATTTGCACGTGGATTAAGGGGGTTGAGGTTCAAACATGCAAGGCAGGTTACCTCAGATCTCGGGAGCAGAATCAGTTTTTGCAAGAGTATGGGATCCAAACTTCAGTTCTAATTCAAATACAGAATAGAAACTGTTGGAGTTAATTTCTTTTCTCTAAAGAAGGATAAAAGTTATTCTGCTAGCCACTGCAAAGATAATTGATTTTATTTTTATATTTTTTGTAACTTAAAGAAGATGCAAGCGCAACATAGGACATATGCCCATCTGGATCATGATCGTAATAAAGACAAGCATAGCGTTCATTTCAGACAAGGGACCAGTACGCACACTGCAGTTTTGTGGGAGCCCAAGCCTTCTAAGGATAAACCTCTGGCCATCACGCACATACTCTGGTTGCTAGTGTATACTGAAACCTGTGTTCTGTCTTCACTGCTTGTTTTGTATCTCATTGATAAACAAAAGATAGTGGGGGCAGGGGTACTTGTACCTTCAAATTGCTGGGCAGATATAACAAAATCTTACGCTTGAGCTGTGATTTCTGCTAAGATAGCAGCTAGCATAAACTAATAATCTTGAGTTGCTATTTGTATTGATATTACAAAGATTATTTCCAGGAGAATGCACTACAATAATTTAGGAAATGCCTTCCAGTGACTAATTCCATTACTTGGTTAGATGGTACCACTGGCAGTTCTCCGTCCCGGCCAAACTGTAAGCATTACCCTGGAATATGATGTGACATATGATCAAAGCAAAATATATAGCTCCATCTGCTGTAAATACTTTGAACTGATTATTTTTGCATTACTTTTTACGGCTGATCAGTACCCTGGGGAACTGATTTATCACTTTGCTGATAGAGATTATCTGCCTGTTAGCAAGAATCAGCGTAAGTGTAGCAGCTAAGTACATTTATACTTTGCAAGACGGTATTTTGCTTGATTCTGGGGCAAAAAATGAGTATAAAAAAGCATTTTACAAGGATATTAGGAACCTTTGTTAACTATTGTATGATAGATCCTTTGTACTGTGTCATTGTGAAATACAGCTGCTTATGAAATGCAAAAATTAGATTTGCCTAAAGTAACCTTAGTCAGCGATAGATATGAAGAGACTTCCAGTTATGCTTCTGCTAAGCAAGGGCTCTCCACAATAAGGAATAGCAACACTGTTTTTAGTCAATAGTCATGAAATGCTGAGTCCCTTCATTGAAAGAGTGAAGCAGTTGATAACACATTTTTATATTAATTTGAAAAGGTAAAAGAGCAGTTTGAAGAGGTCAAAAAGACACTAAAGCAATTAAAAATGTTAAAGTTTCTCTTGCAGTAGGGAAAATACCCTTATTTAGAGTTATGAAGTCTGGGTCATTGAAGTGTGAAAGCACTAAGGAAAAAGATTGCAAATAGCATCTTAGAGGGGACCAAAACTTTGTGCAAACCTCACACCTTTTTAAAATCTCAGCTCCAATTTTAGGAATGGATTCAGTTCAAATATAGGTTCTTGCTTTCTTTCAACTTCCTCCTCCATAGTCACACCTGCATCTTTTTCTCATAATACATTACATATGTTACTATTAGCAGTGTAGCCACACTTAATGTTTGTAACTGTCTCTTTTCTGCAGTGGTTCACAACTATGAACTAAAAAACCTGGTAGCCAGACAAGAGACTGGCTGAGAGGAAAGTCTCAAGTTAAATTTTCTGAAGGTGGGTGCAGAATAGTCACATCCTTTCCTATCCAGAAACTTGCTTACAACACTCTGGCCTGCAGTTGTTTCTGGATAACTGTCAGCTTATTTCAAAGTATATTATTGAAATAGTGTATGATATAGGGACAAAACAGCATCACGGCTGGTACCAGCAACAGAGAACAACAGAGGTCACCATTAACTTGCAAGAAGAATTATCTTCAGAATCCATTTTAGAATTTGAGAAGATAAATCAAATCAAAAAGCACAAAGCCTATTTTCTGCTGGCATAATTTCAAAATTCTATAGCATGCACAAGGCTAATTACTGAGTTTTGCAGAAACTGCATTTTTGCTTTTTTCTAACCTAAACACAAAGGTTTTTTTTTTTCTTACCCAATACGAAAAAAATAGAAACAAAACATACATTTTTGGAAAGGGGAAGGGAGAGAAATGTTTCTGTTTTCCTGTTGTTGTCTTACAACAGTTATCTCATTATCAGTATTTCCAGTTCTAAAGAAATGGAGAAAGCTATAATTTGGTGAATTATTCATTTATGCTGTTCTGGATTTTAATTAGCTGAGCTATTCAATTCCTTTCCCCCAATGGCCTGTTTGTTTTTAATCAAACATTGAATGTCAAGTAGTTGGAAATATGTGGGATTTTTAGAATTTTGTATTGCATTGATGAATTCAGCTTAATTTTCTTTACAAATCTTTTAAAGACATTTGTGAAATCAACATAAAAATCAATTTTTGATTTGGGGTTAAACTCTGACAGCTAGCTGTCACAATACAAGCATATGACATAAAATATCCATTCCTTACAAAGGAGAGAAGCTAGAGGTGATGGAATAACAAAGTACCGCACAAAGTTGATCCTAACTGTGCTTTTAAATCACAAACTCCTGTCAGCAGGCTTAAGGAGGAAGTAGCTGTGGAGAAAGACATCCTTTTCTTTATACAAAAATAACTTCCAGAATTCTTTTGGCATTTATATGCATTGTTTTCTGTGTTTTAAGAATTCTGCTTGCCTTCTCTTTGAATTGGATAAAATTGGATAAAATTCATTATTTAACCATGGCCTGCAAAGGATTGAAGAGAGTTTCCTTCTGCTCTATTTTACATTAGAAATAATCAAGAATGCTAATTTTCTTCAGTACTTCAGCTAAAATTGGAAAAATAGACACGTGTTCTGACAGCTCCCACTGGATAAGACTTAACAGCTGCTCCTCTTCTTAAGGTTTTATCATGGGATAGAATTAGTCTTCCATCCATAAAAACAGAAGGATACCCTTTGCATGCTACAAAAATACTTAATACTTCAATATTTAATAACATTAGCATTCCAGAAGAAGAGTTCTAAATGGCGACAGAGGTTTTAACCAAGTAAAGAAAGCACTTAATTTGATAATACTCTAGGCCTCCAAATCACTTTTCTCCCCAAATCATTTTACTAGAGTTTAAACCGTATAGTGCTCCAGTCAACTTTACCTTCTCAAACTGATTTTGTAGGCACACATAGTTGCATTATGCAAGGCAGTAAATCCCTGGTTGAGTGGGAATGGAATGAAGAAGGCTGCATCTCCAGTGCCAGATCTTCCACTGCATGTGCATAAAGTTTAGCACAACTTAAAAGGAGAGTGGTTAGCCAGAGGCAGCTTTTTATTAAATTTATGATCTTATTATAATCTGTTATGGAACAAGGAGGATCTCCAATCCCTGTGTAAGTAAATGTGATCTTACGATAGTCCTAACTTGCCTGCCTGGACTACCACAAACGTAACTTGTGCTATACTTGCACACCTGAAACAGCTTGCAGTGTTTTGCAGGGCCAACAGGATCAGTGAAATACAGTATACAACCAAATTTATCCACTGAGGAGACGAGGTGCCAGGAGCAGGCAAAACAGAGCCAGGTATGTAAATTTACATTATTTAAAGATTTCCTCGCACAAGAACGACCACATTGCCCACATGTGGCTAAATCTTTACATTGTTGGTGTAGTGATGTATGAGTAGTCCACAGACTTGACTGTTCGTTGGCACTATGGGCAGGTTTGTAGTCTTGTTCTTCTGAGCTTTAAGTGTATTGCTCTCATTACTATGGTAAAGTATACTTGATGTGGAAAACACATTTTTCTCTGCACAGACAGCATAAAAATTACTTCAAAGTAATGGTGCTTTTGGATATGTGTGGATATGAGTGAAGGACATGGAGAAAAAGTTAAGTAGGAAAACTGAATTAACAGTACAGATTTGCACTGCTTACATCCATCTTGTAGCACAGTTGGTCAGCGATTTCATTTGTTTTCTGGTTATACTGCAGCCCAATTCATACTTTAGATTTGTTCAAAGCTCTTTCATTGTCTTGCAAGTTTCACCTCAGTTTTTCCAGGGCACAGCTTCCAGATTTTGATATCAATGGCGTCACAGAAATAAAAGGTGGAAAATGGTAGTATGTGAAGTACCAGAAAAATTGTGTTCTGCTAATGTTTCAGCACCATACTTTTCCCTTATCTTGGGTTCTTCATCTGTGGGCACAGGTTTTTGACACTGGAGAAACAGTTACCCCGCATCAACTGTCTGTTTAACCCAAGGGATTTCAGGTTTTTTTTTTTTTTCTTAACGTAGTAGTAGTAGTTAGTAAAGTCACTTAAGCAAGTAAATGTTGACAAGAAACTGGAATGAGGCCCGTGGTTCAGCTAGCTGATACTCTGCCTCAAGCAATTGCAAAAGGAAGTGCTGTTCAGGGAGTACAAGAACCTCGCCACTGCCTGTGGTCCTTTCTTCTTCCACTGTCATTGACTTTGTGATGTTCGGAGGTATCTATCTCCCTAACTTTCCTTCTCTTTGGTATCTGTTTATGGACAGTATCAATCTATTCTTTCTTGAACCACTGATACTATTTGTCCTGTGGTGGCAATGGCTTCCAAGACCTTTCACTTTTATTGCTGCGAAACATTCATTTTTGACACCGTGATGAGAGAGACCTGTTCAACTTTCCTTTGTAAGGATGTAAATCTCCTTGCAGTCATAAACACAGTTCACCAGCTGGATGAGATCGCACAGCAGCTCTGTTCTGCCAGCTTCGACGAGCAGCAGTGAGCAGAGGTGGCTGCTGACCAGTAGCAGCCAGACCCACATCCATCTTGTCTGGGGCTAGCGCCAGCAAGAGCCGAGGGCGCTAGCTCCATGGTGGAAGAGCGGCTCTTTTCCTTTGGCAGGGAGGATACTCCTCAGAGAAATGACTGCCTCTGCGTAAGGAAAAAGTGGGATATAGCAACAGAGTAGCGAGGGAGGCCCAGATTCTGCTCGCCCTGAGCAGCCCTGCCTCAGCGGCAAGAAAAACTCCCTGGAGGCGGCCTCGCCGTCCCCACAGCCCGCACCAGCCTGGGGAGCCTCACCCCCTCCCAACATGGCGGGTGCTGCCTCGCCTCAGCCGAACGGCCGCCACCGCCTCTCGCGCGCGAGCCCCGCCCAAGCGCGTGCGCGGGGGGGGGGGGGGGGAGGCGGAACGAGACACGGCACCGGCGGCTCGGCGCCTCGCGCTCCTCCGGCCGGGGGAGGGGAGAGGGCACACACGTGAGCCCCTGGACCACCCCGCATCTCCTCAACCGCTGCTGTATCTCGCCATCTCATTGGCTAGCCTGTGAACCTTTCACCTTTTACCCAGCTGTTGCCGCCAATCGCCTGGCTCCTTTCATGCTGCGGGGATGTGGAGCGTGTGAGCTGCGCAGGGTGACATTCTCGGAGCGGGCTTGCGTTGCGGGCGTTGGGCGGCCCCTGTTGGTATGGGCGGGAGGGGTGGGGAGGTGCTCCGTTTGCGTAGGGCCGGCAGCGCAGGGGGAAGGGAGGGGGAGGAGGCTATCCCGGGCCCAGGTGAATGGAGGAACCTGACAGTTGGGGGGAGCGAGGAGGCGGCGGCGGGGAAATGGCGGCGGCGGCAGCAACACAATGAGACGCGGCCTGTAGTGGGGGGAAGCGCCGGGCTGGGTCCCGTCCGAGCAGGTAGGAGATGGCGGCCCAGGCGCGCCTGCCCTCGCCGCGGCGGCTGCATGGCGGCCGGGCACGGGTGCCGGAGCCCAGCGCCCGCGCCGGCCCGCGCTCTCCCCCGCCGCGGCCGCGCCGCGCCGCCGGGGGGTGGAATGGCGGCGGGCGCTGCCTCCCCGCCCTCCGGCCGCTGGCCCCGGTTAGTCCTGCCCCGCCTCCGTCCCAGCCGCCGTCCCCGCGGGCGCCCCGCTGCTCCGGCCGCCGCCAGCACCGACCTCCGCCATCGACCCCAGCAACTTCCCGCCGCCGGCAGGGCCCGGGCCCCGCGCGTCGGGTGGCGGCAGGGCCCGGCCGGCGCCGCCGCCGCGCTCCGGCCCCTCTCGGCCGGCTTTGTCTCGTCGCTGCGCGCCCCGCGGGCAGCCGCGCTCGGGGCCTGCCGCCGTGCGCGCTTGAGGGCCCGCGCTCTGCCCTCTCCGGGCTGCGGCTTCCCGGAGCGGTTGTGCCGTGTTGCGTGGCGGGGGTTGGGGCGAGGAGTGCAGGGCAGCAAACGTGTTTCCACTCTTCGGTGCTACGGTTAAGGAGTTATATGAAATTCTTAGCTCTCTGCTTTTCTTTTTCTTTTTTCTTTTTTTCCTCCATCCTCGTCCAATTTAAGTGAGGACTGTCCGCATAGAGCGGCAACGCAGTGGCAACGTGGTTAGGGCATACCTTATACTGTGTGATCTTAGGCTGAAAAGACAAAAGATGAAAAAGCAAATATTTTTTGTAATAGGATTTAATACTAGTGAGATAATAGATAATGTAGAAAATCCTCAATAGATAGAAAAAGGATTGTAGCAATGACATTTTGAAATATTCTTTGTTTATTTATAGAAATGACTGTTTCCAAAATATAAGTGACTGATGCAATTGTCTTCAACTGCTAAAAGTCTGGAGGATGCTTGGCGCCTCAGATAATGAGTTATGAGTATTCTTGGTGTTAGGATACTGAGCTTCAAGATATGCAGTGCCTCGCCTGATGAAAGCATGTAGGTTGGAAGGTGGTTGCCACTCTCAAAGAAACAAGACAAAGGGCGAATCAAATCAGAATTAACTTTGCAGAAACTTGGTTTACGCTGTTTTACTGTGTTTGAAGGGCTTTTTGATTTACAGACCATTTCGGATGCCCAGCTGAAGTGCAAACAGCATACATGTTTTTTATTGAGATAGATGTGAGGGTTTCCTTGTGGGTGTGGGTGGGTTTTTTGTGTTAAGTTGATACAGATGCAAACTGGAATTGATTTCTATTAAGCCAGAATTATTGTCCTAAATCCTTAAGAGGGACTTTCCTGTTGTCTGTCTTTACAAGATACGTTGTAATCTGTATAACTATATAAAAGGCTTGAAGATGCTACTAGAAGTTTTCAGCTGGAAGGGGCGTGCACATGTATGATCTCCCAATTGTTTCGTCATTGTTCTTAATCCATAGGATTTAAAAATGTGTATGTATTTGTTCAGACTCTGAATTAGCTACTGCTGTTTAGGAAAGTATCTTGATCTGATAGAGTTCAATGAAAATGGCAGCTCAGTACTCATCAGTAAAAAGAAAATAATGTTAGAATTTACAAATAATTGACAATCAAATGGCATCAGTATGCTATTGTGCAAGTCCATGCTGGACCCTTACTTTTAACACTGCATGCAGTTTGGGTGTATCTTTCTTCCATATGCCAAAGGTTATGTTAGACTAAGAAAAGGTAGAGAGAAAGCTGACTAGGTGGCTTAAGTACTAGAAATTTGTAGCCAGTTGAGATGCCAGAAGAGGAATAAGAGAGATGTCTATGCAATATAGTTGTGAAAAAAGCAAGTTAGGAGCAGTTGTTAGGGTTTCCCTCCCCTCCGCTTCTTTGAGGTTTCTGTAGTTGACAGATTCAAATCAAACAAAAGACAATCTTTCACATTCTGTTTAGCTAGAATACCTGCTTCAACAGCACATTGGGAATGCCAAAACCTTACATAGAGGTCAAAATAATTGGTTTGTAAAGAAAAAAATTCATCGGAGACTGTCAAGCACAAAGACTTAGAAAATGTCAAGGTGACTGGTCAGTGGAAAGTAGTACTGCTTGCCTAGCTATTACGTTCCTTCCTACGTGTCCTCCACTGGTCACCAGTAGAGGGAAGCCAACAAGCTAGAAAGATATTTTGTCCGACACAATGTTATTCTAATGTTTTAACATAAATTACACTGATTGATTGAGAAATGCCTTGAAGAGTTGTAGCTTAAAGATTAACAACAACAAAAAGGCTGAACCTGTAACTCAAAACACTGTTCCCTTGGTTTTTTTGTATATTCCCTAGATCTTTCTCATTTCCCATTCCAAAAATTAGTAAGGGCTTTTTCACATTCTTCAGGAAAGTTCATAGGTGGTGCAAAGTTGCTTTAGCATACCTTATTACAGAAACTGAGTATCACTGCTTCACCCATGTTGCCTTTCAGTATGAACTGGGTAAACTTGTATCTCTCTGTAACCAAATGCAAGTTACTGGCAGAGACAAATAGAAGGTGTTTATCCTTCTTGTAAAGGTCAGTAACTTAGTAAAATGGATATGGTAAACTTGGAGGTTGACATATTTCTTTGATTTATCTTCTAGATAAACTGTAGAATAGGATTGACAGCAAGAATTCCATTTTGAAAAGGATTGTACACTTACAGATGACAAGCATTATGTTATATAATAAGTACTGAGAATACAGACAAGAACGTCAAAACGTTTTTTTTGAAATGGATTATTTCTTAATTCTCTGTGGGAGTAAAGGGTTCTGGGTAATTTTTTTTTCCTGTCATGTTGGTGCTACAAACTAGAGAGTATACTGAGCGTGATGCATCATTGGTGGGGCAGTGAGATGGTTCATATGCTCCACTTTCTTGCTTTACTAATGATTAGCTGTGCAGCCACTGACCATCTGTATCCTATCTCTGTCATATGTTCAACAGTAGTTTCTGCAGGCTGATAGCTGCTTCCTTAAAATAAATTCCTGTGCTGCCTTTAAAGAGCAAAAAATAAAAATTAAAAAATAAAGTAAAATAAAAAAGTAAAATAAAAAGTAAAAATATAATATTGTACAGAACAGTAACCTCAGCATGTGATACGCTATTAGGATATTCTGTCCTGAAGACTAACAGTGATGACTGGAGCAGAGGAGAAAGCGAGATTTCCTTACACCCTCCAGACTGCTTTCTTCATCTTTTTGCCTTTTATGACTTCCATACGAAATGTGATTAAACCAGTAGAGGAAAAACTGCTACACAGTAAAAAGTACACTTCTTAGCTGAAGTTATTGCAGTCTGGGCTTGGGATTTGAAGACCTGAGTTTCCCTGCTTGATCAGGGAGGTTGGACTAGATGATCTCCAGAGGTCCCTTCCAACCTAAACCATTCTGTGACTTAGTGTTCAAATGGTGCTAATTGTTTGAGGGGATGGGCAGACATAGGCATGTAATCAAAACAGCTGTTCTAAAAGGTTTAATCTATAGGACAAAACAGTGCACACTTTCTTTTTAAAAGCTTATACTGTGATAATCTATTAAGTGAGTGCTCTCCATTTTGGTAGTTCTTACATGCTTTGTCGTCTTAGTCATAAATTTTCAAATTTGAAAGTTATATCTAAATTTCTCTTATTTCTACTCTTTATTGTAGACTGCATTAGCTGAGTAAAATTTCTGTGATACTTGTCACTTTCAAACTGCTACTACTTTTGGAGTAGTAGAGCAGAAAATTGAAACTGTGGTCGAGGAATTGACTTGCATTATTGTGCCTGCTTTTGTGGAGGAATGAGGGAAATGATATGACCTTCTCCAGTAGAAAAGAAGAAAATATTGTTCAACTTCTCCTTGCATCAATACACCTGAAGCCAAGAGATGCTTGTACCTCTTGTCATGGCTTTTACTTCAGGGGATACACACCGGTGAATCTGCTATTCCTATTTTGCTTGGTATAGGTGTTACTTTTGGGTCCCCTCTTACCAGGAAAAGAGGACCAAAAGTGTTCTCCTTTGATCCTTGCTAATACGTAGTAGTATTGTAGGAAAATCTTTTATTTTTCATGTGCTTTTTCCTCTTTAAGGTTATGGCTCGGTACTTACAACACTGCCGTGTAACCTGGCTTAATCAGTTTCTGACCATGTGCTGCATCTTCTGTCGCCACCAGAAAGGATCAGTTCCTTGACTGGTTTCACCAAATAAGTGCGCCCATGCATGCATGCATGCATCTAGGACACAGCAGAGTGGCTGTTGGCTCGAGGGACTGATTGTTGGGGCAGAGGTGGGCAGGTGGGGGCTATTGAAGCTGGCATTGTCATTGGAGAAATGGCTCATCAGACTATGCCTTTGTGGTTTTTATTTTATTTGTATGCAAAACAAACAAACAAAAAAAAACCTTAGTGTAAATTATCAAAACCTGATTTCCAGTGCCTATCTCCTCTTTTGGAACCTCTGATTCCTGATAAAAGGTCAACCATGTAGCAGCCTTTCTATCAGCAGAGATATGAATTAGAAGCTGGCTAGAGGAAAAGATTCAGTTTTCAGTTCTTGCAGGAAGCTAGTATTTTTTATAATTATTTTCTTTATGAAAACTGGTTTGGAGGTTTAGATCTACCTGCCTACGTTTCCTTTCCTTAGAAAGTGAGGCAAATAGAGCTTCCTTTCTAAAGCTGATTTCTTTGACTCCATTGAGTTGATCTGGATATGCAAATAGCCAGCTATTACCACATGTCTGGGCTGGCTAGCCTTGCAAGTAGTGTTTCTCTTTTGTTTGCAACAGTATGCTTTGTTATCTGTGATCTAGATCAAGTATCTTACTGCTTTCTTGCAACTGTTACTGACTTTATATGGTGACTCTAGCCATTTTTTTTCTTTTCTTTACTTGTACAGTAATTATAGAGGTGGGTAGGTACTGTTATGAGCTTCCTTCTGAATCTTTTAAAAATATATATTTAAGCTGTATATTTTCTTGTTTAAGAACAAATGAACAAGGCTAACTTAAAAGGCTAAGCTGCTTAGTAATTGATAGATGCTTAAAAACTTGAGCGATGACCTAGTGGTTAGGACATGGTCCAGGATTCAGAAGACCCAACCCTGGCTCTGAGAATTTTGGCAAGTTAATTCAAGTATCTCTTTTCACCTCATCTGTTCAGTTTAGCTACCAAGTGTTTGAATCAAGGACAGTTACTGTGGTTGCATGCTGCCTTTGTGCATTAAGATATTTAGATGTATCTAGGCTGACTTACTACTTGTGAATTTATGAAATGTTCATTAATTTTATATTTGATCATCCTAAAAGATAGGGTTATTAGTTCCTGGGATCAATCTCAAGAAAGACTTCTAGTTTCCGAGTTTTAGTTCTGAGCAGGCAAATCTGTCTGCCTTGCTAACTTCGTCATGCGTGGTGAGTAAGTTTCCCTTTGGAAGAGGATACTGAAGTGAAATAAAGTGCTTACAACATACCTAGAAGCTTTAGCCTCTCGTTTTTTAGACCCATAACCTTTTAGCATCTTTCCACCGAAGTTAAATGCCTGTATTAGAGATTGCTACATAAAGTTATTAATCAAGAAGTGATATGATCTGCATGAGAGATTTTGAAAGATAAATTTATTCCTGTTACTGAAGATAATCTTTAGTTATTATACTGTCTAACACAGTGCTGTCTCAGTGTTCTCTGAGATTTTAGAAACTGAATGTCTATTGAAAGTGTAAAAAGGGCATGAAAAAGTACTTTTTTTTTTAAATTGGTTTGAATCTCTCTTACTGCCTTTAAGTTTTGTGAATCGCCAGGAAGGGGTGGGGGAGGGGGGAATGTGTGTGTCTTTAGTTTGTTTTCACTAAAATGCTTTCCTGTTTACGTGAGGCTAAACAAGAAAAAAATTGACCCTGGGAGATTAAATAGTTTCTTCCAGTTTAGTGAACTGCATCAGCATGCCAGTCGTGAATGGCAGAGGCGGTGTGAGGAAAGGTCTTGATAAGAGGGTGGGGGTTATCCTTTTCCTCATCTATCTTTCTCAGTTATTTCTACAATTATTCTAAGCAAGACTTTAATTTTCTATTAGTCCGTGAAAATTAAATAAAATCCCTTTAACCTCTTTATAGATTGTAAAGAAGTAAATAAGCAAACAAACAAAACATTTTTTTCCCTTTTCTTATTGTCTTCAAAGAATATTGAAATTGCAGACAACATCAGCCTCCTGGCTTTGCTCGTTTGGGCAATAAAGGAACATAGCAAACTGTAACTTTTACTGCAAGAAAAAGCTGTCTATTTGTAACCTTCCAAGGATCATAAATGTGATAACTCAGGCATGTATGTTCAGATATTCAAGTCCATGGGCTTATATGTTGAGTAGATCAGTTTGTTTTCTGTATGGCCAGAAAGACCTCAGTTAGTGAAATTTTCCTCTGAAGAAGTGTGACTAGAGCACTTTGGAATTTTTTATTGTGGGATTTGAAAGGAAAGAGCTTGAGCCGTGACAGGTAACAAAACGCTGGAGGAGCAGGCATAGGCTTTGTGAAGGTAATGGGCACCATGGGCCTGCATTTTTACCTTGGAGAGATCATTGGAAATATCAAAAGGGACTGGGAGAATGTAAAAAACATTTGAGCTCCCTAAGTCTTGGAAAGACACATGATGAACTCCCAGGAGAGGAGTAATTTTCTCTATGGCTTTCTTTGCATAGCTAATGCTCTGCTATGTAAAAGTTGAGATGTGAAACCTGTTCTGATTAATACTGAATTTTCTGGAAAATGATCTTCTCCGGATTGCATGTTACCTAAACTGAGTAGAAAGTGAGTTTTGATAAAACTGCCTACTGACTGATTTGGGATTTCTTTTTTTTTCCTTTTTTTTTTTTTTTTTTTTCCAGTGGATAAAGGTCTGCAAGGAACTACTGGATGATTTAAGGAGATGTAGTGACTGGCATAATGATGAAGCAGGTGCTGATTTTTGCCAAGTGCTTTAGTTTTCATGACAATAATGCTACTAATGTATACTTGGAGTGCCAACTATTAACTGTTGTTAAAAACTATCAATTCACTGCGTTATTGCTGTCTGCAGCCACTAGACCTTTCCTTTTGTTGCATTCAGGTAGTTGGTCTTGAACTAGACAGCAAGAAATCCTGCTTCTGGAACTTTAGATTTTTTTTGTCGCTAGTGTAACACAGTTTAGCAACAGTTGCCGATAGAGGCAACAAGTTGGTATCTGGTTTTAAGTGACAGTCAAAAACCTCCTGAATCCAGTTTGCTTATTCTGTGTAGTGCAGGCCGTCCAATGCCTTGTTGCTCTCAGAATGGATGGCAGCCGTTTCTAGTGCTGTCCTCATGCCAGCTCAGTGCTTGTTTGAGCACCTCAACCAGTTAATTCAGCTCACTGAGGCAGCAGAAAACTTGCCTAACCAAAAAAAAAAAAAGCTATTTTAGTAGCTGAACTGTGTTTCTTCAGAAAAAAATCAGACATGTCCCAGCTGTTTAGAGAAGGGATGGAGCAGTGAGGGGAGTAGGGCTCCTTCATCTTGCACCAAGTTTCCAGGGGATTGAATCAGCAGTCTCTTGAAATCTAATCCCAAAATATTTACTCCCAGCTGATTGTCTTGCTTGCTGTGGGAATATTGGTTTCTCTTCTCTGTCAATTAAAATATATATGTGTGTATATATATATATATGTTTTATTATTTTTCTCAACTTTCCACTTTCTCACTTGTTGTTAGACTTTTGTTATAAACAGGCTTAGTAAGCTTGGATTTTCTTATATGAGAGTCTGGGGTAAATCCTGGATATGGATCAAAGTAAAAAAAACTTGTAGCCCGTTATGAAAATGGAATGAAATAGCTCATTAGACTTAACCACATTTCTTTAGTGAGTAATATTCTGAGATTTCAACAGCTTTTAAACAAAGGTAATAACCATTAGAAAGTATAATAATCAAGATGGAACATACATGCTCTGGCTACATTTTATTAGTTTGAGAAATTCAAATCCATAGCTATGGTCATTTTAAAACTTCCTGTTTTTATCTAGTAGTAATGTGTAGGCATGACTCCATAATTCAAGAAAATACTTGAAACTTTAAAGCATCTTTTCTTATTTTTCTCTAACAGTTATGTATTCCAGGGTAGTAATCTAAACAAATACAAATCAAAGCCTAATAGTCTAAAACTTGAATGTTTTTTTTTTAAATCTGAATTTGCATTCTTCTAAAACTGATCTATATTTAGTAATCTGTGTGTATTTATGTTTTAGTGGTTAGGTTTCAGGGAGCAAAGGGCAAGGCATTCTCCTAATTTTAAAAAACAAACACACAAAATCTTTGTCTGTTTATCCCCAACAGGATATATGAATTTGTAATTCTTAATTTGAAATCAAAGCTTTAGGACCCCACACTGTCCACGACAGAAGTTGTCTTAAATAATTATATGGGAAATTCTAAAGTAACAGCTTGAACTGGTTGAGACAGACAAGTCACCTTTGTAAATCAGAAATACTTTCTGATTTTTTTTTTTTTCCCCTAACCCCAACTTGAATAAAATTCTATTTCTCCCCACCCCACCACCCCATTAACTCGCCTTCAGAGTAAAATTGGGGAAAAAAAATAGAGTGTGCAAATTTTCAAGACCTTAGTTTTTCTGATGGGATAAATTCATCTTTGTGGAGAAATTTAACTGCAATTAAAAGAAAAGTGAGTAGTGGTAGTGCAGTTAGAATACATTAAAACTTTGAGCAGGAATATCCAAAAAGTATAAGCTGTGTGACTTTCAATGTTAGGAGTTTAGTACTTATATAAAAGTTTAGCCCAGATTTGCTCATTGGATTTTTGTTCATCAGTTTGAATTTACAGGCATTACTACTTTGAATGCTATTTGACTATATGTATAGCTTTCATATTAAGTTATTGTGCCCATACTTGATGCAGGAGTATTCGCAAGTTTTTTATGGTACTGTTTATAGGGTCTGATTAAAAAGACAAAGGCAGAAATAAGATTTATATAAACATATTTCTGTTCTTTAAAACTTTGCATTTTAAATGGGGGGGGGGAGGAGATAAGATAATGGAGATGCTATTCAAAATGATAAATCCTTTTTCCTCTTAGGCCTCTGAGACATATATTATGCCTGTGTCTCAGGCTCTAATCTGACAAGCATTTTAGCTGGTATTTCTGCCTATAAAGACGGTAACTGCATGTTCCCTGACTAGTGATATTGGCTATTGAGCCTTATTGGTGCAAGCATTTGAGTTGTATGGTGAACTAGACTGGGGAAACTGATTAATGTAAGAAGTAACTTTTTCCTATGATTTCTTTTGTTATTATTTTTCTCACTGTTATGGTCAATCTCCAAGTCTGCTCATAAGTTGCATAGAAATGCTTGTGCTAGCATGTGACTGGGTGGGAAGCAGCATGTGGGATGAAGAGCGCGTAGGAGAGCATTGCTCTTGTGTGTATGACAGTGCCAGCTTAAATGTGTGGTCATGTTAAGCTATGATCTGGGAGACTCCAACAGGAGGATAAATATATATATACTTTTTCTTACTGGTGTGTGAAAAAGGAAGAAAAGTTATTAAATGCAAAGTGACTTTCTTATATTTTTGTCTGTATTGTGGAATATCATATCTGTGAATATTTTAGGAGACTTCAGCTATACAACTGGAAATATTTTTTGAGGGCTTCTGGGAGAGCTAAGGTGAACTACCACTCTGGTGAAATTAAGATATGGTAAACCTCTGCATATACTCTGTGTTTACTCCTACTCACAGAAGAGTAGTAAGGCCACTGAGGGACAGCTTGCACATAAGGGCTTAATGCACTTCTGCTTTTTGAATTAACTCCATTCTTTAGTTGATTAGTCTCATTTTTTTTTAAGCTTTGGTCTACGCAGCAAAGTCAAAGTTTTTCAAAACTACATACCTTTAAAATTTCACTATGAAAATTTTTATATTGGAAGGTCCTAGAGGTATAGACTTATTTTTTGTTTGTTTATTTGGTCAGTTTTAGGTTATCTTTAAAGGATGTTGCAGTAGCCTGTATATAGATATCTTTTACATAAATTGTAAGTACTAATAGATATAATATTATACTATTATAAGTGCTTATGAGAAAATGCTTCTACCTGTTGAAATGTCTTAAAAGTTTTTACATGTTAGAATTATATCTTACATTCAGTATCTGTCCAGTCTTTAAAATGGAGAAAGCTAAAGTTTACGTTTTTCCAAATGATAGTACATTTATTTTTGTCATGCAGAAAAAAGTGTTGCAATTCATCTGTTATCTAAAGGAAAGTTAAAGTTTTCCCAAAGCTGGCCTATATTTGTTCAAAGCTGGGAAAGCAGTTGTGAGGAACAAGTGGGAAGTCTTTCTAATCTCCATTGAAAGTTAGGCATGTAATCTGCTTAAATTGTTCTGAAAGTCATACCAGCCCATAATCTGAATCTTTAGGCATCTCCATGCTTCTCCTTATGCACAGTTAATTAAGTCATATTATTAACTATAGCTGATTAAATAGTTACTTAATGACGCTGAAAGCCAAATGTATTAAATATTTATTCAGCATAGTGTAAGGTTCTGTTTAATAGTACAACTTTATTTAAAAAAAAAAAAATTGCATTTAAGTTCTAAATTCTTCCTAAATACATGTTAGTATGCACAACGAGCAAGAAAAAAAATCTATTCTATGGTGAGGTAGCCCAGTTAATAACCTAAACAATGTAATATCTATATTATGCAAATATCTGTAATAGCTGCAGCAGTACCCTCCTGGTTTATCAGAGACCCATATTCAATATGAAACTGTTTTCTGTTGCAAACCAACTATGAATATCAAGATAATTGATATCAATAAAGAAATATTTTTTTAAAGAAAACTTCAAAAACAATGCATTTATAACTTTCCTGATATAAATATTGATTAAATTGGAGGATGTTAATGCCTTTGTTTTAATCAGACCTACTCTATTGCAGGGTTATGGTGGAGTAATTTAATTAATGCTATTCCCTTGCTTTTTAAACTAAATTCTTTGGTATCTTAAGATTTTTTTTTAATAAGTAATTTTTTTTTTTTTGAAGCAGGAATATCTCTACTTCTCCCAGATTTTGTTTGCATGAAGGTTTTTCTGTTTTACTTCTAGAAACCTGCTTCTTTTGTTCCTTCATACCTGGATTGAGCTTTCATTTTTCTTTGTCATTTAAATGCGAGCAGTGTTTCTTCTGATATTGCTTAAAAGCTTATATATTCATTATAGGTGCTGTGCCCTCTATCCTCCTCTGTGCTGCTTCATGGATCTCTTTAGAGAGTCTGAATTTCATTGTCCTCTGGAGAGCTACATATTCAATCATTCTGACCTACTAGAATTGGGCAGCAGCAGGACACTGTTAGGGTAAACGAAGGCAAGGAAGTACTCCTAATACAGTCCTTACTGCTAAGTGAAAATAATGTAGTATTTGCAATGTTGCCCAAGGGTCAGATAACAACAAGGTGTCAGGGAGTGCTTCCACAATGTGTGAGCCCTAGAAATGAGTCATAAAACACAGAACACTATTTTCTCAAATTAACCCCAATCCAAAGGATATATTGATAACTGCCTGCACAAAGTCATGTGTGAATCTGTAATTTCTTTTCCCAGTTTGAAAATGGTGGAGATGCATTCTGCTGCTTATCTGGTTCTTGCACTTTTTTTTTTTCCTGCTGGCTTTTCTTTTTCATCACTAGGATTTCTGCAGTGAAAGTAAGTGCTAACTTATCACTTCATTTTACAGGTCCTAATATATAAAGAATAGAAGGTTAGGACAACAGCAGAGCTTGGACTATCCCCCTTTTCTACTAACACAGCTGTCAGACCTCACAAAATTAGACTGGTGGTTTTTCTGAAAGTCCATGATGGGAGAAATTGCAAAAACTTTTCAAGAGATTTTGCTGTTGGTTGCCAGCTTTTGGCTACCTAATGCTGCTGAAATCAAGCAACCTGTGAAACTTCTGTTATTAAACCTCTGGCAAATAGATGATAGTAGGCATGATAAGAGGAGATTTGACAACTTTCATGCAAGTTACAACTGTTTGTGGTAAGAGCAGGACAGAACTTGATTTCCTTCACTTCCTCATTTCTGTTTTTTCAAAACTACTGTTATTTGGTAACCAGTGCTGTGGAGCTCGTAATTCCAGGTAATGTCAAAACTAGAATAATATGATTAAAAGAGAAGCTCTGCTGAAACTAGTGTCTTTATCTTCTGCTGTGAAAATACAGTTACGCTTTTCAACTGACTGGGTTAAAAGACTGTACTTCAGCATTGCGGAAGAGAGGAACCTGCTGCGTCTATTTTTCCCTGTGTAGTATGTGCCAATTATCCAAGCTAGCTCTGGAAATGAAAATATTATAGGAATATATTAATTCTTAGTTGTACTTGGCAGTAGGATTAATTGGCAGGTACAGTACTGTTTGAATTTGGCTATATTCCTTCCAGAACTCAAACTAATATCAGAAATCCTCAATTACACCATATGCAGGGATCATTTAACTCTCAAAACATTATTTCTCTGAGTAGCCGAAGATGCAAAACAATTGCTGAGAATATTGATTAAGTGGAATTATTTAGTAAAATCCCATTATCTTTCCTTCTAACCTGCCTCAATATTCATTAAAGGAGTGATGCACTATTCAGTAAAACACAATATCCTTAGTGTCTTGGACCATCCTGTCATTTGCATAGCTGGGTTATGTTTTTTCTCATATGCAGGAATAGCTTTCACTCCAGTTCTGAAAAGTGAACAGTAAAAATGTGCTTATACGCCCCATATTTGAAATGATGAATCTAGGTAGTAACAAAACACTAACAAAACACTAACAGTTTGATTTCAGTTTTTGCAACTTTTCTAATTAAACAAGGAGCAGCAACTTGGATACTTCTTTGTTCAGCCACACAGTACGAGTATACCACGTAATGTGCCAAGCTAGTTTGAAAAACTGGACTAATACGCTGCAGTGGACTGCACTGTGGAGTAAAAATGTTTCTTAACTGCAGTATAGACTTGCATTGGCCAAAAATACCTACTGATACATATTTCACCAAAGATCTCTCTCAAGGATACCTGTTATTAAATATAAAAACAAAACATTTTCACATTGCATTAATTCTGCTGCTGCGGAAGATTTACAGATGGTTGACTCAGGAATGGGGCATTTTTTTCTCATGGGGGAGGTTAGTGCTGAAAGTCTTATGGCTGCTTAGTTGTAAAGTTTTAGGAGGTTGGCGCTAAAATCATCATTGGAGTTTGAGGATCCTTGTTGAATGGGACACTTTATAGTTCTTCTAATGTGATGTTTCTGTTTGGCTTTGTGTTGTCTTTTGTAGTTGATTAGAATGTGAGTTTAAAGAGCAAAAAAAAAAAAAGTTTAAATAGGAGGAGAGAAGGGGAAGTCATTCCAACTGTATTTTGTGGATTTTGAATTTTTTTATTTTGTAAGTCAGTCATTGATGTAGAAGCACAAATATTGATTTAAGACAACCATTGGAGGCACCTATTAAAATATAGGTGTTTTTCTTCAATCCAAGTACGAATGTTTGAGCTTTCCTAAGTTCTACTAAATTTGCTAAATTAGTTAGTTCTACTGATTTTTTCCCCCCCCCCCCCCCCTTTTAATTCTGATCCTCTTAAGGTGACTGATCAGAACAAGTGACTAGCAGATCAGGAAAATCAGGGCACTTTAAAGAAATTGGATGAGGACTTCAGCATTCCCTTTCACTAGCTCTTACTCAAATCCTTTAAAATATCTGAAAATCAGTTTCAGGATCAAGTCAGTTATCTTGCAAAGTCAACAGCAGTTATAAAACCCCTGTGCTATGAAAATAATACAGAAAACTTACAGCTTTATAGTATTGAAATGTAATGTTAAAGGCTTCTGTCTTGCTTTGAATCCCTGGTAATGTGCAAATACTTTTTTTTTTTTAACATTATTGAAATGTGAAAATTGATGCATTAAAATAGCCAAAGATAGTTAAGTCACTGTAACATGCTGAAAATATTTGAGAGAGTGTAAGCTGGTGACTTTCAAAAAAGGATTTGGCAAAATAACTGAAGATATGGAAAGAAATATTTGTTGAGACTTCCTGTGCTTGCTTCCTCCTGAAGATTTATGACTGTACTCATCTTTCTACTTTTTAATATTTGCAGGAGAGGTATAGGGAGTAAATATCAGTTACTAGACTGTCTTTTTATACAAGTCTAATTTTTAGTTTTTACTTAATTGTAAAGAAAGTAAAGGCATACTTGAGTTTTACTCTAAATGTGCATCTCTATATGGAGGGAAATAACTATCTATAAAATGCTGTAACTTTTTTTGATGTTCATTTTATTTGACTAGGTATGCATGATATGTAGTCTAAGTAGCTGTTTCTAGGCTAAGGCCTAATGTTCTAGTAGGATGTACAAGCCTATGCCCTTAGAAAGATTGAGGTTATTTCTGGTTTGGTTCAAAGAGAAAACATTAATAACTGCTATAAGTACTACTGTTATTTTGATAGATAGATTCCAGTTGTTTTGAATTTTCTATGTAAAGCGCTTCATTGTGTACCAAATTTGTTAGTTCCATTAATGTTGCAGAATTTGCACTGCACTTCTCTGTTGATTGAGATTATTGTCGCAGAGGTGATTTTTTGCTAACCTGATTGACTCTCAGCAAGAAACAAGAATTGGCTCAACATAAAAGGCTAAGCTGTATGGTGGCATGCACAGTAAGTTGGCTAGCCAGCGAGATAGGTGCGCTAAGATACTAAGAGGTTTTCATTTTCTAATACCCTTTTTCATTTTGGAATGAATTGTTGTTGTTTTGTAAACAGGCATGTATATTCTTCTCTTGAAATTGTAGCATGGGAAATTCTGTTCTTCATATTTGTGTGTGATTTCTCCAAATGCTCTTTATATTCCACATAGCATTTTCATCCACACCTTTAGATACTCTTGCATAGTCTGAAAAAAAAAAAAAATGGGTGAGCATCTAGAAATCTTACTGACGATTCAGTTTTTTCTTCAGTAAAATGGAAGAAAAAATGACATCTGATTTTTCTCTCATTACGTATCTGGGGATTGGATTCCCTGGCATCTTATAAGCTTTAAATGTTTTTGAATTTGGGAACAATAACAGTATCTCTTTGTTAGGCTACATGTTTTTATGCACTTAATATTGACTCCATCCCAGCTTCACGTAAAAGAAAAATTCAGTAATGTGCCTAGAAGTTGTTGGCAAGGGAAGTGCGTGAGCAGACACATAGTGTAATTGGTGAGAAGCCTTGGTTTTTGTTTGTGTTGGGGAGGAGTTGTTGGGGGGGGGGTGTCTTTTTTCTTTGTTTGCTTTTGCCTCTTCTTAAGGAAAACTGATTTAAAAACTACAAAGCCTACAGTGTAATTAAGTAAATAATGATCTAATCAGTATATGGTACTTCCTTATTTTAAGTGTAGCATTAGGGTTTATTACAGTTTGATACAGTATTAATAATAGTTACATTCCTTTTGGAAAATGAAGCCTACTATTTGTACATTGTTTCTTAGGTGATAGATGAATTTGTATTATGACCAACTAGAGGAGACCTGAGTTCTCATCGACTGTTGGTGAAAATTCTAGAGGGTGACTTAAAATGCAAAAATCTGCAGTTGTTGCATTGTAAAATTAATGTCTTCAAAGCAGACCTCTTGTATTGTAGAACTCTGGTAGTAACTTTGTTCTGGCAGAGAGATAACAACGTTATCTAACGCCTGTGTTCTGGGGAGCTTAGCTTTTTGCTGTGTGAAACAGCTAACAAGGAGAAGCAATTGGATATATGTTTATGCAAATAAAGGGCTTGAAATCCCCACATGGGGATATATTGAGAGGGCAGCTGCTGCTGTTACTTATCGTAAGCAAGAATAATCAGTGCTTTGGAAGCCTGCTTGCCAAACAGCTTGCGCCTGGATTGAGGAGAAGAGAGAAATCCCTCCCTGAATGTCTGCCTGATTGCTGTTATGTCCAAAGACTTAGGTGCCTGAAAGGCTTGAATGTAACCTCTAAACGAAATCATTACAAGTGACTAATTTGGTTTGAAAGTAATGAACAAGATGATAACAGAACATCTCTGTGACTATTGATCACTTTTTGTGATACTGATGCAGTAAGTGTATTGGAATATGTACATTTAACTGATTTTCTTTTTCTGTGTGTTGTTTTGGGTAAGGATAAATTGTGCTCCATGACAAGCAGCAACATGACAAAAGTGAACTAAATATTGCGTGGAATGCAAATATAAACATTCTGTTTACTACTAAACCTATTAAATGTGTTTTAGAGTGCTCTTATAACTTGCACTTTTTTTATTTTGAGAGGTGTGTCCTGAGTGTGTGGGGTTTTTATTTGTTTATTTTGCTGAGTTTCATGGGGGAAGGATTCATTTCTAGAACGTTAAGGAGGTTTTGTTTTGGAATTAACCTGCGGCAGTAACGAGTTTGTAATGTGGTTTCTGACTAGTTTTATCATCTATAGCATAAAAACAAACAAGAACAACAACAAAATCAAAATCTAAGGCATAACGCTGGCATAATATTAAAGAGAAGGACAACTCCTGTTGTAAAACATTTTTTTTCTTTTTTTTTTCCCCCCCCTTCCCCTCCCTGCCCTCTTTCCTCTTGATATCAATTACCAGCTCTTATTAGAGACAGGACTAAGAAGGACCTTTTCTCCAAATCATAATAGTTTTTTACCTTGCGTCTTCTGGTCATAGAGAACTTTGATTCATGCTGTGATTCTTTTGTATTTGCATGAAGATAATTCACTTCATTATAGCGCTATTTTGAGCTTAAGAGACTAATTACATAGATCTCCTGGAAAGATTGGAACTTTGTTTGACAAATTGCTAACAATTTATGAATGATTATTTAATTAAATATTAACATGGCTATTGAATGGAGGGAATAATGGTTTAACTTCAAACTGTAGAGGTTGTAGAATAACCAGCAGTACTGATAATTTGTGTTTTAGCGTCCTGTTGCTTGTGGTATGTCAGTAGGCCTTTTACTTTTAAAATTTCAGTTATCCTTTTTCATGACGATAGTTTTTTTAGTTAAGAGTGTCAGTTAGATATCACATAAACATGATTATTTTTAAATATTGACTGAACCTGTAGTATTAAGAAATTAAAATCAAAACTCTTTCCAAGCGGGCTTGATATAGTTGGTTACTTGTTTTACACATTTACTAATTTAAAAAAAAAAAAAAGTTTCAAATAGCCAAGATAGCTGAAGATTTTGGCTGAGACTTGCAGAAATGACTAGTGGTCCTTGAATGTATCATTTCTTAGATGTCAAAAGAATAATCCTTATGGGATCTGATTTCCCCCCGCCCTTGGTTACTACTTTGTACTGTGATTATACGATGTGTTCGCAGTGTGTCCAGTTAGACACTCCAAATGACCACAAATTTATTTTCAAACTCTTATATTCTCTCTTTAGGTAAAGTGTCTGATACAGTATTGAGTTCTTAATACCAAATATTTTTAAAGGTTTCAATTAATATTGTTAAATTAGACTTCTAGAATGTCTTTTCTGTTGTTAGCAATGTCAGTGTCACTGAGGGGGGAAAAAAAGAAAAAAGGTTGGCTTACTTCCTCTCCTTCTCCCCAACTTTGCTTTCTTCTAACAAAGTCCTCAATCACTCTACAGTAAGATGGGATTATTTTATGCAGTAAAAAATCTTTTCAGATTTCAGTCCAATTTTGTAGTTAATAAATGCTGGAGGGGTTGGTTATGTTGTTTGCCGTGGTAAGGCTTAACTGTGTCCATTGTTTGGCAAGGATCATTGGCAAACTGCACATGCTTTGGCCTGCACGCAAGAAGGATTGGCTGTATACTGCAACAGGCTTTTGTCTAAGCGAGTGCACCAACACCATTCAGATGTTAATGTGATATAAGCTTGCTGTTTTGTACTAGACCTTGACCGCATCTCTGGAATGCGGCCTGTCTGGTTATAAGTTAGCTTTAACATTAAAAGGGTCTACTGTAATTCATGTCTGCCAATCAATTAAAGCTGTGATTGATTGATTTTGTTTTCAGAGCTCTGACATGCCAAAGGAAACTATTGGAATTGGTAGAGAATTGCATACTGTTTTGTTCTCCCGAGTCGTACCTACTCATTTGGTTACTTTTTGTTTGCCATCTGATTATGGAATAAAGTAAATTTGATATATGAAGAAATGTACCTTTCCACCCCGGTTAATGTTTGTTATGTAGTAGGGTAACTACATGCTCTATTTAAATTGTCCCTTTTATGCTTTTTTTTTTTTTTTGTAAAGTGGGGTATATTTCTTTGTATTTGCAGCAGATGTGACAATTTTCTGTTGTTAGACTATCTTCTGGTTCAAGAGAATGTATTTTCTGGTTCTTGTTTTAGAGATGGTGAATAAATGAATAGCCTAGGCACGACAGGAACATGTTATGTTAAATTTAAATGCTGTTCCCTTCATGTAACTAATGATTTGCTGGATATTAGGCAGAAAAAGTATTCTGGATAAAAGGGTGCATGCATGATGCAAATATGGATTTAAAAACCAGTCCTGGTGATGAAATGTCTGGGTCTAATTTGGTGCATGAACACGGTACTCACTGGATTTTGTATGCTGCGCTCCCTACGTGTTCTTGTAAAAATGAAGTAGTATTGTGTTTATTTTGCTAGAAAGGCTTAAAGAATGTGTTTTGAGCTAATGTGTTGAATCTTAAGTTTCTTTAAGATTTCATCATTGTTTTAGGTGAAGCATGTATGGAGGGAGCACAGGAGAAGAAAAGGGTAAAGCTAACAGGACTCAGCTAGCAATTACTTTAACAGATAAAACAGAAAATATGCAAATATCTTCTGGGCACTTAAGGCTGATCTTTCAGACATTCACTGTCTGTATCCCTAGCCAAAAAAGGACATATGATAATTAGATTTTCAAGGACCATGTGCTGTTGCTACAGAGCTAAATATTAAAATGCACGAAAGCAGACTACCACATGGCACAATTGGTTTTTATGGCTGTTCATGTTAAAATGCTCTCTTTTTATATTGCCTTTTAGGTTACCTAGGGTGAAACAAAATTACAGGATTGGAAACTCTGGAAAAGCTCAGCATCAGCATTTGAGGTAAAAATGAACATACTGAAGTAATCTTGAGAGTGTCTTTCTCATTAACTGTATGGAACTGATTGGAGTAGAAATTCTCATCAAGATTCATTTTGCATTTAACTTTTCAGTATTGATTTAAAAAAAATTGACTTCAGAATCTCTCTCTTTAGGTCTGGGAAAGCTCGTATTTAGGTGAATATACTATATATGTTTTGTTCTTTAGACTTTTGAGAAGATATTGTAAATTTGCTTACATACTACTTTTTATGTTTCAAGACTTGTAGAGTTGCTAATACGTTTGTATGAAATCCTGTGAGTGTCGTGAATGACTGTCTTTCCTAATTTTACTAGTGTAGCTAAATGTGTATTTTTATGCAAATCACCATCTCAGCTGCACAATATTTTTACTTTTAAGGTTTGTATCAATGTACTTAAATGTTTTCATGAATTGACTCTATTGTGTCTTCAAATTCAAAATATTTTAAAGAAACAAGTTCAAATTTTTTAAAATTTGTTTAAATCTTAAGTTGAATGAATGTGAATATGAATGAAAGAAGATACTTGTGTGCATGGAAAAACAGTGCCATTATATAGAACACAGTAAATCTATATAGACAATAGAACTATTGTTCAGGTTTTAGGGAAGTATCTTTTCCTTGTGTATTTAAACTACCAAATGTCAGCTCTTTAAATAATTCTTACTACTTAACTAAAATAATTCTTGTTCAGGATAGACCTGAAGAGTTCACTTTCCAAAATGAGACTGAAGCTACACTTTTAGACAGCTGAAATGTTTGTAAGCAACTGAATTTCCACAAATAACCCTGAAATTGACGTTCATTTTTTACCCATTCATATTGTTGGTGTTGATGTGTGGATTTTTGTTTTTATTTTCTTTTTAAGAGCCGAAGCTTGCAAATTATGTGATTAATCTACAAGCTGATATCATGATGTCAAAATGCAATTCGGGGAGCATAAACACAGAAGTTGCAGAAATTAAAACGGTAAGTCCCTGTTTTGTAGTAGAGCAGAAATACACAAAAAAGTATTTACCACTTTAGTCTCCTATTTTATATTTAAAATCCCTTTAGGTCTACATTTGGGAGCCTGAGGTAAAGTAGCTTGTGTGTGAGGTTTGAGATATCTACCCTCAATTTAGTTGGAAAGAATAATGAAAATAGCTGCTTTGTTTTATCCCTAGATGACCAGATAAAGCAATTGCAGAAATGATAAAAGTGATAAAGGTTGTTAGTCATGAAATGCATGCCTTGGTATTTCTAGGAAACTGGATATGATTAGAAATGCATTTTTTAGTTTAAATTGAAAGGTTGTCTTGTGCTTAAACACTTTTTATATTTTTGATTCAAAGGTAATTTTGTTAGTTAAATTATATCAGAAAAGAAATTTGTTTTTAAGGAGAAAAATATGGAAAGAGAGGAGATATGAAGGTTTGGAATTAGAATTGAACTGATGTGGTGTTCCAGATGTGGTGTTCCAGATATAGAATGAGATATAGACAAATAGCACAAGTATGGGAGAATATATGATTGTAGCTAAGAGGTTGGAGGAGGAGGGTTCTTTAAGGTATTACTTTTAATAGTGCCCTTCAGTTTGAGTTATGCATCAAAAAAACCAGAAAAGCCTATCCTGTGTAGAAGCTGTGTAGAAGAAAAATTGATATCTATTTTGATGTTATAGTGAAGCATGTATTTAGTCTCACTGCACTTCAAGTGGCTGTTGCCTTGGATCTTTGATGCTATACATATCAGACTTTATTCTCCGGGTCAAGGAGGTAATAGAGGAGGAATCTGCATAGCACTGGTTCTGCATCCCTGATTAATCAATTATGTTCTTAGGCTTGTTATGTAGGCCCTTATACACAAGCTTTTCAAAAATGAAATGTGGTTTGTCCCGAGATCTGGCTGTATGTCGCTGTTTACTAAAGTAGAAATATTCCCTTCCTAAGCTTACTTTGCTTTATGTACTGGGACCAGTATATAGATGTGTTAGAAAACTAATGCATTTGTTTTCTCATTTTATTTCTGTACTGGCAAATGCCCTAGGGCATGCTGTATTATACTAATGTATATTGTTATAGCTGTCTTACCTTAGGGACTGGTATAGCATTAACAGCATGATTTTGTTGGCGTGAGCTGTCTCTCACCAGCTCTATCTGTTGATAGAGCTAGATTAGTTACTACAGAAAGTGTTTATTAGACTTTCGCCTCGAATCCAGGTCTCTGCGTACTAGTGACTGAACACCAGGTGTAAGACTTAAGGGGTTGCTCATTTTGTGAGTCTGTCATGTTGCACCCTACTTCTCTCTTATTTTCAGAAGCTTAGGAGGAGCGTGCCAGGAATTTCAGCTGTTAGCTATATTACGGTCATAGGAGTCTTTCAGAAACAGATGATTCAAATGTAGAACTTCAATGTAATCTTCGTTTTCATAAGTTCTTTAATAAAACTTCTGCAAACAACAAAACGTAGGCTTCGACACATTTGGTGTGCTACTAGAGGCCAGTGTTCCGATTGTGCTGTTAGACTGTTTCTGTATAGTAAAATTGCAACAAAAAGAATTATTTTAGTTCAAGATAAGCATTCACAACAAAGATTGGTATTTGCACCGTATTGTTAGTGAAGAATGCTTTGAAGACCCTGCTTCTTGGAGGAGTTCTTACGTTTGAGCATTATAAGTGTGTCTGCATTCTGTTTGCACCTCTTGAGAGGAAGCAGATCTGAATTTGAATTTTATTTATTGAATATTGTAAAACCAAATATTAAAACTACTGGTAAGCAATGCATCTGGTGAATGACTTTAGAGGATAAAGGATAAGAAGTGTTTCATGTAGCTGTATTGTAGATGTTAAAGATAAACGATACAAAAGATTTCTGACTGGTCCTCTTGAGTATGATTCTTTGACAGGATTTCCTTACTTCGGACCTTCTAGTTTTAATTAAAAAAAAAAAAAAAAAAAAAAAACCTGTTACAAACTGCGAATTTTGAATTGGGAGCAAAAATCTCAACACTTAATTTCTAAAATATCGTAGAGATTATCTACTAAAGGAAGGGGATAAAATGACTTTATTTCCATAAAAATGATTTTTTTTTCCACTTGTTTCTGAGCTGTTTGCCCCCTCCCCTCCTTTTTTTTTTTTTTTTAAGTTACAGGAGTAATATTTACAAAACACTTTTTTCTTCTTTTTTTTCCCCTCCCTCTTTGCCTCTAAAGTTCTTTTTTTTCCTCTGACACTAAGGTTGTTTAGGGAGGATAAACTAAAAATGTCTAGGCAAAGATAAACCCTGCAGCATCAGGAATAAGTTCTGCATTCTTAGGATAACGTCAGGTAGAAATTTACAGATTGATGTTGGTGACTTTTGTAATGTATGATAGCGTTATATTTGTGCTGTTGTTGATTGGAGGTAGTTGCGGTTTTGTTTTAACTTGGCATAACTATAACACATTATGCACATAAACTGTGCTAAAAACTTGAAAGATGCTTTTTTGGGGGGCTCTAGTTCCTTCTCCATTTAGTTTAGAGCATCATCCCATAAATGTTTTAAACAGTTCTTGGAGCAGGACTAGATCCAGATGTTCTTTTCCAGGTGAGTGCCCTGCTTGGCTGGCTTTTATTCCTTAATGCATTCCTTAATGTGTTCCTTATTTTGTGCAGTGAGGGACAGCTTCAGCTTTGGTATGGTCCTGTGACAGAAAAACTTACACCACGTTTTCAGAATTACTGTAAACTAGAAGAAGCTGCTATTGAATGTTGCTGACTGGTTGTTCCCACCCTTATGCCCTTTTGAAATATTTCTTTAAATGGTAAAACAAGGGTTTAGTTTCAAGCTAAGTTTGCAGTTCACTGTCCACATAAATGTGTGCATTAAAGTAAGAACATAAAGTTATGCTCTTTACTCTTAAACTCTCAAGGTTTGTAGGCATAAAATTGAACTTTCAGTATTAGTAGGGTAAGGTTGGGCATGGTGCTGCTTTGTTCAGCTTCAGTGGTCTAGTCTAATAGCTTTCATGATAGTTTCCTATGTTTGATAAATAAAAAACCCTTTCTCGCTCTAAATTTAGCATCAGCAGGTCTGTCTGCCAGTTTCTAAAATAATGCAGCGCGTAAAGATGGCTCAACTTAGCAGATATCTTTGTCACTGACAGTGACTTAGCAAGGCTACTTTGTCTGGCCTTTTTCTGTTTCCCTTTTAGTTAGTTTCAGGGTTCAGTTGATTTTCTACCCACAGATTCTGAATACAAGTCCTTACATCACAACTGTTTTAAATTTAAAACCTGTTCTTCAGATAGATGGGTTTTTTCTTTTTATTTCTAGATGGTCTTGTACTACTTTTCTTTTATTGAAAGAACCTGATATTTTTCCTTGCTATTGAAATAGAGACTTAAATGATGCAATTACTTTGTTATTCTGTCTTGCTTCTTCTGTAATAACGTTGACATTGGTCTTGTCAGATCTTATATGCCTCCAGTGCAAATAAAGGCCAGGACTAGGAAACTTCAGTACAGCAGGAGGTAGCATTGATGGTTTAGGGAGGTGGACTTCTTTCTTTTTACCGGATCCACTGTACAGTTATGACTATACCTATGCTATTTAGCATTTGTAACTACATAAAGTAGTATCATATTGATCTATTTTATCTATTTAGATTCTCTGAAAGACTCGGGCCCAAACAGTGGCTTAGGTTACATTTAAAAAAAAGTAAAAGAGAAGCACTTATAAGATTTGGAAGCGTTTGGAGAGTCATTCAAAAGCAACTGAAAAAATCAGATGGGGGGGGAAAAAGCAGTTGAGAGCGTTCTTTAGTACATCCTGTGAAAACGTACCCAAGTACCTCGAATATTCAGATATTCATTTCTTTTTTTCTCCTCCCTTCCTGCCCCCCCAAATACATATTTTCTTTCAGGAATCATCTCTTCTAAACTGGATAATATCTATGAAGTTAAAATTAAAATTTCCTGTTGGATTTCAGCAATATTAACATAGTTCTTTTACTAAAGAAGTAAAAGGGAGAGTTTTCTTCCTTTCTCCCCTGAAAAAGGGAGAATTGGTTATACCCGGATCATTCTTGACAGATATCAAACATTCTTGAAAGCCTCTGGTGAAGAAGACTTCATAGCCTTAGTAGGAAATGTTTTCCTGTGGATAATTGTCTTCAAGTTGGGAACGGTTCTATTTTTTTTTATTATTTTCTTCCTTCTCATATAATTCAAATCTTTCTGGCTGTAATTCAAGCCCAGACTGTTCATTTACTGGAATTCATTTACCCATGCTGGACTTGGAGCTCAAACGCTCACTTTTTGCAAGTATTAATATGTTTTGTTAATATGGTTTCAGCTCCCTTGTCTTTTCTTCTCTAGAATAAACTGCTCGTTTGATTTTTATCCCCCCCTCCCCCCCCCCCATTAAAAGTAACTTTTTCTGGCGCTGTGGTTGTTTTAGTGACATTCCTGGTGACTGTATTGAACTATCCTGGTCCTTTTTTGTTTGCTTTTTGTTTGTTTCTTTGTTTATTTTTATTCCCATCCTTACCTCACTACTCCACCTGAAATGTGATCAAAAGCGGAGCAGAAAGATGATGCTTTGTGTAAAGAAGTTTCATATGTAAGAGATTTGTGGCATCAGATCTTGTTGAAAAACTCATCTTTAATATCACTGGAGATAGGAGCACCTGGTCAAATTCTAAGTCTGGGGAAAAGAGATGGGGCACCTGCCTGCAGGAAGCATGCCTGGGTTTAAGGAAGTCAGCAGCTAGGTTGTGAGTTAGCTTCTTTCTTTAGGTTCCCTTGGCTGTCCACCTGGGAGTTGCATATTTGACCAAGACTTGGCCGTGATTAGCTGGATTAAAACCAGGGGAGGATGGTAGTAGGGAAGAGATCCCCCCCCCACCCCTGCTTTGGAGGAGAATCCTCTCAATTAACCTAATAGTGGAGAATGGGTCACTAGTCACCCTAACTTCTAGTTTCCAGGTATGTACAAAATGTTAACTTCCAATTTCCAGAAAAATATTCTATCTAATAAACATGACTAGCAACCTCTTCTCCACTAGTTCTTATAAATAATTGCTGGTGCTTCAGCCACTTCATTAAACAGATGACTGTTTGAAAATATTGAGATTCTGTATAGTTCCTTTTCCTCAAACTAGGATAAGGTCCTCCTTCCTTTGTTGCTTGTGTATATAAGGGAAGCTTTAACAGGCCTTAGGGACTTTTTTTCTTGGGAGTGAAAATGGAAAATGAGGCTTATTTATACCTGTGCTGTTTTAAATCAATTTTTTCCTTCCTAAAGTAAAGCTTATATATATATATATATATATATATATATATATATATATATATATATATAAAATATAAATTTTTTAATATTCAAAGTATTTTTAAATGTGATTCTATCAGACTATAAGTAGAACTTTATTCTGAAACATACATGAGTAAATTCAAAAACGGAGAATGAACTTTACCCTGTAAAATGCAGTTCCTTTTGAATTTCTTTGGCACTTTGATATGCTGTCATCTGTTTTATGTGGAAAAGTGCCTGCAAAGTTAAAATAAAAAAAATACATATTATACAGAAAATAAGACAAGATTTAGCACTTGCAGAAGCAAAATCAAGAAAAAAAGCTTATTATATGAAAAGTACATAACTTTTACTTGATGTTTATTGTAACTGTATCTAATACTATTTCTTTCTCTTCTCATAGTAAGCTGTGCTGGAACAAAAATGCAATGAAAGAAACACTGGATGAATGAATGAAAAGCCCTGCTTTGCAATCCCTCAGCATGGCAGGACTGCAGCTCATGACCCCTGCTTCCTCCCCAATGGGTCCATTTTTTGGACTACCATGGCAACAAGAAGCAATTCATGATAACATTTACACGCCAAGAAAATATCAGGTACTAGTGATAATACTAATATACTAATGTTTAAAAAAATTAAATACATAAACTTAATAGAAATTTGTCTTCAGAAGATGGTTTTTAATGCTTAGGTGTAACTTGTATTAAATACTTTCCAGTGTAGTCTTCATACTTTAATGTTTAGGTGTTTAGCAGTGTTGACTTATCCCTGACCAACAGGGAACACAGCATGCTTCAAACAAAATTATATTCGTTTCTCAAAGAAACAAATCGTCTATGAGGGGAGGGCCTAGGGAGCAATGAGTTGTATTCATTTCTGTGAACACATGCTGTCGAACAGTGTGTTTATATTTGAGGAGTTGTATTTATTTTCAAATGCATCTTATGCAGTGTTTGACTAACTAGTGCTTTAGACTGGTTTAAGTTTTTCATCTCACTTTGCATTAGTGTGAATCACAAAGATTTCCATATCGAAGCTGTGCGGATGTTAACCCAGTATAAATTTTTGCCCTTTCCTAGTGCATACTGAACACTAGGCTACTGTGAATTAATTTCGACAAAAGAACGTTCAGTTGGCTCACAGGTTTAGAAGCAGGATGTGGGATGGCTACTCTTGTCCCATAACTGCTAGCTCGCAGCTGCTTCCAAGCAGCAATTTCAGCTGTGGAGTTCCTGTTGCAGTTCTGGCCCCTTGCTAGTGAGCACAGCATAGGTAGGAGCACTGGGCTAGGTCATGCACAATTTTGCAGCAACAGCACCCTTCTTAATGTAGGGAGAGGAAAGAACTGGAACAACCAGAGAAGTGCAGGTTGTACGCAGTCTAGGCAAGTCTCTATCACAACTCCACCTGTTGGGAGTTAATTTTGTCTTTTCTTCCCTTAGCTTGGCTGAGTTATACTTTATTAATATCCACCATTTCCTCTTCTCAGTGTGCTCTATTGAACTGAATGGAGTTTAGGTTATTGCTCTCTGCAAAATGTTCTTGGGGACAAATGTAGTAAGCATTACTCCGTGTTTCTAGATTGTATGCATACAGTCATAATCTGTCCTTCTCCCTCTGTCTTATACAGACTAAGTCTTCTTTTTAGTTCACGTTTTGGTCAAGGCAGCTTAGCATTGTCAGAAACCCTGGCAGGCTTATCTGATTTTTTTTTTTTTTTTGTCTTGTTAAGAAAGGCTGTTTCTAAGTTCTAAAATTTCAGTTCTTTGTGTCCTGTAGAGGTGCCTGAAAGCTGGTGTTTGGTAAGTACCGTCGAAAATGTCAGATCACCTTGACCTAATACACTACTTATGTTGCTGAAATGATGTGTACAGTTAGATTTTAGAACTCTAGATACTGTTTCTTCGGACAACTTATGTAGCAATATTATCTGTTAACTTTCTCACTCTTATCTTTTTATTTAAAATAGCAGGAAATTCTGATACTAAGGGAATTTAATTTTACAAGCCCAACCATATGCTGTGTATTAATATTTTTGAATGACTGATAATACATTGTTATAAAAGAGCGATGTTCATTCTATGGCACTAGAAAGATCTCTACAGGTACTACTGACTTGCTTAGAGTTTATGTACTCTGTGTGTGGTTCTTTTCTTTTTTCTATTTTTTTTTCTTTCTTTTTTGTCAGCTGTTCTACTATACTGCTGCAAGTAATGATATTGTTATTCTTAAACCTAGGTTGAACTGCTTGAAGCAGCTTTGGATCATAATACAATAGTCTGTTTAAACACTGGCTCAGGGAAGACTTTTATTGCAGTACTACTCACTAAAGAACTGTCCTATCAGATCAGGGGAGATTTCAACAAAAATGGAAAAAGAACAGTGTTCTTGGTCAACTCGGGTAAGAGCAAAAACCTAACTAACAAGTTCCCAAACATTTTAATACACCTTAATAGAATGCTCTTTAATAGAAGTTGTGTAAAAGTAATATTGGATGAAACTTCTTTTAAAGTACACAAATGGCAAGCATGAGAAGCTGATTATAGGAAGTGATAGCTTTTGTCTGTTGACTTATACTGCATTTAATTCAACCTATTTGTCCCTGATCCCTTTCGTTTCCTGATTTTTAAATTAAGGCATTGAATTTGAAGTGCAATTTAATCATCAGTCTGTCTCCTTACTGTAGTTGTACAAATATGGAGTTATTTTTTACCCTTCACTTAACACTAGCATAACATAAAGATCGTATTATGAAACAGTGTGCTAAGTAATATGACATGCATCTTCAAAATTATGTAAAGACCTTTTGGCATTTTTTGTGACTGAGGACATGTTTTTCCTCTCTTATTTTATTTGTTTTCTTTTACTTTAGCAAATCAAGTTGCTCAACAAGTGTCAGCTGTCAGGACACATTCAGATCTTAAAGTGGGAGAGTATTCAAGTTTAGAGATAACTGAATCATGGACAAAAGAGCAATGGAGTCAGGAATTCTCTAAGCATCAGGTAATGTTTTAAGTATAAACTGTAAATCAAAATAATGAACTAAGTTAGGCTTGATCAGAAGTGATAGTATCTTTAAAATTATACCTAAACTTTTCTTCTAAGAGAATTTCAGCCTATCCATGATACTTGCATATGAATTTTTGAGGTAAAACATTTAAAGGGGGTATTCAGGTTGTATTGAAAATCTGGCCTTTAATCTTTTGTTTGCAGTCTCCCTGCCTTATGATTCATGGTGATTGCAGAAGAAACTTTGAGTGCGCGCAATGTACTTCAAATCCCATTGCATGGTGTTTAATATTGGGCAATAAATAGAATACTGAATGCTCAACAAAAGATGGTGAAGTTGAATGCTCCCTGGGGAAGCAGTGCATTATCTTGTTGACATATTTTTTATTTCTGCCTTTTTGGAAACGCTATTTCTGTATAGTTTTCTTATATGGAAAATAATTAACTTTTGAGAGCAGTTTTTTCTTGGTGATTTTTGACCTTTCTCTTGTAAAATATCTACCTAAGTATCTTACATCTTGAAATTTGTGGGGGTTATTTACTACTTTTGTGTGTGTGTGCACGCACGCACGCAGTGTTTAGAGGCCCATGAAATAAATGTCTGAAGAATTCCGTCAAGTGAAAGGGGTTACTATACTTAGTGGAGTATGGTGTTAGCATAAAATAGTGCATAATTTTATCCAGAAACTCAGCTTTGTGCTATAATCACATTCTAATCTTTTCATCTTTTAAATCTTGAAACTAAGATATTAATATGTAATTAATTCTAAAAAAAAATTCTAGAAAGCCTAAACTGAGGACTCTGAGATACCATTTTGGCCAGCTCTTGCTGACGATAGCATGAAGATATAGCAGCATTGAATTAAGTAGTAGTTCAATACTAGGGCAGAATATATATTCTGTAAAGTAACTGTTTCTCCAAATGCGTTGGTTAAAGGTATTTTAACAAAAACTTAAAAAAAAAAAAAAAAAAAAGTTTATTTTAGATGAAACTTTCTCATTTTTTCCATTAGCTCATTCAATCACTTTTCTTACCAGTTACTTCATCTCTGGATGTTAAGATTCATGGTTAGGGCCTAATTGTGGTATTTACAGAGAAATTGCCTGATAATGGATTCAGACATCTGATAAATAAGATGAGCTAGCCTAATTTTTCGTGTGACTGTATTGTATAATATACCTTTCTGACTTCACAGTTAAATTTTAACAACACAGGAGCTTCTGTTAAGTTGAAATGATACCCTCTTTAAATAGTAAATGGTCATTCTAACTTTTTGCAAAAAGTTTTACAATCCTTTGTTAGAGGATTGGATATAGTTCTAAAAATGTGTAGGTTTGGTTAATAATTTCTGAAGAGCATGCTTTCTAAAAATCTTTGCTGCTGTCATTAATCTTAATGCTGTTGTTTTTGCTGCATGCACATACTTTTCCTCCTTTTTTTTTTTAAACTGAATTTTAGAATAGGGGAGAAAGACACTTGCACATAGGACGCAGGTTTGTGTTAATTGGCAAGAAGTGGACTTGAAGAGGTGATTTTTTTTTTTCCTAATTTTGTGTGTGTGTTAATACACTGCCTTTCTGCTGTACATGGTTGAGTTTTAGTTTTGCATTCCGTGAAGCTTGTGCTGTGTAGTCTGACTGGAGTCCAATATCATGTGTTTGTATTCATTTTTTCGAGGTGTATTACTGGAGGCGAGGTGTACTTGTGTTGTTTTTTGTCAGCCAGATTACTTGCTGAAATGTGCATAACACTAAGCGCTGCATATTTTATTCTCTTTTGTTCTAGGTGGTGTGGGTAGACAAATAGAAGGAGTTGCTGTCTGCTAGTGTTATTTAGTAAGACTTGCAGAAGAGCTTCTCTGCTTCGCATAGCTGTGAAAGATGGCCTGTGTGTTTTATACTGGCGTTTTCTTTTCCTTGTTTTCTTTAATCTAGGTTTTGATTATGACATGCCATGTTGCGTTGACTGTTTTGAGATATGAATATTTATCCCTGTCAAACATTAATCTTTTGGTGTTTGATGAGTGCCATCTTGCAATCCAGGACCATCCATATTGTGAAATTATGAAGGTAGGTTTCCATTGTGTGACTATTGGAACAATTGGTTAAGGAGCGTGAGTGAGGAGGAAGGGACAGATAATTGGGAAATGCTTAAGCCAGCTTTGCTGAGAGAAACATCTATGGAACTATATGTTAGCGTGTTCTGGAACTGAGAATTTACTGCAGTGAATTAACATTCAGTGACGTTATGAGATAGAAAAACAGTGTATTTACCATGTTTTACAGTGATGATTGTAGAAAAATATGACATTAACAGAAAAGAGATGCCAAATTTATGGACTTAGGCAATTTTCAAAATTCACTGGTAAAATATTTGAGAGAAACTAGTAGAGTTTGGAAATGGGATGTACTAATTATTTTTTTTATTATTCTAAAAATACTGTTTTCTAAATATGTTTTGTAAGGCTTTTTCTCTCGTGGTTTTTTTTATTGTTTCTCTATTGCTGTTTAATATTCTTCAGTTTTCCAGCTTCATTCCCAGTCAGTTGAATAGAAAATATCAATTGAGAGTTTGATTCCTTGTCCAGAACCTGCTACTGAAATACTAGTTTTCAACTAAGTATATAGATCTGCAATTCACTAGCTTGATGGTAAGCTTGCAGAATGGCAGCAGGTATCTATACTAAGACATTTAGTTCTAATTTATTTCACAGATCTGTGAAGATTGTCCATCATGTCCTCGAATCCTGGGATTAACAGCTTCCATTTTAAATGGGAAATGTGATCCTACTGAACTAGAGGAGAAGATTCAGAAACTGGAGAAAATCTTAAAGAGCAATGCTGAAACTGCAACTGATTTGGTGGTCTTGGACAGGTATGTTTTAGTATAATTGTGGCTGTTAAATTGATACCTGTGTATTTCATTTTGGATATATCGGAGAAAGAATCCACTAAAAATATTTCCTCGCAAGCCCCATGAAAGTTTGTGTGTATGTAATGCCATTACTTGTACTAGGGGTCGGGAAAGAAGATATAAACTATTAAACTGTTTTGAGTAACTAGCATTGAAGTATAGCTTTTCTTAAGGTTTTAAGTATGTAAGCTGGCTGGCCTTGGAATCTTCAGAGCTTTTATGTAGTCTTAAAAAAACCTGGAAAGTTCACATTCCACATCACATTGTTGAACTTTTTGTAAGACAGACTGTCTTATGTTTAAAGAGTAACAGGTCCATTTCCAGTATATGCCATAATCTTACTCTCTAATTTAGAAAAATGTTGCAGCACCTACAATAAAAGATATCCCTAATACCTAAAAGCTGTTTTTTTTTTTTTAAATGAGTAGCCTGTGTTTAGAGGCTAATGAAAGACATAAGGGGACAAGAGGAGGCAGTTAAAACAATACTGAAATACCGCAAAAATGGGCTTTTTCCCCTGTGTTACTATAGAATGTAGCATGCTGTGAATATTGTTTAAAATAAATAAAAATGGTGATAATGTGACTGTTTGCTGTAGAGGAAAAATTCACATGGAGTGATTAATATGTTGTATATTTTCTTACACCACCTGGACTGCATTGTGTGAACTTCATTTTAGACAAAGTCAAAGATGATTGTTCTTGTGTTCTAGAACAGTTCTTTTCTTTAAAATACTTTTTTTAAAAAACGTGTGGGAACCATTTGCTTTTAAGAATTTTTCTCATAGCTCTGTCATTTAAGACCAGTCACTTGTGTAAGTGTAAATATGCATGTTTGCAGACTTTATATTACATCTATTGTTTGGCATCTCAAAAGACCACTTTCTGGAGCACCATCACTTGCTTCCCTCATTGGGAGGGAAACGTACTTGAGTGCTCTTCTTATTGCCCCTACTGTTTGCTGTATAATGTTGACAAGCTAAAAATAACTGACTTTCCAAAGCTGTATTTGACTTTATCTTTGCCCTCAATTAAGATATACTTCTCAGCCATGTGAGATTGTTGTGGACTGTGGACCATATACTGACAAAAGTGGGTTGTATGGAAGACTATTAAAGGAATTGGATGAAGCACTTACTTTTCTAAATGACTGTAACATATCTGTGCATTCAAAAGAGAGAGATTCTACATTAATTTCAAAGCAGGTAAGGACTTCAAGCTATATGTAAAACCTGGGGAATTGAAATCTTCACCATTGTTTTTCTTTGCAGCATATGTTATGTTAGTGAAATTTTTTTTAAGCCAGCCAACCTGGAGTATCGGGGGGGTGGGGGGGGGGAACCCCAACTTCTAACTTTTTTTTTTTCCACTAATGATGCTGGTCTTTTCATAAATCTGAGTGGAGCTTGAATGTCAACCATTTGATTCCTAGATAGGAACTTCATCTGATTTGAGAATCTTGTGTTCCTATTTGCTTAAGGCAGTAAAATAAACCTGCACTATTATGTTGTGGGTCCTTATTTCTGAAGTCAAGAATTTGACGTCTTCATGACCTCCAGTGGTAATTGAATAATTCAGTGCAGAAGAGGAAATAGTACCTCAGGAAGTATTCAGAGAAGTTATACCTAGTTACATTACCAGATGATGAAGTAAGAATTGAGACAGAAATTCCAGCTATAGCTCTGTGGTTTCCACAATTTATTTTAATCAGAAGACTATTAGACTAGTGCCAATAAGCGCTTCCACACCACCTCGCTGGAATGAAATCTTGAACCTCGTGGTTGGCCCTATGTTTCTTGTACGATGGAGGTTGTCACGTGGGATGACAAAATAGAATCCAGAGCATTACAGCCTATTAAGCATGGATCTGTCACACTTGGGGTCCGGGCGTCATCTTTATGTTCTTGGACTCTGCAGTTTGAAATTCCCTCCTGAGGTATAACTATGTAGATGCATAAGTGGTTTATTATTGTTGTTGTTTGTTTTTTAACAAGAAGTCAGTAATGAGTCATATTTCTTAAGAGAATCAGTGAAGAAGCTGGAGAATATATTTCTCTCTTCCACGAAAATTATTCTGATTTCTTTTAGCGTTCTTGGAAACCTAGCACTCTGGCACTGGCCATAGAAAAGATTATTAGTTCCAGAGAGAAGGCTGACTTGTAAGGCAGCCTATTTTTCTACCTTTCAGTATAGCACAATTGTATGGGAAGGGGAGTCCTGGGTTACCTTTGTGTTAAGCTTAAAATGCAATAGGGTAGTGATCAATCCCCAGGACTTAAGTTGTCCATAAGTGGATCAGCTTCTATGCTGCTAATGTGTGTACCAATTCTGTGCTTGTTCTCTGGTCCAGTGGCTCTCCAAGAAGATGGAGGCACCCATATTTAGGAAAAAGGAATTAGTTTTCCACTTAGGGTGCTCTTTGTCTTGGCTATGGAGAGAGCCTAAGCTCTATGTGCAGTTACAATTGGTTTCGATAAATTCTGCCCTTAATTAGGTCTTGCAGCTGACAAACTTTGAGGAAGATATTGTAGAGACTGTGGTGATAACCTATTGTATACTTCCTCACCGAAGGGAACAAGAAGAGAAATTAATAAAGCCCCTGAAAACTATATTATCCTGACTATTTTGTGATACTTCTGTTGTAACACTACAGCCAGGTCGTGAGTCTTTTGAATAGTAGTATCCTTGTACTCTGTTTCTGGATTTTCCTATTGTGATGTTTGACTACTTGGGATCGGGAGGGGCTTTCCATCGGATAACGTCTTGGTACTCGAATTCCTAATTTCTTGCTCTGTAAAGTGTATAGTTTCCTCTTTCAGTTTTTCGTATATGCACCCACACCCTTAATTTTTTTCATTTGAGAGGTTAGACTTGCTAAGATTGACCAAAGGCTACTGTGCAACTTCCTAGCTAGATACTTTTGAAACATTGACAAGTATCAATAACAAATAGCAAAGTAAAAACATCTATTAAACAGTTATTGTTATCGGAATTGTTATTAGTTTCAGTGTAATGACAGGGGATTGTATTTTCTGCTATGTTTATCTAGTTGCCTCTTGAAATATTCTGATTTTTAGCATAAATATCTTGAGGTAAATTTCAAATGACAATTCCATCAGAGTGCGAAATAGTAATTAAAGTTGCTTTTGTTGAGATACAGGGGTGTACAAAGTTCAAATTTTAGTTGTTAATGATTTAGGAACAAGAAACCCAAAGTTTTGCTTCAGTAGACCCTGGGAACTTGTGCTTCTCATGAATGATTAAAAACTGACTTCTAAATGTCTTTTATTAATAAAACAGTCGTCATAACGCTTATGAAGATTGTGCTACCTGAAAAATGAGATCTCAGTCTAAAGTGAATAGTAAATATATATATATATATATACATACACTCTTTGAACTGATATTTGAATTCATTTGTTGTAGATACTGTCAGACTGTCGAGCTGTATTGGTTGTTCTGGGACCCTGGTGTGCAGATAAGGTAGCTGGTATGATGGTGAGAGAGCTACAGAAGTATATCAAACATGAACAAGAGGAGCTGCACAGGAAATTTTTATTGTTTACAGACACTTTCCTAAGGAAAATACATGCACTCTGTGAAGAGCACTTCTCACCTGCCTCACTTGACCTGAAATTTGTAACCCCAAAAGTAATAAAGCTGCTTGAAATCTTGCGCAAATATAAACCATATGAACGGCAGCAGTTTGAAAGTGTTGAATGGTATAACAATAGGAATCAGGATAATTACGTATCTTGGAGTGATTCTGAAGATGATGATGAAGATGAAGAAATTGAGGAGAAAGAGAAGCCAGAGACTAATTTCCCATCTCCTTTTACTAATATTTTATGTGGAATTATTTTTGTGGAAAGAAGATACACAGCAGTTGTCCTAAATAGGTAAGTCTTCTCTATTTAAAAATTTACTTTTTAAAAAAGGTCACACTCGACAGCCAGCACATGAATGTTAATGCATATTTCAGAACTCTGTTTAAAAGTTGGTTTAGGAGATCATATTGAATCTACATAAAGAAAAAATGATAAAAAGTAAACTATTCAAGCTATGTGCATATGGGGTGGGTGGGAAGAGCATGTGTATTTTTGAAAATTGTACTCAACAGCTGATTTTCGGTCCTTGGTTTTGTAATTTGATTTCTTTTCAAGGCAAAATGTAAAATGTTCTACTTGACTTGTAGAATAGACGTACACTGATTTTATTTTTTTTCTTAATCAGTCTTTAAATTCATATTTGTGATGGATTTGTGATACTGGAATTTTTTTTAAACTTGAGTGCAATACTTCTGAAAGTTTTACCTATACCTTCCTAAATGACAGTATTGAATGATCCAGGTTTTAAGAAAATCAGATTTATGTTGCACAAATATCTCTTTAAGATTTACCAGTACTACTTTAACAGTTGATATTTATAAAACACCTGTTCAGTATTACACTGAGTGAAACATTAAGCACTTCTTACAGTCTCCACCAAGAAAAATACAATCCCTGGAATATATGCCAAGATACACTTTGCAGTACTTGATTCTTTATCAGATTTTTTTTTTCTTCCTGAATGTGATCTGTTAGCTATATGCTCCTTTTTAAATTGTTAAATGCTATTTGCCACAAACCGTGAATGACACATTTGATTTATTCACATATCATTTTTGGGAGGATGGTGGTTTTTTTGGTTTTTGATAATGTGCTATATAATGTCCTTTGTGATTTGTTTATTGCATTCCAAATAGTTCTTGACCTTAGTTTCAACAGATTGCAAAGGAAAGCACAGAAGTCTTTAAGGTATTTTAAGTTCCCACAAATGTCATTAAAATCAGTGACTAGATAAAAGGGAGAGGCTTCAATTGCCTTCCAATCAGAGTAAGGGGAGAACTTGGCATTTTGCATTCTGTTTGGCAGTAGCTAGCACAGTGCCATTGTCTTCTGTGCTGCACAGCACAGTGGGAAGCAGTTTGAATTACTGTTAGAGGAATGTGGAAGTAGGCTGTTGTGTGCATATGAGGAGGACCTGGTGATAATGAGATGAATGTGCCATGAGGCAAGTGGAAGAGTGGTTCTGGGATGACTGTAGAGACGTGTAGGGGAATGCAGTCTTTTTGTATGACCCCTTTTATTGGCTTTGCTGCTCGTAAGCCTGTTACAATTGAGAAATCCCAGATTCTGTCCATGCTGGAAGCAGATCGACTAAGGATGCTACAACATAAGCAATTACTTCAGTTGCACAAATTATACTTCAAAATCCATAAATGCCTAGATCTAGGCTCAATGCACTTTGTAAGCAGTTCTTTTAGCTTGTCTGTGAAATCAAAGCATTGCAGAATCTAGCTTTTTTCTGTTCGTATAACCTAAAGAAAAATGTGGGGGAATAAAGTGAGAGCATGAATGATCCTAACCTCTGTTTAGTGCTCCTTGTTGAAGACTTTGATTAAATCCACCAGTTGTAGGTATATTTGAGTTAGTTTAAAACAAACAAAAAAACTTACTAAGTGGGCTGAGATCACTTTTTAGAAAAACAGTTCAACAATATTTTTGTCATTAATATACCTGAACAGCATGTGTATTTTAAAACGTAATTTTTCTTCTTCTTAACCTAGAAATTTAACACTTCATACTGAGGAAGTGTATTTTTTGAGGGCCCAGTTAGAAGATATTTTCTGCAAATGCTGGCTGACTGACATTAGCAGAAAGGAGATTAACTTACAGATGTCTTGAATAGGGTCTTGAACAACTGGAAACCTTAGAGTAATATCTTGGTTTAAAAATATCTTTGCTTTTAACTATGTTTTTTTCATGATAGGTCTAAAATGTTTGTGATGCATGCACACACATGCTGCATACGTATGCATTCTATCTTTTATTGTCCTTACAGAAATTTTCACTATAAACTAGTATTTTCAGAAAACACAAAGACCAGTTTATTTACATGTTGTCAAAATATTTAATTACCATGCCTCTATTTTTTTTAAATGTAGGTCTTAGCAAGCAAAATATTTCTCATTTTCTGTGTTGTGACTTACAAAGTACTGTTTTTTTTTTTTTTTTTTTTTTTAAAGGTTGATAAAAGAAGCTGGCAAACAAGATCCAGAACTGGCTTATATCAGCAGTAATTTTATAACTGGACATGGCATTGGCAAGAATCAGCCTCGTAACAAGCAGATGGAAGTAGAATTTAGGAAACAGGAAGAGGTAACTTTAGTAAAAATCATTGAAACTAGCAGTACCTTCAGAAACTTCGTTTACAGGCAAAGTCTGGGCATAGCCATTGGAAGTTCAGAAAAAGTACCCTTGCTTTAACAAATATGCATACTTATGATAGGGATGTTTTTCATAATAATTTCTCTAACCAGCTGTTATTGTTACGCCATATTGCACTAATGGATAGAAATTAAAACAATTCGTAAAATCATGCTTTTGTCTTGTCATATCAATCATGTAACTCTTTTCTCTATTGGGTTAATAGTGACACAGTAATACTGTACAGAAAATCATATGTGTTTTTAGGCAACCATGCATGTTTAGGCAAGTTTTTAGAATGTCTGATCCATTCTGTTTTTTATTAAGCTGTTAATGAATTGCATGATGCAAACAGGTGCTAGATTAATCTCTTAAATCTCTCTTGATTACTTTTGCAGGTTCTTAGAAAATTTCGAGCACATGAGACCAACTTACTTATTGCTACTAGTATTGTAGAAGAGGGTGTTGACATACCAAAATGCAACTTGGTGGTGCGTTTTGATTTACCCACAGAATACCGCTCCTATGTGCAGTCAAAAGGAAGAGCTAGAGCACCAATTTCCAATTACATCATGTTAGCAGATACGGACAAAATCAAAAGTTTTGAGGAAGATCTTAAGACATATAAAGCAATTGAGAAGGTATGAAGTTGAAAGAATCTGCCTGGTTTTATTTATTTTTTATCATAGCTTTTTCCTAAAACAAACATACAAAAAAACCTTTTCATTTGTTTTTTTCTTAAAATGTTAAGATCTTGAGAAACAAATGCTCAAAATCTGTTGATACCAGTGAAACTGAAACTGAACCCATTGTTGATGATGATGATGTATTTCCACCGTATGTTTTGAGGCCAGATGAGAACAGTCCAAGAGTTACGATTAACACTGCTATTGGACACATAAATAGGTAGGAGGCGTGTTCACTTTTTCCTTTTCCTTCATGTCGCTGAATAAAAAATTTGAGTCGACCTCTCAACGTGGTAGCATAGGCTGGGGTACAGTATATGCTTCCTCTTAGAAATCTTGACGGAATCTTCTGTCCTCAAGAGAATTATCACAGTGATTTGAAAGGGATAGTTCGTATTGTGGGGTTTTTTTATCCTATGAAGGTTCTAGATCTGATGATAAATTTAGTGATATGGATTCCTGTTTAGTTAAAAGCTGCCTTGAAAGCATTGAACTTCAAAATAGGTAGTAAGATTTTGTTGCTCTTGATAAGTTAGCTTTGGGGGAAAAAAAAAAAAAATTGCATGGCTTGTTACAACTAAAGTGAATATTAGAATTGGAAGATTTCACATTTGTAATAGCAAACTGTTGTCTTGCTTAAAAACAAAATAAAAACATAGTGAGTAAACTGAATGTATTTTGGGCTATTTTGGGGTGCGAAACAGTTTATCATCATTGATCTGAGTAGTAGCATAGAATGTGTCTTCAGCAAATTTTGCATTTGACACCAAGCTTGTTGGGGGAGCAGTTGCTATGATGGAGGGCAGGGCTGCCATTCCGACCTTGTCAAGCTGAGGAAATGGGTCAACAGTAAACTCTGGAGATTGAAGAAAGACAAATGTGAAGTCTGGCAGCTGGGATTGAATAGCCCTGTGCATCACTACAGGCTTGGAACCAGCTGGCTTGAGACCAACTTTGTAGAAAAGGACTTGGAGTTAGCTGAAGATGAGTCAGCAGTGTGGTCTTGCAGTAAGGAAGGAAAACTGCTCTTGTTAATTTAGTCCGGTATAGCCACCAGGATGAAAATTATTCCCCTCTGCTCAGCACTCATGAGGCTGCATCTAGTATATGGTATCCAGTTTGGGGCTCTGTCAGGACAGAAGGAGTACTGACAAACTGGAGATAGTCTAGCTGACTCACTCTAGGAGGCTAGAGCACATGATGTATGAAGAGTAGCTGAGGGACAAGGTTTGTTCCGCCTGGAGAAGAGATAGCTAAGGGTGATCTAATTGCCATCCTAAGAAGCTTCTACCTTTGTCTTCTGTAGCTTAAGAGATGCACAGTGAAAAGGACAGATATGCACAGTGGAAAGGACAGGAGGCAACAGGTGCAAGTTGTAGCTAGGGAAATTCCAGTCGGTAAATGTTATTCCTTATAATTAGTGAGTAGTTAAGCACTGAAACAGGTTCCCTGAGAGGGTATGGAACTTGCATCCTTAAAAATATTCAGAACTTGATTGGGTAAAGCCTTAAGTGACCTCATCCGACTTTGAAGTTAACCCTGCTTTGCGTAGGAGGTTGGGCTCCAAGGGTCCATTCCGACTCAATTATTCTGTTTATTATTCTGTTTCATTAAATAGTAGTGTTTGGAAATTGAAGCCCAAAATCTTCTATAGTTTTTACAGCAGTGAGGCAAAATTCTTTGTGTAATATCTTCAGATGACAACATGCAGGTATTGACGATTTGAAAAATATCTTGTCAACAGGTACTGCGCTAGATTACCAAGCGATCCATTTACTCACCTAGCTCCCAAGTGTAAAACCCGAGAACTACCTGATCATACGTTTTACTCTACTCTCTACCTGCCAATCAACTCACCTCTTCGAGCCTCAATTGTTGTAGGTATTTGGGGAAGGAAAAGCATGGAAATAAGTGAATATATTTGTATAGATGGGCATGTACCTTTTCTAGAACTCAGGGGGTTTTTTTATTGTTGTAAATGAAGATTGCACGATTTTTCTTTTCCTGCATTGTGCTTTGTAACTGTTTTCAGATCATTGTTTTTTCTGCTGTAGTCTGTTTTCCAACAGCTACCGTTTATTCCAAAGGCATAAATATTTAGGTTTCTTGCCCATTTATGAGTTGCAAGAGTGTGCTTTATTGTTCTGTGGTCAAGATGATGCTGAATTGAAAAACTTGTAATTGTGGTTTTCATGGAAAAGCAATGTTAAGCAGAGTATCTCTTAAAAATATTATACCTGCAGTTTTGCAGAGTTTTGCTATATAATATGTATGTTTATGTTAATTTAAACTGTTTATGTAACATGTAATAAGTAATGTACTATTCAACCAAAACTTTTAAGCAAAATTTAAATGTTTATAGGGTCCTCCAATGAGTTGTGCAAGACTGGCTGAGAGAGTTGTAGCTCTTATTTGCTGTGAAAAACTGCACAAAATTGGTAAGAATTTGAAAAGCAAGGTCTCTTTGGTAAGGAACTATTTGTATTTGAGAAACTGAAGATTATTTGGAAGCTATGGATACCCATATGCTTTTATTTTAACCATTAGAAGTTCCTAATCTCCTCTTTTTCCTCACCATGTTTTGTCATGTGATCATGTAATTAATAATTTAGCATATACCTTTATAAATGTGTAGCGTCAAGTTTGCCAGTGAAATAGTGTCATTGAACGCATATGGCGTTAAACAGTGAATGCAATTTTCATTTAAAAACAAACAGATTTTGATGTTGAATGTACTTAACATAAAGAAGAAAAAAATCATTTTCTCTAGCAGGTCTTGATTATAGATTGTGAGCTATATACATTGGCACCAAAAAATAACTTTTTTGAAGTGAGCTGTAGCAAAGAAAATTATAAAATATACAGCACAATTTATTGTGTTCTCTACTGCATCATAAGTTGTGGCCTAAAAATAGGACATTCCAGGATTATTTCAACTGTCTTGTCTCTAATAAAAATACTAGAGCATATTCTTTATTGTGGACTGTTTTTAAGAGTATTCCAGATTATTATGAATGCCTTGAAGCAGTACAGAGGTATATGTACATCTTTAAGCAAATAAAATTGGAAGACTATCTGGTGAATTAAACCTTTTGATCATTGGATTCATACCAATAAACATATCCAGGAATAATGCTGTGGTGACTCAACTCAGGGCTGAGAGTGCACATTCAACAGTAGTATTGCCCTTTTCAGAAAGATAGAGAAATATAATTGTTTCCTTTTTCTTGGAGTAACTCTTTGAGTCATTCTAATGAAGTATTTCAGTTGCTGGCTGGTTTTTATTGGCACAAGGAGTTGATTTGTCTTTGATATTGTCATCGTAGAATTCAATTTTTAAATGATATTTCTGAGAGAATTCTACTGTCAGTTATTTTTGCTTGAAAAAAATTCAACTTTGGAAAAAGTATAATGAAGTTAAAATAATCTATTGCAACTCTTATTTACGAAGCCTTGCTTCTGTAAGCCTGTTTAAAAGAAACAAAAAATTTAGACTTGTTTTCCTGAAATATTTTATCTGCTGCATAATATTTGAAGGGAGCAAGATTTGATTGTTCCTAATGCTATTTCTATTTACTCTTTCATAATAATCAGGTGAACTGGATGATCATTTGATGCCAGTTGGGAAAGAAACGGTTAAGTATGAGGAGGAGCTTGATTTACATGATGAGGAAGAAACAAGTGTTCCAGGAAGGCCAGGCTCTACAAAACGAAGACAGTGTTATCCTAAAGCTGTTAGTATCATTTAGCGCTGTCCATATCTCCAATCTAATACTTTATGTACTAACAAGAAGACAAAATTGCTAACTCTTAGTCTTATCTGATGAGTAATCCTGAGGACCAATTTTCTATTTCAGTCAAAATATTTGCAGTGTTAACTGTATGGAAACTTACACTGTTTCCTGAATGAGCTTATAGGAGCACGTTTTCCTAATACCTGTATATCAAAGAATTGGGTGATTCTTCTTAAGATGATGAGCAACAAGTGTGGGAGTGAGAAGTTGTGTAGACCTGCAAAGTGAAACAAACTTTGAAATAAAGGAAAGCATGCTTTTTATAAAGCTTGTTGACTGTATTTTTCTAGTTGTGTAGTTTTTTTCTCCCAGCTATAGCAGCAAAAATAACGTCCCGTGCTAGTAATCCATCAAAAGCTTCAGCTTTCTGGTAAATATACTACAGTAAAGAAAGAACTACTAGCTTTTTAGGGAAATAAATTATAAGCTTGATGGAGGTGTCCTGGGTTCAAAGTTATCTACCAGGCCTTCAATGCAGAATTTGCACCTTTACTCACTTTTTTTTTTTTTTTTTTTTTTTAAGATGCTTGGTTTAGTTTGGTCACTGCACTGATCAAATGAAAGGTTTCAGAATTTTTGGTTGGACCCTTATAATATCAAATATACTTTTACTATTTTTACTTTTTAAATAAAAGTTCTAAACATTACACTGAATGCTCTAAGGGGATTACGTAATAACGCAGAGCTATAAAAAGAATATTAAGTAATTTATCCATATACCTGTTACAAACTATTATAGTTGTGTTAGTGACTAAAAAGTCCAATACAACACCTATTAGTAGGAGAATGTGAGAGAAACTGCAGAGTAGCATGTTTGTTAGAGTATTTTGTAACTGTTAGGAACCCCCTTCTTCCCCTGCAGTTGTCTTTGCCTAAGAGTCTCTGAATGGGACAGGTAACTCCTTCGGAGTAAGTTGTGGGATATTCTTTGCATATTTCACAAAGAATGTCCTAGATGCAGCCTTAGGTCACATCTAGGAATGTCACTTATGCTCCCAGTAGTAGCTTATGGTGTTGGGTTGTACATTTATAGGCAGCCTCACTTATGGTGATAGCCCTTAAGTAAATACATTCTTGACATCTTCCACATGTTTCAATTTTTCAGTACTTTAACTGGCTATTAGAAAAGTCTAAGTATACTGTAGCATCATAAAGAATATTACAGAAGGAAGGATAGGTGTGAAAACCTTTCTCTTGCAAGACATCAAACTTACCAGTCTGAATATTTGCAAGGTGTTTCTTGGTGCTTCTTGTCAGCAACTACTGATTTTTGGAATGGGGACCACTCTTAAAATGGACAGTTATAGTATCTCTCATTCAGAGGAGTTGATTTGTTGAGTGATGCGTCATTCTTTCTTTCTTTTTTTTCCTACAGAATTCAAGAATATTTTTTGCTTGTTTTTTCTCAACTTCTCACATCTGGAAAAGAAATTTTGGCAAATGTTTAAGGTCGCCAAGATCCTCTTGGGCTTAGTATAGTTATTAAACTTATGAGTAATTTTCCATTAAGCCAAGACCAGTTTTGCTACAATATAACTCTTAAAATCCAGGGCTGTATGTACTGCAGCTAATTTCTAGATAAACAAAAGAATCATTTTTGAGGCCTACAAAGTAATGAACTCCTACTAAACATGAACTGCAGTTTCTTAAGAACTGTGACAAACATGAGCTGCAAAATTAATGTTTTAAATTGGCCTCATGGCTGCTCAAATCTACTTGAGTACTCAAATCTACAAGCTAGAATTAAAAAAAAAAAAATGTCAGTGTAGTGCAGTGCCTGGGCAACAAGGGCAGTGTGTGTGTTTACCCCAGTATGTGAAAATCTTTCTTCCAGTAAAGCTATTCCCAAATGTGGAAAACTGTCTGTGTTAATGGATCTGGAAATTATAATTCAGCCAAATCTATATGAAAAATGAATTTGTGTGTGGGTTTTTTTTTTTTTAAATGCCTGGGTTTTTTTGCCCACCTCCTCTGCTGAGGTCCAAAGAGCTTGGACATAAATAGGTACTTCAGAGTTACTAGCAAAATGTGGAAACTGGCATCAAAACTTCAGTTGTGTTGATGGTGAAGTTATATCTGTTCTACTGTTAGACCTGGGTTTTTAACACGGCGTGAATGCAGTGGTGGAAGTTGACTCTGCAAACAGGAGGTTCATGGAGCACTGCACTTTCTTTAATGCTACTATTCAGTCATATCTCATAACTGCCAAGCCAGGCTAGGCTACTGACCAAATATTTTTTTACTTAAGTCTGTTAATTTTCTTATTCTTCCTTTTTTAGCACCACCTTTCTTAATAAACATATGAAAGCTTGTTCAAGGAATAGCATTTAGTTGCATTTTGCTGATTTAGTCCTGTTAATTTTTTTCTTTTTGATTTTATTTTATTTTTGTGTCTTATTTTTTTTAGATTCCAGAATGTTTGAGGGATAGTTATCCCAAACCTGATCAGCCTTGTTACCTGTATGTAATAGGAATGGTGTTAACTACTCCTCTACCTGATGAGCTCAACTTCAGGAGGCGAAAGCTGTACCCTCCTGAAGATACAACAAGATGTTTTGGAATATTGACAGCCAAACCTATACCTCAGGTGATGAGCTAGCTCCTTTCCGTATTCTATATGCCTTATAACTTGTGATTCTCCTCACTCCCTTCCCTGTCACCTTGTTGCCCCAAACTGAAGGGCTGGAAATGACCATATCATGATAAGTGCTGTTTATATCAAGTAACTGCCATAAAATGAGTGATAATATCTAGTCTGATCACTGTTTTATTTTATTTCTCTAGTAATGGAAAAAGCTGTCCTGTTTGTCCTGAGCTTTTGTTCTCATTTTATTTTCTATTCTTTTGCAGTGGCACATTCAAAACATTCCTTCTTTTTTGTGTGAGGTATGATAGGAGTGGGGTTTCAGCTGCAGAGATTGCCTGCAGCACTACTTTATGCATGTGAAAACCACTGTAATAAATTCTCTCAGCATTCCCAATCTGCAGCAGCAGCAAAAGTTGACTGTGTTAGTCAAAACTGGTGCAATGCCCTAAAAGGTAGTCATCTCTGGGAGGGGTTCAATGTGATCAGAGTGCAAATTAAATCATCTTGTAACTTGTGCTCTTACCTGAAGTGCATACTTTCTGTTTCCATCTTGATTTAGAAATCTTTTGTGCCAAGGGTAGTGAATTCCTAGTTAATTAGTTGCGAGGAAGCTATGTTGTGGACTGTCTATAACAGGCCGAATCTAAGCACGTGGTTGGCATTCCTGTTACTAAAGATGAGAAGCTTTCAGAGGAAGCATAAGAGAAATAAATACTGAAAATAACCTCAGCCATTGCTACCAAAAACAGCGCACACTGTTAGAAGTTCCTCGCATCAGAAGTCTCCAGGAAAGTTCAGTTACTCTGAAAAAATGGGGAAATCTGGGAGCAAAGTTTTGAAAGAGATCTTAGGGATGTTGCTCCAAAGACCTAAAAATGTTCAGCCTGATAAGACTGTGCCCGTAATCTTACAAATCCATACCAAAGTTGCCTTTTGATTTCATGTCTTCACCTGAATCATAAGAAATATGGTAATACTTTTACCATAAAGTAGTTTGTAATTAACATTTTAATCAAAGTTGTGATGAAGGAAGCAAATGCTTTCATATGTTGGCAGATACTGTGAAAACACTTTATACCAATTGGATTTTTCTGAATTTTTTTATTTTTTTATTTTATTTTTTGCCAGAGAATCCTTCACCTGATAGTCAAAATAAGTATTATCTATTTAAAGACTTGCAGAGATCTAGAATATCACTGTGTAAGACTTTCTTGTCATCTTTTATGAAAGTTCTATAATGTAAATAAAATTGTTAGTTTTCTGTATCAGTTTCATTTTCATGTATGGATCTTCTCAGAAGTGTCAAGAGAAATCTTTCCTATGGGGATGGGAAACCACTTACTTCAGTGCAAAATTAGGTGATATTTGCAGATTTACCTGGATGTTATATAGTGAAAAAGTGAAGAAGCAGTAACATACTGAAAGCCAACTTTATTTTCAGACTGGATCTTTGCATGCTTATTTTGGAAGCCACTTCACAAGACAGATGCTTGGGAGACAGATTTCCATAACTTCTTTATACATGTACTTACACTTCACTTCAGCTGCTTTCAGAGTTATATCTTGAAATAAAAACACAGAAAGGATCCTCAGAACCATCCATGTGTAGCCATATGGAATCTAGTGATAATCAGTCAAGTCAGATATCCTGTTCCGTGATCTGCAGCAAGTCATGTTAAGATGCAGAAACAAGAGGCACTAATGGTGCTCTTTGAAGATTTCCCCTGCTCTTCCTGTTTTGCAGTTGAGTTGCAACTGAAGAATAATGTTTTACATGGCTCTGAACCAGGGAGTATTTTGATATTGGGATTTCCAGTGTTTCATGTAACAGCTGAACTTCTCTTTCTATTTCTCTCTCCTGGTCCTGCACAGCTGTGGGGGACTTGCAAATGTGTCGTGACTTCCTTGATTGACCAATGTGCAAGTCTAGATTATTTGAAATAGAGAGCTTGCTTTCCCTCCCCCCCCCCCCCCCAAATATGGAAAATAGTAGCTAAGAGTTTTAGCCATTAAAGAAATGTAATTCAACATAGAATCTTTTAGTCTAATTCCTTTTGATCTCTGGGAAAACTTTATTCCTTCATTAAATCAAATGGATCAAATATATTACAGATCGAAAGAAGAAAAAACATAAAACAGAGTGAGGTGGGGACTGGTCTTTAGTTGATACAGTGGCCAGCACAAATGGGATGATGCTGCTTGTTGTACAGTGGTATGGTGATGCAAACATAACATTTTGGTGCCTCAAGTGCCAAGGAGCATCAGAACGATGGATTAGTCAAGCTTGTGATCAAATCCCACCACCATTTTCCCAAAGAGGTAGATTTTGAAATTGTTTCCCCTTCCTGGAAGAATTACACTGCTGTTGTTGAGCAACTTTCACAGTCAAAATCAGTTCTATCTCCACTGTTCCTAAGATGACTCTTTTCCTAATCCTTTTGCTGTAATGCATGTTTCCTTGGAATGTTGCAGCATAAGGAGGATTCAGTGTTGAGAAATACCTGAAGCGTTAGCAGTACACATTCTAGTTGTGCGCTCTAGGTCGTGCTTTAACTAAAATGGGAAGAGCCTTCAGGCTTCAGAGCTGATACAAGGAAGAAGTTGAAATGCTGCACCAGCTGCTAGATATTTTAGAAAGTTTTTATTAAAAAGACGTTTTTTGTAGATGAGCCTCAGCTAAGGAAAATCTTTTGAAAGTAAGTTTTCTATTGTATGCTTGTTCTCATTTTTTCTCCCTAATGAGGGGAAAAAAACTTTCCATTTTTACTTAACTATAAAGAGAAAAGCTCTTCATGAGCTATTAAAAAGAGTCATTCTTTAAGCCTTCAAAAACTCCTATATAATTGAAGGGCACTAAAGGTCAGATTTTCTGAAAAAGCTTTTAGGAACTGTCTCTCTAATAGCTATGTCTCTTTAGCAAAGACCAATAATTCCAGATTATTAAATTACAGACATGTTTGTAGAGGTGAGCGTGGCAAGGGGCAAGTCCACGACAGCATAAGATGATGCGTCAGCACTGCTTGTTCCCATACCTAGCAGTCACTCACGTGACTGTGCAGGGAGGTAGGTAGTTAGCCAGCTAAATTGTCAGAACTTGGAGGGGGGAATGGTAGTTTTTCAGCAGTGTGGTTGGTTTGTTGCTAGTGTAGTTTCCTGATCCAGTTTGCTGTGGGGTCAGGCACGCGCTAGCTCTGACTCAAAGGTGAGCACAGGAAAGCGTGGCGGGAGAATGCCAACTTATGCAACTTAAGCTGTTGTGGAATGGTACCTTTAGACTAACCTCGTACTCTTTCAAGAGGCTGGGACCTTAGCAGGTTTAGCGTATGGTCTGCTTTCCCGCCATGAAAGAGGCACGAGTTAGAGCCATATGTCATGTTTCAAATGGCTGACAGGCTGCTTAATTTTCTGATATTTAAATTGATTTCAGGACTGTTTTGATAGCACAATGACAGCATTGGTCTTTGCACACTTAAATTTTCATATGTAGTGTCTGAACTAAACATTAAGTACCCTGTAGAGGAATACAGTTCTAGAATTTTCTCTCTTGATCTCATTTTTTCTTACTTAGATTCCTCATTTTCCTGTGTATACTCGCTCTGGAGAGGTTACAATATCTATTGAGCTCAAGAAATCTGGTTTTACTTTGTCTCTGCAAATGCTTGAGTTAATAACACGACTCCACCAGTACATTTTTTCACATATTCTTCGTCTTGAGAAACCTGCACTAGAGTTCAAACCCACAGAAGCTGATTCAGCCTATTGCGTTCTACCTCTTAATGTTGGTAAGAATAGCGTTTTTCAATATTTACTTTGTGTTCCCTTAGCAATAGATTTATTGATGTTTATGTTAAGTTTCAGGTGTTACCTGTGGAAATGATACCGTGTGTGGTGCTGTGAAGATTTATATTAGTTGTATTTTATTTTTTCTTCACAATTCCAAATTAATTTTAATTTACTGATGTGAGATGATATATAGTAGACTTTGGCTGACTGAACAAGGATCCAAAATCAGTATGTGAGCAAGAAGAGTTTCTTTTGACGTTTTTGGGGGATGCATGAAAACAAGTGAAATGAAAACAATCAAATGTGTACAGAATAAGAAAAAATATTGTAATGTGCAACTTGCCAGAAAAATTCAACCTGGAAAACTCTTTCCTGCATAACTGAATTATGCACTTTCTTTTTAAGTTGATGACTCCAGCACTTTGGACATTGACTTTAAGTTTATGGAAGACATTGAAAAATCTGAAGCACGTACAGGCATTCCCAGTACACAGTATACAAAAGAAATGCCATTTATTTTCAAGTTAGAAGATTACCAGGATGCAGTTATCATTCCAAGGTGAGCACTGTGTATAGCATGACCTTTAGGTATGTACGAATTATGTCTATATAAATGGTTGTCGTAAAGGGATGTCAGTGTTTACAACAGAAGAATTGCTTGTAAGAAACATTATTAAATTAGTTAGAACACCAACATATATTTTCAGGTTTGTGGTTTTTTTTTTTTAATCATCAATAGGTAATTTTATGTAGTGTGTTTTAGCCACAATGTTTAGGCCTCACAAGACTCCTTCCCTTTTTATTAGGAATATTAAAAGTTCACAGCAAAAGGTGCACAGTATTCTTTCTGGTTGTGACTTCACCACCAATAATTGGCTTGCTGAAACTAATTTTAATTTAAGAGATTAAGTGGGTGTCCTGTTCTCTGGTTACTGCTTATTCACACCAAAAACCTGCCAAAGGCATGATATTTGGTAGCTGGAAAAAAGTAGCAAGTGAAAAAGATCATTTAAGACTTCAGACTAAAACAATCTTTCTGTTGAATGGTATTTAGAGAAAAAACGTATAACATTTTATGCAATGGATATGCAAAGGCTCTCCAGAATTGGTAGGTTTTATGGAGGCTTAATTATTCTCTGTATTGTTTGATATAATTTTAAAAAAATAAATAGGTTGATTGACTTGTGCCTGTGCTCACTGCACTATAAACAATGATAGCTGCAGAATATACTTGGAAAATAAATATTAGTACTTTATGTTGGTCACATCTGTGAAAATAAATATTAGTACTTTGTGTTGGTCACATCAGTGAGGTTTTTTTTTTTTCCTCCCCCTTCTTTAAATGTCTTCCTCTCAGTACATCTCTGCAGGTGACTGCAGTGGTAAAAATGCTAGTGTACAAAAATAACGAGGGACCATCACTGTATAAGCACTGCTTCATGTGGTCAGAGCTGACACCATGGAAGCAGCTCATAGGTGGTATAAACTAGCATGGTTCCTGGATTTGGTGAAGCTATGGTATTTCACCCATCTGAAGATCTGGATGCAGTGGCTAAACTAGTGTTTCCCCTCAACCCTCCTTGCTGGGAGGAAGGGAGAGGGCAGCTGAGTACACATTCTTTCATGAAAATTCATTAGTTGCTGTCTGATAATGTTCAGGCCTGGGGGAGTTTTAACCTTGTTTTGTACATTGAGAAGTCATATCAAATTTCCAAGTACTTCTGTATTCAGTAAACATAACAACAATGGAAATACATGCTTATCCTGTTCTCTCTCACTTGGTTATTATCTCCTTGGGGGAGAAGTATGATGTGATGTCCGTGCATTGGTACAGTTCTACCTGAATTCTGATCTTTCTAAAAAATAACATGCAAATCAAATACTGAGTGCATCTCATAAGGTATTTTACACAGAGTGGTCTGTTATTTTGGTCAACTGTAGCTGCCCCCCATTTAAGGGCAGTTCTGAAATAGGTTTTTAATTTAGGGTGGTTTGCAGAACACTTGGTCTGCATGTTCGCATTCAATAAGTGCTACAAAATGCTAAGATTCTACAACAAAATTTAGACATATAGCAAAGTGATGAAAGCCAAAACTGTAGTATAACGCAGGAAGAAAAACAAGATCATGTGTATTGCCAGGTTGCTAGGTTTTTCCAGTAATGGAAGACTTGTTTGAGATTCTGAAACAATTCTAGTCAGTAGTCCATACTGTATATTGTGAGAGAGATAACGACAACAAAGTCCCTGGTGATTTCATGTAGGATGAAATTCCTTCTTGAACCCAGATCTAATAAGTAGTGTAGTGTATCAGTCAACAAATTTATACCTACAAAGTATCCGAGAGATTTTAGCCTCACTACACATACTGGACACCTGCATATATCACGTCTCTACTTGTGACTGTTCTAGCGCTTTAGAAGAACAGTTATTAGTTTAAGCAGCAACCCAGAAGCCAGGCTATGTGTCAAGGGAGAGAGAAGGGAAACTTCTTCAGAATCACGGTTTTACAGTTTTAGTGTGAGGTAGAACTCCATTTCTACTGACCCTAGTGCTTCAGGAGGCCAGGCTTTAAAAATTAAGTTTAACTGTTAAATGTTTGGAATTAAGAAATTATCATTTGCAGCATTACTTTGAAGTAGTTGTCCAAAGCTTGATTATATATTAGATTTTTGAAGACCTGAGTCTTCCATCTTATTTAAATATCTCTGCACAGGAAGTTGCATAGAGTATAGCTTGACTTTATTCTTCTTTATATTATAGCATGCAATTTACTTATTATTTGATTTAGCCAAACAAGTTGGTTTCTACAAAAAAGATCAGGTGAGTTATTTGATGGTTTAGCATCTTAACTATGTTGCAGCATCGAGAAGATGGAACAGGCTTTACTCTAAGGATATAACATATGCCAAACTATGTTTTTGTTTAGGTATCGAAATTTTGATCAGCCTCATCGATTCTACGTAGCTGATGTATACACTGATCTTACTCCACTCAGTAAATTCCCTTCCCCTGAATATGAAACTTTTGCTGAATATTATAAAACAAAGTATAATCTTGACCTGACCAATCTCAACCAGCCACTGCTGGATGTGGACCACACATCTTCAAGGTAATAATCTTACTTGCTTGACACTTGTAGTTTGACAGCAAATCGTGATTTTCTTTGTCTTGGTATAATGTGATAAAGCTGATGGCTTATGGTTCTAAAATAATTACTGAATTTTAGAGGAGGTGCTTAACTTGTGTCATAACAACTGTAATGTAAGAGTCCATTTTTTTCCAGAGGTAGCTGTGCTGTCACTTCGCAGTGTGTTAAGGATACTCAGAATGAACAGTCACTTTGGAAAGTTTACGCTATTCAAAAAATTTTTATATAATGAAATATTTTCACTTGTTCTTAGACTTAATCTTTTGACTCCTCGCCATTTGAACCAGAAGGGGAAAGCACTTCCACTAAGCAGTGCCGAGAAGAGGAAAGCAAAGTGGGAAAGCCTGCAGAATAAGCAGGTAAAATAGAAGTACTTGATTCAAGTTGTTTCTCTCTAACTATGTTCTGAAGACTACCTTTAAAAGTAAAATTCTTTTCTCACCCTTCCCCACCCCCACCCCAGATATTGGTTCCAGAGCTCTGTGCTATCCATCCTATTCCAGCATCACTGTGGAGAAAAGCAGTTTGCCTTCCCAGCATACTTTATCGCCTGCACTGCCTGTTGACAGCAGAGGAGCTAAGAGCTCAAACAGCCACTGATGCTGGTGTAGGGGTTAAATCACTTCCTGCAGATTTCAGGTGTGTATTTTTTCCAATATCTCACTTCTGATATCTCACTTTATTGAAAAACAAAGTGCAAATATGCAACTGATTGTATGAATTTAAAACTGATACCCTTTGTCTGACTCAGCTTTCAGTGAAAGATGTAATTAGAAGAGACTTGATTGTGGGTAATGTTATTCAGTTATCTATGAAGATGCTGCAGTCACTATTCCTTTCAGAAGAACATTACTTTTTTAAAAAAATATGTACGTGCATAAGAATTTTCTTCTCTTGTCATATTTTCCTTTAACAAAATCAGCATATATCTTTACAGATATCCTAACCTGGACTTTGGATGGAAAAAGTCTATTGACAGCAAATCCTTCATCTCTATTCCTAGCTCCTCTTTGGTAGAGAATGAAAATTACTGTAAGCACAGCACAATTGTAGTCCCTGAAAATGCTGCACAACAAGGTGCTAATAGAACCTCTTCTGCAGAAAAGCATGACCAAATGTCTGTGAATTACAGAACATTGCTCCATGAGTCACCCAGTAAACTCCAAATTGATGTCTCGGCAGAACTTGCGGCAATTAATGGTGTTTCTTATAATAAAAATCTTGCCAATGGCAATTGTGATTTAGTTAACAGAGACTTTTGCCAAGGAAATCAGCTGAATTACTGCAGGCAGGAAATACCTGTACAACCAACTACCTCATGTCCCATTCAGAATTTATACAGCAGTGAGAACCAGCCCAAGCCCAGCAATGAATGTACTCTACTGAGTAATAAATACCTTGATGGAAATGCTAACAGATCTACCTCAGATGGATGCCCCAAAATGGCAGTGACCACCAGTACTTCAAAAGCTCTTAATTTCTCAAAAGACAGAGTGGATTTTTTAAAGAGCCCTTCCAGTGGATACTCCTCAAAAACTCTTGGCCCCAATCCTGGTCTCATTCTTCAAGCTTTGACTCTTTCAAATGCTAGTGATGGATTTAATCTGGAGCGGCTTGAAATGCTTGGTGATTCATTTTTAAAGCATGCCATCACTACATACTTGTTTTGCACTTATCCTGATGCTCATGAGGGACGGCTATCGTATATGAGAAGCAAAAAAGTAAGTAGTAGCGATCCAGTGATATTGGGGAAAATGCTGGCCGTAACAAGCTGCATATATCAAAAATTTACATGAAGATTGAATGGCCCCAAGGTGATTTCGATCCACAGCCTTACTGATTATGCATTTGGTAGCATGCATGTTAGGAGTAAAAATACAGGATGACAGGGTTAATGTTACATTATCTGGCACTGATGAAACTTTTTTTTACTGTTCATTTCTAAATCTAAATCAGCTGATTACCAGCATAAGGAGAGATAGGACTAAATAGGACCAAAAGTTTTCAGTTAGTGAGGACATGTTTGCTGGACAGTTCTAGAGCTGTATTGACCAGAAACTCGTTAACAAGAGCCCTTGAATGAAGGGTTGGGAGTTAGCTGCACAGAGCCTTCAGTTGTAGCTTTACTGGCATTTCAGCTATTTCCTTAATAAATTACCTTCCATGAAAGCTTTTGCATCATCCTATAATAGCATTAACAAATAAAACAAAAAGTACCTTTCAAAATTGTTACATCAAAACTGTTAAATATTTAACTGTTGAAGTATTAAGTATTTTAATGTAAACATAAATGGTAGTGAGCAGAGTCTCTTCTACTGCTGTTTTAAAATTCTGGAATAATCAATCATGTGAAAGTTTTATTTCATATAATGTGATGTCTTGAATCAGATGCTAAGGATTTGACTGTCTTCCTCTAATAAAATGTATCACCCTGAGAATTAAATGATTGAATAGTTGTTTAATCGAGGAATATAAGGAAGGCTAAATAACTTGCACAGGTCAAGTAAAATTCATTTGAATACTCGGATACAAATTTCAAGACTTAAACATGAAAAGTGTGTTTAAACTGAGAAATGAAGATCAGAAGTTGGTAGTTCAAAAGGAAAAGGAAGATTGTGTGTGTTTTTTTTCCTTTCCTTTAAAATATTTAAAATAATTTGAGAAGGTATCAAAATGACATCTGGTTTATGACTTAATTTAAATAAGATTTGCTGTACAGAACTGTTCTGATGTTTTCTGCTGCCAAAATTCAGGTCAATTTACCCATAACAGCAATCATTTCTCATTCCAAATCTAGTCTGAATTTTGATTATTAATGCTGTAATTAATGACACTTGGACAGACACTTAGTCTGAACTTGTTACTCTGAACTTGGCAATAATTTTGCTTTACAAAGAGAATTTAATCTATCAGATTTCTTTAATTAAAATTGTCACATGTTATATGCCTGACTTTAAAAAACAAACAAACAAAAAAAAAAATTCTATACCTTTGCTGTGGATTGGTTGTAGTGTATTAAGAAAGCTGATAAGTAACCCTTTTGAGAACTAGAGGAAATATATAATGGGACAAGATCACATAAATTGGCTTGGTTCTTTGTCTTTTTAACCAATATTTTTATATGAATGTGTGTCCAGAGGTTTATCGGAATATTTTTCTTGAAGGTCAGCAACTGTAATTTGTATCGCCTTGGGAAAAAGAAAGGACTGCCTAGCCGTATGGTGGTATCAATTTTTGATCCTCCTGTCAATTGGCTTCCTCCTGGTTACGTAGTAAACCAGGACAAGAGCAACACTGATAAATGGGAGAAAGATGAAATGGTAAGATTTTGTTTAGCTATGATGAAGAATAATTGTCTCCATATATCAGTATATTCCAATGAGTGTGATCTGTATTCTCTTTCCTCTACCTTCCCCTGGCCAAATATTTTATTTTATTTTCAATTGAAAAAAATAATTCTACGTCTTTGTTTCCTTTCTGTGTAAAACTTCACCATAACTTATAGAAAATGAGAGGAAACCTGATCCTGAATATAACCCAAAGTAAGGAAACTTGCTGAATATCATGCAGTAATTAATGTATATATATTAATAGAAGAGCAGAGAGGAAGCCTTTTTGCTTCTTGTTCTTACCAGATGAACTCATAAAGGCATGTTCTGAAATTTCTCCCAAAGTTTAAACTGAATAGTGTTTTTGGTGTAATGTGTGTTTACAGAAGACCCTTTCTGTCTGTCTGCCTTTCAATAAATAGTGAATTCACCTTTGCAGAATATATAAACAGGAGTTGATATTCTCAAAGTGCTGTGGCAGAATTATAACTGCCTTGAGAAGATTCTCAGTCAGCTCTCAGCTACAGCATGGGAATGGTTGAGAGCTACTCCTCAGCAAAAATAAAATGCGGACCTAGACTCCATCATTGTCTGTCAGTGAAAGCTTCAGAATGACTGATCTCAGTGAGCAGCTATCCAAATTATTTACTGTTTATACTTATTGTATGCTAAGAGTTAAAGTGAATGTTTAAGAAATATCATTGATCGCAGCAGTCAATAACTCATTCTTTAAGCTTTTGGGAATGGTTTGGCATTTTCTGTTTGTGGGGTGTTTTCATGCAATTCTGAAGACCGTACTCAGCTTGTGGAACCACCAGAGGGCACATGAGAGGCCTGTTAGATGTACTGTGCAAATAAATGTTTACTGCAGAATAAAATGCCCTGATTATTATAGTTCTCTATTGTGCCAAGATTTCATTTCAAAAAGACTTACTGTTATACCTTTCTAAAAATAAAATAGCACATTTGGGACAAGAGGTAGTCTTTGCTTTTAAAAAGCTTTCAGTTCTCCATAACTCTTGAATGTCCTGTTCCTCTTTGCTAGCTACAGTTTATTTGTAAATAAAATACACAGTTACAGTCCAAAATACAGACAATGATTTAGCTAAGATGTGTTTTTTGTACCAACGGGCAATCCAGATGTTTTGCAGTCTCAGATATAAATTTCATTCTTGGCCCTCTGGGAGATGGTCTGTAGTTGGGGCTAGAAACCTCATAACTCTTTAAATTGTTACTAAAACATCCTAGAGATGTTGGTACATTTGGCATTATTAAGCATTAGAAGCTTCCCTGTAATAAACCAGTTTTTTGATTTTTATCAAATAGCTAATTTCAAAGAAGCATGAAAGAAACATTTAAATACATTTAGCTTGAAATGCAAGTGGCCGTAAGTTATTTAAAATCAAGCAGATGTTTCGTAAGAAAAGCTTTTCTGTTCTGCGATTAATTTTTGATTATTTCTGAACTGCTGTGAAATGATTCAAAGAAACAAACTAGCTGCTTTACTTCAGTACATTCTTATTATTTAGTTTTTGATTTTTTGTTTTTTTAATGTAAGAAATGAAATGCAGGTGGTGTTAAGGTAGTTCACTTAGCTATCCTGTTAATTAAAATTAATTTTAGTTAGGAAAGTTGTGAATGAAATCGTAGTGAAAAAGTAATTTATCAGTTTATTTTTAAATTTTTGCAAAAACGGACACTGAAGCTGCAATTTGTTTTTAATCTTCCATGTGGACATCGCTCATTCAGGTACTATATTTTCATTTTAGTGACAGATGTAACAGTGATGCAAAATGATACGCAAAAATCAATGCTAGCTTTAGCTGGGACTAGATAAATTAGCCTGCCTTGATCATCATGCTGCTACCAATATCCAAAATAATTACTTTAGATCACATTTTGCTATCTGTTACTGAACAGTTAAAGTTTGGCTGCTTTTTATGTGTCCGTTGGATTATTTTTGTGTGTCAGTTGGATAAATAATAAGCAACAGAAAATCTTTTGGCAAGATGTGCCTGAACTATGGCTTTCTACAGCCACCCTTTTTTCTCTCACTACTAAACCTGCTCCATCATGATGAGGTGCTCCATCATGATGAGGAAGGTTGTGATCTGTTTGACCTTTGGACAGTTTTGAGCACTGCTTAGTCTGCCTTACTGCTGCCACACACGCACAGCTCTAAAGGGCTGTGCATTTGGCCCAAAGGGAGAGGTCCCCAGCATTAGCATCTGGTTCACAGATTCTCAGGATTAGATAGCTGAGACCTACAGTTTGACATGTATGGATTGAGGGCAGAAATAGGCTATTTCACTTGATTCAAAATGGTATTGGCTTTCAGGACCCAATCCAGAAAAGCACTTTGAATCTGATCTTGCTCCTTTCAAATTCAGTGGCAGAATTCCCATTGATATCAGTGATGCAGGGTTGAGCCTGTGAGTCCTCCTTCTGATGTAAGGAGGACTACTTGTGCATTTAGTTAATATGTCTAAGTGCTTTCCTGGATTGTGGCCATAGCAAATTGTACAGTATTGTATAGCTTGGGCATCACTGCTCAGTGTATAACATACTTCAGTTCGTATCATTTTGGCCGAGATGAGCAGGGAAGAGATATGAGACATTATTACTTTGCTGTTGTAGATAGGTACAAAGTAGAAAATTAGGGACAACTTTCAGTTTTCTGTTAATTAGGTGAGGCTAAACTGAAGTTTAAATTGTATTTCAGTATCACTGAAATAAAACAAATATGTACTCATTTAGTAGATGGGGTTAATACTAGTTACCTTTGCATTGCATTATTATCCTACTTCATGACTTAATGTATACGTTAATACTTATGAAAATAAGCAACATCCCAATCATACTGAAGTGAGCGGTAGCTTCTGTTCTTCCATTCTTAAACCTGCTCTCTTCAAATCCTGGCAGTATTATAAAATAGGTGACAAATTGGAGAGATTTCATCACTGTTAAAATTAAGAGTCATTAACTTGTATTGTGGTTCTAATGTTGAACCAAAAATTGGTCTACGTCTGATTTCTTCAAATACCTAAATCACTTACTGAATCCCTAACACATGCTATTGAGACTGTCAGCCACACAAACATTAAATTCTTGCCAACTAACCAGTATTAGACTCTTGTTTTTTATTTGTAATATAAAGATTTCCTACACTAATTCTCTAAATTTATTTTCTATTAGTTTGCCAAGTAGGCTACAAACTATTTGTAACTTACTGTACTTGGCAATGTAGAAAAATATATTTTGCTACTTTGAGTGATGATTATAGAAGCACTAGGGTAAAAGAAGTTCTTGCAGTTGTTTCACTGAATGCATTTTCCAGTTGTATATCCAAAAACTGAGATTATGGTGACTGTTGCTATAGTAAACCCTTGCAAACACTTTATAATGGAAGAATATGGAAAGAATTTTTTTAAATTACCTTGATTAAACATTTGTAATAGCATTACTTTAGCAGCTAGAGAGAAAAATGCACCCAAACCTGTTTCTTTGTACATCTCCGAATTTGTTAATTTAGGGGTTTTTTTGACTTGATTTACCTTGGTGTGCAAGTATATATTATTTAATGGTTTTTAAAGGAATTACTTGCATCAGGTGCAAGTTTAAGCATGAGTCTGTGTTCCTATGAAATGTAGCATGTGTTGCACGTAAAATGTATATTACTTGCTATAGGTTAATAGTAAAGATTTTGTACTCCACGACAATTATTTTAGTCTTAGAATGCTGATTAGACACTGTAATTAGGAACTTTAATAACAATTTTTAAAGTGTTGAGGCTTGTTATTAGCAGATACTACCCACATCCTACTCTTATGACATTTCCTGAATAAAAGGTTACAATTTTCCTCTTTGGGACTGCATTTTGTGTGTGTGTTTGTGTTCTTTTATAGACAAAGGAGAGTTTGGCTAATGGTAAACTTGAAGATTATGATGAGGAGGAGGAGGATGAAGATCTAATGTGGAGGTTACCCAAGGAAGAAGCAGACTTTGAAGATGACTTTTTGGAGTATGATCAGGAACATATCAAATTCATTGATAATATGTTAATGGGATCAGGGGCTTTTGTGAAGAAAATTTCTCTCTCGCCCTTTTCAACCACTGATTCGAACTATGAATGGAAAGCACCCAAAAAGTCGTCCCTGGGTAATGTTCAGTTTTCATCGGATTTCGATGATTTTGACTATAGCTCTTGGGATGCTATGTGCTATCTGGATCCTAGCAAGGCTGTGGAAGAGGATGATTTTGTAGTGGGCTTCTGGAATCCGTCAGAAGAAAACTGTGGTGTTGATGCAGGAAAACAGTCTATCTCATATGACTTGCATACAGAGCAGTGTATTGCTGACAAAAGCATTGCAGACTGTGTGGAAGCCTTGTTGGGCTGTTATCTGACCAGCTGTGGTGAAAGAGCTGCTCAGCTTTTCCTGTGTTCGTTGGGGCTGAAGGTGCTCCCAGTAATTAAAAGGACTGATTGGGAAAGCACTTTGTGTGCTACCAGAGAGAACTGTAACAGTCAGCAGAAAAATCTTTCACCAAACTCTTTTTCTGCTTCTGTGGTTAATTCAGAGCCTTCTTTGTACAAAGACCTGGAGTATGGCTCTTTGAAGATTCCACCGAGGTGTATGTTTGATCACCCAGATGCTGAAAAAACTCTGAATCACCTTATTTCTGGCTTCGAAAACTTTGAGAAGAAAATAAACTACAGTTTTAAGAACAAGGCTTATCTTCTTCAGGCATTTACTCATGCCTCTTACCATTACAATACCATAACTGGTAAGTTGTCTTAAAGAAACTATTTTTCCTATATTATAAATATAAGAGAGGCAGTATATGTTATGTTCCCATACATAGTCCTTTTATGATATGTCTTATTATTTTAACAAAATAAAAAGTCAATGGGCTCTGAATGCAGAAAGAACCTTAGAAAAGAATATCTTGTTACTGATTTAGAGGGGGATACTTGTTGAAGCTGTATCTTGATATATGAATGATTCATATTTTGTCTTGGTACAGATATAGGACTTACTGAAGCTTAATCAAGCTTCAGGAAAGAGAACTTTTCATCTCTGACCCTCTGTCACTAGTTGTATACAACTGATGTTAGAGCCCCATTTAGCTGACATTAGAGTTGCATAACTTGCATACTTAATTACAGTGTATTTCTAGAAGTGTAGCTATCACTGTTTGCAAATATATTTAGTAAATTTTTCCCATAATTTAATCCCAAAACTATTACTCTTTGACTGTACTTCTGAACAGTAAAATTTGACCATATAACATTTATTAGCCAAATAGTCTATATGATAGCGAAATCTAGAGACTTTAGTTTGGAGTTGTGAATTGGAGGTTTAAGTCCAAGTGTATTATAGTGTAAACTGTTTCAACTCTGACTTTAAATATTTACTAAGTCAGACTAAATATTAATTTCAGGTTAACTACTTAATGCTTCTATACATGATCTCACAAAAGATTTTACAGAAATACACGTCTCTAGGTTAGCAAATGTCTTCAATTACATTTGCTTATGTTATTTAAATTAATAATTTAGTATTCACTCTTTCTTAAACTTTAAATATTTTCCTACAATAATATGCAATTAAAAACAAACCAAGGTAAAATTCCAACCCTACTTGAAGTGAACGGCAAATTCCTGTGCAGTCAGCAGTCTGAATCTTTCCTCATACTGAATTGGTTCCTTATTCCAAGAAGTAAGAAATCTCTCCTTTAATTAAAGAAATAAGTCATTCTGAAATCTTAATACACTAAGAAACAGTTCTGACAAAACACTGAAACTGTTCTTTTCATTTTTCATTCTAGATAGCATTACCTACTTATGTATTTACTTTTTATAAATATTTCACAAAAGATACAGAAAGTAGGCAATGCCTTTTGTATATAGATTAACAAATGGAAACAGTGACACATAATATCTAGAAAAAATGATGCTGTTAGCAGAAACTCTTGATTCCAGGTCCTTTTCTGCTTAACAAGGAAGACAACTTTGAGTTGCTGTTATAGGTGGCTTTTTTACGAGGAGTAGTAGCTGAGATCTAGCAGTGACTTAGGTTCAGCCGCTATCAAAGCGGCTTCCTTCTAGTCATTTCACTATGCCATGTTACTTTCGTGGTAATTTTGTCTTCCTTCCTCTCCTCCCACCTATCCCTGTTTGCTTTCAAGAGGTTTTGGGGTTTTCTTTTTAGTTTTATTTATATTCTAAAAATAGACCACCATAACTCTCTAACCCCTATCAATTATCCAAACAGCAAAGGCTTCCCAAATTCAGTTTTCATTTTAAAAGAATCCATTCTGAATGGGAATCTTTGTTCAGCACACTTCAAGGCGTCTGAATGTGTGGCAAATTGGATCAAAGAATCTCAGGTTGTATCTTCCTTTTAATATGTTGATGTCTTTATTCATTTTTGGAGGTTTGATTATCATCTGTTTCAGATCAGCCTGGTGGTAGAATCTCTTGATTTTACTTATACATTTTTTTTTTCCCATCTCAGGACAATTTACAGACTTTGAGCACAAATGTTAATTCATTATGAACATTTTTTTTTCCCTAGCCTGACATAAATTAATGCGTAGTTCAAAAGCGGCTTTATTATTAGCTACAAATCTGGGGAGGAGGGTGTTTTAATCCACTAGAAATTTTTCTAAACATAAACTCATAAAGATACCTGTATTAAAAACACACATTATCTTTTTTGACTGTTGGTAAGTTTCTGGTATTTACATGGCAATGTACGAAACTTCCTATCCAGAAAGGCCTAGAAGGAATGCATGCATTAAACTTACTTGTGTTGTTGTATGTTCTTTTATTTCCCATGCTGTAAGATTGTTACCAGCGCTTAGAATTCCTGGGAGATGCAATTTTGGACTACCTCATAACCAAGCACCTTTATGAAGACCCACGGCAACACTCTCCAGGAGTTCTTACTGACCTACGTTCCGCTCTAGTCAATAACACCATTTTTGCATCACTAGCTGTAAAGTATGACTACCACAAGTACTTCAAAGCTGTCTCTCCTGAACTGTTTCATGTTATTGATGACTTTGTACAGTTTCAAATGGAAAAGAATGAAATGCAAGGAATGGATTCTGAGGTTAGTGGTGGTAGAAAAAATGTGTTCAGTATCTGATTTAAAGCATGCCATTGGATCATTGAATTTCGGAGCATGATGCGCATTTTTGTAACGCTTTAGCCTTATGCACGTCGCAGCCAAAGAAGCAGGTGGCTCCCGATAATAAAACATTCAATATGCGGAATAAAATACAATCTTTGGAATGTTTAAAGTGAATAAAAACACTAAAAGTAATTAAATTGAAACCAGGTTTACCCTCCAGGTTTTTTCTGTGACACTTGATTTCAGTCAGTGTTTTACCTTAGTGTTTTTTTTTTTTAATCCCATGTTTTTCTTAATTTTCTTCACTAATTGACTAAAAACCTTACTATACCATGAAAATAATTGTAGCAAAGAGGTGCTAGGTCACGTAAAAGTGACTTGGGATAGGACATCAGTGCAACACCATGAACAACACTATCTTGGCGCAAAGCAGGGCTTATTTGATGTAGCGCACTGTGACAGAGTTCTGTGCTGATTTTATTCTGGATGATTTCTGCTGGAGCACACATCATCACACTATAATCCAGTGCTTGTTTGACATGCTCCTAAAGACTTTATTTCTGTTAGCCAGGGAAATATTATAAGCATCTTTCAAATAAACCACTTGAAAAATAATTTAACTGAACACTTGGAAATAGAGATCATTTCTGTGCTATGCAGGAAAGCTCATGATAATGAGCATATATTTGCTGGAGAATGGACTAAATCCAACTCATTTAAATGAGCTGCTCAGAAGATGAAAGCAAGGGCCTTCTGGGTCAAATTTGAACTAGGACTAGATGGACTCAGTTATCTTTTTTAATGTTATATAGCAGATTTGTCATCTTAAAAACTAATTTAATCTCTAAAAAAATAATCTATCTGAGAATACTCTAGCATAAAATAAACATGTTATCTTTAATAATTTCCTCTCTCTGATACGCAGCTTAAAATCTTGGGAATCAGAAGACTTCAGTGTGTGTATATGTGTTCACAACCCTTGCATCTGTCAAGGAGTGAAATTCGTATGTTTTCTGGGAAGGTTCAGAAAACAATGACTAACAAATATCATTGAAATTTAGATAGTATAAATTATTTTACATCGGAGAATCAAAGTGTGTTATCCTTATAATATTCTTCATGCTATAAGTAAAAAGTCTAGAAACTCATTTTAAGAGCTCATAGCAGTGATTTCTTGGCTTTGTTCAATTTCTGTTGTTATGCACAAAGATTGCCTCAAAACTTCCACAAAAGTTGCAACCAAATTGTAAGGTAGCTGTTTCAAATAAAATTCTTGTTTCACTCTCTCTATGCCTGCTCCTTATCTTGGTCTGGCACTGACTTACTGAAACCCTTATTTCATCACAGTTAATGCAGGAGTCTTTGTTTCAGCAGTTCATGCCAGCTAGACTGTTCTCCATGTGTGTCTCCGCGTCATCTGCTTTTCTTTTTTCAAATCTTACTCCTGAAACATCTGTTGTCCCTTGCTGTATAGCTCTTAATTTCTCTCTCCCTCTGTCATTTAAGTACTGTATAACTCTAAAGTGCCCGAATATGCACTTAGAATGAAACATACCATTCAAAATGTAGTTGAATTTGTTTCTTACCATCAGAATTCCTGTTTGGAGGGCATATAAACTAAGTGACTCCTTGTTTGATTTATTTTAGGTAGAAATACTGGGTGGGACTAGTTCATAAAGTATTGTGGTGACTATTAAAAAAAATGAAGACTTAGCATAGGCTTTTATACCCTGAACTGGATTTCACCCAATTGGAGTGAGAGCCTGGCCACTGAGGGAAGAGAAGATAGACAGACGCTTGTTTCTGTTTAGATGGAAGAGAGTAATGGTCAGACACTTTTTGTTTTCACATTGCTTTGTTTGCCCTTAGGTGGAAGTATATTATATGTATTTGAAATATGTTTTAGTAATGGAGTTGATTAATGCAAGACCTCTTGGCATGCACTGAAAGTTTATATGGGGAATAGACTATTATCTTAATTTAACAGTATAGAAGAGAACACTGCCTGCTTACATTAAAAGTACCTAGGAGTGCCTATAGTATACCATATTAACTTAGTCTGACGTTGCTGTTATCAGTTACTCATGGCTTATTTTACTAATACTTGTTCTGTACTTATCTTCTAGGGTAGAGGAGGTATGGGAAGGGTACATCCTGTTTTCTTCCAAAGCTTCCTTCTAGGAGTTAGTTAAAATATGAACTCTTTTTTTTTTTTTCTCCCTATTATGAATGGCTTTCTAATATTAACCGGTAGAGCCGAGTCTGTTTCTGATTGGGAAAAACAGACCTGTGGTGAAATCCTACAGAATTATTGCAGGAGGAATTCACAAAGCATATAAGGTCCCTGTATACAATGGTGTTTGGGGAATTTTTTTACATGTGAAAAATGATATATCCAACAACTTGATTTCATTGGGGAATAAAAGAATGATTTCACTTTGGAAAGTTGTCAATGAAAAACTTAAAGGAGGCAGCACAGGATAGGGTGTAAGAGAACTTACATTTCTGAAGATCTTTGTTTTATTTTAAAAGGAGCAAATGTCTCTCTCTTCTCCTCTCCTTCTCTTCCCCCCCGCCCCCCCCCCCCCCGGCTTTTTGTAATTGCAAACAGCTCAGAAGATCTGAAGAAGATGAAGAAAAAGAAGAAGACATTGAAGTACCAAAGGCCATGGGGGATATATTTGAGTCCCTTGCTGGTGCCATTTATATGGATAGCGGAATGTCTTTGGAAATGGTTTGGCAAGTGTACTATCCAATGATGAGGCCTCTAATAGGTATTGTCAGTTTTCAGAAAAAAAATAGTAATTAAGTATCATGTACTACGAAGAGAACAAAAATCAATTTTATTTTTTTAATAGAAAAATTTTCTGCGAATGTGCCCCGTTCCCCAGTGCGAGAGCTGCTGGAGATGGAGCCAGAGACAGCCAAATTTAGGTAAGAATAATTTTTTTTTTTTTGGTACACGCTGCTATAAAACATTTTTAAGCTATGTTTCATAAAACGGTGAGGATTTTTAAAGGTCACGAGTGACTTCTAATTTCTTCTTCACTAAGCACTTAGGGTGTTCTTTATATACACTGTTTTTTTCCCCCCAATTGTAACTTTCTGAGAAAAGTAATGACTTCTATTTAACTATACTGCTCTAACTTCAGTAGAAAAGAGAATGTAGGTCTCTTATTTCGCGTTAACTTGCCCAGGCAGTAAGTAATTTTTGTGTGTGTTTTTGCAGTCCTGCAGAAAGAACTTACGATGGAAAGGTCAGAGTAACAGTGGAAGTTGTAGGAAAGGGAAAATTTAAAGGTGTTGGCAGAAGCTACAGGATTGCCAAATCTGCAGCTGCAAGAAGAGCACTACGAAGCCTCAAAGCGAATCAACCTCAGGTCCCAAACAGCTGAGACTCCTCTTAGAAATAAATAAAATGGGGGGAAAAAGCAGACAAATAAAGCAAATTTTTAAATAAGTTGATGTTGAGAGGAACAAATTGAAGACAATTTAAAGTTTGTTTGATAACAGAATAGATAACAAAACATTTAATGTGTATAAAATTTTGGAACTAATTGTAGTTATAGTTTTTTGCGCAAACACAATCTTGTCTTCTTTCCTCACTTCTGCTTTGTTTAATCACAAGAGTGCTTTAATGATAACATTTAGCAAGTGTTCAGAATAATTGTTGTCAGGTCTTTTCATTTTACTTTACTGTCAGTACAGCTTTGCTTAGTGTTAGAAGGCCAGGGAGCTTATGCCTAATGCAGTTGCTAGATTTATATATAGTAATCTTGAAATTCTTCAATCTGTGCACTAGTGCCAGTCATAAAGCAGTTGGTAAACTGTACTGGATGATTGGGTATAAGAAAGAATAAGTGTGCCAGTATTGTCTTTTTTTTTTTTTTTCTCTCTCTCTGTCTCCATGTCATCTTTTTACATTAAGATGATATTCCCAATCATTGTTGCACTTATTTGTTAGGGACAGATTTTAATTGAAATGGCTGGCATGCTGGTGAATGAAATTTCAATTTCCTTATGCCACATAGTCTTGCATTTAAAAAAAAAAAAAAAAAAAAAGGTTCTTGCCTTAAAAATAAATAAACCCTCATTAATAATCTTTAATTTCTGATCTTGTTTGGAATGAACTATTTTACATTCCCTTCATTTTGTTACTCGTTTTACAATGATACAGCTCTATATTTACAGTACAACTCATTACCATAGCTGTGACTTATTACAGGATTATAATAGAAGTTATTCATATATATGTAATTAGATTATTTTTAACAATTCAGAGGAGGTGGTTAGTCTACAGATTTTTTTTGTTTTTTATACCATAAACAATATATGGTCTTTTGGCTAAAATTCCAATTTTACACAAACCTGCAAGCTAGATAGTTCCAATACTGGAAACATTAATGAATAATTGCACAGTACAAACTGTCACTAACAAACTAACCGTAGACATATCACACCTAAAATATGCTGCAGATTTTATAGTCAGTTGGTTATGTATTTAACAAATGGAGCACCTTTAGACCTAGAGATATTTCCACGTAAATTTCTTACTGTACTTTTCAGAGTTGCATGCATATTTCACCTACCAAAGCTGTGCTGTTAAATGCCATGGAAGTTGATGTTTGAGATAAAACTGCCGTACTTTTGATACATCTGTGATTTAGGTCCTTAATTTAGAGAAACTAGCTCATTGGTGTTTTGGTCTACTTGGGGGTGGGGGGAAATCATACTTTTATGTTTTAGGCTTTGCCTATACTTCTTTAATTAGATTTTTGTAGGCACTCTTCACTTAAATACCTCAGTTCTTTTTTTTTCTTTTTCTCTTTCTTTCTTTTGTTGCATGCATTGTTTTTTTTTTCCTGTTTTGGTGCTATGTTTATATATTATGCTTGAAATTTTAATTTTTTTGCACTGTAACTATAATACCTCTTAATTTACCTTTTTAAAAAGCTGTGGGTCTCGTATTCCCACCAATATCAATAGAGGTTTGCTGCAATTTTGCCCTGTTTAATTATGCTTGAAGTTTGAGAAAGCAGAGCAAGGTGTTTAAATGTTTTCCAGTACAATAGTTTGAACTTGATGCTGTGTCTTATGTATTAAATTACAAGTAAATACTGTATTTCCTGCTTTTAAAACCCTATTCCTTTCCTCACAAATGCACACTAAAACAAAACAAACTGTCAGCTCTAGCTTTCTTAAAAAACAAAAAAAAAAAAAAGAAAAATGCCTTAGTGGCAAGGGGTAGGCATTAAGCTTTTCTGAAATACAATTTTCAAAAGTTTATATATATTCTATTTTAATTACTTTTTGTTTTACAAATTGAGCAGTTTTTGTATTTGGAAACAGCATTATTATAGTAGTGAAAGCAAGAATTCTAATGCTAGCTGGTAAACAAATTCTAGCATTTCTTTGGTACTCAGTCATGAAAAAGATATGAGGAAAGGACAAGTGTTTATATGTACAAAACAAGTGTAAATGAAATAGTAAAAACATGCAGACTAAATTTTCAAAGATGAATTGCTTTGCTGGCTATTTAAAAATTGCTGATTTATGTTATAGCTATTTCTTCATCATAGGAGTGAAATTTCTTAGGGAAAATTCATGATCGTTAATGTTAACAATTCTGTATTTCCGGCCAGAGATCAATTAGCAGATAAAATCAGACCAAGTCTTAAATAGTTTTAACTACATTATGAACAACTGTAAAATTTAAAACTTAGTCCTTTAACGCCTAAAATTTCTTACTGATTGTTAGAAGGCTATAGATTCTCAGGGGTTTCAGATAATGGTTAGGAGTAAAGTGCTGCAGAGTTTTGATGCAATGAAAACTAACTGAATTTGTTCTGTATTTCAGAATCGTTTAATGATCACTTCATTACTAGATAAAGCCTATGAATTGGAAATTTGAAATGTGTAGTGGCTGACTATAAAGTAGTTTCTGCTGCTGATGTATTTTAAAATGTGTTTTAAATGCCGCATTTTTTTCCAGTGTGACCTCATTGAAATACTTTGTATCCTTTGAGATAAAAAAAGACATATGAATTTCCATGTCGTACATCTGTGTGTTTTACCCTTCAGTTGATATGATTTTGATATTGAACAATGTATGCTATTAAAGACCTAAATCTGATCATTTGAAGGTTGGGATAGAAATCACTTGACATGCTATAAGCACAAGTGGAAGCGGACTGTTGCAACCCATCTTCAAAAGCAACCACACAGGCTCCTCATAAATAGTGTGGGGGTTAGTTGGCATGAACCTTGTTTTTTTTGTTTGTTTTTGTTGTTTATCTTCTTAGTCCTATTATACTGTACTTTAAACAGTCCTCCTAACTATGCTGCGTTTTTATTTTTATGGCTTTTTTTGCGCTGTTCTGTTCATGTAGCACAAATAAGCATTGCACTTGGTACCATGCTTTACCTCATTTCAAGGAAAAAAATGCTTAACAGAGAGGAAAAATGTGGTTTGGCCTTGCTGCTGTTTTGATTTACTGAATTTGAAAAAAAGATAATTATAATGCCTGCAATGTGTCATTTACTTGCACAACTTAAATAGGTCATTTGTAATGTCTGTGGCATTTTTACTGTATGTGGAAAAATACAACAAAGATGTGTAACAAAACTCTTGATTGTATTTTAAAACTATTGTTTTTTTATGACATCATTTTTACTGTTATGTGAAGTACTTAAAATTAGAATGACCTCTGACACTCCTGTAATTATCTCTGAACAAACCAACATATTATGCATATAATGTAGTTTTTGCAAGAAGACAGCCTGTAGTAATTTGGTCAACCTCAACTAAGTCTCCACTCGTTCTGAATATTGAGTGCCCAGTAGTGACTTCTGAAGTGTTTGTTCAGCTTGATGCTGCTAAAGTTCGTACAGAAAAAGCCTACTATTTTTTAGTCTCATTACACAATAGTATATTTTAACTGTAGAGTGTAGAACTTAACAAGAATCCAGACCAATTTTGGTGCTGGGGCGGAATAGAATGCCGGCCCAGTGATGAGGTGCCAGATCCTCAGCTAGTGCAAATTGATGTAGTATTATTTTAATCTGTAGAACTGCATTGGTTTTACATATCTGAAGCTCTTGTGCTTATATATATGTATATTTTATATATATATATATATATATATATATGTTGCAGAGTTTGGGTTTTTTCTCCTTATAAGTAAATATAGAACCATCAACTGGAAAATGTGGTTTTTATGTTGCTGCATATGACATAAGTATGTTACATGCTGCATTCATATAGAAAATAGAAAATCTTTGCATCGCAGTGTCAGCAGCACATATAATCTGTGAAAATGACAGATAGCTTTGTGATCTGCTGTGATATTACACTTGCCTCTGACAGTGTTCTGGGTTTGTATGTTTCGGGTGGGGTTCCCTCAAAAGACATTCTCATGGAAATCTCTTATTTATTACATGAGTAAAGTGAGAGGGATTTTGCATTTCGGTACTTAATTACTGACATTGATCCTTTTTAAACTGCTCTAATTTTCAAGAAGTTAAAGTTAAATTTCTTTTCTTTCATATTAGGTTTAAAACTTTGAACACTACAGTTCATCACCATGAAATGTAATCTAAATATCAACTGTAACTCAATCTGAATTAAGTTAGCAAATATCTAGAGGTCATTGTAGTATACTCCACTAGCAGTTAAAATTAACTTCTGTCAAAGCTAACTACACTTTTTAAAATAAATTTTATCTAATAAATCCCTTGGGTTTCTTCCCTCTTTTGTTTGAATGGCAACCACAGACTACTTTAATTGCTTTGTAGATGCACTCAGAATTTACTGCAGCAGCAAGTTATAGAGAAAAAAAATGTTTGTGAACAAGAATTGGAAATTGCAGGCATTTTTATTGTAAATAGTTTGACTGAAAAGATGGTTAAAATCAAGTAGAATGAATAACATTGTAGAATGAATAATGAATAATTTGATGGACAATAAAATACTTACCATCACATGCTGCAGCTGTCTTTAAGGGACATAAAATGTAATTCATTCATACTGTAATCATGCTGCAGAAGTTTGCAATCTGCACCTTATGGATCACAATTACCTTTAATAGTTTTTTGTAATAATTGTAGCTGAGTATATCTCCAATAAAGTTATGGTCTGTTCTGCTTGTAGTGTCTTTTTTTCTTTTGCTTTTAGTTCCTATTAGTCTTTTCAAAAATCTTTGGTACTTTACGACAATTTACTTTTCAATCTTGGTAATTAAAATAATTATGAAAACATTATTTCTTAGCCTTATTTAAATACAAGCCTACTTGTCTCCTTTCTGTGATGAAAGGACTATCTTAATAGCTATGTAAGAATATTCTTAAGGGACATGCATAATAAGATTTGATCTGTGTTGACCGTTATACCTGCAAAATTTCTGTTGAAACTGGGAGGCCACAGAGCACAAGGGCTGAGAAACACAAGTTTGATTGCACAATCGGCACAAGAATAACATCTGTAAATCTTTGCTAATAGTCCCAAAATTAATGAAATTGTTTTTAATTACTACTTTCCTTTTATGTTTTCCATTAGTATTTTGCTTATCCTGAATATCAAAAATGTTTTTACAGTTTTCTGACTTTTGCACCAATGTCACGTGTCAGTGTTTTAAGGAGACAAGACCTACCAATCAGATCAGAGCTCTTTCTTCTAGAAAACTTCCCAATGCAATCAATTTCTTGATATCTGCAATTGGCGTTTTCCACTACTCTATGGTTTTTGTTTTTTTTTTTTTTTTTTTAGATTACAGAGAAAAGCATAGTGAGCTGCTAGTAGGTGTGGTATTGCCTTTTTATGGGACTTGGAAGAAGGCCTGATTGCCCAAGACTTGCAACAGCATTAGTTTGTTCTTTGTCTCAGCATTAGTGAAGCAAACAATTCTCAGCTGAGAATCCTGAGGAAAGCTTATGGGCTTTCTACTGTGTCATGGCTTTTTTTTTTTTCCTCTAGGTTACACTTTGGCAGTGCTGCTGAAAGCCCTTTAAACTCTGATATGTAGGCTAGTAAGGAATGAGGGCACTGGTCCCCATGTTCTAATAAGTTGGTCAAATCAGTAAACTCCATTCCCAAAAATGTCTATAGGCGGGTGTGCCTGAAAAAGAACAATTTAAAATATATTTGTCATAATCTTCATGTTCGTTCTGCAGGAGTAAGAGGTGGGGTTGCCACCAAACTTGCGTCTCAAAGAAGTGATCCACCCCATGCTATGTAGTAATATGAAGCATCCAAAGTTCTCCAGAAAGCCAAAGTGTGAAAACAATAAAATATTTCTGACTCAAAAGAGGTTGACTCTCTTCTTTTGCTGGTTTGAGAGCATCTGAGTAATTCTGATACTTAGTACATTCGCAAAATAACTCTATGGTATGTAAAGCTAAAGGTTGGCCATTTTTAAGTCTGACAAATGAAGATACTGCTCTTCTCCAATCGATTCTCTGGAAAAGTTAACCTTTGGGGTACTAAAGCTAGCATCAAGATACAAACATACAAGATAGTAACTATCTGTCATCCTGACAAACCTCAGTGGTGAGTAGGAATTGAAAAGAAAGTGCCTCTGCATCTATCTAAAAGAGTTTACAGTAACTGATTCCTCACGCTTCTTAATACAGGAATACACGTCTTATAACTACATCAATAGAGCTAAGATAGGTATTTAGTTAGCTACTATTCTTAAAACCATACAGAAGAAAGGAATTTTGAGTAAAAACTGAAGGCAGTAAATTCTTGAATAAGCTTCTCCTGAAAAGAGGTAAAAACTAATTGTAACTTTGAGTCTAAAAACGCATAGGAGCAGAGTTGGTGTTTGGCTGGCTTCCCCTAACTCTCCTGCTAGGGTCTAGATGCAGGATCAGTTCCTCAGAGGAAATCTCAATGTCAGTGAACACAGGTAATATTGACGTGTGACTTATTTTTCTCATAGCTATGACTATATCCTTCCTTATTGTAGAATATGGACAAAACTTTCCTTTTGGTGAGTAAAATAACCAAAGACCTTCCATATGTTATGAAAACACTATCTTTTACTTTACAGTTAAATGCTCTTCTACTTACCTGGCTTATACTCATTATCTTTTTTTGTTGGAAGGCCCTTACAATTTTCCTCTCTCAACTTGAAAATTTCCTGTAGTTTTGGCTTCCCAGTCCAGCTCCCACTGAAGTCACTGGGAAGACATCCACTTGGGCTCTGTAATTTGTGTTCTTTTTAACTTAATGCAAAAGTCCTTCAGATACAGTAAATGTAAATTCCAGATTTCAAGTGGAAGTTAAGCAATATACAAAGGCAATCTGTCATACTTTGCTTTTATTTTACAGGCCCTTAAGTGTAAAGGGTGTCATGTTAGCTAGATGTTGTCTTTTGAGGCAAGCCATTTATTTTGGTGAATATTCAACTATTTGTTCCATTTTCTTGTGCCAGGTGGGAGATATTTAGAGGGGAGGAACACAGCAGATCTTCCTCAGAGCTTTTATTAACACCTATGATTCTTCAGCTAACTTCAGGTGTGCACACTGCTGAGAGCTGCCTTTGGGTTGACTCCCACCTGTTTCTTCTACTGTCATTGAAGACACTTCCGCACATGCCGGGCACCATTCAGTTTACCTTAAGGGCAATTTTAAAATAGGTGAGAGAGGGGTCCCTTCCTCCCCACCCAGTGCCTGGCTCTCAGCTGAGCAGATGAATCCTAGCTTCTAGCTATATGCTGAAAATATTCCACTCAGGAAAAGTGATGGGGCAAGGAGGAGAAGATGTTTCTGCTAGCTGCGGTATGGCCAGTGAGGCACTAGTTACTCCAGACAGGCTCACGTCCATCTCTTGCTAAGGTAAGGACAATTCCCCCTGTGGTCTACTGCCACTTGGCCTGAAGCAGCGGGGTGAGTATGAACCATTACAGCCATTCCAGTATTTGCAATAAATTAATGCTAAGTTTGTGGACTTCACTTACCTCGCTCTGAAGCAGTGAGTTACGTGAAGGGACTATAACATCATCAGTCCAGTCTCCAACTGTATGTTGTTTTAAGAAAGTACTTTTCATATAAGTACTTCAGTGTCAATGTGGCAGCAATTTTAGGGTACAATTTTTGCCTGTTTTCTAAATGAGAATCTGTGCAACACAGGCAGAGGAACAGCTTCAGTTATTAGGAGCTGCCTCAGTTCATAAATACTAAAACATAACCATCATTATGTATATAGATGCCATTCTATCTAGGTATACACTTTCATATTCTTACGCCACAGGTATCTACACTAGTCATTTTTACTTCCACGTTGTTCAGTCTCCAGTAATAGGAATTTAGGTAAAATCCTGATTTCAGAACAAAACTCTCCCTGAATTAGGTAGAGCCTCAGCATCTTGACCACTAAGATCTACCGTTTTCTCACACATCCATAGTAATTAATAGTGTTTTCGAAGTACAAATTTTAAGTAGAGAAATTACTACTTTCAGGGTGATTTTAACTGGAATAGCAGGGACTTATATTCCTGCCAGCAACACTCATCACCTTCCTCTCAGCTTTACATAATTGCGTGTGCTCCAGGCAAAAGAGATCTCATTGTATAAACAAGCATGGTATGGGCAGCCATAGGAGACCATGCTCACTGACTGTCTAGCCAACTGGCTGTGGTGCAGGGCCATGCCTGCAAAGAGCTCACTTAAACAAGGGCAAAAGTTCCCCAAGATTCTGCCCCAGCAACTGTCTTTGAGGTTGCTGGTGGTGGAGACAGGAAAGGGTGCATGATACCTGGGGAACGTAGCAACTGTTTTATCTTTGGCCGAATTCCTTTGTCGAGCTTTAAAAAGTTGCTGTTTCTGTGGACTCTATCAGCTAAATGGGCTTTTGCATTTGAGTACTGGATGCTGTGTGCTTGTGGAGGGCTTGTTTCCCAAAGGGGTCTGGTTTCCCTAGCAGATACAGAAAGGCAGAGGGCAAGGGGAATTGAGACCTTCCTGATCCACCTTGCAGAGCTGAATTAAGTGCACAGTCCTTGGGTGTGTGCATAGCAAGGGCACCCCTAATTTTACTTAGGATTTAGTTACAAGCCACTAAATTAGTATGGAAGAACCATACAGCAACCTCTGTAGAAGGTACATTGGAAAGTAATGTTGTTTTATTGGCAATTTAGGTAAGGTGAAAGTTACTTAATGCAGCAGTTAAATACCTCCTAACAGAGCCTATGGCATATCAGCTACAGGAACAAAAGTAAACATTAGTATAGAATCTATACTAGTTATATAGGAGCTGTTTTTTGTATAGGATACAATGTGTTGATGTGTGTCAGGGAATCCTGGAAATGGCAATGAGACTGAGGTAAGGAATGATGGGGGTCCTGCATAAAAGCTTGAGGTGTATCAACAAATATAGAAAGTTGTAGCCTGGAAAAACTAAGGAAGAAGTGCCAAGACTCAGGGATAGCTTAAAAACAGAGGAAAGGGAACAGACCTGGGCAACTCAGCTGATAAATCAGCTGCCCAGAAAGGAGTGAGTCTCATGGAGGAGAGACAGACAGTGGTGGAAACATGCAGAGCCGAAGTTCACTTATTCAAGCATCAAGCTTTAAGTAGGAGGGACGGGGAAGAATGAAGCCAGCTGAAGGAATCTTACAAAAATCAGAGAGGTAGAGCACAGCCATCAGGCTACTGCAGAAGTGTCTTAGTAGTTTTCACCATATGTAGCACACCGTAAGCTTCAATTGACCCTGAAGATGTGACTTGGTCCTCTGAAGTCCAGAACAAGTCTTGCTGTCCAGAGGCCATCTTGCCCTGAACATTGCCTCCTCCCAAGGCAACTGTGAGTTTGTGATTGTTTGTGCAAGGTCACCTCCATGTGGACTCAAAGTCTTGACTACAATGGTGAAAACTGCCTTGCATCCAAAGCAAACCTGCTGCCAAGAAGCTTGTGGTGAGAATTGCTGTGGCCTGTGTGCTGTGCTAAGAGTAAGAGTACAGTTTCTGTGGCTGGTTAAACATCAGAGAAGTGCCAGCCACTTCAGAGTCAGCAGGAATGGTAAAGATTGTGCTTGATAGGCTGGAAACTGTTTTTGCTGTCAGAGATAGGAGTCCAATTGCGGCCCCCTGGCATCACTCATCTTAAAATTCTTTAATGATTTTCACCTCACTGTGAGTGCTCATATTGAAGGCTATGTTTCCGTATCCCCTACACTGGCATAATCTTCTATCTTTTTTGAAAAAGCAGCTCTGCCCTGAGCCTTCACCCAAATTATGCGGCTTAAACTAAAGAGAAGCAATTGCAGCTTAGGGTTTTAGTTGTCTGGTTGAAGTCTAATAGGCAGGACTAAGTCCGTTTGTAGTTATTTTCAGTGGACAGCTTTAAGCTTTTTAACCAGCAGCTGATCCTCCTGCAAAGCTAAATCTAACCAAATGCTCAGAAGAAATGGACACCTCACCATGATCAAAGAGGTTCTGAGAAGTTTCTGAGTGAGGCCAGACTGAAGAGATTCAGTGCTGACTTGAAGCCATAGGAGGTTATTTTGGCTCCCGTAGAAAGCAAGTATGAAGAAGTAGATGGAAGCTGTGATTACAATCAACCCCGGAACATGAACATTTTTCAACAGTCTGTGTTATAGCAGCCTTTGATGGCCAAGTTCTAACTGGATCAATGGCCTAGCCATAAATCTACACATTTGCCTGATTTTTCTCTTACCTCGCGTTATTTTTGGACAATTTTGCTCGGCTGTCTGCCACACAGATCTCCAGTCAGTTGGCCCCTGCCACTACATTATCCTTTGGTTTCCTGGAAGTGCAGCTGGGATTATCTTCTGGGAATCTGGAGGATTTAACGTGGCGATGCTAGAGACTAGAAGTGCTGTGGGTTATGCTGGACACCCACATCCCAGAGATGGCAGTGCAAAGGCTGCAGCTGAGAGCTCGACTTCCCTAGCAATCAGAGGCTGCACTGTGCAGTGAGGCAGAGCCTTGTTTCACAACCTACAGAGCCCGCAGCCCTATGGGGAAGGGCAGAAGCCTGTAGCTTGGACCAGTGGCTGGGACGACTCACTGGTGACAGCTACTGCAAGGGTGCCTTGGATCAGTGCATGTCCCAGTGAGATTGACTACACACCTCCCTAGCCTGTAACTGTGGTTATGCTTTTTATATTACGCTCTGGAGATGTAGGTATAATTTTCTCCACTCCCTGTCCCAAGCCATCTCTCCGGACTGTCAGTGTTTATAACCGTTGTGTACAATTATTCTGTTCTGCTAACCCACGTTCCACCCCAGAGGCAGCTGCATTTCCACAGCGAGTGAAGCAATTCCTGTACGTATGATTTTAAAGTGCATTAGGATCCTTTGGGAGAGAAGGTGCTATTGTACAAGTACAAGATATTATTAAAACAGGAATCTCTGTAATGGGTGATAAATTTTGATACTGTATGTTTAATATAATATGACGGTTGTAAATCCAGTGAATTACCATAGGTATTTGCTATGCAGTGTGTTTATGAATTGTTTGGGCAGGTGTTTTTCAAGTCCCAGTTTTTCACACAAAATGTGAATTATAGGATAGTTTAATAATATTCCTTACTGGACTCCAATATGCTACAATTAGCTGCGGAAGTGTTATCGCTTATTGACTGAACTTGGTTTGCTTGATAATTTACTTGATATATAAGCAGGTGAATGAAAAACAGTGCAGAAAAAACTTTTAGATCTGTCTTTAATCTCTTACAAGCAGGTATCTTTTAAAGTAGCAAAAATCAAAAGCTTTAGTATTGTCTAACAGTATTTTACATGTGCTTCCATGTATGTTAGAAGCAGTTTATTTTGATTCCAGTGATGAAATTGTTCTCTAAAAGTTTATATTTAATAGTTGTACTATTAATATTTATTGATGTGAAGGGATATCTGTACTGCACATGTTATTTGAATCAAATCTTGCTTGATAGTTTTCAAATCAGGTCCAAAATAATGTAATTTGGGATTACATAAGGCCAGAATTTCTTATTTGTATTTTTTACTGTCTTCCTTATAAAAAAAGGCTTATAAGATCTTGGAAAAATTTTCCCCTCTTCTGAAGAAGAGAGAAGAAATCTACTCCGTTATTCCATCTGCTTTTGTATTACAAGCTGAATCTCATCTTGAGCTGACTTTACACCTAACAGTACAGCAGTAAACTATCCAGAGGGATTGCAGGGTAGAGGTTTTAAAAAGTAGTGATGGAAGAACACATCTTCTCAATCATTATAGGATTTTGGGAGTGTAAATTCACTTGTCATTAGTATTATTAATGCCTATTGCTAGAACTCTTTGGGGTTTGGAGCCCTTTGCTTATTACACTTGCGTAGGTGTTTGCAGCCCTGGGGATTTGTTATGACTTACACACCTCCATAAAGGTTACTGGCGCTTTCCAGGCAAGTGAGGCTCAGGGCTGGGTTTTTGGAGATGCTGCTCCCACTGCTCCAGCTGACGCCCACGGTGGCTGAAGGCGCTCGGCATCACAACTGGGCTTTCCCAAGCCCCATCCCACAGTGCCGCGGGCTCCGAGATGCAGAGCATGCTCGTGCCTCACCAAGCACCAAGAGCTGGGGAGCTCGGCACTGCCAGGATCAGGCCCTTCGGTAAGCGTAGCTGAGCCTCACTAGTGCAGCGTTACAAGGCGGTAGCTCAGATGGAGGTTTACCTAAACGTTTTGTTTCCACTTGACTTGAATAAGGAACGTGTTTGCAGTTCTCCCCCTCCCAACACTCTGACTAGTGTCTATGTAAAAGCTGCCCTTGGCCCCAGACGATGTTTGCGTTTCATAATTAATGCTGAACTCGACTTGAGGCAGATACCAAAGGACAATTTTTTAAACAGATGTTGCAGGTCACTTGTAAGTTATTTGTCAAATAAGTTTCAGAACACAAGCCGCTGCTTTTGCCATTGTAACCAAAGGCGTATGCTGTTCAGCAGCAGTAATTACAAAGCCAGGGCAACGCAGGGAAAATTCATCTTATTTAAAAGTGTTTTAATGTCACCAAACAGCTTGCTATGCCATTAGGCAAGTTTTGCTAGACACGTTCAAGTTGAGGGTTTTAATTTGTTTGAAGTATTCTCTAAAACAGAATTATGTTGGAGTTTACATAAAATGAGAGAATGACATGAAAAGTTTTAACTTAAGCAGCAAAATATAAAGGCTAATCTTATTTAAAAGTAATATGTGTGTCTTGATTGAGTGCCCAGATACACTCAACTGGGACATTTTAGTGGAATCGGTTCTAAGCTGTTACACTGAGTTATACGGAGTAGGTTTTCCTGAGCTCACATTGCCAGACCTGAAATACTCTTGTGGCTGCATTTAATAAAGAAACGAAAGTCTTGGGTAAGGGGATATGATTTTTTATGACAGAAGGAATGCAAATAACTTTTAGTCTCATTGCCTAGACCGGGTTTGGTCTGATTTGATGGAGTTTAATAATGACTTATAACCTGTGCTGACAATGTGCAGACCCGCACAACGTCATTTAACTCATTTATTCTGCTTGCTGTAAAAACAAAGAGATGGCAAATAAATATATGGAAAGTTCATTGTTTGTCAGAGGGCCCAAGCCAAAAGTTTTCAGTGACCTTTTAAAATATGGTCCCAGGCTAGTACTAAAATGTCTGTCACTCAGCGCACACACTTGCACAATTTGGCCTTTTAACCCGTGCATCTTGTTTTTCTCTCTTTCAACTGGTTGTATGAATTTCAAATCAGCTGCAGCTATTTAAGTTTTTGCATTGGAGGATTACTGTAAATTGCAGTCTGACAATTACAATGTACAGCGCACAGGAGAGTTATTAATGGATAGGCCTACTGATGGCCTTTCAGCGCTGACTAGGGCCTGGTATTCTTCACTCATAATTAGATCCAGTGGTTGAGGCCTATATGGATGAGGCAAAGGAGGGGGCTGGCTGTGGAACGCCACTTTATCAGAGGAAGATATCAATTGATCATAGATAGTTACTATCGGCAATGTCTAAATCTCTAATTCACCTTCTTCTTAATGACTTGTATTGGCTTAAGAAGCTAAGTTGTTTGACAGCATAGAGCTCAGCTGACAAAGCTGTGCAGGTGGTTTTAATAGAAGATTTCTGTTGCTTGAGATTTTACTAAAGACAGAGCAACAGTTCAACAGACACAATAGAGGCTAGTAAAAAAACCCAGTCTGTTGCACTGCTCACCGAGAATACCAATAGGACTCAGGCTGAAGTTAACCACTGCTTCCATTCATTTGGCACTTTTTTCTTTACAAATCCTGCTCAAGGGTTTTCTCTAAGGCTTCAATATTTATTTTAAGGAATGAATCTTATGTGGGCATGAATTATATTTGACAAATGAAGACTCTTTGGGGGGGGAGGGGTTACCGCCCTATGAAAAAACATTTTCCAGAACACATAATGTTTCTCAAAAATTAAATATGTCTTTTAGGGCAAAGAAAGAGTCAAATGCCCAGGAAGCACTACTAAGCTGTATGAAAGTTGAAGATAATGGTCACTTACCATTGATTAAAAAAAAAAATAGTAAAATGACTGCGGGTAAAGTGCTTAGATTAGACATGGCATCTTAAACCAAAAATTCAACTTTTTAGTGAAGTAACCCAAGAGGCAATAGTTTTGTGCTTAGATTATGACTGTGTAAATCCAATAAGAGATGGGCACCTAACTCCCTGAGGCTCTGATGACCTAGCTCTGATCCTTTCTAGAAGGATTACAACCACCTGCCGGGAAGTTTTCTATGTAGTGAAGTTTGTAGCCAATCTGATGTTCACAGTATGTCCCAGAGGTTTCTTTACTATTATTATTTAGATTATGTATACCCATGGTGACTGTAGGTTTGAGTCTGTTAAGGCCTTTTCAGGGTAAACACTTGTTTAAAATCTTGTTCTATTCTCTTAACACATATTGAAGTAAAATCTAATTGAGTAAATCACTGGCATAGACAGAACTTTCTGTTGTTGTTCTTAAGGGAGAGCTCAAAAGAAAATCAGGTCTGTGAGATTTTGTATTTTAGCTTTGAGTGTAAACATACTTATCAGCATGCTTTTTAGCCACTCTGGAACTAGCAAAGCTGATGACCCTTCCGGTTTCTCTACCAGGTTCATGATGTCACTTCCAATACCACTTCTGAATTTGTATCACAGTTTCTACTTATGAGAACTAATTTGCCATTTGCACCCACTGGGCTTGCAACCCATCTCTGTATGCTACGGATTTGCAGCTCCTAGGTCAGGGACTACTGGCCTGAAGTATTGGGAATAAATATGCCATGCACCTGTAATGTGCTCTTATCTCACGGTCTCAAGGTGCCTTTGAAACATGCTAATTACAGTTCATGAAGCTCTGAGTGTTATTATGCCTATTATATAGAGGAGAAAACACAGGCAGTAAGAAATAAGTAACTCTTTCAAGAGGCATAATTTGTTAAATAGTTTTTAAAGTGATTTGCCCAGATAAGGATACAGAATGAGCTGAAGAACAGATGGAAATCCTGACTCTTTGAAGCTAATAGCGAAACTCCCGTTGGCTTCAATCTTGTCAGGGAGTCAATGGCATAATTTTTGCTCTATATGAGGATAGTATCCAGGATCCCAAGTCATGGATGAGTTACCATATTATTATAAGCTTTCCTCATGAAAATGAGAGAATTTTGGAACTTACTCAGGTCCTAATTCAGGAAATGGTGCAAGCATCTACTGAAGCACACCTTTGCTCAAGAAAATTTAAAGATTTGGTAGACCCGGTGGGCTTCAAACTGCTTCTAAAAAAAACTGTCAAAGTTGGCCGAGGTGTGGAGTCCTTTCTCACCTGCTTACAAGGCCCATTCAGGCCACGCAGTACTGGGAAAGGCTTTCCAATAGAAGCTCTTGATATACTTTAGGAAACCGAAGAGCATTAAAAATCAGGACAAATAGGGAAAAAAATAATATTTCTAGGGATATATCTCAGCCTTGGTACAGGGGGTTAGCTTATGACCTATTCTAGTGTTGTGGGCTCTATTGTACTTATAAAAAAAAGCCCAGCACACATTTGGGGGACTTCCTTGGCAGCTGAAACTTTTGTCACTGTTGTCAGGATCTGAGCTACCTAGCTGCGGGTGCCAATGTCACCCTGACCTTAATGTGGATGTACCAGCAGAAAGCTGACTGGTGCCGAGGTGGAGGGAAAAGCCTTCTCTTTACTACTAGGGAAAAGCAATAGCATGGTGATGGCAGTGATCTTCCACCCTACATGTGTCTATTCAGCATGGGACCATGTGGGTTGACCTACAGCTCATTTTTTCGAACAGATGGATAGGTCACCCCTTTGTTATAAAATATATTTTTATTTTATAGTTGCCTGTGTTTACACTCTTAGACTTCTGCTTTTTAAGCAGTCATGCACAGGGACAGTTTCTTCATTCATGTTTTGTACAACATCTTGTGCAGTGAAAAACTATCACTGTCTGACATCTGCTGATACTATTATTCATTCACAAATGAATAGCAGTGATGGGTGCACCCAGTACATCACAGAAAGGTGTTTCCCTTCTATCCCATGTCTTCTGCAAGCTGCCACATGTTAGTGTTGGGGCAGGCCTGAGTCTCAGCCATGCAACTCAGTCTGCAACTACTTGCCAAAAAGGCAAAAGTTAAACTTTTCACTGAAGCTGAGGACAACTTTGGCACCAAGAATCAAGCTCATTCCCTTTTCCTCGCTGTCAGTCAGTCAGTCTTTTTTTTTTTTTTTGAGTTTTCTTTAAGTACGGGTTGGAATGCTTCAATTACTTTATTTTACTTTACCTGTGTTCAAGGACTTGCTGAAAGAATCATTTTGGATGCAAAGGCCAAACCTTGATCATTCAGCCCTCAAAGGTGACAGTTTTGGCACATTCTGAGTGTTCAAAGCAGGAGGGGGGATGCATTCTCTACCCTTGTAGAAAGGGGAACCTCTGTCGATTTGGTCAAGCTTTGCTCATTTACACAGAGAAGATAGGGCCCAACTATTTGTTCTATAATGGTTTCCATAAGAGGCATCTCAGCTCTCAGCTCAGCCCCCCTAATATTGTGTGTGGTGTGAATAATCAACCAGTCTGTTAGCAATTTTGTGCAAGCCTGTTAGTACCACGGTTTGGTCAGCTGAGTTTCACAGAGAAACTTCACTGGAGTCATTCTGTTGTTCACAGCCACATCGCTCTTACAGTTCATGCCTTCCTATGGGACGATTTTCCTATACTGAAGCAGCTGATACTGGGTAACTCTTCCCCCTTTTTCTCTGGTCGAAATGGGGTGCATGGTAGGCAACCTTATTCTACCAGTGTGCCCATGAATCAAGACCCGAGTATGAATTTTTGTGCATTGACATGTGTATCTATACCTTATTCTTCTTCCCTGAAGTAAAAAGGTTTTTTAATTTAACCTTGAGTGTAGATGTTTATCAATTGCATGTCAAACCATCTGATGACAAACTAAAGAAAACAACCAGCTCCACAGCTTCTGACGTTAAGCACTGCTGTAAAAAACATTATTATGAATAACTGACTTCTGTCTTCGTGGTGCCTTCATCTTTTTATTCCTTTCTAAAACAAAGTCTGTTTTGACTGCTTTGCTATACTGTTAACAGACAGATACACTCAAAATGTTGGCAGTTATGTTAAAGGCTGGATTAATATAGGTTTGTTATTTTACTAACATATCCAAAGATAAATACTACTGAACTCCACCCTTCAACTGCGAATCAGGTTGTAAATCAGCCCTTTTTTGTTGTTTTTAAAGTAGTTTAGGGGCTTTAAAATGGTATTTAACATTATTACAGTCTGCTTGAATATCGTACAATTTCTAACTATTTTTTCTTTATATCCAGTTTTCTGCCGCTCAGAAGCTTCTACAGAAAAAAAATAGTCATTACTAATGCCAAGGTATAACAGATGTGCTTATAATGTTCTTAATGACTGTTCTACCCCAAGTATTTAGGTGCCATAATTTTTAGCTTACTAAAAAAACTCATTTTCACAAGTCCTGAGGGAAAGAACAAAAGCCAGATTTTCAAAATCTGTCCTGTTATCTTTGAGGCTAGAATAGGTGAATCTGGCCTTGCTTCTTTCACTAAGAAATCTCCAGTACGTGCACAGCTGGCTGTCCTTTTTCTGGAATAGCCTTCCATAACATAGCACTAAGGTTATGGAAAAAATATTCTGCATCTGGAAATATGAAAGGAAATGGCTACTGGGTCAGGAGCCAGTAGTTCTGGTGCTAGCACGCATTTAGTCACATCCATCAGGCACTCCATGACCTGTGAAAATTATATCCTAAAATATCCCTGTTTATTTGTTTCTATTTTGAAAATGGGGTTTCTGGATTTACTCTCTTCCTTCAAAGTCAGAGCAATGTAATCTGACGTTAAAGGAAACCGTAGTATGTGCAGATCTTGTTAGTTTCTTGACTTATTCTAAAAATAGGGCCCTCCTATCCATTAAGATAAGATTGAAATGCTGGTGACATTAAGCACTGCTAATAGCTTTAGTGTTGTGGTCTCCAGAAAGAAGTCCATCCTGTCTAGCAGGGATATTGTGTCTGGTCTTTTAGACCTCCATGGGAGACTCTGTTCTACGCTGTGTCACCTTCCCCTCGGTACTTGTGGCTACTGTCTCCTGAGGGAGAAATCCAGGGAACCTACAGTTTCAGAGCTCTTGTGATAAAGTTTATGTTCCCTGGAGTACAGATCTTATTCTATTTCATCTTTCCCTCTTCTCACTTCATATTTTGTCCCTGAAAACCCTCGTGCTGTTTGTTCTCATTTTCTTTGCAAAGCTCCCTTTAGCTGGACTCTGGCTGATTCTTGCTTTCCCCTTTGCATCCTGACCCTTCAGCTGGAGAGTGCCTGTAGAAGTAATGCAGTGCTCCCTATGGTGGTGCTCAGCTATGGACCAGCATCCTCTGCTATGCAAACTCAGGCTTTCCGGCTATGTCAGAAGGCAGTTTACGGTTTCCTAAATGTAGAGACTAAAAAGTGAAAAAAGTTATGATTTCTCAATGTTTTTAAGCTAGCCTCTGTGTAGGCTGTTGCCGAATGCTACCTTCCTGCCCTCCCCACCTGTGCCAGATGAGGGAACTATCCCCATGGTGGCATATCTTTGGAGATTTCCCTGTTCCTAGTCATATAAGTTTTCAGCTGGATCAGGTCCCTCATCTACCTACTGCATAGTTTCAGGAGCACAGGCATCAACACAAAGGAGAAGATAGGACTGCTGACAGCAGAGAAAACGCAGGCTAACACCTATCTGTGCTTCCTCTGATTGCAAGCTGCTGCTGAGAGCCCTGGCCATGTGTTTGCACCCTGTGTCTTCTATTACATCAAATATCAGAGCATGAACAGGGTCAGGTCGTGACCTGATGTATTAGTTACTCAAAGAGCTGATCTGTCTCTGTGAAGCCACGCAGTCCCAAACTCAAAGCAAGCAGCAGAAATGGATGACCATGAACAGGAGAGGCAAGGTAGGACCGCTGCGTTTAGAAGCAGTCAGTGGTTGGGTCAGGCTAGGTGTGGTGTGAAATTGAGCCTGCAGAGAGGAAGATCAAACTACCTTCTCAGTGTGGTCATGTCACATACACCAAGAATTTAGAAAGCTGCTTTGGTGTTGAGATAGAAGATTATATAATACTTCTGGAGGATAAAATTCTGTGTGCTGTAACTTGCTCCTTCACACCTCCTTCCCCTTCCATTACCTACACAATGACTTCTTTGTTGCAAGGGGAAAATGCTCCACAGAGAGCTGCACATCCCAGAAAGCAGCTCTGTTTGCTTCTCAAATCATGATGGATCACTGTGGGGAACCTTAAATCTCTGCAGCTCTCAGCTCTCTATCAAAGATGGGGGTGGTTGAAGTATGCTCCATTTAACACAAACTACATGCATAGCTGGCTTCTTTACCACCTTGTCAATGCCACCCCCAACCGCCAAAGTATGAGAGCCCCTGAGTCTACTGAAACAAAAGGGAGGTGAGGATTTTCTTTGACTTGGATACAGGTTTTTTAAAGGGAACTTGGGAAATAATTAACACATAATTAACCTGTGGAACTTTCTGCCAGGAAGTATTACTAAGGCCAACAGCTCTGCAGGGTTAGGAATTTATATGAATAATAAGAAGTCCAAAGTGGAAAAGCTATCAGCCTTCAAAGAAAGGAGGACATTATTAACCAAAATGGGCTAGGAAGATGATTTTCTTACGGATAAATTATTTTCTAGTTGTTTGTTATTGGATGACTTATTCTTCTGGGAATAGCAGCTGATGAAGGCAGAATACTGGGCTGGGTTAGAGCACTGGTCTGATCCACTCTGGCAAACATGTTTCCTATTAAATGTTCAGTACTGCAGATGTTGTGCTCTAGAGCTAATGGAGCTGCACTCAGCCCAGTTCCTACTGTGCTCCAGGAAATAATTGCATGTTCAACTGATTAAAAAATCTTATTTGATCCCAGATCTGTCACTCTTGTATATTGTCATTATTTGAGTGATTCATTGTCACTTCATCTCACTGGCGAGTTGTTCGTTAGAAAAGAGAAGGTTTGTATGAAGGAAAGAGTCTGCTTAGCAAGTGAACTACATAGAGGTGTAACGTAAAACTGCCAGAATAGGTTCAACTGAAAGACCATCCAGTTGAAAGTCCAAGATGCAGCTTTTGCAGTGGTCTGTAGAAGGTGTCTGGGGAAAGACTACTAGCAATGCAGTAAACATTGTATTTCTTGGTAAACCTTTGAATCTGGCACTTGATGGCCTGTGGACTCCCGGAGTTTGAGGCTGTGTCCCAAACCTTGTGTCTAATAGCCACTGAAGTGTTTAATTCATTTCTGAACCCTCTTCATAATTTGGCTTTCTGTGTGTTTTGTGGCAGTGACTTCCACTGATGTAATCATATCTTGCGTGAAAAAGCGCCTCCTTTTCGTTGTTCTGAGCCTACTTGGCCTGCTTCCTTAGCTCCCACAGGGAGGATGATCTTGAATGGTCATTCCCACAGGTCATTATCACCCCAGGGGCATCTTCTACACCTTCTGTCTCCTGCCTCTTCCCAGCTTACCATCCAAGTTTCTTATTGCAGATGGGACATCTTAGATCGTCTTGCTCCTCCCTTACTCTCCTCTTTCAAAGAAAAGTCAGAGCACCTCTTCCAGGATGGACTCAGTAGGAGATACTGAGACTTGGGAGTACTTACCTCTGTTTTGCACCCCGCACCACAAGAGCAGTAGGCTTGGCTCTCTTTTCTCCTTGCCCTTGTTACAGAGCTAAACTTTCCCTATTTACTTTCTCCGGAGCGTCTGTGATTTCATACATTTCTATTGTATCTCTGCCAATACAGTCATTTCTTTTCAGTAGAGGAACATTTTCCACTGTTTCCTTGTATGAAAGATGAATATCCATCTTTGCGCTTTACTGCCTTCAATGGACTTCCATGTCTTTCTAGATCTTCTCTGTATCTTTCTGTACTTTTACTATATCCTATTAGAGACTGGGTCAGAACATTGCCTGGGGTTCACAATGTGGGGGCACCATACATCTATATCATGGGGCAATGAGCTCTGCAGTTGTGTTCTCTAGTTGTGCCCTCGTAATTCTTGTTACCTTTTGTGTTTGCCTTTTGGACCAATGCCAGTACCAGAGTTGGTATTTTCAGAGGACAAAGCCACAATGAGTCCAGGATGTCTTTTCTAAATAGCTTTGGAGCCTGTGAAGGAGCAGAGATCCAGGAAGAACTCCTTGAGTTAATTGCTTGTGGGTATTTTCTCTCCATTGGGGTAATGGAAAATGTTCCACATTTTTCAGAAGAAAGAAACACTAGCCATCCTGGATCAGACCAGAAGTGCATCTTGCCCACAGCTCTGACTCTCTAACAGTGGCTTGTTGTGAATGCTTAGGGAAAGAACCAGGTGATACACTGTGATATTTTCTGCATATACTTTCCATTTTTTGTTAGTCTGTGTCTTGGAAACTTCTTGGCCAGGAGGTTGCATGTCTATCTTTAGTTCTAACGGTCTTCGAAGGATTTTTTCTCCCGTTCATTTTCTCACTGATTTTTGAATGTCTTTTATTTTAGCCATTTATTAACCTACAAGAGCAACTTGGCTCTTATCCCTGAAGAGCCTAAGTTTGCAGAAGGAGGAGGGTGATTTCTCTTGGTTTCTTACCTTTTCTGAAACTTCAGGCTCGCTCATCTGACAGCCATAATAGCCACTGGCATCATGTCTTTGAATAATATCCTTGCTCTACCTGTCCATTTATCTCTCCATGTAAGAATCCCAAGGGGGCTGCAGCTCATGAAAACCCTCCAGCCAAGCCTGAAATTAGGTACCTCAGACTGCTGGGGACCATGGCAAGGAGCGTGGTTCTTGGTGGGTTATTCAGCCCTCTGCTGCCATGGCTGCGCTGCTATCGGTACTCAGCAGCCAGATGAAAGTTCACTCAGCTGTCTGCTCAAGTTGCAGTCACACCTCCAAGATGCAGTATAGACACCCCCTTTGTCTGAGAGTGTTACACTACATGAGTTCTTCCAGTTATAATAAATTTACAGTGAAATATTAAACACTAGCATATACAAATTTTTTGGCAGAAAGAAGCAAAAGTTGGAATCTGAATTTAAAACTGCAGTGTGACAATTGAGCAAGCAAGATTTATGGGCTTAACAAACACATACAACTTTTGAGACATGCCTAGCAGACATCATGCTTTTAAAATGTCACAGTTCATGTAGCTGTCACTTCAAACACTAAGGAAACTGGCACTCTCGAAGTGCTAGCAAGCTCTGGCTGGACACTAACAAGACTCAGAGGTCTAAAATTAAAAACTATCCAAGAAAATGTAAAGCTTTTTAAAGACCTTATTCTAAATATTTTATACTACACTCCAGCTTGCAAAGAAATGGTTGTCTGATTAGCTAAATAGAAGTGAGATGTTTCTACCACACCTTCAGTAGAGGAAACAGAGCTGTTTGTAATGGAGCAGCTTCCACAGGGAACGTTAAGAGCCCTGCTAATTGAAGAATGTCTTCTCCTGTGAGGTTTGCTTGCCTTTCTCTGGCAGATGTCTAATCAGTGATGTTGACGTGTGTTTTACGCAGCGGCCCATCTGAATGTCACTGATGAATAGGATGTATTTTAGGTCTGCAGCTATGAAAAGCCTCACTTCAGTTCACAAGTCAGATAATTTTTCTTTCTGTTACAACATTTTGGTAATGTCAGCTTAGAAATCTCATTGCAGCCTGTTTCAGTAAATGAGATACACTGACCTAATTGAGACCTCTAGTATAAACAGACAAAACTCCCTGGGTTTTGAGACTTGCTGCCCTTCCCCTCCTAACAGCAGCAGACAGATACCCCTATGGAGGTAGCTTTCTCCTGCTGAAATGCACCAAATCATTGGATAAATGAACCTTTTTCTCCTGGTATTCCAGAAAGTTAAAATAAATATCAGAATCCAGAATACAAGAACACGTATTATAAATTCCAAGCAGACTTCACCTTTCAAAGAAATACATTTGCGTTTAGGTGTTTAGGAATTTAAAAATACAAATTTTCTGATGGACTGAGACAGGAGAATTCTGGAGTGAATTTATGCTCTGCTAGCAGGATATTCTGACAATGCTCAGTGCTAAATACTCACGGATCAAATATTTTAAATGTGATTTTCCATGTGATACTTGGCTGCAGTTTCATAATCAGCCACCTCCTCCTTCTTGCCCTAAAGGTATGTTCCTGCCCCTTGTGCTGGATTTCCCTGTGCTTTCCTGTAAGTTTTGTTGTCAGTTAGATCAGCTCCCTGTTCCAGTTGACCTCACCCACTCTCAAATCCCGGTATGAACAGGGATAGGAGCAGGAACATGTGGCTGAGCATAAAGGAAGAAACAGTTCAAATCCTTTCAGTTGTAGGCTCAATATTACTTTTTTTGCACCTCTGATGCGCTTCCTTGACTTGTTGAACATTAATTAGTATGATGAATTCCTACACTCTGGGATGCTGCTTCCTTCTGTGGGTCTAATCACACTTCCAAGCCAAGGGTTTCTATTTAATAAGGTGGGACTTTGCAATTTGGCTTAATTAAAGGAGATAATGGAAACACAGTTAAGTCTTATCTATAATTAAGTGAGGAACCATGCTTCAAGCACATTAGGAAGAACAGTTTTGTTGCTGTTTCCTTTTTCAAGCAGGGCTGCTTTGGTGCAGCAAACGTAAACATAAAGGAAAGGATAATAAATACTCGTTGATATAGGGATGCCGAAGAAAAATAGGGAAACCTATTACAATCCTAGGACTACAAGAAAGATGAGAAGAAACAGTTCCTATATTGTCACCAGAGAAACAGGAAAAAGAGTATTGTCTTTCACTGTTGGTCAAGTTCCTGTTTCTATTTCCCTTTAAGCATTGAAGATAGCAGCAAAAAGACTAGTATCATTGCACTTCTCAGTGCGGAGAAGTGATTGCCGTTCTTTCCTCTATTAAATTGCCAGGCTTCTCAAAAAAGCCTTTTAGTTCATGAAAAAATCAAGGATTACTATCTTGTGCACAGAAGGACTGAAAAAAATGATCTTTAATTAAATTCTAAGCTTGTAATCCATTTAGAATATTTTCATATCAGATTATTTTACTTTGGAATTGTTTTGCTTTAGTAAGGATTAAAGAGGTAGCATCCAGCAAAAACTTTTTTAAAAATAAGGAAAAGAAGAATCTTCGGTATCTGGGTTATCAGACCCTTTTTACTCAGAATTTGTAACAGGCACATGGTGGGATTCAATGCAATACAGTATCTTTCAAACAATGCTAGAAAAATATCTGCAAAAAAAGTGGTCATCTATTTCATGGACAACTTTTTTCTCATTTTGGTAGGCAGAGGTCCTTGCTTGTGACCGTTAGCTGTAGTGCTACTGCCCAAAACATAGAACTAATCGTGTCAGTTGGAAGAAAAATGAATACAACTCCAGTTGGACTCAATCCAGAGGATTTGCCTTCCTCCAAGCAGTCACCAGGAGAGTCCATCACAGACTTTTTAATGTCTTCCCAATATTTAGGGCCACTTTTCTCAGGTGGAGTCCCACAATTGGATTCCTGGGAACACAGCTGCCAAATACATGAATTTCCAACATATGACCACGTCCTGCATGTCCTTCCCATTCTCAGTACATGTATATCGCAAGTGTCCTGCTTCCAGCCTTGCTCATTAAGTGTGTGGCTAGAGTCGACTGGCTAGCTGGGATGGTTTTTTAAATTACTCCACTGGGAAGATTAAGCTATTTCACTAGCTGTGTCCAATGAGCTGCCCATGTATTTGACACCCTCTATTTACAAGGAGATGACAAGGCAGAACATTTGGTACCGAGTGTAATGGATGGATGGATTATGCAGACATTTGGAGATGGAATAAGCAACACTTTAAGAGAGGTACAAATACATTCGTAGATTGAAACCCTGGGCTTAAAAACCTATGAAAGGTTTGAGTTGTTTTATTTTTGTCCTGCTCTAGATACCAATGCAACACTGAAATGAAAGGGCAGCTCATCAAAAGCCCTTTGAGTTCCTGGAGTATCTTCCCACAGGCGGAAGGGGTTTCAAAGTTGGCCTGAGGCAAGAAGAGACTTGTGAGGGGCAGGAGATTCTTTGCATGCTGACAGCCATTGCAGTGTCACAAACAGTTTCTGAAGTTTATGGAAGATCTGCAGTCTTTTCTGCCTGGTCCATGGAGATATGTGGTGGCTTTGCTGGTCAGGTTAAATGTCTCTACTGACTCCTCCAGACTTTCTAGTCTGTGAAGCCTCCCTGAGCACTGTGCTCACAACAAACCCCGAAGGAGTACAAAAGCAGCAGGGATCAGCAGCTTCTTGCCACACATTTCATCCCTGGCTAAGCGAATTAGGGAGCAGCAGAGAAAGAAGGCCAGCCACCTGGTGGGGCAGCCACGGTGTGTGCAGGCAAGGAGGTCTGCATTGCCATGCCCTCTCCACCGTGGAGTGGCCTGCATCACAGGAGTCACCCGGGGAGTCCTAGTGGGGGATATAGCCCCGTTACCTGTGTACATTTGTCACCACAGAGCATTACGTATTTAATACCTCACAGGACTTGTATGCCTTTCGAGGTTCATAAGTTACAAATGATATGAAATATTTTTCAAAGTGTGAAAAAGCCCTTTAATCCCAGGATGGCAGCCCTGGATTTTAAAGTGCCTCTATCATATGTTTATTTTGAGCCCCACAAGAAGTCTCTGGTTTCTCTGGTTTGGCTGTTAAGCTCTTTGGTGATCCCTTTAGCGCTCTGCGAGCTGTCTAGCAGAGCTTGGTCCTGGTTTACTGGGTGAAGAAGGCTGAAAGTCCTGCTGGATGTGCTAATGATATAAACCCAGAAAGCTGCTGGTGCTGCCCATACACTCTAAAGCTCTTTCCTAATAATGAAATAGGTTTAACAATGAAATAGATCAGGAGATGCTTGTGTGGTTTAGTGGTAATAGCTTTCTCCTTGTGGAAATAAATGTTCAAAAAGATAAAGAAATGTTGAGCTGTCAAAAAAGTGATTGAAGCACCTACCTATTATCTTTTAGAGAAAAAAAATGCTCATTTGACGCTGACCATCTTCTCTTGATGTGGTTATCCCCAATTAGGCTAAAAGTGCCAGAATCACAATATAGTGTCTGCCAATTTAGCTTTACAATGGCTTTATAATTATAGAGCAGGAAAATAGTATGTCTGGAAAAGTGTTAACTGAAGAGCAGGGAAGTGCATGAAGTAAACTTGACAATGATATAGAAAGGCAAGAAAAAGACACTACTGGATAATAGCGTTCTGGTGTGCAGGAGTTATTTATACACAACCAGAGCTTGTCACAAGTAATGAGAATTAGAGGAAAGCCCTGGCTTTTGCATACCATACTTTGGTATGGAACCTCTTTCCTTCAAAAATACAAATGCAGGAGTTTAATTTGCCTTCTCAGGTGTTGCACAATGCAGAAAATTAAAAGTTATGTCTCCTGACTGGGTCTAAAATGTTGTCACTAATGTCAGTCTGCACCTACCAGCTCTCCAGGCAAGTTCCCCGTCAGACGTAAATTAGCTTGTGAAAAGCAGGAGGGGGAATACGGGACAAGGGGAAGCGTTCTTTGTAGAAAACTATTTTTTGGGGGGATAGCAAACTCCAAAGATTTGTGAGGCCTCATTATAAAACCAGCAAGAATCATCAACACTAGATGCCAGTCTGATCTTCCTTTCATCCTCAATAGTCCTCACAGCAAGATCAGACAAAACTTCTGTTGCTTTCTACAGATTTCACCAGAGACCAGCTTCTGCAAACCCCTTGTAGTGCTTGTCTGCATGTGGGCTTGGTCTGCCCATGCTCTGAATAATTTTAAATTTACTCTGGAGAAATGCAAACTTTATCTGCCATGGCCTGTCTTGACTGGAAGTTATGGCTAGTGCAGCACCAATAAGCTTTGTTAGTTACTAGGAATGTAGTTAGCATAGACATAACACTGCGCTGGTCTGGCCCCACTGCTTTTAGCCCACTCTGAGCATGTGTGGAGCGAGCTGATGGTTTTCTGGAGAACCCTTTGTAAACGTTCTTTTCCTTATACTAAAACAAAGGTTTGTACCATATCCAACAGAAGGGCCTACTCCGAAACAAGGTCTTTTAGCTGCACTGAAAAATAAATAAGGATCTTATCCGTAGCTAATAAATATCTTCAATATTTGGCCCACAGAAATAAGAAGTGGGAAAGGTCTGTCAGATTACGAGGTATACCTAAGTTTTCTCATTTTTTTCTAACTGTGGCCTGTACATCAATGGAGACGGTATGCCAAAAAGTACCCAGTATCATGATATTCAGTATATTGCATAATGCTCCACTTTGTGGGCAGAGAAAAAAAAAAAAAAGCAAAATTAAACAAACAGTATTTCTTCTCCTCCAAATCAAGAAATGTACATTTTTAGCTATCATGGTGACACAGCTTAAAAACTGGAAGTAAATTTGCTATTTAGGATTGAAGAGCAGAAAAGCAGCCAGCAGTAGCTCTGCATTTAAAGTAAATCAATCTCATGGGTTACTTTTAAATCACTTCCTTGATTTTTGAGGGGCTGCTGCATGGCTATTCTTGAATAGGGAGGATAAATTTCATTGACTGTTGCCCCCTGTCTGGAATCACACCGCCTCCCTGTGGTTTTCCCAGCAAACACTTTGATACAAGAAAAATAATACTGCACAGTTTCACGTTTTGCATATTTCTTTTAACACAACATAGCACCTGGGAATAAAGGAGGAAGACAGCCCCATTGCGTGACCAGCCAGCTATTTGCAGCAGCCAGCAGATGCCCCATAGACAGCCAGTGGCCAGTGACAGACAGTGGTTGAGTTATTCATCTACAGCCAATTCAGTAGCATGCTATGTAGCATACTGTAGTGTTAAACACCCTGTATGAGAAAAGGTCTACCACTCCCCTTAACAGTCACTTCCCTGCTGAATAAGTTGCCTACTGACAGTTTTCAGGAAAACTGCAGTTGTCTAATTCATGGCATTTAAAGCTTTTTCATTCAAGCAGTCAATACTGTAGTATGTAACCAAGGTTGCAACTTCTTTTCCTGGTGAAGCACTGACTGTAAGTGTCTATAGCAATGCTGCAGCAAAATTGTCCATGTCACTGAATATTAGCCTAATAAGTGCCCTTCAGCACCCTACCCTTGCTCATATCCATCTCTCCCACTTTATAATAAATTTACTATCCTCAAGCATGCTGTCCAGGCTACCTGTATGGCTACTTTGGGCTTGAGCAGAGTTAACTGAGGAGCAGTTCTCTGGAGAAGAGCAGAGTCTGGTTGTTAATTTTCATTTGATGTGTATACAAATGCAGCCTACAACAGCTACATAAGGTTGGCTGTCCTCCAACCTTCCCTTTTAGTCAGGTTTCCTCTCCATCTAGAGATATATAAATATTTCTAAATCTGTCTTTAAGTGACTAAGGTGCCTAAATGCCATTTACCTTCTCTGGAATGGGGCCATGTTCTTCCCAGCTTCTCCACGCTGATGTAACATACCTGAGCATCCTGATCTCACGCCTTCCCATAAAGAAGCCTCTCTGGTATTTCACAAGGTTAGTGAGTCCTTCTCATCTGCTGTTCTCTCCTCAGTTCCCTCTCCACTGCTCTGTGCATCAACCTTGCAAGAGTAAAGTCCTTATATGCAGAGCTGGCTTGCTCCTGACCCACATGCCCTTCTGCCATGCCACAGAGGCTGGTCATGAGGTGACCAAGTAATGTATCTGGCTTAAAAACATCCTCACTTTATTGTACTAACTTATGTTTAAACCAGTGGAGATCCCCATGCCATGTTCCCCACGTGCCATGGGTGACAGGGTAAGACTAAGCAGCAATGGGAAACGTGGGAGCCTTGCAAGTCAGCAGTCCCACAAAAGGGATGCTGGTCAAGTCATGGCATTAGGATCTTCTATAGTGAGACGCATAAATTGGCCACACTCCTCTGTGGAGGCTGCTGGGGGGGACGGGGTGCCAAGAGATACTACCTCGGAGTCCGAGCCTGCCCCAGTGAAAATCAAAACTTCTTTCTTGCTTAAGCCACTAAAAAAAAAATTAAAAAAATAAAATTACATAGACATCTCTCTGTACAGATGTGAGCCCCATGTCACAGTTTGATGTGGTGAGACAGGTCTTGCTACATCATTTTCTGTGGGAGACTTTCAGTGCTGAACCTAAGTGCCTGTAGCTCCTCATGGTTTAATGCAATTGCTAACTGCATAAGAATAGCGTTGTGTCCAGGCCTGAAAAATACTGCTCAAGGTAACTGTAGGCCCGAGAAGAGCCAAAATTTCAGAGGTTTCAAGGTTTCACATTAATCTTTCCTTGTGATGCACTTGGCAACTGAGAAGCCCTTTTCAGGTCCTCTGTTTCAGGACAGACTTGCCCTGTTTCATGCCCTTCAAAACTGGCTATTATGTGCATTCAAATGGTAAAAATACTTAGTTGTATCTCAGCTGTTAAATCTTCCTGGTTTGGCATCTTACTCATACGTTTGACCTCTTTCTCCCCTCCTCACTCACACTCCTATAATTTGGGGGAGTCAGGCTTATGGGCACTTTAAAAAATCCCCTTAGGAGTCTATCTGCTTCTCTAGGCATTTAAATACTTATGAAACTCTGGCTTGTCAGCACTTTAACAAGTTTCATCTCTAAATATTTGATTTATCTCCAGGAGCAGGCAGAGGTTGCAAGCACAAAAGATGTTGGTGTCCCTGCAAATTTGGTAACCAAATAATCTCGTTACCAAGCATATTAAATAACTAAGAGAAAATTAACAACCTAACAGCAAGGATTCTTTATGGACTCTTAATGATTTCCTTTCATTTCCATTTACTTGGAGAGAACCCCAGTTAAGCGGCAAAAATAAATACATATAGGGTCACTGGGCCAAACACATTCCTGATGTAAGGCCAATGGAGTTACACTTGGGACAAATTTAGTTCAGTGGGTTTAGGTATGCCTCTGTTTTCCCTGTGAAAGGACTCACAGCTGATAGAAAGCACATCCCAGCACACTCATGCAGTCCATGAAATGAACCCGTTTCACATTATTTAAATCCGAAGACATACTAAGTTTCACATTTCGCATCAAATAGCCTTGTAAAGCTATTTCAGCCTGCTCCTGTCCTTCGTGATGCAATCCACCCATGAAAGTCAACGTCGCTGGCCTTTGGGGGGTTTTCCCCTGCTCAGGAATGCCCTAGTGGAGCAGAGCCAGGGTGGGAGGTTAAGGGCACTTTCCTCCTCCAGCACAGAGACATGTAACTGGACAGAGAAAAGGACTCAAGATCGAAGTATCCGGCCCTCCGGCTATTCCCTGCAGAGTGACCTGCAGGAGCCATAGGGAGCTGAGAATAAATTACAGTAGGATCGATGCGGTTTTCCTTTGTGCTAGGCACACGATACAAAAGCCGTTTGCAGTTACCGTTCTGTTTCCTCTATGGCACTCCCCCTCCTCGGTTGTGAGCCCAGCGTGTCAGATCCCAAGGATCTGTCCCAAAATATTTAGCTCATTTTGTACATATTACCTTCAAGTAATCATACACCACTGAGTCATACATCGTGGGATTAACAATCCTACACATGGTATAAACAGAACCTAAATAAAATCCCAGAAAAAGGATATTGCCTTTTAAATAAGTCCTGACAGCTGTGGAAAATATTATGCCCCAATACAACCCTCCCATACGACACACATTAATATGTAGAGAACCCCAAACTGTTCCTCTGGATATTTTGTAAGGTTTTATTTTATTATGGATTGGACATATTGAAGTAAGACTATAATCTTATTGTGCTCTGACCTGTGTTTTTACTGTTTTGTATAAACAGCAGTTACTATGTTAGATGGAGAGATGTTTACAGAAAGAAGAAATAAAAACAAACGGATTTATTGTGTTGCAGAAATTTGAAACAGGGCCGAAAGGCTGCCCATGTGTTTTGTGCTCGTAAGACCTTTCCCTGATGGAAACAGACAGCTTAAAAATGACAGAAGCAGAGAGGTCTTACGCTATCAAAAATAAAATGTAATATCCGCTCAGTATTGACTCTCTCCAGCCAGCCTTGCCTACGATCAAAGCCCTTGATATAGCTTTTGCTGTTGTCTGCTCAGACATAGCAGGTTTGGGATGTAATTTTTTTAATAGATTTTCAAATTGTTTTAAAGTGCTAGTGAAAAGTGCCAGATTGACAGCTCTGGAGTTTGGAGTCTCTTTTTAACCGCAGAGTGAGTATAATATGGGAAATGGCAAAAACCGACTTCCTTCCACAGTCCTGCTCCATCAGGCCCATCAGTGCAGGCGAGGAGGGCGGCACAGGCCACCATCCATACCCACTGGCTTCTCCCCTGAAAACGCCCAGAGAGGACAGCTGACGGGCTTCAGGGCGAGAAGTCGCCTGAGGCATCTGCAGAACTGGTTCTGGTGCTCAAAACACTTGCGAAAAGCAAGTTTCCATTTCGGAAAGCCATTCCTCTTCCTTTCTTCGGAAAGTTGACTTTTTCTTAAGATGAACCTTATTGAGGCAAACTGGCTTTTTACACATTTCATGTTTTGGTTTATTTTTTCTGTTGACATTTTTATTGACAAGTATTATCCAGATCAATGCCAGGATGATCATTTACATTTTCATTTTTCCAAATTCTGTATTTTTGGCAAAAAAAGAATTTGCATAAACGTGTCAATGATATTTTTGATAAGAACATTGATTAAAAACATTGCATGCAAAATCTTCAGCCATAAAACACAGAACTGAAAAACTGGCCTATTTTCAACTCTACAAAATGGAAACAATTTCAGAATTTTTTAGGTTTTTTTTCTGTTTTACATTTCAATCAGCTTTGTGATCCTCCAAGTCAAATCTCCAAAGGCTATTCAAAAAAGAAAAAAAAAATCTTCTAAGATAAAATCCTGGCCCCGTTTAAGTCATCTGAAAAACTCCAGTTGAATTCAGCCCAGCTAGAATTTCACCCCTTATTTGTATACTGAGGAAAATCTGATGTGGAGTTGGTAACACATAATAAACATAGGACCCTGGGATGCCATTTTTAGTCACTTTTCAGGGGAGAGCTGTGCTTTAATTTATTTTGTCAACTGTTTCCACTTAGGTTTTTCCTATTAATGCTTCTGTTACCCATTGCACAGTAAGGTTATACCTCATATAAGTTCTTCTTCTCCCTTAATAGTTGTGGTACTTTTGCAAATGTTACTCTGTTTAATGTGTGATTTCAGAATAATGAGTGCTTGTCAAACTGATTTTTGCTGTCTTAAAATGCGTGGATGTGTTAAGCAATTTGTGCTAAGAAACAGCCGTGATATGACTTAAAAATGACAGTGAGACCACAGAATGGGCTGAGTTATCCAAAGCATCTTCCCGCTAATCAGGTGTCAGCCATTTGGCTGTAAAAAGAGATGTTTCAGAATTTGAGATTTTCCACATGACTTCTGCCCCTTTCAAACTCCCGTCGTACTATGCCTGTGTATATATGAAAAATGAATTGCCAAGATTAAGTGCATATCAGATAAAATCCTGAAAAATTCTGACACTCACCTAGCAGAATAAGAAAGGTAACATATATTCTTTCACCATAGAAGAAATCATAGTCCAGAAGCCATTCTTAATAACACTAATAACACTTAGCAACCTTAAGTAAACCAGGGATGTGAGGGAATTATCCTGAAATAAGAATTAGTTAAAACATAGGAAAAAAAAATTCTGAAGAAGAACTTTCCTGATTATTTTTCTTTCACCTTTTAGCAGTGAACACTACTAATCTTCCCCTTACCAAGAGTTCCTTGAGAAGCATAAAGCCTAGATGTTATGTAGAAGTTCACTGAAAAATATTGCTTTCTGGGTGGAAAATTATGCAAAGTAAATAAATAAAATAGCTATACTAAAATTAACTTTTCTAAACCTAAAACCATTTAGATTTTAATGTCTAATCCCCTAGATGGTTCCAGGGTTGGGACAAGAGTGAGGCACCCTGGCATGCTAAAGTTCTACCCGTCTTTCCAGCAGTACAAAGCTCCAGCATCTGCCCCTGCAGGGCTGTGAGCCATCAAGCTTTCTGGTTATATTCTGGTTGTGATAGTTTTACACATGGAAAAACTGTCACTATCTCATGTTGAATCTTGACAAGATTAGATGCCAAGAAATGGTTGTATCAGTATAGAGTACCAAACTTAGGAAAAAAGGAGGAAAAGATTTTTCTAATATGTTGTGTGCATATATATATGAACTGGTGGTTTGAAGTTGTTTAGAGACTGGGAAAGCCTTAAGGAGATTGCTCACTTACTGAATGCAAGTGATGGATAAAAAAAGCATTGATTACAATCTTGTGAATTTCATGTATTTTAAACTCGTGGAAAATAGGGCTGGGAAGAAACTCAAAAAGTTAACTGTTTCAGCTTTCCCCACTGAGGTGGGATCGGTTTATCTACTGCACGGAGTGTAATCTACACCCTTTTAGCTAGCTCTGAGGAGGAGGGTTTGAAATAGTCAAAAAATGCGTGATCTATGCAGTTTGCCATGTCTCCTTGCTTTCAGACAGATCTCACGTGTCTCAGTGACATAGACAGGAATTAAGTGATTCATTCACCTTGATGTCAAAACAGCCTGTTCAATTCAGCATGCAGAGCACTTATCAGTTCTTACCTATCTTTTACTGGGCCTTGACTGGGAAGTGTTCAGAAATGAATGTGTGGTGGCAGAGTCCTGAAAAACCCTCCAGGGTCTTGACAACTTGCTCTATAGTGAAAATCAAAAGAAATCCAATCTATTTATTTCATCACACAGAAGCCTGGGCCACAGTTGCAGGTGACAGAGGTTCAATTCTCACAGCTTACAGCTGCTGTGAAAGCTGCTGGCGGCACATCCTGTCCCAGCCCAGCAGAGAGACCATGGGGTGACAGTCTACCCAGTCCCTGTGGAGATGAGATTTTTGATATCAGATAGCTCTTTAATTTATGAGTGTGAAGGTTATGGCAGTCAGTTACCACTGAACTGCTGGAACAATTTATCCAAGGCTGTAGTGGGTTGCCCAAGCTGGAGATGACCGTTAAAGTTCTCCAGCATAACCAGAAGGTATCGTTTGGTTCAGGAATCACTTAATGAAATTTGATGGCCTCTGTTACATCAGAAGTCAGACTAGATGATCCTAACAGCTCCTTTTAGCCATCAGATCTTTGGATCTATTATACAATTTTAGAAAAATCCTACTCTGGCTCCAATGAGTTACATATGGCATCAGTGAAAGTCGGTGTAGAATTTTGCCTGTTGAGGCATGCGTGTTCTCAATGTACCATTGTATAAATAGATACTACACTCGAACAGAAAGATAGGTAAGCGTTTGTGTGAATGAATAAGAATGATGTACTACACAGAGAGAATGAGGGCTTGATAAAATGAACCTCTATGTAAAGCCAGTCATCTAATGGAAAAAGAGAGAACAGATGGTGAAATAACTCTCTAAACAAGCTGCTGCTTTAGACTCTGGCCTTCCACAAACAAGTTGCAAGTATTTCTGATCCATGGTCCAGTGATTAAAGAGACCAAATTCAAAGGAAAAAATGGGGGAAATCAAAGGGGGGAAAAGAATGCATAAAACCCCAACAGTTTATGTTTCATAGTGAAATATCAAAGCAATATTGAAATATAGGAATATCAAATACCAATACTTTATTTTTATGTTTTGCATTTACTGAATCAGTTTCAATCGTATGAAGCCCTCTGCCCTTAAGCCCTATGATATAAATTTTATTGGATTTAAAGGAAACAGATTGGGAATCTGGGACAGAAATATATATATATTTTACCAGTACAGTTTTTTTGGTTTTGCCCAGAGGAAGCTTCAAAAATGTTTCAAGAGCAACTTATTTAGTACTACTAGCATATTGAGGAGTTGGGGGTGGGAGGAAGAAGAGATGTAAAGGAAGGCACAGAGAGCTTTGCAAATGGCAAGTCACGTTTTCCCCCTGGAAATAATAAAGTGATCAGAGGCTTGAAGTGTGTGGAGGTATGTGAGAGAGAGAGAGAGAGAGAGAGAGAGAGATGGAGGCAGTGGAGAGAAGGGATTCTCAGTAGCTGCTAACAAGGCCAAATAATGTTTTGATCTAATCTTTTCTTTTGTAGTTGGAGTGTGAACTCATTACTCTCATTACCAGAGAGCAAGCTGAGATGATCATGACCATTGAAGTCCTAATGTCGAATGCCTGCCAGCATAACCTTGGCAATATTCGCCTCTGCTGGATGCTACATAGAAAACTTTTCATAATCCACGCTCAGGATGGAGAAGGGTTGCAACACGGTCTGCTTGGGAAGGGTTGACCCTGGCAGGAGACCTGTACCCTGACCTGGGGCAAACACCACTTCCATGCAAGGCCTGGACTACATCTGCCTGGGACACCGCGCAGTTTCACTGCCAGCCTTGCTCCCTGCGACTGAGTACCTCGCTGGCCCCTTGGACAAACTCTGGCATTCAAGAGGTTGTTAGCCAATGTTTGGGTTGTTTCTGTTGTCTTGCAATGGGTAATCAAATGAGAGCAAAAACACTAAAAGCTTGCTCATCTGTTTGAAGCTTTGCTCTCCTCTCATTGTCACAGGAAAACCCTGTGCTTTGCTTGGGCAGTGTTCCTGCTTGGGAGTTTGGCCTCGAAAGTGTCCTGGAGCAAGCACATGGAGAGCCCCGGGCACAGCAGGGGTAAGTTACCCTCTTTGCCTCCAGAATATTTCCTGAGCTTCTGAAGAAGAGGTGCCCTGGGCTCCTCGCTCATCTTCAGAAAAAAAAAAATGTATGAGCATTGCATTTAAGTCTGTTACCATTTGTAAAACCAATCACCAGAAACCTGGTCATCCATTAACAGTCTTCACTGTCATGAGATAGGGATCATAAACTTTTGTTTTCCAGATACTAGCTGTCAGCTTGGCCACCACTGCTTCAGGCTTCTACCAAGCACTTCTGGAAGGGGCTGGAGGGTGTATTGCTGCAGAATTGAAGCCACTGTTTCCTTCAGTTTAAAAAGTAAAACTAGATTCCCTATGGAATTCTGCTTTACTGAGAGAATGAGTAGCTGGCTGGTCATAGCTACCTCATCCTACCTATCTCAGCTATTTCTCTCTTGTGCTGGCTGGCTACAGAGCAAAAACAGCTAATGGTGATGACCCATGTGCCTGAGCCACTCAGTAGCAGCTGCAATAATTTAGGATGCTAACTGGGAGGAGGAATCAGATGCCACTTTACTCCTTCAACTCTTCTACTTGACAAGGTAGCAGAGAGACAACTCTTCCTGGAGGCTATAAGGAAAGGCTTAGGTGTTGGAAGGCCATGCAGGAAGTAAGTGAAGCTGTAATACTGCCAGAAGAGCTGGACTTAATAGTGTCACTCAGCCTTGGGAAAGCTGGGAAGGCTGCAGGCTGCTGGACATTCACAGGTGAGACAACTATGGGTAAAAAGATGGAGCCTGTGATGGTGGTCATAGTGTGTCACCTGTTGATCTTGGGCAGCTAGGAATTCAGACGTTCCCAAGGCCATTAGTTAGGTAAGAGGTCAAAAATGGACTAGCCCTGACCCTGCAGAGTAGAAGAAATGAAGGTGGGGATGGTTGCCTACGGGAGGGCAAGGTACACCGGGAGCTAGTTGAAACTGAATTCAGAATGGGTGTCAAAGTCCCTTTTTTGAAATGTGTGGTGCTGGGTATTTGGATATGGTGACCAGGGATCACTCTCTTTCCCCTGGGAGTAGCTCCGTGTTCCCTGAGTATCCCCAGAGCTGCTCTGGACTAGGGGAGGGGGAATGGGAAGGCAGAATAGCTGGTGGAAAAAGGAATGTACAGAGTCTCATTTGTGGCCTCCATTTACGTTGCTCAAAAAATATTCTCAAAACTCTGCCAGAAGAGGTAGGGCCAGGCAGCTAATTCCTTTACCAAAGAGAGGAGATCATGCTGCTTTGAAATGTAAGGCTTATATCTGAAGTGCCTTAAATTCACCAAAACATCTATTTGTATAAACATACACACTGCAGAGCAACCCGATTTGTCTGGGAACTGGTCTTTACAAATGTTTGCTAATGTCTGTTTATATTACCATCTCTGGGTTTAGTTATACCATTTTAAGCAGATCCCTGTTCTCAGAGCTTACACTCACCCTTATGCTAATGCATCACCACTTACTTGTCACTAAATCGCACTTAGGTATGTAACCCCTTAATAAGAGATGGGCCTAGTGAATAATTTCTAGCAGAATATTTTTGTTAAGGCATATTCTGAGTTCACTTCAACTGTGTTTGCCTTCTACAAATGCTGTAGACAGAGCTACAGTGCTAACTTTGCCAACAGTGATGTTTTCAGGAAAAATGAGTGCTGAGCAGATGTTAGAGAACATGAATGGATAGTAAACCATAACTACATAAGAATGTGCATTAACACCTATCTTGCGCTAATCTAAACAGAGGTAGTAATATGTAGTGTATTCAGTAAATGTAACATCAGATATTTGCAATTGCACGTAAGAAATATTTGACTTTTTGTGCTGCAATGATTTTTTTTTTTTTCAAGGAAAAATACATTTACATTTTTAATTAATTTTCCTTCTTCTAAAAAAGCCTGTATTAACAAAAACAAATGATTCTCTTTTCTCGCCTTTTTTCCTATTCCAGTGACTAAATTTTCTGTATAAAGTGCTTAAGAGTCTGAAGAAATTTTCATGAGGTACAGATTAGGACCTGAAAATCAATTAATAATTCATCTAGAAAAAATATATTATGTAACATAATTATCTGTCAATTATCTAATTTGAAAACTGAAAATATTTTATGGAATGATCTGGAACAGATATAACAGGCTAACTTCTAATCACTTGTTAGTGGACTTTTTCAAATGTACACTAAACGTCCCCTACAAGTTTCAGGATATTGTGAAGCTATAATCAAAATTTAATGTTTTTCAGTGATAAAATATTTTTATGCCTTTTGACCTCAGGGAAAACTTTAATTGAATTCGCTGGACTATAGTATCCAGGCTATGAAAAGAAAGTTATTGAAAACCAATGTGGAAAATCTTATCCTGTGGGAGAGGAGGGATAACCATAATACCAGTAATGCTGGACAAAAAAACATCAGTGTGGCTGCTGAAGGAAAAGACAACTATGGCATTAAAAAAAAATCTTTACTATTAAATTACAATGGGTATGAATACTTACACTCTAAAACAGATCTTTTTGTACATAATCCTGGTTAATAAAATGGTTGGAGGGTCTGAATATTTTTTAGCTGATGGTTCTGACAGGTTAAGACTAAATATACATTGCTGCAACCACTGTTGTATACACATTTTGTGCAAATGGAGAAAATAACATGTTGACTGTAATTTCATAAGACCAGAGGGATCAGTCTCAGATTCATATCTTAAGATAAAATGGTACAATTACCATTGCAGTCCATCTTTCTGGAATCCCTTCAGTCAAAGAAAAGTCAACCATAATTGTGGATTTCAATGGAATATAGAGGTAATCACAGTGGTCTGAGACATTTTCGTTACATCATCTGCGTCTTGAAGATCCCGTGCCGTTCATCTCTGAGCCCAGCAAAACCACGGCTTGCTCAGTACATGGCAGAGATCAGCGATACCGTACAGATGATCAAGACCCAAGCCAAATGCAAGGAGGGCTTACATGGATTAGTGTGCATGGACACGCAGGCTCACGCACGTGCCCAGGGAGTGGGTCTGGGCCCTGGCGGCCGCCCTGGCGGGCTGAGCTCCAGCCTGCAGCCCTGAGGTGGGCAGACTTGAGCCGTGGTGCTGGCCCCCAGTGGATCCCTCCTCAGAGGCTTCCCGTGGCACCGCGGAGCATGTTTCCGAAGCAGCCAGTGGCTGCAGAGGCCTTGATTTGGGACACCTGGATGGTCAGCCAGGAAGGGACTTCCATCCTTTAGGAGAAGAGTAAAAGAACACGGACAGAGCTGAGAAATGAATTCTGGTGCTGGAAGGGCAGGGCTATGACACCTATTCCGTTTCCCCGTCTCATGATGTGGATAGACTAAAAACCTGCAGTAGTCGGTGTACTCTTTTCTGACAGTTTCTGCTAAATACTTCTGCCTGCTCCAGGGCACAGACAGTTGGCCTTGCTGTCTGTGCTACTGTCAGCTCAATGATGGATGGGAAGGGGCGGAAAGGCAGGGGGAAGGTGGGGAGCAAGAGAGGGCAAGAACAATCCCTTAACACCATCTACCACCAGGATCTTTTTTTCCTTTTCCACATTATAAGGTACTGTGTATATGTTGTATATCCTCCGTCTCAGCCATAATAGACCAGTATGACATGGCATATGTGGTGCCACGGACGTCTTGGATTTAATCCACTCAGGAAAAAAAATGCAGTGCCTCTGCCATCTCACAGACTTATGCAAGTTATAATAATCACCATTTTAATTTTTCCCACAACTTTGAGGCTTAATAGCTTTAAAATCTTACAAGTTGTAAAAACAGTTAAAGAAATAATTTTAAAAATAAGCAGAATGGGACCTTCAAAAGAATGTGAACCTTTAACACTTCACGATTAAATAAGGCCCTTGTAATACAGTCACTTGAAGGCCAGCCCTGAGAAAACGCAGAAGCATCCTGTGAATTTGTTGATGCTAGTTCAGACAGACTGTTTATTTTCATGATTTCATGGAAGAATTTTAATTTAATGAGTGTTTTATACACTAATGTAAAGCATAGTTTCAACCCTATAATTATTATGTCAAAATATTTCTGCTTAAACAGCAGCAGCTGACTACAGAAATGTGATTTACATCTGAATTGTATCAGAGGGACACTGCTAAAAATAATCAGCATGTGCCTCTTAATTGAATAAAAAAATTAACAAAGAATAGCAATGTATCTCTCAGCCTAAGTCTTTGTGCTTTTCACTTAAACACTCCGCTTATTTATGTATAGGCTTTTAGGGCTAAGGTTTCCAGCAAAAGTGGCATAGAATGGCCATGTGTTGTTTGCCCACCCATTTCTCCCTATTGCACACATAGTGATGGGAAATTGCATGAGCAAATTGTCGATTTCTGTCACTGGGAGCCTATGTTTTTTGAAAATCTCACCATTAATCTTTCAGCTCAGTTTTAAAATAACCAACTGCCATCAAGAAACAGGCTTTTCATGCTGCTTAAGGCTGTCAGCAGGTTTTGACCAGTTTAGGACACGTTTTGCTCTCAGAATGGGGTTCAAAATTTTTTGTTGTTGTTGTTTGAGAATTTGTCTTTTGAGGTAAGGCCTAGGGCAACTTCAGACAAGAGAAATCTTAGTTATGCGATTTTCACTCTGTTTACACTGCCACACCACTGGAGATGCAGACCTACTGCAGCTGCCCTGGTCTTTGTCCAATGTTTGTTCATCTAGAAGGTAGGATTATTCCCCATTTGTCTTACAGTACTTTCTAGAGGCCCCAGATGAAACAGCACACCATTGCACTGGTGCTTTATGTACTCACAGTGAGGGAAATTCTCTTCCCCAAAGAAGCTACAATTTAAACAGGTAAACCAAGGCATTATCCTTATTTTAGAAAGAGAGGACTGAGGCGAAGGCTACATCCAAGCTAGTAGAGATAGGAATCCTTCTAAATACATGGATATGCCATTTACTGGCTTCCTGATGGGGAAGATTCACCAGCTCCCCCTCCAAAACCTCCTGTGCTCTGTCATCTGCATCGAAAGAGAAGAACAGGTGTTAAGGGAAGGGCAGCAAGCCAGGGTGACATCCTTTGTTAAGTCAGCTGAGGAACCAAGACACAGGAGTCCATCTTAGCATACAACTGCCCTCCAGTTTAGACAACTTCCAAGATCATGCTATCTTTCCAAATCAGCCAGGAAATCCATAATGAAGCAACAGCTCTTTACCCAAGACATTTTGTTTCATTCACTCATGGTCAACTTCTACAGAGGAGACTTCCGGAAGAAGAGAAGTCCATGCTGCTCACAAAGACGTTTGCTTCTGTGTCACATACCCAAATATGTATACGTTTGTCTTTTCTTCCAGGGATGCATTAATCAGCTCTTCCTCTTCTGTGCAGTATGAGGTTCTCGTGGGTTTAGGTTGACAAAGTTTCTCTTTCTTCTTCAAAGACAGTTTGAGATAGCTGGTTAGCGCATGAGCTATCCTCATTCTTTTCTTTCTGCTTTAGGCTAGCTCTCTCGCTTCTAACACGTACCCTCAGCACTTTCTCTTCCAGCAAAGGCAGTGTCACCAGAGCACACTGGCACGTGTATGGCAGCTTCAGCAGCCCAGGGCCCAGTGAGGAGCTCCCCTGAGCGCCAGCACAGAGCGGCCCCCTTAGTTACCCAGTTCTCCATGGCAACGATCTATAGATGAAAAGAGTCTAAATCTATTTTGTGCCCTTTTGTTGCTGTTATCTAGCGTGAGAATGTATGATTGCAACCTTGTACAACTAGTACATGATAGTGAATGAACGTTCAGGTTAGAAAGAAGTTTCTATTATCTATGTGTGGCTAAATTATGCAAACGTTACATATATGCATTAGATACTGCATATGTGCGTAAAGGTATAAGTACACATACACCCATTTATATGTAAACATTTTGCTTCTCTTATTTGATGAAGCACAAGTCTGGGTGCTTCTGGAGTGCAAGAACTGATCCTTGTTTTTTTAATGTATTAGTTTTAGTTCACTGTATTCTTGCAGCATCGGATACCCTCCAACAAGAGCAAGCTGATGCTAAATCTTTCTTACAGGGCAAGATCCTGAAGTTTTGCCATGGCCTTTCATGACACTAGGATCAACTTGTATGGACGAATCTGGTATTCGTATAGATTTCGTGTCTCTGGAAACTGCATATGCTCTTTTTATTTTACACTAAGATTCCAGTAAATTGTCCTTTGGATTTATTTCAAAGAAGGAGAAGGGAAAAAAAAGGCAGTGAAGATTGCTCTTCTTATGCTTTAGTTGTTTTTTTTAACTCAATTATATTTTGACAATTCTGTATGAAACTTTGGAGTATGTCTTTGTTTAAGCAGTGTACCTTCCATAGGAACAGTCAGTTAAATGTATATGGCTAGTTTCAGGCATAATAAGCTTTGACAAGGGCATTTAGCGGTTGTAATTCAAATCTAATTCAGAACATCTTAGCGCTGGACCTGTCAAGCACTTGAAATGCACTGTAGCTGCAAAACCAAGGGATATGGTCCCAGTCGTGCTCTGTGTGGCATCAAGCTGATGTGTCAACAAGAGCAGTTACAATTACAGGTTCTTTCAAGCATACTAAACTAATTTACAGTACTCTAAAAATGTGGGAAAAGGCCTTGCTTGCATAAAGGTATAGAGGACTCTAGACTGCAAAGGCAAGGCAAGTGACATGGCCATTTCACTAAGGAGTTTGAATATTATGCAGTTGCAGTACCACCTTGGGGGCGGTTAGATTTGTAACCAGATATTTTGTAGATAATAATAGATTTGCCTTGCAGCCATCAAATGCCCTCGTCAAATCCCATTAGAATCACATTGCATATTTATTTGAAACCTCAATCTAAAATGCTTGCATTCACTAAGTAAGGATAGGGTCCTTAATTGCACTGGCAATGACTGGTCCTTTTTGTTTGTTTGTCTTGTTTACATGATAAACACCATTTAGATTGGTTGCAAAATGCTTAGGCTTGCTCTGCTTACATGGATTAGAAAACTTAGTGCAAAGGGAGAGGTCTTTCCAGAAGCAGATCTGATCCAAGGATGTCCCACAAAAAACAAGACAGAATTACAGTAACCAACATGTAATTTTAACATCAAGATATAAAAAGACTTGATTTTAAAGTGCACCAGTGATTTAAAGCAGCTGCGCACATTTAGAGGGCATTGCTTTAATGTGCACACAAAGGCTAATGGAAGCTTTTACAAAAGAAAAAAAAATCAGGTTTTATGATTTATCTACTTTTTATGCACAGCATTATAGGCACTCCCCCCAGGGACTCATAAATGTGATTTTTACTTCCCAAATTACAAAGCTAGTCAATTATTTGGGAATGAGTCATTCATTCAAAAGTGTCCGTAACGGGATGTGTTAACCATCAGGAAATTTTACACCAATTGGAATTATAAACACTAGGGTAAAAAAAAGTCTTGGCCTACCAGCTAAGTCTATTTGTGAAACCTTGTCTATGGAGTACAGTGTAATGTATGCTGGAGAAGTTGTGAGGAACTGATGTTAGGGCGGGTTTGGCTTTTTCTTTTTTCTTTTTCTTTCTCTTTTTTTTTTTTTTTTGGCTTATTTTTGCTTTAGAATGTATAAAACGTGTTTATTTTATTTTGGAATAATGTAGTTAGCAAGTCTACAGCACCTTGCAGTCAAGGCTCCTAAAGCACCTTATAAACCTTCGTTGATTAAGCCTTGCAGTCACTTATAAGGGAAGGAACTATTAGCCTCATTTTATAGAAAGAGAAGCTGAGGGCCAGAGGTGGCTGCTTGTGGGCAGATACACAGACATTTCCTCTGGTGGCCGAAGCCGCTCCCGCGCTCCCCAAGCTGGTTTTGATTTAAATCTGTTTCCCACCAGCTTTGGCTCTCTGCCCCCAAGGAGTTGCCTGGCCCACCCAGAGCTCTGCTCTGCCTGTCCCTGGGGGTAATGGTGAGCCCTGAGCCTGGCTGAGACCCAACAGTGTGGCTCATGCCACCAGTGCTGACTCTGCCGGGGCAGCTGTGCTTCACAGGGTGCCTCTGCCCCTGCGCCGGGTGACAGGGGTCAGGCCAGACCCAGCCTAGTCACGACGGGGTGGAAGGTGTGCTTAAACTCTGTGTATGAACATCACAGCACCAGCTTCAAGGAGCAAATGTGAGTCAGGCTGCTAGGGGCAGACAAGCAGCTGAGGCGGGGCAGACAGGGGGCGAGGTCTTCCTTGCGGCTGGAAGGCTCCTGGGTGAGGAGGATGGAGATGAGGGCACAGGAAGGCAGCAGGAACTGGTGTCCCACTGGGCAGCTACGGCTGAGTGCAGCCCTGGCTAGGCTCAGTGCCTTCAGTGGGGCTGTGTAGGTAGCCAGGACCTCCAGCTGCACCATCAGCTTATCAGCTTCTACTGAAACCCATGATCTCAGGTCTTCTTCATTGGTAGCTGGGGTGCCTTGCCCAGAGTTTAAACTCCTTCAAAAAGGATTTTACTTCCATTCTGAAGCTGCCTAATTTTTTTAATTCCTTTCCCCATCCCCTGATGTGGCCATGTCCACATACCAAACACTTCATGGGAACTGTCTCAAAGTGGTTGCAAAGGATGTATTGTTGAGACATTAAAACGTTTTTTTGGCCACTTTAATATTCCAGGCTATAATTAGAAAATCTCTAGGACTCTTCATTGGAAACCAGTCCCCCAAAGAGAAAACTAACTGATAGGGAAGAGAGGGGAGAAGAAGTATATATGAATGGATAGATATGTGTCTATTGACGTTTCCTGTGTTCCTGCCTGATGGGAATTAAGACCCTCCTGGCTGTCAGCATCTCAAGTCACCGGTGCTGTGACTTGTCCCTGAACTTGCTTAATAGGCCTCTAAGTACAGAGATGTTCTGACCAGGCCTTGGTAAACATTGAATCACCCTTAATTCCATTTTTTTTCCTTTTAAGGGAAAGTGCAAAGTTATCTTTACAATCTTCATAATCTTTCTCTCCTGCCTCCTTGTCATTCCACTTAGTAACAACTCCTTGAGCCCCGGAAACTGGAATTTATTTTGCTGCTGATTAGCATTTCTTTCCTAGTCATGTGCCCACTAGTTTGCTCTGGTAGAGTTGCTGGAGAGTTGTTTGGAGCGGACATTGAATCTTTGTTCTCAGAAAAAGAAAATTCATGCATGAACTTGCAAATAAGTGAAAGAAAAATGAAGTGAGGAAAATTAGAGATACTGTGTTTATATTGCCACTGTTCTTCAAAGTGTCATTAGTATCTAAAACATAATTGCTCTTTTTTTTAAAGGCATTTGAATGTTGCTAATAACTTTATGGTGACAGAAATGTTTGCATTGGTTCTACTCAACAAATCTAACAAAGACCTCAGTTTCACGCAAGTTCAACATCCTAACTTCTATATAAGAACTTCTGAAATATATTTAGGATGAAGCTGCAATTACTAAACACAGTCTTCAGGCTTCTTGGTGTTATGACTTCTTAAGTGCCAATCTCAGCCCCACATACCCAGAGGGGTCACTGATTATACATGAAGAAAACCTAAATACCGCTGTAAGGACAGAAGTAGAGTCAAGAAAATCTTGGAAAGAAGAGAAGAACAGGTGCTAAGGGAAGGGCAGCAAGCCAGGGCGACGTCCTTTGTTAGGTCAGCTGAGGAACCAAGACACAGGAGTCCGTCTTAGCATACAACTGCCCTCCAGTCCTTGAAACCCTGCTCAATTATTGTCAGGAGCTGGGAGAGCTTCAAGTAGAGGAGAAACTGCCACAATCTCATCTGTAGGTGGAGGTATGACAGCGAGAGGTGTTGTAGGACCTACAGTGTAAAGGAGTGTAGGAAGGGCTGAAATGCTGCTTCATGAGCGGGAAAGCTTAAACTCTTTCCCCTCACTGAGACCCCCTCCATAAAGGTCAGTTTCTGAGGCTTTACAGAATTCTTATTTTGTTTTCTTTTTTATCCTTAAATTTAGAGCAACAAAGTGCAGAGCCAGGTACTTTGCATCTTCAGTAGCGTCCTTGCAGTTGCATTTTTGCAGGCTGGGTTGCAAATACTGCAAATGTGTGGCTGCTCTCATGACCTCTGCTTTTTTTTATCTCAAAGTGGAACCAAAACAAAACATCATTCCATGAATCCTCCAAAGCAACTGGGCATTCAGAATCTGTATTCAGAGCTGAGATGAGTCATATAAGCCCATGAAAATGATCAGAAGAATGTGGGTTATTTTAAGATAGTAGTAAAGTCAAAACATGCTTATAAATTCCCAATTTCATTCCATATCCTGTTTGCAGGTTAGTGCTATTATTCAAACAAAGCCTATATCCTGTGAGGACTTAAGAATGTCATTAGCATTAAGTGTGTGTGCAGATGCATGGCCTTCCAAAAAGCTATATGTAATCTATAAAATTAAATATATATTTAGGTGTTCACAGAACTAAATTCTAGCCAAATCAGTTATGGGTTACTGAATCAGGCCCTATAAAATTTGGCAGTGCATGATGAAAGCTTTCCTTCTGTAAATTATTTCTGTGAAGCACTTTAACAGAGTTCCAGACAAGCGGGAAGATTAAAAAAGGGTGAACATTTTCAGAGAAAAATAGATGTCTTGAAGTCTTAGTTAATACTTCAAGAACTTATCTGTTACAGAGGGCTAAAGGGTCAGTTGCTAAATTTTGAAGTATTTTTCTGACATGTAGTTTTCCAGAGAAATCTAAAAAATGTTAAGTAGATCAGACTCAGGTATTATTTACAGCGCAAATCAAGAATTCTTTTTTTTTCCACCAAACCCACATGCCAGGAATCTGACACAGGACTTGAACCACAACCATTGAAAATTAAGGAAAGTAAAGGCTATTCTCTTTGTCATCACACTTCCACTTATAGCGATATGCTCTTTTGTTATTAAACAGGCCCAATCAAAACAAAAGGGATACTGTTGCTTTTATGAGTAATGCACTAACCTACCAAAAGAAAAAAGTTCACATAAAACGTATGAGTTCGGACAGCGTAAGATTTATTACGATTGCTACAAAAATTATTCCTTCTTAACAGCACTTAAATTGTCTAATTATTCACAGCTGTTTTCAATTTGTTTCAGGTTCTTAATTAGGGGGTAGGGTCCTCTGCCCAAGTACTAAACCGCACTGCAAAAAGCAAAGAATGGCTTCATGGTGAACCAGCCCAGCCCTGGGGCTGATTAGTGGAATCCACTGCAAGATAATTTGTTATTCATACTTATCCATCTGCCTCCTGCTGGGTTGAGATAAAGGTATGAGAGAGACACAATTTCCTTCTCATTTGTATAATTATTTTGACCCATCAAGGCAATCAAGGTCTTGAAGGAAAAAGAAAAGGGGGGTGGGGAGGAGAATGTGATGTTTGCTGTCCTTTTAGGACAGTAATGCAGGGTGAACGGATACATTTGGGAGCCAGAATCTGATGATCTTAATCAATCTCTGGATTTGGGGTTAGAAGATCCTTGTTAAAATTTACTGTACCAGTGGGAGGCTGTGTGTCTGAGGAGATCTTGGGGAGTGATTAGGCACGCCAGTAGGAGCGCCTCATCGGTGCTCAGGCCTTCCAGAAGGGGAATCTTTCCTGAAGGATGTTGCAGCAGGGCATAGCTGATTACTGTTGATTTTGGACAGGCAATGAACAGTCTATCACTGAGAAGAATGTGCCTGGTTTTTTTAATGTACATGGGACTCTAAAAGTGGGAGATTATGGCATATTTTGAAAAATGAGGACCTAATTATTCTTTTCAGGTTGCCTTAAATTTGCACAAGGCGTTTTCTTTCCTTTGAGTGATATCCACGCTTGAAGTGTTACAGTTTTGAGAAATCCAAAGCCAGCGAGAGCCCTTGTTCTCTCTCTCCCTGTGTTATGGCTGCGCATTTTGTATTGGTATCATACTTGGAGATGCAATTCCTGCACTTGCATGTGGGAATTTGTGCTTGGATTGTATGGCTAACTGGGCACATGCAGAAAAAGGGAGCTCAGCCAGTTCCAGAGGAAGTCTTACTGGTTTAAATGGGAGGGAGAGCAGGACCTGAATCAACCTTTCAGGTCACCAGCTGCACTTAGCTGGCCTCATTAAAATTCAGGTCCTTAATATCTGTGGGTGAGTTTATGAAAGAGGGTTGGGGTGAATTGGTCAACAGATTTGAGGTTTTTTTGTGCTCCCTCTGGACTTCCTTACTGAAAAAGCCCTAGAGAGTTTAACAGGAAAACAACTTATGTGATTTCTTTTTTTTTTTTTTTTTTTTAAAAAAAAACTATCCTATAGGATTTAATAGGGAATTATATCCTGACTATAGTCACTTTTTTATGGTTCAGATAACTGTAGGCAAGACTGAATTGTGCATTAATGCATTTTTCTAGTGTGTTTCAATTATAGAAACATCTGCACTAAGTGAACTTGAAACCTCTTTGATTCCCTCTGCAAATTCTCACTATTCAAAAGCCCTCATGTTTTCTTATTTCTTGCCTTTAGCCTAATAGTTCCAGAGTGGGTTGCAACAGCATGTAACTGTGTAACTTGCAAAGGAAAGAGGCTTTTTTTGTGTGTGTGTTTTTTGTTTGTTTTAAATATAACCACTTAAATCCTTTGCAGCCTGCATTTAAAAAACATACCAGCTCAGCACCAGTTGATCTCCTAAAGGTTACTAGCAGCATCTGTTATCTCTGGCTGATGAAGATTTCCAGCCTAAATAACAGCACTTGCCCTGTACAGCATGTTATTGCACTGGGGAGGTTATATGAATCCCCTTATACAGACGTGGTTGTTAATGAAAGAATGGAGTTGTGTCTGTTCTCAGTGAAAAACTAGTATAAACGTGCTACCAGTCAGCCTTTGGGCAGGTTATTTCACAAGGCGCAGGACAACCGAGAAATTTTTTTCAGCTAATCAAAAACAAAATGCTACTATTCTAAAACACATCGTTAAGTTTGTAAAGTCCTTTTCCAGCTTCGTATAACAAGTTTATAGCAAGCTGCTCTTACTTTTGGTGTGTGGACGGTCTAGCCAAATTTCTGTGGATCTGTTCAGTGGTGAGTTATTTCTATTCCCAAGTCATTGCAGCGTACCTTCATAGCAAGGCCTATGATAGCTTCATGTTACCAGGAGAAAGCTCTCTCCAAAGAGATGACCTGAGGTGAATTTTGGCTGTTGGTTATTGCTCTCAACTGGACGGTAGCTTCAAAGGGAGCCCAGGGCAGCCTGCACCTCCCAGTCGTTCCTCAGTGACCGAAATGTCCCTGACACCTTGCCTGCTGGCTATTGCCCACCTGGAGAGGTGCAGAGCTCCGTCCTTCCAGCAACAGATGGGCTGTGTGTGAAGGGGCCTTGCTATTGTTTCACACTGGAGGCTGCCTGGCTGATACAGTACTGACCAAACCCCATTTTTAGGTAGGGCCCAGTCAAGGCCCCTCCTCTATGTAACTGGCACTGTGTCTGTACTTGTCAGAAGATAGTCCTCTCCTGGAAAGTTTTCTCTCCAAACAGCCACAAAAAAGCTAATGAAAAATCCCAGATTCTGAGACTCTTAGGTTGATTATTTCCATTATCATAATCGGAGCAGTCACAGCCAGCAAGGGCTGGTCCTTTTTTGCTCTGCCCTTTGGAAGAAGTGAGGAAGACTTCCATTTTGTTGTGGAGATTTGGGGACAGATTAAACAGACTGCTCAGTATCACCAAGGAAGTCTGTGGTAGCCTTCAGAACTGAGCTATGGGTCCCTATCACGTATTTAACACCTTCCCTTCCTCCCCAACAAAATAGCTCCTCTTAAGCCTTCCCACCTACGATGCACCTGTTGACACAGTTCTCTTACCAGGGCACAAACCTCTGCTGGGTCAGTGTGTGCTGGATATTGTAGTAAGATGGATATCTATGTATTTATACACTTCTGTGCATAATATAAGGGCCAATTCCCACTGAAATCACTTGAAAGTCTCTTATTAATATCACTGACCTTTGCCTCAGACCTGAAGTGAAAGTGTTTGCACAGATACTAGAAAAGGTAGGTGGTGCTGTGGCCATCGCTGTTGTTTGTCCTCTGCCCAAGTTTAGCAGCCAGAGTATTTTGATAGGAGAAATGGGCACTGGCAGCTTTGAGATGGCTCATACCTTAGCCCTGAAAAGATTTAGTCCAGTTTTGGATTCTTGTGATGGCAGTCTGAAATCTGTCCAGTAAATTCAAACCATTCTGGAGAGACTTCAGAAAAATTTAGACCCATATAATTTTATGCTTGTATGAATCATCTCAGTGTTTTGTTAAGTCTTAACTAAGTTTACATTTTAGATGTTCACTGGGACACCAGTGGGAAAGAAATATCCTTACAGAAAAAGCAGCTGGTGACTTAAAATCAAATCCTGCTAATATTTCTCTCCTAATAAAATTGGTATCACTGATATGAAGGCAAATTCTTTACATTATATATAAATATGATATACTATTATATATAATACAATATATATGTGCACATAAAACCTTAATGCTTTAAGAGCTAGGATTTAAAAAATATATAGGGAAACAAAATTACATTCACTGCTGGGCACCCTATTACCAAAGAGGATCTAGATAAACTGGAAGGACTTCAAAGAGGAGAAGTTAAAGTGACTGGGAATCCAGGGGAATTGAATTATGAGCAAGGATTAAAGAACCTAAAACCTGTATCTAAGAAATAATGAAGAGGTGACTCAGAGCCCTGACTCGCATCAGAACTGGCACAGGTTTTGGCTGGCATATTAAGGTAAATTGAAGCTGGGGTTGGTTTACATGGGGCTATAAGCTGGCTGTGGTTTAGACACGGTTTCCCAAGCAGCTGCGTGGCCCCCACCGCAGGCTGGAAACCCCAGCACGCGGGAGCAGGGGCCGCCGCGCCGCCGTCCCCCGCAAGGCGCTCGCTCTCCGAACCGGAGAAGGGGGAAGCAGCCACGGTTTCCAAAACCCCGCGCTCAGGTCCAGACAACCACACTCAACTGACTAATGAGCAGGAGCTTGGCTTTTTGGGGTGCAGGGAGCCCCCAACTGCTGATAGGGTGTGGGTGTCCGCGCTGCTGTGAGCAGGGTCGACACCTAAGGGAGCGTTATCCACCTGGGGGGGCTGGCACCCACCTGGGCAGCACGGGGACGCACCACAGCACGTTGTCACTGCTTTGCAGATGGCTAAACGAGGCATGGGAAAGTCGGAGCCATTTGCGCATGGTCACACAAGCAGTTCCTGACAGAGCCAGGAATCCAGCCCAAGCCTTGAGGTCCGGGTAAGTAACCAAACCAAACAACTCCCTTCCCCATAACATGGTCAGGTTAGAAGAAATACCAGAAACTTATAAGCATGAAATTAGAAAAATAGTACTAACATCAAGAAAAAAATTCTTCATGGTAAGACATTGCCTTGTACTTGAATTACTTGCTTTTGTTCCCATTTTCTTTTCTTCTTCTTCTTTTTTTTTTTTAAGTGGACATTTTTCACAGCAATACATTTACAAAATTTCTCCACTGTCTCTTTAAATGGTTCTTGTTGTGGAACCCAAAGGATCTCATACCCATTACCGGAGATTTTTTACATATGGATGCAGCCAAGTAGGGAGTATAAAAGTAGTACTATACATTACACTTATTTCTGTTCTCTCAAACAGGTAGTTGATATAACAAGCCATTTTCACCCCAAACAAGAATTACTTCTTCTCTGGTACTATCTGAAAATTTATATTATATTTTCCTAATAAAATAGTATCCTTCATTTTATCTGTTTAAAAAAAAAAAAAAAAAAAAAAGCTCCTGCAAGAACATATAAAATGACTTAAAAGTCAAGATACCATAATTTTAGGTGTGAGATCCTCCATTTCATGACTGGAGCTCCATTATAAGGAACTCTGACTTGCATATCCAGGCACGTAAGACAGGGAATCAGATGCTAACATCATTTGACTCTGGTGGGACTTATACTGATAAAAACTCCTAAAAGTGATGGACATTAGCTTTTTTTTTTTTGTATAAATTCTTAATGAATTGAATCACTAATTGCTTTTGTTTCTCCCATATTTGGAACTTCCTCTTTGTATTTTGTTTAAAAATATATACATATCCCACTTAAAACCATTTCCTTTTTCCTCTTTGCAAAGTGAAAAAACAGAGATGTGAGTTAGTAAACATGAAAGAATGATACTTCCACTGCAACGACTTATTGTTGAAAGTCTTGAATCCTAATTAAGGGAAAGAAGAAAAACCTGACCTTTGCAAAGTGATAATGTTCCAGTATTTTACGTATATGACCATTTGGAGAGCTGCAATTCCTTTTGTGTTTGAATTTATAAGTGAACACTGAAATATTATTAATGTAAGTGAAACATGCTTTAAGCAAAGAATGAAGCAATGAATCACGTTAAATGAATTTTTAAGAATGTGTAAGGGATGTGTTCCTGTTCCTGAATGGTTAGCTTCTTGCAAACAGGCTGTTAGGTTGAAACTGTATCTGTGGTTTACTGTTTAATGAAAGAGCAAGATAAACTGGGGAGACTATGACAATAATGAAAAAACAGAATTCATGAGACAGGTTGTGTAGAGCACTTCCTCAGGGAAAGGAAAAGCAGGAGGAATGGATTGCTAATGACCAGAAGTAGAACTTTTGATGGAATTACCAGGCAATGTAAATATGGGCTAATGGCCTCATCCTGCAGCACCTCTTCTAAGGTGCTGAGTGAGCAGCCTCAGCACTGACCACAGCCAGAAGAGGTCTAGCCTTTCTAGGATGAGACCTGAAGCAATGGGGAGCACACTGAGGTGTTTTTGGTCCCAGCTGGCACTGCTGAACGAAGCACAGGACGTGCTTTCTGCACCTTGGCGGCTGGAGGGTGAAATCCAAAATACAGAAAACTGGGGAGCCATGAGGCCCCTCCACCTCTCTGTCCAGTGTAACTTGAATTTCACAGGTTTCTGTACTAATTTCTGCTTTAAAAACTCCTTACAGTTATTTAGGGAGACTTTCAGGCGCCTAAAAATAGGTTGTGTTATGGGTGAGCTGTAACATCCCGCCTGGCTTCCAGCTGCCGCTCCAAAGGGGCACAAGCCCCTTATAGGGGGGATTCTCTGTCATCTCTAGTGCCTTGTACAAATGTCCTAGATGCCCTTAGATGTCTAGGAAGACATGAAATGCCTATAGTTAGGCACCTACATTGCTCCCTTACTTTCAACAGGAAGAGAATGGGTTTTATTTTATTTCAATAACTCATCTTCAATGTTCCTGCTGCATCTGTGCAGGTGAAATGTTCCTGGGTCAGTGTCCTGGAGACTGAAATTCTCCCTAGAACAGAATCTATTTGGATTTAGCAAACATACAGCAACGTTTAATGAAAGTGTAACTGCTCATAGACACGGCAAGTCTACGAAAGAAAGAGTATCCATGATTACTGTGGTTGCCTAAGTACAACAAAACTGCCAAAGCGTATCAGGAAAGAAAAGTAGTAGTCCTGGCACTGAAGTAATATTATACAAAAGTCTACTTTATGGGTCTTATCCATTCTGTGATTCTGCCTTGGGTCCAATTCAGCTATTGCTGATGTGCATGCCTTCCTTCTGAGAGGTTGGTGCTCTTCCCAGGTGCATGACAGCACCATTTCCCCTTGACATTTTCCCTTCTGCTTCACCACTCCCTCTGCAGGTATGGCAGCTTTAAAACAAAAGAAAACATACTGTTTAACCTGACTGACCTTTAAGCACACTGCCTGTGAAAACACGGTCGTCTTTATATCTACCTTACTCTGTATATCCAAGCACACATTTGACATTTATGTTTTCCTGAGGCAGTAAATTTTCCTTCTGCTGACATCACAGTAAATGCTTTTATCAGAATAAATCTGACTCTTTAAATCAGCTACCTACATCTATAGCAAATTAATTACTAAACAGCTGTGTGCTTAAGGAGACTGGCTGTTTCCAGTATTTAATAAGAGTGTGATTTTTTTTTTTTTTCTTCTACAGCTCCTCAAGAGATTTAATCTCTTCTGAAGTGAATAATTCCAGTCCACTTCAATAGGACTAGTATGTGGGTTAGAGGTTATTAACTTGGTCCCTAAAATTAATGTCAAAGCTACTGCAGTCGGCAAACATCTGGGCTTCTGAGGGGAAAAACAGAACCAGACAAGGGTGAAGGGTGTCATCTTTAACTCACATTGCCTACAAAGTGGATTTTTCTAGAACAGGTGAAGTTCAAGCCCTTGTAAGAGGGTCCAGGGCTGTCTGCCGCATCTGGGGTTGAATGCGGGACGTTGCTTTGCTGGGGCCTGGCACAAAGCTCAAAGCGCAGGCTGCGCTCAAGCAGCTCTCTGCTACCCTGTGCACCAGCAGCAACTGCCAGACTAGCCCCAGGTCTGAGCTATTCTTAAAATCTGATCTACTCAGAAGAAGTCTAATTTTCTCTTAAAATACTGTGCAGATACAGCCATTGCACCCAAGTGAAATCAATAGAAATATTTCCTGCAATTTTCAACAGGAAATGCATCAGGCTTCAACAATGACAATAACAGTCATAATTAAAGACAGTCTTTAAAATTTACTTGAGTTGAGAAAGCAGGTTTTTGCTGTTTGGAGGAAATTTCAGTCTAAGCCCTCTTTGTGAAAAGACTCTTCAATGATTTTCAAAACCTGCTGTAACTGTCTAGGTCAGCTTAGAAATCCAGACTTCTGAATGTCTCTTTTCTTCCATGCAGGTCATCAAAGTGAGCGCTCTCTTTTTGTTTTTTATGTGTTTCATAAACTCCTGTTAATTATACTGAAATCCAGGCATGTTCTTTTTCCCTTTAGTCCATAATTTGTTATGAAAGAATGTATTTTTCAGATTTTCCAGAGTTTTCACAGTATCTTTCTGCTGCACATTACTGCTGTTGCTCAGAAAGCTGCCAGTTTGGCCAAACCCCTTTAACTGATGAGAGCTGTAATGGGAAAATAAATGTAAGAGCTCCCCCACCCTGAGAACTTCCCATTATTCAGCCCTTCATTTATTTCTTAAGGTACTTTAAAAGCAGAAGGGACTGTATTTAAACCCTCCTGTCCTAGCGCTGCCAGCAGCTAGCTGACCCTAAATAGTCACCTCTGGCATGAGTAACAATCCAGCAATGGGGGTACGCAGTCAAATAGCCGAGCAGAGCATTGGGCTGACGCGGCTCTGGCTGATGTACTTGTTTCAAGGTAGCGTGGTCATCCCGCAGTGGCAGTGACCGATGCATTGATATATACCCGTGATGTGCTGTGGCTGTACGACTGCTGCAACACATGGATGTGGTGCTGCAGGGCTGGTGGCAGTAGCTCGTCATGCGGCATGTAGACAACCCAACCTGGAGGGGAGATCTGGGATCGGACGTATCTTAATATAGTATAAATGTCTAGTAGAGGCTCTCCTGGCTTTTCAAACTGGTACACGTATGTGAGGAAACACCTACCAAAATTTTAGGGCATTCACTAGAAAGCTGGCACTTGCCACATGGAAAAATACTAATTTTTCCAACCCACCTACATTTTGACAAGGTGGAGTGCTCAGAAAGCACAGGCCAAAGCAGGATGCTGTAACAAGGAGACAAGGATGGATGGAAGGAGGTGAAGCGTGGGCTGGGAGTCTGGCTGCGAGGGCAGCCACAGCTGGCAGGGAAAAGAGACAGAAAGAAAAAGGAAAGGGGCCTTGGAAAGAAAGACAGAAGCAGACAGGCGGAGAGACAAAAAAAAAAAAAAAAAAAAGAAATCGGAGCTGTAAAGTATACAAAGGGAATTCCCCCTACCAAAGGTTGAGTTTCATTTCAGTTTTGTTTATCCTGTCGTAGTATACAATGTACTCACAATAATAAAAAAAAGAACAAAAGCATCATGAGACCTTTCTTTTTGCCAGATACTATATCAGAAAAGATATGTGTGTCTGAAATCATTCCACAGTGTCCCAAGCTTTCTTCTGTTTAATTCTGAAAGCGTTCTAAAAACCTGGCATTGTTGGAAGACTGTAGTAACTCTTCAGGAGTCTGCTTCCCTGCTTAAACCTGTACAAATTTGAAATCTTCCTAAAGTCAGTGACATAACTTATGTTTAAAATGGACATCATTCAACTGAAAATGCTGGCCTTGTGAAGTTTAGCTCTCTTGGAATCTGGTTGAAAGTATATTTCCGGAATAAAGTACCATTTCCAAAGAATCTGCAGGGACCCTAAGCAAATCCTCTCTCACAACAAAAAAAAAAAAAAAAAAAAAAGAAAGCTAACTAGATAAAGAACAGACTTAAACAGGAGAAAACTAGAGCACTTTCAGTCTCTTTATAAGTCTGATGAGTAAGTGTTTTGACACTTGCTTGCAAAATCCTCCAAAATTATTGAGGTTTTGCTCTCGCTGTTACAATAAAGAGCAAGTCAGAGATTAAGCCGCTGATCCACCAAACAGTTCAAGCTCTGCTAAAGGGTAGAAGCCAACAGAGCTGCCAGATTCATGAGGTCATGTTCAGAATGAGATAACTGTGTCCAAATCTCATTCTGAACATGAGTTTCCTTTCTGGTATGCATGTGAAACCTTTCAATTTCTCCATTGACTTTAATTTTAAGTTGTTCTAAGCTTGCTAGGTTGGCAAGTTGGACAAAGATCTTAAATGAATAAATAAATGAATAAAAGAGCTTGTTTGCCAAGAAGATATTTTTTAGACTTTCTGTGTTTAAATGAAAACTATTTAAAAAAAAAAACAAAAAAAAAAGCAATAGTGAGCCAGGCAGTATTGCTATGTGTTATAGAGAGATGTAGCCAAAGCAATATTCTCGATTTAACTTCTGTAGGTGAAGGAGGCTCCATAAGCTGCTATGAATTGTGCCAGTAGCTTGTTTCCTCTGAAGGTTTCACCCAAACCCCCAAATCCAAGCAAATTCTGGGTAACTTTGTTTCTGAACCTTTAAACTGACATCTAGCCCATAGACCAGTATTAAACCACAAAAAATATTCAAGAGAAGAGGGAATTTGAATGATTGAATACTGAGAATTTCTGAAGATGTCACAAATGGAGAAAATGATAATCCTAATTAATGATGGAATGATAATTATTAAATGCACAGATTTTTTTTCCAAGATGTACCATTACAGTGATTCTAGCAACATTTTTCACCCATGGACCTCACACTGTGCAGTAAAATAGCTACAGTTCATCCTCCCTGTTTCATAGACGATGAGAATGAGATAAAGAGAGGAGAAGCAATACACATAGATGACTACCCCCCTTCCTCCCCCTTAAAAAAATAAAAAGATCCCAAATAGCCCAAGATGTGTTGCCGTGCCAGATTGCCTGCAGAGGCCGGTGGCCTGGGGGATCTCCTGTGGGTGGCAGTGGTGGGTGGGAGGGGGTGCACAGCTGGCACTCCAAGCTGGGTGCCAGGTCCTGGTGATCCCCACTCAGCCCACCGTGGTGTGCGCAGCCGGCACAGGGCAGGCACTGTTGGCCCCGTGCTGGTGGCTCAGGCTCTGGGTCAGCCCTGGGCCCAGCACTGTCCTTGCCCCACAGCAGGTCATGAGTGCTCAAAATGGTTCAGCTGAGTTTGCTCCCCATCAGCACAGGACAAACAGCAGTGCTACACCTGCTTTGCGGGGCTGTGTTTCAGAACCGGTAGGCTGCTTGTTAGCACCCTCTGTGACCTTAACCTGCTCTCTGCCCCACCATGGGCTGCACCTGGGGCTTGGGCTTCAGTTTTAGTGTCTGCTTTGGGCCTTGCTGCTGGAGGAGCCTGTGCTGTGAGTCACTGAAGGGGCTAAGGGGGAGAGCAGCCACATGTTGTGGCATGGCCTGGTGCTGTTTATTGGCTTTCTTTCCTGTTCAGATGGGCTCGGTCAGCTTGGTGAAGCTGGGCAGGGCAGGGGCTGCCCTGAGGAAAGGGTTCAGCATTGCGTGTGGACTCCTCGCCCAGGGTCTGTCCCCTTGGGAGCTGCCAGTGGTGTGCCCATCCCCAGGCTGGTGCATGTGCTACTCCTTTAGTGCAGGCATGACAGATCTTGCATGTTATCATGGCGAGTGTCTTGTTTTCCAAGTATCTTTTTTTCTTTTTTCCTTTTTTTTTTTTTTTTTAAGTTTGAAGGCACAGCTTTTATGGAGAGCAGGATTTGATATATGGTCTGTAACACTGCTGCTGGACAGACCACCTCCCCAGCACTGTCCCACAGAGATCAAGCAATGGGTTTCCTTGAATTCTTGGAGAGTAGCAGGGAAGAGAAAAGCACTTAGAAAAATGAAAAATGGGATAATAGAGCCACAGGAATTGATGGAGGCAATTTGAGTAGTACCTGAGATGATGGCTAGTTTCAGTTTAATTTTTAATTAACTGGAAATCTGGATAATTGGATTTCTGAGGCCAGATGCACGCTATCCCCAGTAAATAATTTGAGGAATTTGCATTCTTCAGTAGGTGGCAATGGTATCGATCTGGCAGCTGCTTTCATGAGCGACCCCTATTAAGGCACAATGTGCAGGGTGTCTCTTCTAATAGATTAAGGCAGGATGAGTTTCATACTACTGTTACTCCAAAGAGACTGTACTGATCTGAAGCATTTATAACCTAAAGATTCACTGAGCAACCCCTGAGGTCGACTCATGGTTTATTCAATGCTGAAAGATACTGGGATACCATAGAACACTGATGCTATTTTCAGTGTACCAGTACAGCCCAGACCTAGGTATTCAGGTACAAAATGTCTGCTGAAAGTACATAAGTTTAAATCTTGGAAGATCACAGCTTGAATCCTGAAGTCTTAATTCGGCTGAAGACCTCCCACTGACTGCAATGGGAGTTTCGACAGAATAAGGACCCGAGGGTTTGGCCTTCAGTTAGAAGGCAAGTAGTTCCAAAAACCATTGCTAACTGGATGGGATCATTGGTTTGAGAGATGACCTTTTGGAGAGCAGTAGCAGAAATGATGATGCCATTTTTTTCCTGTAGACTGGTGACAAAAATAAAGGAATAAATTTTTGAATGAAATGTCTACAACTTTAATATCTCCATGTAGACTTGTGGGTGCACTGAGTTTGCCTGTCTATAATCATTATAAGACAAAAAAGACTTAAAGTAACTACTCAGGTTACAAATGATAACTTTCCAATGATCATCTGCACCCTGTCATTCTGACTTCTTAAGCCTGAAGTTTGCTGTGCCTCAGGCAAAAACATTACTGTTACTGTACTTCAGATAAGATGCAGCCTGTTTTTTTATATATAATATTTACTATGTATTGGCCATTGCTAAAGGGGATCTTATTTTAACTAAAGCCAGATTTTCTGTAGTTAATAGAGTTAGGAATGGTGTATTACTTTCCAACTTGGACTGGTTATTAATACTTATAAGTTGTGAACATGGAAAGAATTCCCATAAATCTATGCACAATACTGCAGTTTACGGCAGAGGAGATAAAGACGTATTAAAAAAAACACTGAGTGTCTGCAAGTTACGTCCCTGTTGTAAAGGCTCAATTCTGCTCTCGCTTCCACCCTGTGTCTCCCGGAGTCTGGAGGAGACGGTGCCTCCGTGGGGCCGAGAGCGGTGCCCAGCGCAAGCGCTAGCAGGGCTGGGGTCAGCTCTCCTCCTCCCAAACGCAGCTCTCCATCTCTATGTGTTTTCTACATGTGTAATGACAGTCCTCCCCTTCCCCAAAAGGTGTAGTTTAGTCAGAAGTGGGAGGATGTAGCAGGGCAATGCAAAAATATTAAAGGATTGATTTGTGTGTGTGTTAGTGCATGCGCTCTGTTTAAACGGACGTAGCAGGAGTGTGTGTCTTCTATGTTGCTTAAAGTGATGAGCATTGTTCTCCAGTTGAAGGGCTGCATGAGTGTTCACTCCAGGTAACTGGAGATTCGAACTCAGATCTCAGTGTCCTGTTGGACCTGCTGGACTTTGGGTCTAAAGACACCTGTACATGTAAAGTTGGACTCTTTCTCCCTGTTGTGCCATAAATAATTAGGGGTCATTTTTATTCAGGCTCCTGTTCTCAATAGTGCATGCCTCCCTTGCACGCACAACAAGCATGGCATTCATGCAAACCAGGTGCATGCTGAAAAGAATTTTGCTCTGAATATGTATTTAGGCAGCAGTAACTACGCGCTCTAAATTCTTTTCCCGACATGCACAGGGCTTTGTGTAAAACCTGGGACAGACTCTCACTCTTATTTTTAATTTCTCAGGCGTCTTGTTTAGGAATCCAGAAGAGATATTCCCACAACACAACTGCTCTGCTGCTGTCTCGCTGTATGACTTTGGGCAACTCGCTGAGTGCACAGCCCCACGAGGTGCTGAGCGCTTTGGCCCTTTTCCAACAAAACACTTAAGCATGTTATTGAAATCAAAGGAAGGACTCACTGGCTTCGGTGTAAGCCTCTGCTTGTGCTTTCCTGGAACAGGGCTGGAGCACTCAGTACCTTACTGGATTCAGTCTTTGATGTTTTTGTTCCAACTCTCTCTTTCCCTCACTGTTTATAAAAGTGCAGGTAATAGTACTCAACTTGCAAAGAGTTTGGAAGGCTACGCTTTCTTTTATATAAAGCTCAGGAAAGTGGATTATAAATGTCAGTGTATTATTATGGGGAAGTGTTAGTAGGAAAACAAATGTAATATATTCACTCTACTTGCACACTGACAATTAACATAATACTTTTACATGCCTTCTGTGCATTTATTTTCTCTGCACTGTGCAAGGTCATGCTAGTATTTCCAGTGTTATGGATGTACAAATGTACTTAGGGAAGTTAAATGACTTCTGTAGGTCACAGAAAAATCTATGGCCATACAAAGGCTCAGGTATCCTACTCATGCAATTATTTAACTCTGTGCTGCTGAAATATAAATGGCCTGGGTCCCTTTCTGTTGTCACCTACACTCCTGTAACTCCATCCTATTTATGTGCCACGGCTCTATATCTCTAGTAGGAAAGCTTTTTCTTCAGCTAACTACAGGTTCTGCGCTGCTGTATCTTATGCTTGATAAGGAGATAGATTAGATCACTAAAGACAGATTAGATAACCAGAATAAGGGTTATGGTAGAGAGAGGGACCAGAGTAAATGTCCCCATCACATATATTTACAGTTGAGTTTTGTGCAAATCTGGAACAGGTCTCGTATGTGTCTGAATATACATTAAGCACTGACCATATCTGATTTAAAAAAAAGTAAAAATGGAAACCGCACCTAAGGCAAGATTCTAAAACACCTAGTTAAGGCGTGAAACGCGGGGATGGTTGTGTTGCTTACACAAGGTGCCGAAGGACACACAACTGTGGCTTTTTCCCTCTCAGCACTGACAGCTTCCAATATGTTGTGGTGGTGTGGAGGGGGGAGGTTGTACCTCACGCTTTCTTAATATATTTCACAACTAAAAATTCACTTTTCATTTAAAAAGTAACTTTCTAACACTTTTGGTTATGAAAAATGTAACTGGCTGCTGTTACAGAGAAAGACGCTGGTCTGGTACTGATAATCTCATGCTCTGATGACGACTTTGTAAGTGTCACAAGTCAACATGTGAATGTGGTGAGGGACTGTCAGACCCATTTGATGCAAGAATTTCCTTTCTTGAAAGCTATTTTAGGAGGGTGCAATAGCAGTTTGAAAAATAATAAACATTTATTCTTTGTACCATACCAAAGGTATAAATCTTTCATTTGGTCTTTTATATTGCCCTGTGATAACTAAAAAATACAGTGGATTGCCAGGTGATGTGACTGAAATGTTTGTTTTCAACAAAAGTGGAGCATCTGCGTGCATATGTTGCTGTAGTCACTGAGGGGTGGGTGGGTTGGGGGAAACTCTTTGTGCCCTGCTGACATGAGCTATGACGAATCTTCCATTTCGGGGAACTCTTTAAAAGACAAAATTTCTCCTCCAGGGCTTTGATTCACAAACCCAGTTGGATTAAGCTATTGTGGCTGAGGAAGTTGACTGGTGCCTTCATCAGCCAGAACAGCTACATCTAATGGAGATTTTGAATTGGATCACAGGCCACCATGTGAATATAAACTGAAGTAGATGTTGGGTGTTTTTTGTTTTGTTCGTATGCCAGCTTGTCAACTTTGGAGGCTTATGAACAGGCATGCTACCTGATTATCCTACCTTCATGTAGGTACCATAACTTGGATGGATAGACTGTACCGGTGGGAAGAGACAACTTCTTAAGTCGTTTCAATATGAATTGGCAGAACTTGTGAACCAGAGTCTGTATCTCTCTTTGTGGAACTATTTCTCATCCACAAGGATAAAAGGGGAGGGAAAACTGGCCTCTGAGTGTCTGCAACTATGTTATATAAAACAACACTTCAAAGAAAGCAGTGTTATGAACCGAGCATGTATGGATTAAGTGCATTCCTTCTGAGAGGCTTTCAAAGCATCTGGATATTTGCTTCATTGTTTTAGCGACGAATTAGAATACTCGAGAGGATGACCCATACGTGAGGCACTGAAAACCTGTTTTCAATGAGCCATTTTGATGGGGTGCGTTTGCCTTCTTTTCTGGATATATTTTTCCTCTGGCGAATGCTTGGCAATGGGCTCTGGGTGTGGGGCTAACAGGTTTGGCAGGATAGGTGTTAAAAGATGGGTAATATTGTAGCTGGGAGGATATAGTTCATCATACTTAGCTGCAGCTTTGGTGAGTTGCCTTGAGCCGCTAGGAGGAAAAGGCATAACCCTTGTTTGCCAAGAAGGCTTTAATATCTCACTGGTACCAACAGAAGGAAACACTGAGAATGTCTTTTTGTGGATAAGTCATTCACAGCAACGCTGAGGTGGTAGGGTAGCGTTTTCAAGAGCAACAGAGTGACTACAGAGCTTATAGAGCATCTAACATCTGCAGTTGCCATGGTTTTCCTCTGGAGCTGGAGTTGATTTTTAAAAGTGCTGAGCATCTACATATACAAGAAAAACTTAAGAACCCAAATCAAATGAGGAAGCAGCTTAAAATCAGACCTCTGCAAAAGGTTACTGCCGCCAGTGCTTGCTGCGCAGTAGTAATGGAGGTTCCTCCATGTATTTGAAGGACAGCTAGAAAGCTCTTAAAAATGCTTGTGAATCTTCTCCTTTTTCATTCTGGCATACTAAGGCGTGCTAAGCACCCTTCCTAACAGAAAGTGGAAGGACACCCACTATGCATCTAAAGCAGTGGACCAAACAGCACAGCCTGATTGGAAACTGAGCTGTCTGAACGGAGATGTTCCCTGATTGCAAACACAGGAGCCAGAAGATTTTTTATGTGAGAGGGAGAGAGTGGGAGGTGGGAAGCCAGAGAAGGGAAAGGCAGCAGAGAAGCGAAAGGGTTGTCGCTGTGTCCCTGAGGGGGAAGCGACACGGAACTGACTCTTAAGGAGAGTTTGTAAATTATGAGCAAGGATATCACATGCTGTTTGTCTCTTCATTGTTCCAGAGAAACAGGAATTTATGTACAGTCATGTAAGTGAGCTACAGTGCGCCAAGAAAAGTATCTGAATTTACCTTCCATTTTTTCCCTAATAGTAATAATTGTTTTAGGATCTCAAACTCTGGCTGATAATTACATGGTTATTCTGTCATCCCCAGTGGTTAGACAATTTGTGAGGAAGGCTACTAAATATTGAAGGGTTGTAGTGTACACACATGAAGTTTTGGAAACCTTGTATATGTATGTGTATTTTTCCAAGCCTGTTCCCTGAGAGAACAGCATTACTCTGCAAGCCTTAAAATGACTTAGTTATTGGGAAAGGCAATTCCATTGTGATTTGAATTGTGCCTGGAGTTATTAAAACAAAAAAAAAAATCAAACATGGTTTTAATTGCTATGAAAGTTTTAGTTGCTTATAGGCAGGAATTTATCTCAAAATGTCTGCACTCCTGAGTTTAATTTGTGCAAACTTTAATATCTTCATGCAACAAACCGCTGAAGTATTTCTGTTTTTAGAACAGCATACTAAACCATTCTGACTTCTCCAGGTAGGATCAGTTTAAAGCTTTGATTACCTAAGCTTTAAACCCTTAATCTGCATTTGAAAAAGACAGGGAGGGCAGTTACTGGAGAGGGGCAGGATTTGCTGAATGTCCAGTCAAATATCTAATAACAAAAACAATAGATTTTCTGTGTCACAGATGCACGTGAATTTACCTGCAATAAAAACACATCGGTGGTTAATTTGACTGGTGTATGCACGTGTGGCACATGCATGATCTGCTGTAAAACTCAGGACAAGTGCCTGTACTCCTTAGTCCTTGCCCCTTTTACCCCTTACAGCCATGTGCAAGTAAATCATGGCTGTCAGTATGGTAGCAGCTTGATTAAAGTTCAGGGGTTTAATAGATCATTTTAAAAACCCCAAATTACTCCCACTCCCTAGTCGATCCACCTGGACCCTTGCCCTAGGTGCATGGCAGTTTTCAACCAGCACTGGAGAAGCCAAGTCTGGGCCTGAGGTTCCTGCTTATTCCCTCAGGATCCTTGCTGCAGACCTAGACCAACATTCTCAGCTGTATTTAATCTGCTCTGAGACAAGCTGGCTATGAGAAAATGCAAAGGAAAAGGCACATAAGCAAAGACATGGAAAAACTTGGACAGTTGGCCTGCTTTGTTCACTTGGTAAACTGGAGGCCGGCCAGTAACAGCGGAGCTCCCTTGGCAATACAAGTCTGTTCCAATTAATCGTGTTTAACCATTCTAATCACACTTTAGCACATTAATCCTATTTTCAATCCAAAACACATCTGAAAGAGCGGCATGTGGGCCTTTTTATAGCAACCGCAAATCAGATGTAACTGAGAGACATAGGGCCCTAGTTTACTCTGCACTTTCACTGAACTTAAACTTAATAAAATATGTGACTGAGTTGTGGTTGGATTTACTGCATGATGTTGATGCTTCCACATATAAATAGATCCCTTAAGTAACTTAAAAACCTGTCAGAAAGGGCAGTGAAAATTTGATTATAAGGTAACTAGTGCGTGTGTTTTCTAACAATGACATTGCTCCTCTGGTCAGCGGTATTGAGAGAACTTTTAAAATTTAATCTGCTTATGGATATAAATGATGCTACAGGGCTGCATTTTGCGTCTGAGCCATTGGAAGTTATAAAGAATTTTATGGTTTGCTTTAACTGTGAAAACAAGCTGAAGCTGTTATCTTCTCCTTAATGCGTTTTCTTCTGGTATTTAAAGTAAGTTTTAAAACAGTGAAGTTTTTAAGATTTTGTATTTACCAAAAACAGAGTGAAATAATTTTTTGTGAACTGATAAAATTTAACTGCTTTGCATTGCTTCTGTATTAAAATCTTTCTTTCAGTGAGAGATGATCTTAAGGTATGTATGGATCCTTGATACAGCATTTTACTCTGTGGATTTGCTTTGAACTGAGCAATTGAAACAAGCAAAAAAAACTCGCATCCAAAAATGCCCACCCCCAAACCTCTAGATGTCCTTAGTGCCTGAAACCATGTTTATAGGCAGGCTCAAAAGAGGTGCATTGAACTGTAAATTATGCAGAAGGGTATGTGTTTGAGCCTTGAATTTAGCTGTGGAGTGGGAATGAAGTTATCAATTCACGCCACATGAAATATGTAGCAATTCAAAATATGGCAAAGAAAGATATGTAAGAAAGTTCAATTCTAAGAAGGAAAATTTTGGACAATTACCAGGATTACACTCAATGTTTGGTTTTCTAAGTAAACACTTCTAGCTTTTTATGTTACAAATAACAATCTGGAAAGATGCATTAGGGGAATCTAAACGCAAACTAGAAATGAGTTTATCCAGGTAAGTAAGATTTTTATTAAACAATTTAATTCATTCCAGTTCTTTTGGAAGAAATTGCAGGTTATGGTTAATGTAGTGTATCAGACAGGAATAGCATTCACAGAGCCACCTGCATTTAATATACAACTGTCAGAAATCTCTACTCACTACCACTTACCCAGAAAGAAATATGCAACAATTTGATCAACCCAGAACTTTTTAATATAAAATAAAAAAGACTATTGAACACAATGAAAATACAGACTCGGTTTATGGGAGTTTGCCCTTCAGTAGGATCTATGTGGTTTTTCAAGCTTATTGAATTAGCTATCATTTTGGCCCCTTCTGTATTCTTTGGTAGGCACTGGAGAAGGCTATCCACTGGGACTGAAACCAGACAGAGAATTAAGACAATATATTCAAGGCAAGTCTAATAAATAAGCTTTTCCAAACTTCATGAAATAAGGTCTGAAAAAGCAAGTTAGTGCAAGTGATGCCAAAGCCAGAAAATCCTTGGGTTAGAGATACCAACTGATGCATGAAATATTACAAAATTCCATGACCTTCTAATGAAAACAGCTTATCTAGCAAGTATTTCTAATATTCTTAAAAGAGGACTCTGTTACTGTAGAAAAATAACAATTGGATGACCTGGTATTTGTGGTGGTAGAGCAGAAGGTGGTGGGTTGGCAGTTCTGGCTTCTTCCCTTACAACTGATGGGCAATATAATCCGAAAAAATCGGAACCTTTTTTGTCCCTGCTTGCCTCCTCTCCCCTGCAAAATGGGAGCAATCTGAGGAAGCCTTTGAAGGTCGGTTTTATCAAGGCAGGAGCTCTGAGATCCCTACTAGGGATCTACCCTTGTCTTCAAAGGGAGGCAGCCCATTCTGAAGGGAAGCTGGGAGCAATGTAAATTTATTCATTTTTCACTAGCTATACTATTTCCTGAAAACTTGGCAAAGTGGAGTAAGTAAATTCTCTTTAGATCTTATGGTAGAGTGGTGACACAAATGGGGATAGTGGCAAGAAGTGCTTCTAGGTATCTTAGGAAATAAACTACAGCCAGCAAGAGCTTGCCAGCATGTACCATTGCTTGTCTGAAGCACTATGTTGCCTTCTGTAAAGCAGAACCTCTAAGGTGGTTCTAAACTCACTAGAAGAGTTTAAGGTATTAATCTTTCACCTCTTGAAATTCATCAGAATTTTTGCCATCTACTTCAACAGGGTCAAGATTAGCTCAATATCTAGCTAAGGTCCTGATTCAGCCAAATAAATTAACATGTGCCATGGGGCCTGTGCAACAAACAGAAAAGAGCTTGATGGATTGATTCTTTGGTTGCTCATATTAGGAATCCTTTCCATAGTTTGAAATAATTCATCAGGATTCTTCCGATGTCTTAGGAAGAGAAGCTCAGCAGCAGACTAGGAGGAACTGTCCAGGGCAAGGGATCAGGGCTGCAACAAGAAAGCTCTGCAGCTTTGTGCCCTGCTGTCCAGCTTTCGGCACTTCTGTTCACCTCTCACATCTCCAGGAAACAAGTCCATCCGCAGCAATCAGAAGAATGGCTGAGGCTAAGCAAACCATGCACGCTTCACTAGTGGGTACCCGCTCTGCTCTAATATCAGAGTTTTTCCACTGTGCTAGTTTCTTCTTTTCATCAGTCTCCAAAAGTAAATCCTCCATGTGCCAGTCAGAACTGTTGCTGCTGGTAAATTTTAAATCATATTTTGCATTATTGTTGTTTTTTGATCTGAAGATGTCTGCTTCCATCAGGCTAGGTTTTGTCATTGTACTTAAGCTGAGTACAGTAACTCTTTACGTGTTTCTAAAGACTTCTTGTGTTCACCAGAGAAAAGATGCAGTGCAGGTGAGGGTACTGGAAGCTGGTGTGAGTGCTACGTATTTTGATGTTACAGCAAAAGTATTTCAAGTGCAACAGCTTCAGAAATTTAGGATTTGGTCAGATTTTCAGAGAGGATATTTTGATCACTTCAAAATACATATAATTTTAACCTTCACTGAGGATAAAGGCAGGGTCAGAGTATGAGCAAAATAATTTTGAAAATAGAAATGATAAAGTAAGAAATAAAGGTGTAAGTGTAGTTACTTGAGCTTCTCCTAGAATATACAATGCAATGGATTCCTTAGGCCTGGCAATATATTCCCAGTTTTCATGGGAGATTGGGATAGAAAGACCTAGATTATTTGCTGACTTTCACCACTATGAAACTGGAGTAACTCTAGTAGTTCAGACTCAGATCCCCATTACACCAGTTTCAATCCCGTAGTAACTTTATTATTCTCTAGGTAGCTAATCCTGATTAATATCCTTGTAAATAAGATCACAGTCTAGGCCTCAGTCAGTTTAGAACCCTTTTATAATGCTAATTTTAATTCAGATTTAGTTGGTCTCTAATCTCCTCCAAACTCCTATATTAGCAGTAAGTGCAGATGCATCCAATGGTGTAAGAAGCTCCATAATTCCCCTTCAGGAAGGGCATAGTCCCTTTGTCCCAAGTTCTTTAAGAAGAAACTCCCTTTTAAAAGTATTCTTTTATCTTTGTCCTGGGATGAGACTTTTGTGCTCAAGCCAGCTCTTTTCTCTGGAACATAAAAACATTTGAATGCATATTTAACTTCTTGGAATTGCTTGGAAACTCCCTTTTTAGGTGCAGTTTTATATTTCACAGATGAACAAAGGGGATACCATGTCATAATTCTGTTGACTACACGGCAAATGCTTCCATGAAGATTTTGTGTTTAATGCACTCCTATGAATCATCTTGCTCTTATTCATGTTAATTTGTACCCCTCCAGAGTTTACAGCTCTAGCTTAAGGCATGCTTTTTATTATCATATATTAACATTAGACTTCTCACAGCACATGCTTACAATAAAACTTTTAACTGAAACGTGGTTAAGTCCACCACTAACGTAATCCAGCCGTGGATCACTTACCATGGCCTAATAATGTCCTCCGATGAAACAAGGAAAGCAATGACATTTATGACTAGCTTTCCAACATAAGATGACAGACATGAAGATCCGGTAGAAAAAGCTGCTTTTGTTCTTCCTATTTTTTTAAAAAGAATGTGGCATATGTACCGTTTGTTGTTGGTGAAGGAATATAAAGCACTGTGTGAGCTACAAACCAGTCTTTAAGACAGATAGTGCCCGCTGGCTTGGACAGCGAGAGTATAATGTAGAATGTGTCCATCACTAGCAGGCAGGCACAGAGTGCCTAGAAAAATGACTGTAGCCTTTATCTCAAGGGGAAACAAGGCAACCTGTGTATATGAAAGGATCTGCAGTACTACCTGGCATCAGGAGACTAAGTCTTAAGATGCAAGACTGAATTTTCCAAGTGTGGAAGTGCACCAGACCTCAGCCTAGGACAAATCTCAGTTTGTCGAGAATGTTACAAACTTGGCAAGAAAATTTGTTTCCTGACAATACTTACGTTGTATGAGAGCTGAAACCCCAGGGAGTAAAAGGGAAGACGTGTACGTCTTAGGCACAAGAACTTCAAACCAGTCAGGCAGTGACTGTAGGGAGAGGACAGTGCAGTGCAGTCTTAAAGGAACCAGGCCAATTTCAGGATTTTGGTTGTGGCAATTCTTTACGTTAGAGTTGCACAGTTTTGCTAGGGGGGTGGCATTGATGCATGCTTTTCAGACCAGGTAAATATCTGTGTTTATATTATTATTGGACGGTATGTGTGTAGGTGTCCCAAGGGTGGACAAGAATTATGGGGTGCCACAAAACACGGAACAAAGAAATGGCTGGTAACCTAGAGGACGTAGTCCTAGAAGGCGAGAGACAACAGATATGGGAAAAAATAGATCAGTGATGCGGTACTAGTCTGAATGGTTGTTAGACTGTTAATAAATTCAGTTTACATTTATTTGATGTTGGGCTGTATAGAAATGGATCATATTTCTTATTTAGGACTGGGATGTCTTTTTAAACATATTTTAGTTCACTTATAAAACTGCTGGTAGTTGTCCTAACAAAGTCTCTATGACTCTGCACAGGCAAGTATGAAGAATATATAGTTCAATGTATAGTTCCTTACAGTTTCTTGTACATGTATACATGCATGTGCATCAAAATAACAAAATAATCTGAACCATTTCTGGTGTAGATTTGTATTTTGATCAAACCAAAGAGAGAGGCTTTGTAACCAGCGAATCATTACCGGTCCAAACTTGCAGCCTTAACTTCAGTAGGGGTTTTGGGTCGGAGGAACCATAATGGGAATCATAAACCCATCCTCAGAAGGGGTGTTCCCTTACGCTTGTTTGTTTAGTGGTACAGTGTATTGGCCACACAGATCCCAGCATGCCAGAATTTTCTTGTACTCCTAAGGAATCACTGTTGCCTTGGGTACTCCTCTCTGATTGAATTTTGGCAGAATGACGACCTAAAAAAATGTAACAGCCCATTTGACTGCCGGCACTATGTCAAAGTCACTGTGTCACTGAAACGTCACAAAGTATTTTCACTTTGGGTGAGAATTTCAGCCAGCTGTGTTTGGCCTTTTCACCCATGTCTGCAATGATGCAGACCCATGTCTGCAATGCAATAAATATATTGGTGTGTTTGTACATTAACTCAAACAGCCAAGGCTGTGGAGCTGAGAGGCTTGCTATTTTGAAAAAGGAAAACAAACCCTAAACGTTATTATGGATGTAGTTAAAATTAGAAATAGATCCAAGTGGAAACACACAGAATGAATCCAAGTTGAAACACGCAGGCTGAACGCGTATTCTCACTCTGCTTACATCTGCAGCTCTGAAAAGAGTGTCTGGGGTGCGTCTGAAATTCGCTTACAAGGTTTAGGGCTGGTCCATTCCCTAACTACAGTCAGCAATGGCCCCATTTGGCAAAATTCAGACTTGCAATTAATATCTATATTTTTTAACCTTTTAGGATCTGAGTCTTTTGGTTTAGGCATTATTGTAAGCGGGGAGCAATACGCTTGATGGCAGGACCATCTGTTTGAGATTTAAAAGAGCGAGGACTCTACGCCCAGCTACACGGACATAAAGATGTGGCCTCCAGCTCTGCACCTCAGTCCTTGTTCTCACCTGGCTGTGAACCAGCGGGGTGCGTGCAGCTGATTCAGAGCCATGCGGACTTCTTCCAACACTGCTGCACTTCCCACAAGCGCAGGGATCCCTTGGGGGTTGTAAGGGCAGCCACATGCCCTCTCCTAAGTGGCTTCCAGTGTACGTTTTTAACACAGCCGCGGCAAGCTTCCCCCGCAAATCCAGCATGGTGAGCAGGACTCCGAGAAACTCATATTCACTGCTAATTTATAGAGTTCAGGACAGTGAAGATAATTCTTGTCTATGCTATGGACTGCAGGCTTTGGGAAGTACTAGTTGCTGAACTATGGCTGAGCAAGCCTAGATATTCTCTGCCACGCTACAGTATGCCTGCAACCACAGTATGGGCAACAGCGGTCCCTGGAAAGAAGATTGATGCCCATATACGCTTTTTTTCACCCTGTCCTGTCTCCACACAAGCAGGTACTCAAATAATGGGACTACTCTGTGTTTCAGAGTAAGCTGAGAAACACGTTTTTTCAGATGCAAGAGATGGGCTCAGAGCTTGCTGCTGAGGTGTGTTTGTTTGGATTTGACAAATTTAGGTTTTCCTTTGTAAGCCAAATCTTTCCTTTTCAAAGTCTTTGAATTCCAGCTTTGGGCAGGAAGGTTTTGAGTTAGATCCCTGTGGTTTTGGTTTAGGGTTATATCCACAACTGAAATGGGCCTCAATTTATCCAGTTCCTCTTGGGAACAGGGCCAAAATCTTGAGGTTTCTGCCATCTTGAGTACAAGCTTCATAAGAGCTCCTGAAAAGTTGTTGCTGTCAAATCCAGCGCTGTCACACTGCTTCGGGATGACATTCCAGGTTAAAATCTAAGCAGAACTGATCACAGCCTGAATTTTTTAAACTTTCAAGGGGATTGGGCAAGCTACGATTATAGCAAATAGCATTCACCCCACACTTCACTTTCTTTTATAATTATTCAAGATTTTGAAACTGTTGCAATCCTCACTTCTTTCTGCTGTTCTGGACTTGGATGCTTTGATTCGGAAAAGAAATAGAAATGCCATCAAAACGGGTGGAGGAAATAGGAAGCTGCCAAAAATAAGCTGTGTATAGGTACTTTCTAACCAAGGTGATAAAACAGAAGAGAAGCCGTGGTCCCATTATGTTCGTATTTTTGATCTCGCACTGCCCCCAGTAGAAATGGGGATGTGCCGTAGGCAAGAGAGTGCATGCTTTCGTGTCGTATATGATTTTTATCCCGGTAGATAAGCAAACTGCTTCAAGCACTGTTATGAAGTCCCATTTTGTGTGCATGTGATGGCAGTTGTCTTAACTATCACAGCTTGACCGATTCAAGTACTCCAAAGCTAAAGACTGCACGATCCTGAAGCAATCGTGCTGCAGTGGCAACAGGCATGGGCCCTGGGTGGAAGTCTGCATCCTGCCAGAAGGATGTGTGAAGGATTTGGGTGAGAGACTGGTGAGGGATGGAAAGGTACTGAACTGAGTGTATCGACCTATTGGGTCGGCATAGGATGGGGTGAGAGAGTGCCTGTTGTGAAGTATGACAGTATGATTTCTGTAGCTCTCTGCATCCAAAATTTAGAGGTTGTTCCTTTAAGCTGTGTTGCTTGGAGAAAGTTTTTTTTCCAAAAAATTTGACAAGATAAGTCTGCTTGGGTTTATTACAGAATATGTTATGACATAGCATCAGCCCTTTCTCTTTAAATATATTCCCAAGGGCTGCTTTTCCCGGATGAATACCAACATCCTTCGATACAGGAGTGCCTTGGTGAGAGGAATGTTTTCCTAAAATGCCTTTCTGGCCATTGGCTCTTTAATTATAGCAAAGAGTAGCTGCTGCAGCCCAGAAGCAACTGTAAGCCATTTTAGCTCTTGTCATCACTCGCTCTTTCTCCTCTTTCGGCTGGTAGCTCTCGTCTGTCTGTCTTTGCTCCAGAGGAATCTGTGTGTGTCCTGTTCCTTATTTCTTCTAGCTACTTGACCGGTCCTCACACTTTCTACCTGTCTTCCTACATGCGACTGGGATGAGTTGCTGCTTTTCTCTAGCAACTGTAAGCTGCCTCTCAAGAGAAGCAACCTATACTTAGCCGTGCTGAATCTGGCCACGAAATACTGCTGTGCTTTTGTTGGAAAACCTAGGCTGAGCGCGCGTTTTGGAATGAACCTGTGATGACTTTCTTCTGCACTTTATAGCTTTGCATCTCTGAAAGGGGCAAACGTACTGTCTGGATGAGCTGCACTCTGAGAAGGAGACCACGGGATGAAAGGGGATCGCCTCTCCTTTAGACTATACGTTTGTTATTGTTTCATTTTGATTCTCCCTAGTAATGCTAGACTGAAAGCTGATCTCTGTGTCTTGGAAAGTATAACTGTTCAAAAACTTTTTTTCCATTTGAAATATTTTTCCTTTTGTTTGTTCTTCAGCTTTTCTTTTGTTGTTGTTTGAATCTTCACTTTTTATCTTTATAAAGAAACTTTACCTTTCTTCTTTTTCTTCTAAGCTATCATTTACTTGTTGTTGAAAGAGAGACCACAGGAAATGGTAATTATTACTGCTTTTCACATTACATAAAGATACTACTCAGTTGCAGCTGCTGGCCATATGACTAGTCTTTCTTTGGGGAAGCCCTGTTTGGTTTCACTGTGTAAATCTGCACTCATCCAAAACCTGCCCTTGTGCTGTTACGAGCTCTTGTAAAATGGACATTTTGTTATGAATTAGGTGTAGATATTGTAGAGAAGTTTAAAAATAATGAAGGTGTTGACCTCCAGATATAGAGAAAATGTTCTTTTTTCCAACTAGATTGTAGAGGTAATGATTTTAGTGGGTAACATCTTTCAACACTTTAAGACTTTGAACTAAGCAGAAAAATGACATTAAACTTCGAAAGCTGTTCTCTGAGAGAAAATGGGATATTTTTAGTTTAAGGAGAAACATGTAATCTAGGATCCTCACAAAGCAGTATTTAGCCGTTTCTAAATATTCAGTAATGGGTTGTTCCGTAGAAAATATTAATAGGATTTGGGGATATGGGAACTTTTTATGTCTTTTATATATCCCTTCGGTATCTTCTGAAGCTCCTAGGGAAGTGGGAGGAGTTGCGTGTTCACATCTCTTATAATTCTACTACAGAAATACCTGCTAAGTGGTGTGAACTGCTAAGTGGTGTTTCAGGACCCGCTTTAGCACTGGAGCTGCAGGAGATGCTGAGATAGGGGAGCCTCTTCCAATGAAGAGGACTGCTGTGCTGGGAGCAACGCCAGACCCTAGGCCAAGGGATGTTGCAGATGTCGGCAACAGGGAAGTTGCCATCAGTTTTGGAATTCTGCATCTTGTCTGCTCTGTTTATATAGTTTGTGTAATTATATTTAAAGATAATAAATATACAGATGACTTTTGGGTAAGGGTCAGAACCCCGATCTGCCTTTTCTCTAGAGCACAATCCCTAACAGGCCCGTGTGCCATGCTCCGGCACATTGTTTGTGTTTTCTGCCCTATGACTCATGCCTGCTATTCTGTGCCACGGCCCAGCTTGTATGGAGGGTGGAGGCTGGGCCCTCCCAGCCTGGCCTACACCTTGGTGGTTAGCACCTTGTTACGTGATGAGAGAGACATGGGGTTGAACGCATTCAGCTTGAGAAGTGCTCCAATTGCAATTTCCCATTTCATGAGTGTTGTATCCACTGAGACCTTTTAGGATGTATGTGTATCATCACTCTAGCTGTGTTTCTGACTGAGAGTAGCCATCAGCTGCTGTGAGCTCACCTCAGTGCTCTCAGTGTGCACTGGATCTGCCAACTTGTGGGGATCCCTTAGTGAAGGAATATCTTATTTGTTAATCCAAAGTGAGGAGAGGTAAGTGTTTAAAAACTCAGCTTAGCCACAATAGACATGCATTTGGGCTAGCTGAACAATTTCTGTTTCCTGAATGTTAAGGTGGAAACGGAGGTTTCTACAAGCCCTGAGGTACCCCAAGCAGCTCACCTGGCTTTCTGAGATTGCTTGGTTGGGTCCCCAAATTCCACCTAAGGAGCACGTGTCTTTGTGCATTTTTCTTGGCATGGCTTCTCATCTCTGCCCCTGTGCTCAGCCCTCCTTTCTGAAACGATCCAAGGAAAACTCAAGGGGGACCCCTTTGGAGAAGGAAGGTTGTCCATTAGGGTCATTCCATTGTGTGGTGTGCAGCGTGGCCTCATAAACATACCTGTGGAGGACATGTGTCACCAGCGTAACTGCAGAAGGCAATGACCGGTAGTGCAGGAGCAGGACAAGCACCCAGCTGTGTGAGAAGCAGCATCTTCTTCATTGCAGATAGAAAAAATGTTTGTGTGCCTTAGTCCTTTTATGAATCAGAGCCTTAGTGTCTGTCAAACCGTATTGTCTATTTGTCAGTGGGCAGTTTTTTTCCTTGGCTGATGGATAGACAAATGCCTGTGGGTAGGCAGACACGTGACATCCTGGATACCAGAGTCTTTTTTTTTTTTTCCTCTTCCAAGAAATGAGGGAATTGCTTCTCTTTGTACTGAGAGCAACAAACCACTTGCTGAATGCAGGTCTCCAGGCCTGAATTACAAATGGCTGTGTTGCCTTTATCAAGCTCGCCCCCCACCCCCACCCCTTTCTTCAGGGCATCATTTGAAGAATGTTCAAGACAATATAAAAGGAGAGCAACAGCAAAAGTCTCAGTTTTTGTCTGACTGGATACAGAACTCCAGTTGCCCTAGATTAGCCCTAAAAGGATTGTGGGATCAGCCTGTGGGACTGTGGGTATTAAGGGGTGGTAGAGAAGGTATACTAAGGCAGAGGGGAAATGGGTGAATTTACCTTAAAAATAAAACTTGCTGTTAGGCTAATAAGACAATATGATACATCTGGGTTGATTTTCCCCTTGGTGATAGAGGGTTGATCTAACAGCTAAGCCTTGGTCATGGCTGACTTGGACATGCTTTAAACTCTTTGATAGGGTTCTCATATCTTTCTCTTTTTCTAAAATCATGACAAGAGGAAAGTATTTATTACCAGGAAGGCTGCACCCCTAGGCTAGAACTAGTCATCTTTGATTTAACTTTCAACTGAAGTTGCTGAATTAAATGTAGTTTTGTTTTTATCTGTTTGCATGGAAGGTTTCCAGATAAAACAACTGTTTTAGTGACCTGTGCACTTGTATCATGTTAATTAGGTTTGAAAACTCATATATTGTTTTCATAAGGCTATTACATTTTCCGTAATTAAATTAAGCAAAAAATAAGGATGCATGGCAATAATATTTATTATTAATACCAGACTCGAAAGGCTTACAACATGTGAATTGAAAGTAAGGGCCTTGAAGACAGCCTGAACTTCAAAACAATGTCAAATAGCCTAGTTTTTCAGCAAGTCATTACTACATGTATTTAAAGAAAGCATTGATAGAATGAGAAATAGCCCCACGGAACACACAGGCTTCTGGTTCCACTTGAAACTGGGCAGCTTCTGAGATCTTGATCGCCCAAAGAAGAGCGAAGCTTTAACATGACTTTCAGAAAATGGGTAGGGGTATGACCTCGTTGTGTACGTATATTCTGATGGGAAGAAGAAAAGCCTGGGAGGCTGCCTAGGAGGACACCGTTCCTGGTCTAGCACAAGATCAATTCAGAAGTTGGCCAAGATTTTCTCCCTGTAGACAGTACAGGGAGCATTAGGCTGCCCATCCCCTGGTGCACTGCGGCTCCCTCAGCAGCATGATTTACCCTGGAGAAAGTGTGCTTGCCTGGCACTTCTGCTGCAGCCTGCAGGCTCAGCACTGCCCTGGCTCACACAGTGTCCCCCGATGCAGTCCTGGCACAGCACCCGACTTGTGCAGTGCCTCTCTCATACACTAGCACAAAGTGGAGGGCCCTGTCTGTTATGTGCTTTGGCAAAGTCACTGTGGGAGGGTCTCCCACGCCTGTCAGGTGGCCTGATTGCATGACTTCCATGTGCTGGCTTCATATAAGAGCAGCCACTCTATGTCAGACCGGTATTAGATACCTATCCAGCTTTGTATCCCATCTTTGGTAGTAGTCCACCACAGATGTCTAGGAAGGAATAGGAATACAAGAACAAAGTAAAAATATTCACAACAAGTGGTTCCCCAGAATATGGTCCCACCTTCCAGTGGCATTTGAGTTAGGGCACGTGATTTTGAATGTGATAGCTCTGAATGTTTTTTCTTTTATCCAGTTGCTGTTTGAACCTGAGTTTTAACATCCTTAACATAGTTACTTACCTGCAGGCTGTGTGAAGCACTATATCCTTAGATTTTCTCTGAATCTGCAACTGTCCTTTTCCTCTCATGGTCCTACAGGTCTGAGAGGAAATGCATGCTGCTGCTCCTGGTGAAAAGCATCTTAGTGTGTGTCCAGTCCTGCACAGGCAGGATGACAGGAGATCAGCATGTCACTCCCCTTCCTGGCGACTGCCAAGTGGTGAGGGTAAAATTTTGCCTTCAAAATATGTTTAAAATGAGTAGAGATTAAAATAGACTCATGCTGTGGCTCTGACCACAGAGAAATGAGAGCCAATCTAGCCAATATACTATTTGAGAACAGATGTTCTGTATAGCTCTTGGTGTTCTGGAAAGCTACGCAGATTTGGTTGAACCATAGCACGGTGATAGTTTGGCTTGACTATCCCACATGTACAGGGCTCTGACCCCAGTGGCAGGAGGATTAGCAAGCTGATAGTCTGTGTTGTATCTACCCCTCTTGCCGGACTCCAGACCTGAGCTGTACCAGAGGCTGTCACTGTGCTTTTTCCCCTTGTCAGATGATATTTAACCAAATAATCCAGAATCCAAAAATGGTGAGAAAAATGTGGAGAGCGGGACTTTGATACAAGGGCCTCATGAAGGCCTTATTTGTGTATTTCGTAAGGTTCCTGTTTTAATCAAGGACAAATGCACAGTCCTGCCCCTGGAAGGAAAAGCCCCCGGTAGCTTTACAGGCTAGGCCCTGCCTGGCTGCGGGGAGCTCTATGGGAAAGGCTCTGAGGTGCTGGAGGATAGCAAGCTGAATGTGGGCTGGCTGAGGGACCGTGGTTTGTTCAGCTGGAAGGAGACCTACTTCAGGGGGACATCACAGCAGCCATCCAGCACCTACAGGGAGGTCATTAAGCACACGGAGCTGGGTCTTCACAATGGTGTGTGGTGGGATGGTGAGAGGCAATGGGCATATATTGACACTAGAGCGGTTCAGATTGGATATTGGGAAAAATGTCTTCCCTCTGAGGACAGTCAGGCAACGGGACAGGTTTTCAAGACCTGACTGAACCAAACCCTGAGCAACCTGATCTCATGGATGACCCTGCTTTGAGCAGGAGATTGGACTAGAAACCTCCTGATGCGCCTTCCTGAATTGCTTTATGGTCCTATGAAATGTTTCTTGTGACTGGGATTCTTTAAATTATCTCTTCTGTAAGGTTTCTGGTGTCTAGTAATAGAACTCTTTCTCTCAAGGGAGACATTAATAGGGTCTTTCCTCTGTAGAAGATTGTCTGTTTTCATGAAACATGTAGGAAAACAATATCTTAGACACCTTCCCCCTCTGTCAAATTTGATTGAACTTTACTAAGGTTCAGAGTTGCCAGGCAGGGACACACAGATAGTATGATTGCAAAAGCCTCATTTCCTTAGGTGTGTAGGCTAAAGTATCCACAGTAGTTCATTTCTAAAAGTGGACAAAGGTTTGAGTGAAATATAACTGTTAAATCAGTTTACTTGGCACTTAATGTAAAGATAATAGTTGTCCCCTGAAACTAAATGCATGGCACCTAATTGCGTCTGAGGTATGCTACAGAAAAGGAGACTTCATGTGACTTTTAAGCAGAATATTCTGAACTGGTTCAAGTGCCTGCACATCAATCAACCAGAACTAATCTCATGGTAAACATATACTGTGCAACAGTGAAATCATCATTGAATCCTCTAAACTTTAATTAAAAACCTATGAGAGATTTTTAAACGTGAAATGAGAAATGAGATTAATTATCAAATGTGGTCATAGTTGTAACAATGCTATTTGTAATCTTGAGCTGTGTCCTTTAACGTTGTATGTCAGTCCTGTAACAAAATAGTTCTGGAGGCTGGTACAGTTGGTTTTATCACGTGGTCCTTTTAACTGGCTCTTATGAAGATGTCTTTACTACTTTACCCTGCCTATTGAGGGGAATTATATTGCTTGGAGCATGTATTGCTTTGTGTGCTTATAACTGAATTGAACTGAGTAGATGCTCTGCGAGCTGCATTTTAAAGCTTCTCGAAACCATAGCTGTCCCACAGTATTCCTGTTTAATGTAGGTTGTGAACCAGAGACTGAGTACTCTCAAATATAGAGGTGTGCCTTTACTCTGAAGTCTTTAATGTCTGTCCACCAGGTTTCCCAGCAGAATCTCTTCCTTCTCCGTGAGGTCCCCACTCCCTGACTCCACATGCTCCTGCTCTGTCCCCCAGCTCACTGCTGCCCATGCTCACTCTGTGCCATACTGCCATAGCCGGAGGCATTTGTGCAGCAGAACCACATGCAATGCAGACAGAACATCTCCCCTGGTTATTACTTAGCTAAGTCTCAAGCACTGTTTGGATGGTGACTCCCATGGGCAGCTGAGCGGTTTTAGGAAATGCAGCATTCCCATCCTCGCCTCTAACTCCTTTGCCTAAGCACTAGCCACTAGCACCTCTTACGTAACGAGTAGGTGGTAGTCACAAGATGAGTGACTGTGGTTTTATTTTCATGCCATTCGAAAGATTGAAATTATTTCAGAAAAATTCTTTAAATTTATTTTCTCATACTGCTGAAGTTGCTCTTTCAAAGGTTTCTGAATAAAATAATGAGCAACCTCATTCGGAGCAGATGATGAGTCTTTGGAACTCATTTTATTGTGAGGATGGCACATAAATAAAGCTGGTTTTCGGTGCAACATTTTTTTCTTTCTGAGCATCAGCTACTGGCAGAAGTAGATGAAAACAGTTTCTCACTCCTCACCGCCTGTTTACATTTTCCATATGCTGGATTTTATGATTATAGGGTTTTAGATTCTGAGTTTGAATCTTGTATTTTACATAATAATGAGTTTGTGTCTGAGGCTGAGTTGATACATGAGAAAGCAGAACCACCACCACCACCACCACCCAGAAAGCAGAGAAGCAACAACATACAGCTTGGAAAGGAGCTCTGAATGAGCTCTTCACATTTTTTTCCAGAAAGCTGCTTCAAGTTCTGTTTTCTGCCTTGCAAATGGTATCTGCTTTTGGTCTGCATGGAAAGAGTCTGTTTTCCTGTTTTGTGGATCTGTTTCCAGTTACTTCCTAGTAAAGAGTTTCCTAAAGTGACACCAGTGAGATTTTTCATTGTAAATTGAGTACTCTATTATGAATCATTCACCCTAATAAATTCTTGTTTAGAGCCTTAACTATAGCACTTTTGCACTTCCTTGTCACCACAGAATGACCTTCTACTACCTGTGCTAATTATACAAACAAACTGCAGCAAAAGGGAATCCTTGGGTAACGTTTAACCATTGCTATGTTTGTACTGTTTATCTCCCTATTATAAGGAGTTTCTCTTAGTAAAATGGGGTATATGTGCCTGTGTACTCGGGCTGTTCCTAGAAGGCTGGATTAGATAGCCTCCAGAGGTCCCTTCCAACCTGAATTATCTTATGATCCCTCATGCATTAAAAACAAAACACACAAAAAACTCAAAACATAAAAAAAACTCAAACTCCCTGCCCTGCCTCCAAAATGACATTTTTCCTCATTGTACAGTTGCAGATGAGATATCTGCCAAGGTTTCATATAGCAAAGATCTGTGAAAGACGTTGTGGCACCTGTGTGTGTGAGGCGAAGTGGTCCTTTAGCATCCATGCAGCACACAGCAACATTCTGCTTCTCTTTGTTTTCACTTACATCAAAATTCTAGTAAATGTTTTTTGCAGCCCCTGAGAGATGATTTGTGGGTGGGTCCAGAAGCTGAAATCCTCTCTCTCTCTCTTCTTCTCTCCTTCTCTCAAGTCTCTTAATGACTTCAGAGCTGCTTTCAGGCCATTTCTGTAGTCACAGTGCAGCTTGCTTCTAACATAGCCCTTGAACATATCCACTCATACAAGGGGGATAGATTCATCTACTCTTTATGACTTGGTTGGTCCTAACCTCCTGTCATTTCTGTATCTCTCCTTAGTTTTGTACAGCAGAGCCCTTGCAAAGATCAGCCTTACACTGAACAGAGGACATGAATCTCGCATGTGAAAGAACCGTATCTCACACCTCAGCAACTCAGTGATCAGTTGCACTCAACCTGGATTCACACATTTTTACTGCTTGTGTATAGACTTTATTGGTTGACCGAAGAAGACGACTTTAATCTTTTTCCTCAAAGAATATGCATTGAAATAAGAAGCATTTCACAAGCTTTGCATGCCAGAAAGCACTTAATATTTATATTTACGTTGTTTAAATAACAAGAATAGAACATCTCTGAACAATGACCTCTAGCAGGTTAAAGGACTCTTAGCTTAGGATAGATATCTGTGGATAGATCTTGCATAGATTCCTGGTCACTTGGGCTGCATAGATAAGGCCAAGCACCTTCAGTAACACTAGTTTCACCAGTTTCTGGTGCTAAAAGCAGAGAAGCTTATAACGGTACAGTATACTACAGGACATCTAATTACTACCGTAGCATTGACTGAGTATGAACATGGCTCTGCTTCTATAATGAGCTACAGTAAAACTCTGGAGGCATGGAATCTGTCTGAATTCTTCAGCTTGAGGACAGCTGTAATTACAAAGAGCTTGCAGAAATAATGCTGCAATAGTAGTTTCTCTTCCTCTATCTGTGATTAGATGTAAATGACTCATACTGAGGCGTAACACTACCTTTCCATTTGAGAGGAATGTCATTTCTCCAGTTATATGGTAAATCATCACATATTTATTAGGAAATGGAGAATGAGAGAAAAGGTCTTCTGTTATATATTTACCCAATTTGTGTCCAACTGCTTTAAGAACACCCTATTCCTATTTAGTATCTTAACAGAGTTTGTTAAATCCATCTGTTCTATAGCAGTATTGTGTTAAGCACAAAATAAAGAACCCGAAGCAGGCACCAGCTGCAGTTATCAACAAGCAGGCTATTGAAATCCACTTACTCTAGCTTACTGGACACTTCTGAGAAAGAAAGACCATTTTAATATATTTAAGGCTAGAACAAGCTTGCGTCTCCTCAGATACAGACAAGCAACCCTGATGATTCTAGCTGGTGGTCTGGACAGCAAGAAAAGGCAGGACAGTCTTGTAAAAGCTCCTTTGACTTCAATGGCAATATGGATTCAGTCATGCCGACTAAAGGATTTGGCCCCATGCAAACAATGGGAGTATGTGAAACTAATTACCCACCCATTGAGGGTTTCTCCTCCACCTTCCCCCCCTTCTAATTTCTAATGAATGTAGATAATTGCTGTGTTCCCACTAACACACAGATTAGGGCTCTGGGATTAGGCTATGTGATTGAGTAGTTAATACTAAGGGTAAACGCCTCTGGTGTTCATGTTAAATGCATTCTTGCTAGTAAGTTAAATAATCGCTTTACTAAAGCATTACTAAAAAATTTAAATACTTATTTTGGAGACTTCTAGTAGATTTCAATAGTTTCTGACATACTGTGACATGCTTCAGAATGTTCATTTATATACAGCTTGATTTCTTTTGATGATTGTCAACTTAAGTTACTAAAAAAGGAGAGTATTTTGTATAGGGAAGGGAGGAGGGTGGGGGAAAGCGGTATATTAGAAACATGAGTAGGTGCCCTGGCTTGTCCATCAGTCTTGGCATTATTTTATTTATACATTTTCTAAAGGATTAGAAGTAATCAGTTCCAGAGGATGTGCTCTGGAGCACTGGCAGCGTCTACTTTCTTGGCAATCGTTCCAAATATTTTATACAGTTTCATATTGTCTTGTGTATACTGAGTGCTGGTAGGTTTGATGTAAACAGTGTTAATGTTTTAACTTCTATGGCTGTTATTTTTCTTTTTTGTTGTTGTTGTCCCCTGTGGTGCCCTGAGCTTTATGAAAGCTCAGACTCAGAGGGACCCATTCAGCTTGGTGGGAGTGCTCACATGAGAGGAGCTGCAGGATCACCCTACCGGGAGCCTGGCTCTCTGTGTCACTCTGCATGTTGTGGCTGTATAGTCGAAACTTCCTAGCCTCTCCTTTTCGAGGCGAGCTGAGTACTGAGCATCTCCCGCCAGGATGAGGGCCCTCTGCTTGCGAGCAGCAGGGGAGGAGCATTCCCCTGCAGGATGTGCTCATGACACTCACATTTACAGCTCTGTTTTACCTACAAGGTGAGGAATAGCAAATCCCCCATCCCATTTGTTTTACCTTTGGCAGATAGATAACTTCTAAGGTGCAGTCTTCGCCACGCAGTTACATGTGCTGCAGATGTTGAGTCAGATCCAACCTCCTTTGCTTCATCAAGGTTACATTTGGGAACAGGTTTAGGGACCAAGCTGTCATGACTGAGTCCCCATAAAGGATGTCTGAGAATTTGATTTATCAAAGGCGAGTATCTGTCTACTTCTACTGTGGTTGGTTGTGTATGTTTTTTCTGATGTAATTCTGTTGACTTCAGTGGCGTAGCTTGTAAGAAGAGGAGTAAGTCAGAACACTAAAGCAAAAATGGGATAGAGCCGAGAAGGTGACACAGCAATATTACTTAGTTTCCCTAAGATGAGAAGTATAACATTAACAAAAGGGAATTCTCTATTCCTTCAGGGTTAATTCTGTGTTATTGACAAAAAGAGCAAGGACGCGTTGGAGAATCAGCAAATGGTTTTCAGAAATAACTAGCAAAGTTCTGACATTTAATAAGATCTAGGTAACACTGTGAAAAGAATCACAAGAAATAATTGTTTCTTAATATGGTATTTGCCTAAAGTAACATCAAATGTTTATTGAAGTAATGTAATTTTCATATCTAAAATGTTGCAGCGGAGAGTATGTCTATTTCATTTATGTTTGTAGAAACCTAATCTACAGGAAAAGATTTTATAACAAAATTGGAGGTTAAATTTCATTTGCTGATTTAATAAAAGCTAACAGGATGGATTTGGGGATATTTCATTAATCTTTCTTTCCTTTCAGTGAAAAGGAAATTAAGTTCAATCTAGTTCAAACTCTGCTTCACTATTATACAATAGACTGCCAATGTCCATGTTCTCTCTGGCAAGTTAAAACCTAATTAGTCACAGAAAATTCTTCCCTGATCCTGTCACTGTGAGGCAGGAAAAGCCTGGGCTGCAGACAAGGAATTCGGATGCACTAGATGCTTTACTGTGGCTCTTTTTTAATGTCATGCTTTCATATATAGCACATAACTGAAAGTAGCGTACTTTATCTTACGTGCAATGAGGTCAGCTATCAACTACCTTTTCAAAATACAAAGAAAAGCAAGAAAAGCTGTTAACGTGACTAGGTGCTTTTGACCTTTTTACCGTTTCTGCCCATTTTTTGGAGAAGCAGGACTGGATGCTTGGGTATGGGTTTCCTACAGTGAGTGAGACGATCGTCTGGGTCCAGCTGGGGTGGGCAGAGGCTGAAGTCCGCGCCTGGCTGCAGCTTATTGAACTTCCCCTGTCAAAGCCATCACTCAGCTGAGCTTTGCGGTGCCCGTGCCTGCTGCAGAGACACCTGGGACGCTCGGGCTCAGGCGGTGTAGGAGTAGGCGGTCTGGCTTGACACCTCCTAGCACAAATTGCAGCAAGAAGGATCCAGCTGCTCCTATTGCATCTCGGGCTTGAGACCTGCCAGGTTCGTAAAGTGCAACTTTATATTTCAGTGCTTCAGAATTTTGAAGAAAGGGATCAACTGAAAAAATTAATTTAGAAACAAAATGGTATCTGGCACTTCTCCTACTACTTATATAAAATAACATTTGTTCTTTCGACACTCTTGATTACACCTAATAAAAAGAATTAGCTATTAAAAATACCTGCCCTTTCTTATTCTAGGTTTAATTCTAATAACTGCAGTAGAGTTATGTTTGGGCTGAATTTGGCCCATCTGACAGCTATGGTGTCCCATAGTATATTGAATTTCGAGTGTCTAATGGAATTTTTGTGGCATGCATTGATCATCAGCTGGGAGAGGAAAGTTATTTTATCTCTGGAGGCAAGATTGTATTGCATAATTGGCACAAGCCTTCTTTGTAAAAGAGAGCTTTGTTTTTCCCTGAGCTACTTCTATGCATAGCTAGGTCAGAGGCAAAGCATCAAATCAGTTGGAGAGATGATCTGTTGCGGTTTGTATTTTGACTGAGATTTTCAGCGGAAGCTAATGGCACTATCTCATGTAATACCTCTGAAAATCCCAGCTGTCACTCTAATAGCTTTACAGTGAGCTTTATGAAGGCAAAAAGCCCTCTGTGGTGTAATCCAAGTGCAATCCGTAGTAATTCTAGTTCTTTCTGAAATTTAGCAACAAAACAGAAACCTTAAGGAGAATTTTTAGCTTCCTCTTCTATCTCTGACCTGAGACTGAGTATCTGGAGGCAACCCTCCTCCCATACACCTTTTTTTTTTTTTCTTCTCCGTATGCTGTGAGGAAAATAGCTGAGCAAGGCTGCTCTTCTCTATTGCTCTTCATTACAGGTCTCATCTAAATTCCTCTCGGTGCTCCTCTTCCAGCAGATACATTCCTCATACCGGCAGGTGACTAAAACAGTGCAGGTGTGCTGCTGCCCTGTACAGAGGATTATTATGAGGAAATCCTGTAGGATTTGTTTTATGAAGACTTTTCTTTTCCTTCGCATCTCACTGCCATGGTGTATCTTTACAGGGTTTGGAAGCTAACCATCCCTGTGATTTCCTTTGTGAGAAGAGGGCTGGATGAACCTGAACCTCCATGGGACCCCAAAGGGACCCGCTGCTGCCTCCCTGGTCCAGCATGCCCTGTCCCCTGCTTTCTTCATTTAGATGTCTTTGGAGCAGATCTTGGAAGTCCACGTGAGGAGAGGAGGTGGGTGTTTTGGGGTTAATGGGAGATCAGCCCTATGAGAGAAGGAAAAGTCGCAGATCTCCAGCTGTTTGTAAAGCCTCAGTCCCTGTTCCCTTGGCTTCTATGAAAGCCACAAGGGGAGCGAACCTTCGGGCTCAGTCCAAAGAAGAACTGTGCGCTGTTTTTGCTTGAAACGTAATTGTGGACTGACTGAGAAGCTGCCCCCGGGGTCTGTTCAAATAAAATTCCCCCCTCACAGTCAGGCTGCATATCACCTTGCTCAGCTCTGAACTGCTTCTGCACCTCACTGTTGGCGCATCTAAGCGGCTCCTAGTCGGAAGAGTTAATCCATCCGTGGGCTGCAAGCAGGGTTTCGCCCTGTCTCTAGGCAGGTCTTGCATGGCCTTTACTGGGAAAAATTTCTCCGGGTTAAGCATTTGTATGCCTCAGGCTTGTGAATAATTCAGTATACTGAGCTGTGGCTTACTTATAACATCAAACTGTTGAAAAAGTCAAAGGAAAATAAAATAATAACTTGAGATTAAACACATAGGCTGCAGCAACTCAAGGATTCATTCTGTTATTTAGCTGCTACTGTACAGCAGAATTTTAAATGGATGTGTCATGTCAGAACTTCGGGGCTTTTTTTTTTTTTGATATGACTGTTAAAGAACATACTACTGCGGAAGATACCAGTGTTCCAGGCTTTTCTTATATTTCATTATAGCTGATAGCAATCAAAGTAATTTTACTGCCAATAATAACGCTGGCAGCAGCTTAATTTAATAGCATGGAGGTTAGATCTTATTTCTATCATTCTTCAAATGTTGATAACTTTGAATGTAACTACAAAATATTTTTGCAGTGAAAGCTTAAAATATGGGATATTTAATTTAGTACCCTGGCCTCACTGCTTAAAAATGTTCAGACTACGCAAACATTTTTACTCTAGTTGTTTTCAAGACAACTTTTCCATGGAGCATAGGGCTTTTTCATGGTATTCTGAGAATTGCTGATATCTTCATCACTGTGAAGCATATGAAGGGGAAAAACATTCCAGTACTTGAAAAATTAGCCTTCTCCAAATAACTCTGTAGTTCACCTAAAGTAAATAAATAATCATGGGGAAAAATAAAGCCATTAAATGGTTATTTCCACATCCTGTCTGCTTTTCTTACTTTACTTGTCTTAGAATTGCACTATTGCCACTCTAATTTACTACCACCAGCTTTGATAGTTACTTCAGAGTTACACCACCAAAAAGGATCCGATTTTCATCTCATTGTAATTATGGGATTTTGCCACTGATTAGCTGATAGCGATCAGCAGGGATTGACCAATGGGCTACACAGTTTCTGAGATGAATGCCATAGCTATTAGTGCTATGGTGCATGAGCCTAGTTTTTGTTTTGTACCTTATTTAAGAGTTCTGTGCACATAGATACTCACAACCCAGTAATTTTTGTCGTGGTTGTCTTACTGACAGGCTGTACTGTCTCTGAGTTCAGCACTTATGAGGCTGGAACGGAGGAGAAATCGTGGGAGTTGCCATGGGAGTTGCCATGACTTGCTGTGCTTTCCTCATGGTCCGCTAGACTGTCCTGAGGGTTGATCAGAGTGGCATTGTTTCTTGTTGTTTCTTATCCTCCAAATACTAATTTTCCTGAAAGGTTTTTCACAAACTGGCGCCAGTTCTAAATTTTGAAGAGGAAAACATGATGCTTTCATACTTTCAGAGGGCTTTGCCACTGCTTGTTAACTCTGTGAAAGGAAAATAACGTTATCCTCTGTTACAGAAGAGGAAATAAGGTCAGAAAAGTTGCACGCAGGTTGCTCGGTAAGAAACAGCCCGGCTGACTCTGAGACTCCAGGCCATCCCTGAGTTTAGTGCTGTGTCCAAAGAGCCGAGCCAGGCTTCCTCTTCTGGAGAGAAGAAAAGCACAGTGAAAAGGGCAGTTGCGCTTCCCGCTGTATGATCAGGAGGGTCAGGCTTGGGTGTGTGACATAACAAGATGTCAACAGTTACCTCTATTTGCTGCTACGAGGACACTGAAGGCAGCAGCAGCCCAGAGAACTGTTGTTCTTCTGTCCTGCCCATTTCTGCCCACCTTGATGGAAGGAGGTGCTGTACACCAGAACAAGGGAAAGCCTTTTTATTTTATTTTTTAAAACCTCTCCCCCACCACTCTCCTCCCTCAATATTTTTTTCAAGATAAGGTTTTTAAGATGACTGGCCCACAGTGCCATCTGACAAACATGCAAGAGGTAAAGTGCTAAAAGTGGGAAAAGTGAGAGAGAACAAGTGATTTAGGATGAAGAAGGAAGTAGGAGTTCCTTAAGCCAATATTGTTAACAGCGTGTCCATGTTGTCAGATCACTAGCCTCTGACGTACAGAGCAGAAATTGCCTGATGAGTGGTTTGGCATCCTCTAGCCAAGAAAAAACATTAGCTCCATGTGCTAAAACTGTTTTGGCTACTATAAACAGCCAAAGAATCTCTAGAATTGGTGGCAGGTGGGTCAAGGGATGCAGGGGAGAAGTGGGAACCTGGGGCAGAGGGGCTGGTGCACTCATGGGCCTTTTCCGCAGGGACTCCCCTCCCATCCCACCAGTTCGGGGAATGACAGAGAGAGAGCACCCAAGTCTGCCCTCCCTGCTGACCTGAGAAGTTCCTACTTATGTCCATCCTCCTGCCAGGACAATGTATCTGCAGTAGGGTAGTCAGCAGGTCCCAACTCTCTCTCTCAGAAAGCCCTTCTAGACTCACCTAACTACTGTATTCAAAAGCTTCCACCAAATTAAGTTAAAAATAAATAAAAGAAAAGTCAGTCTTCTCACTCTAGAGTGGATTACCTCTCTGCTTTAGTAGACTTTATGCTAGAAGACAGAAGGAATTGTGTATTTATTTCTAAGATTATTAAATTACAGATATAATATGCTTCCTGAGTATTAGTAGAGTTTATAACTGAATTCATCCTATCCATGCTCTGGTTACGTCTAATGAGGATAATTATTACATGGCTTAACTATAATTCTGTATTGACTCTTTTGCGCATGAAAAGCTTTTGTTGGCAAGCATCAGTGGAGAGCTTCAACAAAAGACATCTTTAGCTTGTGTAAACATTGTTATTTTGAGGTCTCACCCTAACCTGCTTTAGGCTAAGTACTTTCTCCTCAATTGAGTTAATATAGCCAAAATGATATAAGGATGGGATTAGATACTGGCTTACACCACACGGGGAAAAAAAAAGAAAGTTGGATGGGGAAAAATGCAGTTAATTCCATCCTGTCAGCAGTGGATATTAAAGATTATTAGTTGGCACATTCAATTATGTGTGAATCACAATAGTGGTACTGTTACTTTTTTATTTAATTTTACAGCGGCAGGTAAAAGCATAGCCTTAGTATCATCTGCAGTGATTATTTGTTGCTTGCAGAGATTTGAGGTTATAATAAGGTGTTTGACAGTTTCAGAGGAAACATCTCTATGTAATAAAACATCCCACTTTTTGCATAGTCTTAGTCAATGGGTAAAAATTAAATGAACTTCTATCTATCAGGAATTTGTCCGTGGCTGCATTTATGAATGTACTTCTTGAGGTAGTAACTAGTTACTCTGTTTAGTAATTGCTAAAATGATAAACCAACTAACATAGCTCTCATTTTGCTGCTTCCCTCTACTGGATAGTGTCAGTAGTGCTTAGTTGTGTGTCGCAGGCTCTGTAACATTTAACAAACAGAAGAGACTTCTCACCTTAGGAGAGGAGAAACAGAAAATAGAGATAGTAACAGCACGAATCTTATTCTGACTCCCATCATGAATTTTTCAATGTTAAGGTTAACTAGCAGTCATGGAGTTGTAAAACTGGCAGAAATTCATATAGGTATAGAATAATAGAAAATCCTTGGCTCAAACAGAGGGCCTCCAGTCTAAGTCTTTAATTCTGGAAGCTTTTCTGTAGAGATGGAAATGGTGCTGGACTGGATCCCCTGGGGGAACAGTCTGGTTACGGGCACCTGAAGCTATTTTCACTGCTGGGCCCTAGAATAGACTGACGGCAGGACAAAGAGCTGTAATATGCAAGAAGTCAAATTAATTATTGGACATACATTTTAAGTGGTGTTTTTAATAAAATAAGCCTCTAGAGCGTTTTCCGTGCTTTACTTCTTTTCATAGATTTCTGTAGCCAAAACAGACTACTGTGATAATGCAGTTTGACTGTCTGGCTGCTGTTCCATAACCAGTAACAACACTATTTGAACTAGAGCATATATTTTAGAAAAAAAAGAAAGAAATCCAATCTTCTAATTTTGGTTTCCAGTTTCCAGTGACAGAGGGCCTCCCGCAACATGGTGACATTCCCGTGGCCGTCTCTCCTTGCTTAGGGGAGCTTAGCTCCCTTCACATGGCTACCATGTCACATTTCAAGATTGAAATGTCCAGCTTCATTTTTCAGTCACTGGATTTTGTACATTTTTGTCTCCAAAACTGACAAAGCCAATCATTAGGTCTGTGCACCCTGTATGGATATTGAAGTGGAGCAGCCTGGACAGTTTTGTAGCTGTCCGAGTGTCCAGACATAGCATTTTACAACGTCTCATTCAATTGTCCCATCAGTCCCCATTCCAGGAAAGGGCTAGCTTTTTAGAGACAGAGGTTGAGCCGATGTTCTTCTGAATATCCACAAAGATCCCCAGATCTCTTCAAAGTTAACATTTCCCAGGGTCATAAATGAGGCCTATGCTTTTTGTACTTGGACGTCTGAGTTGGCTGTACTCAAACATGTGCCATTTGTGCTGAATTTACCAAGAAATTTAGATTACTGCTGCATGCTCTTAAAAAGCATTTCTGTTTGTGTTAATTTTAGTTAATATCTCTTTAATTTAACATCTCTTTGTGTTAATATCTCATTCTTCTTGGGTCGAAACTTCATCGCAGTGCAGAGCTAGCTAAGGGTCTTCTCCAGTACTTCAGCTTCATTTAAGCTGACCACTTTAAACTGCAGCTATTTGAAACTGTAAATGTTAGTTTCCTCCTCCAAAGAAGGAAGCTAAAGTTTTGGCAAGTGAAACAAAGGTACGTAAATCATGCTGTCATTGGATTTGGTGCCCTGGCTTCTGCTCCTTCAAATTCTAGAAATGCATCACCAAATACACATCTGCAGATAATGGCAAGGATTTAGTTTTCAGTTAAATTCAAGAGTAAGAGAGGTTTCCTTCTTGTTGTTATAGAGACAGTCTGGGAGGTTGAGAACAGAGATGAAAACATGTCCAGTTCTGTTTCACTGCTTCAACTACAGGTGACTTAACTCCCTGAGTAAAACAAAATAAACATATTTTCCATCATGGAAGAAGTTGACCCAACAAAACTAGGCTCTGTTCTCCCTGTAGAAATTGTTTCTTCCCCTGAATCCATGCAGCAGTGCTTACCCTCACTGTTTATTTGCTTCTGTTTTATGTTAGAATTCTGTTTCAGTTTACAGAAATCTCCTCAAGCTTCTCCTGGATATTTTCTGCCTGGTTTACATTGAGGTTAGAGTTTACAGCATGAACAAAGAATTCCAAAGCAATCTTATATTTTTGTCACACGCTGTCCTTCAACTGATAATTTATTAAACTAGAGTAATCTTGAGCGGTTGCTTTTACTTCTAGTGCTAACGTCCAAGCAGGACTCCAGATCTTCTGGAAGAAGATCTCTTTTATTAAGCATGTTAATTGAATACGTTCTGTCCGGAGATCTGCAGAGCACCTTTTGGGTGATTGAGTCAAGGCCCCCCCGCTACCACCAGTTATTTGTTCTACAGAGCTTCTGTTCCTTGTGAGCTGCAAGGCACCAGACTGCAACACCCTGTAATAAATTTAAGACCTATTCTACAAAAGGAATGAAAATCACAGAAAGAGAAAAGGGCATCCCTGATCCTTATAACAACAGAGAATGTCATTACATGAGAACTGAAACTTCTGGATGCTCCTGGGCAGTGCACCGTGCCCCATGCTTCAGAGGACAATTGAGTAAAATAAAATGTCCACTAGTCCTTCTAGAGTGACCCCAGGAAGAAATAGCCTCTTGGTCTAATGCTAGTATGAGCAGTAGTAGGAACACTAGTGCTCTTTGCCTGCATCTTATCCCTCACTGTCACTATTGTCAGAACTTCAAAGAAAGGTAGGAAAAAAACCAACAATCCAGAAACTACTCATGCAGCAGAACAGTGGGGCGAAAAATATTTTCCAGCCTCTCAATTAATCAGTGAAAGCTCTGAAATGTGGGTTCAGCGTAGCACAAATACTACTATCTGATTCCTTCTCAATACTGGATTGGAAATTGGATGTTGAGAGACTCCTGTTGTGACTTTAATTCTCTATTTCCAGTTCACTGGTTCTATCAAACAGTCCTATTAGTGGGGTTATCTCATTTTCACTTAAAATTTTTTATGTAACTTTTCCTCAATACCCTGTTTGGAAAACTTATTCCAGAACTGAAGTATCCAGGTGGTTAGGAACACTTTTTCATTGCCTTTCTGATAGCTGGACTATGTGAAGAGGCTTAAGACCCTCTAAGGTTTTTTGCCTGACTAATCTCCCAAGGATTGGAGAGTCTTTAATCTTAGAAGCTGGTTGTGCTACATTGATACTCTTCTGTTTAGGGTACCATTTAAAGATACTGGGAAACTGTAGACATCCCCTGAAGAGAGGATAAAGACCACACCAGGGCAACTTGTACCGTAGTGAGTGAATGAAGCAAGTGAAGAGTTTTGAGCTAGTGGACCACACACTTTGTGTCATGTTCACATTGTGAACCTAAGGTCATATGGATTAGCTTTACTGTATTTTTGCATAGACTAGATGAATAAGAATGCACTCCTGAAATTGGCCAGAAAAACCCCAACTCACTGTCTCCTGGGTAGCTTATGTACATGGTTTTGAGAGTCTGCTGTTGCTCTCCCAGCGGTGTGCAGAGAGCTTTGGTTTTCAGAATGTCTACAGCGTTTGCTGATCAGGCAAGACAACTGAAAACTTCCGCATCCCAACAAGGACTTTTGCAAAAAATCGGTCTTGGGAAGGGCAATTTTCTCAGCAGGTGCAGGATATTGCTTTCTGTTGGCACAGCATTTTTGGCTTGGCTAAAATGTATGTTTATTTTATATAACTCTGAGTGTAATAAGAATGCTAGCAAAAACCACTTGGAAAAGGAAAAAAGGAAATGCTAAACCTTAACTCTGCATTCTCAATTAAGTGATTACTCCTTCAGGATGAAATTGTTCTTGATTCTTACTGTAAACGTTTCAATTTCTTACATAAATAGCATGATTATATTTACATAAATAGTTGCACCCTGGAGTACAACAATCCTATAGTACACAAAAAATCCAATTAAAATTCCCTGAGAGAACTTCCCTGTTTTGAGCAATGGTCTCTGTTACGCATAAAACCAGACCTTCCCACTTTTTTTTTTTTTAATTCAGAGTCAAACTTTGTGTTTAGATGCATGCATCCGTGTGCAGAATTGATTCCTTAGAATTTACTCCAAGGCTCTAATATAGGAAAACACATTTGTAGTTGAACTGATGATCTTTCAGTAATATAATGTATTTCCAAGGTTTTTGGAAGCTCATTAGGTGTGTTTAGACATGAGATAGCAAGCATACCCAAAGGTGTCTGATTCATTCTTTGAAGAAATGGCTGCAACCTTGTCTTCTGCCAAAAGTAACTATGAGCCCAGTATCTAAGTAGGAAGGAGTTCACAGGATGTCTTTCTCTGGCTTTTTGCTCTTCTAAGTTCCAAATACTCTAGCTGGTTATTTCCCCCTCTGCAGAGTGATGCCAGCATATAAAGCTTGAGGTTTCAAAATGAGAGGTAAAAGTAAAATACGGACCAGTGTGCTCTCTCAGCCTTTACAGCAGTAGTGTTTAACAAGTACCTTTGGATTCGCAGCTGTTTATTGAATCAGGCTCTCTGCACTGTAGAATAGCTTATGGATACAGATTGAAACTATGACTGTGCTGAAGAGCTGGCTGCTGATCCTGCTAATTCTGCAATTAGTGCACATTTTGATGTGTGCAGACAATCAAACAAATATAGTTTTGCACAATCAAAGATTATCTCTGGAAGATACAAATAAGTGTTATGAGTAGAACTTCAGGAGTAGTTGATTAAAGGGCTGATTGCTGAAAAAAAAAATAAGTAAAAACTAAAAAAAATGAAGGTTTAACTCAAAAGAACTAAGTCTTTTTCATTTCCTATATATGAAAATGTGCGTTCTTGCACACATCCCACCAATTTTATTTCAAAGTGAAATTAAAAAAATATTTACTAGGAAGCATATATATCACTTTGCTTTCAATTTTTTCCTTTAAAAACTCAATTTAGCTAATTCACTGTGAAAGCATTGTTTTTAAAAAAAGAAGTCAAAACATTTAGAAAGTACAAAACTGAGCTGTCTGTGACATGATCTATTTCCATATTAAAAAAAATAAAAAGGAAAACCCTACCCTGAAACATTGTACCCAGTTTGGCTTGAATTTATGATACATTTTTGTTTGGCCAGAATTACAGGTTTTGGCAATCAGTATCCATCTGAGAAATGCAATCCCAAAACTCTAGCAAATGACTTTCCTGGTATTGGCACATAGCTGTGTAGAAAAGATATCTCTGGGTAGGTTCTGTGAAGACAGGGAGTGCTCGTAAGGGTCCTAAAGGATTCTGTAATATTTCAAAACCATACAGTTGTGTGGACATGAAATAAACAAGGCAAAAATGCTAGGAAACACTTCCAGTCCCGAACGCAGGGAACGAGCAGGGCACAGCAGACAATCACTGTAGCAGGTGAGTGGAGCTAATATCCCATGCTACCTCAGACTGGACACGCAGTCCATATTATTTTGTGTGAGCTGAGAAATCTTTGGTGTTGAGAATGATGGTTAGTGACAATGTATTTTGTATTTCCTGACGCTGCATGAATCTAAGAATGTTTCCTATTTCATATGGGAATGATTTCAGGATGCTAGCAACATAACATTCAGGGAATGAACAGTCTAAAATTTCTATAAACACTAGATTCAAGGCACTTATGAGTTTTAGTAAAAATTTTATTGAAGTCTGGTCGTGTTGGCGTATTGTGCATTTTAAATGTAAATTAGATTACTGGCGGTAGATTCAATTTAGTAGTAAAAATGTAAAGAAAACAGTTGGGCTACAGATGAAACAATAATGTAGCTGTTCTTTAGTTAAGAGAACAGTGAAATCCAGAAACAAATGGTGTTTGAGAATGTTTAGGGTAGAGGAAACATGCTGCATATGATTAGCTTGGTCAATTTTATGCAGTACAGTAGTTTTTGGTCAGCTTTGAAGAGCAGTTTCTGATAGCGAACATATGATAGGGTGAATGGATGGCTCTGAGCATTTGCAACGGGAACAGAAAACCTTTCATCTTTAGATCACTTGTTAAAATTCAGCCCAGACTAAGAGTGATCAATGTTGATGATGTTGTGTGTACAGCTGGTTTGACATGACACCGGTTCTCCTTTCCTCCTCCTGTCCTGATTTCACTGTTTTATGCACAGACACTGTGTGTCTAAAAAGCACCATCCTGCTTGGCACTCATTGGCAGCTGGAGCAGAAAATGTCCTGCTGGGGTGTGGGTGCTCGACTGTGCTTCGTTCTCTAGATGCAGTACAATTCCTCTTGTCAGGATTGTCACTGTACACCTTTCAAAAGCTCTCAGTTTTTCAGTTTTCCTGGAAAACACCAAGCATTAACAAAAATTTAGATAAAGATTTATTCACTTGTAGAAATTTTTTCAAAAATGACATTTAGAGTGTGGAGAGAGAGCTATTTTATTTAGCTATCCATACGCACCAGAATATGCTGGAAAGCAAATCTTATTTGCCTCAAAGATGCAGCTTTATTGGTGTGTGATGATTATGTGTTTACAGCAATTGCTGTAGCTTGCAAGTGACTAGGCTGGTGCAGATAACTGAAAGTTATAATGCAGTAGTTTAAATAAGTCAAATCTGTTCCATGTAAAAAGCTATTAAAACTAATAGCATTCATTACACACAGTTAACACACGCCCCTTGCCCCCAGTGTTAATTCTATTTTTAATCAGGAGAAGATAGGAAAATAAAAGGAAGTGAAGTTGGTGAGAAGTCACCTTCCTGTGCCAAATGATCAGGATGCTCAGATTAAAGGAGAGTATCGGAGTATCATCTTGCAGGTAACAGACGTCTGGGGTTAAACTCCTGATCTGTGGCTGACTCCCTTTCATCTTTTAAGGTAGTTGAAATAAAACATTAAAGCTTACGTGGGAAATCAATGGCTGGAAAAGCAGTAGAAGCATACCCCTAACCATAGAGGTATGTTGCAGAAACAGCAAAGCATGGGCAAAGCCCATGAGAATGGGGGTTGGCCTGGGGTGCTGATGGTTGTTTGTGTCTGCAAAAGAGGAGCAGGAAAAATAACCAAGATGAAAAGCTGCAAATGCCCAAGGTTTTGTCAGCCCAAGTGAATGTTAGGGGTTAGGTCTGCAAGAAGCTGAAAAGATGAACTAGGTTTTCAGCTAAGCACTAGCTGGACAACAGACTGAAACCTGAGTCCTGCATTGCTGGCTTCCCGGGTCCCCAGCACGTGGCTTCTGCACAGGTTCCTCAGCTTGGCTCCAAGAAGTACCTGATGACTCCTGAGCTCTTCTTATGGAAAAACCCACAAGACCATAGCTCTGTGTTTAGCTCTTCGAGTCAGAAAGCATAATACTATTTTGTCTATTTGACAGCTTTTTTTTGTAAGCCCTCTGGTGTACTGCCTGTCTCTATGTGACGCCAGTAGCTAGCACAACTTCTGCTGAAGCTTTTATGTAGCAAACTCCCTAGCAGAAAATTAAAATATGAGTAAACTTCCAGTTGTTTGAGAGGACGGATGGGGGATAGGGGTTTCCGACTGCACTTCAAATGGAAGCTGCTCAGGTCCTGCAGTGACCAACAGTATTAAACTCTAAGCTGTACAGTGGCATAAATAAAACTGAAATGCAAATAATATGAAATTGGAACTGTTACCTCTAGGCTGTTGGTTTTCTGACTGCAATAGGAGTAATTGTGTTTGATCCTGAACCTCCAAGATCACAGTGTGACCGTAGTAAGTGTTCAGAAGATCATGACAAATTTTCAACTCTATTCGAAAAGTCTCCTAGCTGCTGCCAGACCCCAAAGATGGTCTGTAGTCCATCCGTGTCTGTGCTCTGCCCAGAGTCTCACATGAAATGGCGGAGTTAAAGCCTGGCCCTACTGACAGCAACAAGAGTTTTGCCAGTGACTTCACGGGGCCAAGGTGTGTATCTGTTTACTTACAGCAGCAGTTGTAGATGCTCAAGTGCTCTGTATTCTCAAATGTCACTTAAAAGGCATGAGGGAGGAGAAGAGGGGCCTGAGGAGTTTTATGACAACAAGTTATGCAGCACACTGAAAGCAGGAGCTGGTGTGTCGTTAGGGGACTTTTGTTGAAATGCTTCTCTTGCCTTTAATAGCCATTAGAAGTAGTTGACATGTTTCTGTCAAAACTTTTGAAGCAATTGCTTTTTGAACCAGATGGTTTTGTAATGAGAAGCCATGCTTCTCGGTATCTTTTATTATTTAAAAATTCAAAGGTAGTGTAAGAAAACTTTTAGGAAAAGCTTTATTCTGGAAGGTGTGGGGAAGAACATTTCCCATAAATTTAATTTAAAACCCCTTTCCCCATAAGATTCAACGTTAACTGTTGGGAGGACACGTTCCTGATCAGAATGAGAAACAAATATAAGATATCATGAAACTTTAAAAAAAAAAAAAAGAGGAAAACTTCTGATGAAATGGAAATATTTATTACAAATAATATTTGCTTATAGTGTTTTATAAGAGCTACTCCTTCATGTATTTCACTGTGAATTACCATTCTGCTGTATTGCAGAACTTCAGAGTGCCTTCGACTTTCACTAGGACTTGGAAATAGTTGAAAATAGTTACTGATTATTCTTCCTTATCATTAATGGTGAGATGTTAAAGGAAAAAATGAGTGCTTTTTGATATTGATCAGGGTAGTGTGTAATGTGATGTGAAAACTGAGAATGGCTGCTCAGCTGAAACTGCTTTTGCTTTTGGGTCTGAAATTCCCTGCTTCCAGGGCTCATGGCTGGGCAGAGTCCTGCTACTTCATTAGCAGTGCTCTTCCCTCGGATGGCTGCAGTCTATGTATGTCTACGGTACCATTTGTCCTATGAATTGGTCAGTTTGTGGGAGAAAGGCTTCCAGCTTGGGTATCTCCCTTCTGTTCACTTCAGCTCCCAAATCCATACTTATGGTCAACATAACTTTCATTGTTTTCTGTTATGTACAAATTGGAATCATTTTGGCAGGAGGCTTCGAAACCTCCTCTCAAGTGGGAAATTCAGTTCGGTGGTTAAACGCTGACTGGAGATTTGGGAGACTGAATTCAGTGCTTTGCTCTCCCATTGTTTTCTGCCTGCCTTTGGCTAATTAACTAGAGAAGAAGGAATTTATCTCATCCAACTTCAGCTGCTATGAATTAAGCATCCCGTCTGAGCTTTTTGTCCATGCTCCCTCTGTGGTCAAGGGAGAGAGACAGGCACCTCCAGAGGATGATTCATCCCCCTTAGAGGTGTCTACTCTCCACTGAGTATAGGAAGACCAGGCAACTAGTTGAAATTCGTATAATTTATTTTTAGATGCCTCAAATTAAGCAAAGCAAGTCCCACGCTTAGTCATCCTAGGCCTTCTGCTTCTTGGCCATCATGTAAAAGTCCATTAAAAACAATGCAATGTTGCGGTTATTAAAATTGGACAAAACCAAGATTAGTTTGGAAAGCATTGGTTGATTTTTAGGCTAGAGTTTTTAAAGATGTTTATGTATCTAAAGGTATAGAGAGGTGTCTCCTGAGGTTTTTTAATCTTTCCTAACTCCTATAAAAATCACAGGAGGTTTTGGAAATCTCACAAAATGCCCATTTGTGTGTTGAAGTTCATAAACACCTATAAAAATCTGCCCCTAGCCTTATTAGGGAGAGCACTATATTAAAATGCATCCAGGTTTCCAAGTATCATTTTCCTTGACTTCTACCCTCCCTCTGCCCATGCCACCATGCTCCACAGCCTCCTGTCCCAGCAGAAGAGGTGTGTTTGAATGAGGACACTGTCTGACACGCAACACTCCAGTTCTCCTCTGCTGTTGTATTATTCATTAGGATGAGAGCTGGGGCATGGCTGTGGAGAGAGTCAATAAATCATAACCTCCCCGCCTCTTCAGCTGAACTGTGTAGAAACTCGGCACGGTGGAGAATCTAGTACATAAACAAATTTTATTAGATAGAGTTGAAAGTTCAGCAGTGACTGTGGAAATGGCAAGCTAAGAACGCAACACAGAAGACGTGAGCTTAATTCACCCTTTATTTTGGGCTGCCTTTGAGTCTCTTACTCTTTGTAGAGCATCTACATCAAGACCAGCATGTTAAGAGTTAATGCATGGTCTGGGAATGAATGTACATATGTGTAGTGGGACTGTTCCTCCCTTCTGATTCTCCCTTTCCTTTCCTTTATGTGAACAGACTTGCTCTCCATCCCCAGGAGTGCAAGAGGCAAAGGTGAGAGGGAAGCTGACAAACAAGGAAAATAATCCTTTTGCCCACCCCTAGTGGAAACTCTGTTAGCTACAACATGGCAGCTGAGAGACAGAACAACTTAACCCAACCAAGTCTACTTTATTATGTCCCCGTGTTTATTTTTCCTCTGTATTTATGACTTAGAATGTTGTTTTTGGTGTGGAAAGGACTCTAAAGCTGTAGATATGTGTTGTAATTATACAAATTCCTCTGCATGGAGTCTGTTAAAAAGATTGATCTATTTTTATGAGGACACACACAAATACTCATTTTGATGGACCTCATTGGCATTTATTGCAGGCCTGCCACTACTAAAATTTAAAGCCAACCTTGTAAATTTTATGGAAACTACATGCTGCAATTATTAGCCTGAAGACCTCCTGTCTCGCAGGAATGAGTCAGATTTTGCTTTCCACGTACACTGTGGTTTACACCTGAAAGAGATTAGTGGGGACCACCAGTAGCTTGAAAACCTAATCTCCAGTATTTTGTTTCCAGTTTAGCTCTGAGAGATACTCCAGGTGTTCTAATTAATTAGTCATTGTAAGTCACTGTGTCACTATTGTGCATGGAACAGCTGTTTTCCTGGTGCACTTTTCCTTTAGGAGTGTTTTAAATTAAAAGTTGGTTTATATACTTTTTAATGTTTAGAAACATTTTGTGAGTGGTGAAAATGAACAAAAACAACCTCTAACAAATTGGTTTAGGATAATTAGGGCAAATACTTGAAGCTGAGTGTTTTGTGTAATGGTGTAATTCTAAGGAGTTTTACCTGAGTGTGAAGTGCACTACTAATATTGTGGATGATCCAGTTAAATGTCATAAGCAGATCTTCCCATTGTTCTTGTGGTAAAATTCCCACTAACCTCCGGAGCTGGCCATAAGCCTTACAGACTCCTGTGTGCAGTAGGCCGTTGTTGCTCTTCTCACTGTCTTATTTTATAGTCACAGAAACTGAGGCAGAGATTTAGTGGATTCAAGATACCAACCCAACAGATCAACAGGGAAAAATGAGAATAGAGACAGATGCATGATAAGTCTTAACACTATTCAAAGTACAAATATTAGTCTGCGTATTGTGTGGCTGATGCAGCATATGCTAAATCTTTACTCACTGTTTGGAACCGATGGGTGAGGTGGTCTGTTGCAAAGGACAGCTCAGCTGGAAACAGGCAAAACATAGTTAAAGAGGAGACATTAGGTGGGATCTAACAACCATGAGTTATTTTTATTGTGTGGTCCATTATAATGAGGCTTTAAAAAATGATATTAATCCCTAGCCTTCTCATCCTTCAAACCAAAATAAGTCTTTATTCTTAGTCAGATTATTTGGACCCCAAAGGGGAAGGAGAGAGATACTGTGTGATCCTACCAGCCCCTTGGAGAGGGCTGGCACAGCCCCAGGAGTGTCTTTGGGGATGCAGTCACCATCTGTGCTCAGAACAGGATGTACCCCCCAGCGCACATCCTCATTCCCTGAGCACTAGCCCTGACCCTGCTCCACCTCTGCACCCAGGCTGCAGAAAGTGTCCTTTACTAGTGGCTGTGCCAGCATCTTGGAACGGCTTTGCAATGCTGTAACCACCCAGAAGCTGATCTACCTACTCAAAGCCTAGAGAGGGCCAAAGTCAAGCCTCCATATTTCAGAGGCTAAACTCAGAACTGATGCATGCCAGGAACTGGTTATGAAACTGACACCCGGAAGTTGTCAAAGAAGGGTGAGTATCTGCAGTTACATTGACTGAAATTTAAAATAGAAGAGAGTGGTATCTTTAATTTTTCAAGTCACCAAAAACTTGAAGAGGAACAAATTGCTCTGCTGACAATATGAAAGTGATACAAAGTTTATATACTTACTTTGCAGCATCCAATTTTGATTGCTCTGAGAGAAAGTATCAGAAGAGGTCAGCCACCTTTGTGCCTTGGTAAAGTTATTCCTACATTCACTACTTTTACTAGTGAGATACAACCTGATTTGTGCATTTCACTACTATTTGAATGCTAGCCAAAAGCAAGAACTCCAAAGAATTGAGTTGGCCAGAGAAACAAAGGGGAAGTTTCTCTACTAGAGGTAACTTGGGTGACAAGGAAAAAAAGAAAGAGTGAGCCTTGGTTATTGGTGGAATTACCACAAAAATACTTGAAATAATTTCTTACCAGTCTGGAGTAGTAAGAGAGTGTGTCAGGATTAGAAAATGACAGTAGTAATCCCTCTCTGCTGTGAGAGGGAAGAGTAAGTCAGCAAACCATTAGTCTGTGCAGCATATCTGGAAAATATATTTGCTAAAGAGCTCACTTCTGGGACCCAGGAGTGCCAGGATGGCAGGCTGTCATAGTGGTGTTGCAGTTTCACAAGAGGATGTTGGCATCCTGGCCTGGTCTTCAGACTACGGTTGGTAACAGAAAAAGACCTTGAAAAGACACCTTTAGGGTCCTAACAACAAACAAAGGGTAGGTCTATGCATCATTTTGATAATGGATTAGATTAGCTGTAATTATTACTAGATTGCTAAGGAAAAAGTGGACTTAAAGTAAAAAGTTGAAATGAGTTGAAATGGAGATGCACATTTGAGGGAACATCATGTATTGTCACAAGGTATATAAGGAGCTCACCAAGAAAATGAGACCTAAAATGATGGACTTTTCTGGTCATGCTGCTTTACAGTAGAACAAAAGAAGAAACTAGGCCCTAAATCTATATAAGCTCTTAAGTCCTGAGTGGGAGGAGTAAGGGAGGATTAAGGCCAAGAATGCCTTATTGCCATTTCAGGTGCCTGGAAATCCATAGATAACTACGTTTCCCTCAGGAGATTTCCTAGGTACTTACAGCTAGATCTTAAAGATGTTTAGGTTTTGTGGTGCTTGCTTGCCTGTTGAGTCTCAGGAAGCCACCTTCTTCTTATGGAAGGAATCTCATGGGGTAGGGCCCTAGAAGGAAGAGGGGTCCAAGAAAGCTGGTTAATATTCAAGGATCACCTCCTCCAGGCTCAAGATCAGTGCATCTCTCTGAGGAAGAAGTCCAGCAAAGCGGGCAGGAGACCTACATGGATGAGCAAGGAACTCCTGGCAAAACTCCAGCAGAAGAAGGAAGTCTACAGAATGTGGAAGAGGGGACAGGCCACTTGGGAGGAATACCGGGACATTGTCAGAGTGTGCAGGGATGCGACAAGGAAGGCTAAGGCCCAGTTGGAATTAAATCTGGCAAGGGATGTCAAGGACAACAAGAAGGCCTTCTTCAAATACATCAATAGCAAAAGGAAGACTAGGGAAAACGTGGGCCCGCTGCTGAATGGGGCGGGTGCCCTGGTAAAGAATATAGAGAAGGCAGAGTTATTGAATGCTGCCTTTGCTTCAGTCTTGGCTGCTAAGGCCAGCCCTCAGGAATTGCAGACCTTGGAGACAAGAGAGGAAGGCTGGAGAAAGGAAGACTCTCCCTTGGTGGAGGAGGATCAGGTTAGAGATCTTTTGTCCAAACTTGACATCCATAAATCCATGGGCCCCGATGGGATGCACCCACGAGTGCTGAGGGAGCTGGCGGATGTTATTGCTAGGCCACTCTCCATCATCTTTGAAAGATCCTGGAGATCAGGAGAGGTGCCTGAAGACTGGAAGAAAGCCAATGCCCCTCCAGTCTTCAAAAAGGGCAAGAAGGAGGAGCCAGGAAACTACAGGCCTGTCAGCCTCACCTCAGTCCCTGGAAAGGTGATGGAACAGCTCCTCCTGGAGGTCATCACTAAGCATGTGGAGGACAAGAAGGTGGTCAGGAGTAGTCGGCCTGGATTCACCAAAGGGAAATCATGCTTGACCAATCTGATAGCCTTCTATGATGGAATGACTGGCTGGGTAGATGAGGGCAGAGCAGTGGATGTTGTCTTTCTGGACTTCAGCAAGGCTTTTGACACTGTCTCCCATCACATCCTCGTAGGTAAACTCAGGAAGTGTGGGCTAGACAAGTGGACAGTGAGGTGGATCGAGAACTGGCTGGATGGCCGAGCTCAGAGGGTTGTGGTGAATGGCGCAGAGTCAAGTTGGAGGCCTGTAGCTAGTGGTGTCCCCCAGGGGTCAGTCCTGGGTCCAGTCTTGTTCAGTATATTCATCGATGACCTGGAGGAAGGGACAGAGTGCACCCTCAGCAAGTTTGCTGATGATACTAAACTGGGGGGAGAGGCTAACACACCAGAAGACTGTGCTGCCATTCAGAGGGACCTGGACAAGCTGGAGAGCTGGGCAGAGGGGAACCTCCTGAAGTTCAACAAAGGCAAGTGCAAGGTCCTGCACCTAGGGAGAAATAACCCCATGCAGCAGGACAGAATGGGGGTTGACCTGCTGGAAAGTAGCTCTGCCGAGAAGGACCTGGGAGTGCTGGTAGGCAAGTTAAGCATGAGCCAGCATGCTTGGGGCCAAGAAGGCCAATGGTCTCCTGGGGTGCGTTAGGCAGAGTGTTGCCAGCAGGTGGAGGGAGGTGATCCTCCTGCTCTCCTCAGCCCTGCTGAGGCCTCCCCTGGAGTACTGCGTCCAATTCTGGGCTCCCCAGTACAAGAGAGACATGGCACTGCTGGAGAGAGTCCAGTGGAGGGTACCAAGATGATTAGAGGACTGGAGCACCTCTCCTATGAAGAAAGACTGCAAGAGCTGGGCCTCTTCAGCCTGGAGAAGAGAAGACTGAGAGGCGATCTCATAAAAATGTACAAGTATCTGAAGGGGGAGTGTCAAGAGGATGAGGCCAGCCTCTTCTCTGTGGTGCCCAGCAACAGGACAAGAGGCAACGGGCACAAACTGAACCACAGGAAGTTCCATCTGAACCTGAGAAAAAACTTCTTCACTGTGAGGGTGACAGAGCATTGGAACAGGTTGCCCAGAGAGGTAGTGGAGTCTCCTTCCCTGGAGATATTCCAAACCCGTCTGGATGTGATCCTGGGCAATATGCTCTAGGTGACCCTGCTTGAGCAGGGAGGTTGGACTAGATGCTCTCCAGAGGTCCCTTCCAACCGAAACGATTCTGTGATTCTGTGATTCTGTGAAGGAAGATACTTGCACAGGTAAAAGCCTGTTAGAGAAAAAATGTGGATGCCTAAAGCCAGCAGTGTGGCTGAACGGTGGAATAAGGCTTCTGTGGCCATGTGTAGGCTCCTGAATCCATAGGATGAGTTAGGCATCTTCTGTCCTTAGCTGTGCGCCCTCCGCTCCTTCATCACTTGCTGGCAGCCTGGATCAGATACTCTTTTCAGCATGATAGCCTAGCTGCAGCAGGCAGGGGGAAAGCTGTCCCCTTGCTGCCTCTCCTGTGGACCTTGTGGGCAGCGCCTGCTCCTGGAAAGTGGATGATGGGGGTCTGAACTGCCAAGGCTGAAGTGCAAGGGGGACCAGAGTCTCCTGCCTCTCACTGTCTCACTACAGCTGCAGAAAAGAATGGGGCCAGCAAAGAAGTGACGTTATTTTAAGAGTATGGGTTTTCCACCTTCATAGTGAACATCTTAGGTTCCTGGGAGGAAGTCCAGTCTTTCTTTGCAGCCTACTGAGGTGCAAAAGTCCTTAGCATCTGTGGGGTTTCAGATATAGCCTGTTCTTGCATTAGCTCAGGAGAGTTAAGAGGAAAAGCTGTTCTCAGGCACCTCTCTCTCCATGCACTGCAGAGGGCGCTTAGCTCTTCAGAGCATGAACATTTCTGGAGTCCGAGCATCTCATTCTGTGGTCCAGCCCATAGCTTGGTTGTGCTGGTTTGGGGGCAGTTATGTTGGTGGATGTAAGCATCAACTTACCAACACAAAAGAAGCAGCTTATCTTTCTTTTACTCTAAGCTATTTCTACATACACAGATGACTGCACCAATTATTGAAGTCATGCATTTAAGCTTCTCCTCCCAATCATGAGAAGTATAAACTTTTTCATTAAACAGTGCTGAGTTTTTCATATCACAAATAACAACTCAGGGATGGGACCAGATTCATTGAACTTCCGGCCCAATGAAGCAGCTAAACAGAGATTTGGTCCTTTTAAATTGAAATACAAGAAAATATTATGAGTACAGTCTTTCTCCTGTAATAACAATTATGCAAATAATAAAATTATTGACTGACTTCATATATTTTTATTTGTAAGTGGGCGATACTATTTACTGGTCTATAAAGAGAGATATTGTGTCAATGTAGGGTGTCCAGCAAGTGATATTTGTTTTCTTTTTCTGCTATTATGAGGAAAATGGAAAGCCCTCACTGACAGGTAAGCAGGACTTTTGTGCATGAATTCTTTCTAAGCTGTTTTAGAAATTTTATTTCGCCTTGAATAGCTTCCATCTGGAATCTGATAAGCCTTTCTTTAATAAAGATTGCCAAAAGTGATAGGGAATCTATAATTAATGCTTTTCTAATGGAATGAATTTAACAAATATCCTGGTTCTAAATGAATATACCATAGCTGCTTGGGAAGTGAAGCGAGTCAATGCTACCTTTTCTTCAATTTCAAAAGTAGTTCTGTCTAAGCGGACTGTTGTCTCCTTAGCTAGAAAGCAGTCAAGGTATTAAAAAGTGCAAAATGCAGATAGAATTCGCATCATAATATACTTTAATTTGTTTGGACATTAGATTTCAGATCCTCATCTTGTCATGATAGCTATTGAAAAGATGTAATTTTTGTTCTGAAGTCTTAAATTTTACCTTTGGTATTTTCCAATAGATGGAAATTGAGGAGGGAAAAGTTATAGTGCACAGTCTTGGACACATGCAAATTAAGTTTTGACTTTGATTATATTTTCTTGCACTTGCTATTTGAGATGTGCACTCCTTCTATTTTTCTTTTCAGTGAATATTTACCCTGATGGCTATCACTAAATAATTGCGTGGTGTCTAAAGCTCTTTTCGTATGACAGGCAATTCAAAACCTTGATCAAAGTCAATTGTTAAGGTGTCGAAATCTGAAAATTTAATCATCACCAAGAGGAAAATGATACTCAGAATTATGCCTTTAAGAAAAGCCACTGTTTACCAAGGAAAGCATTTTTTATATCCAGTGATCATAGTAATTTTTAAAGTGGAGCATCTTAGATTTTGCTTTGACTTATTCACTTGAGAAAATGGTTGTCTATTCATTCACTCAGGAAATTCTGGACAGCTAGTGAGAAAAACAGACAAAATCCAGCCTGATCAAGAGTAACTCAGGCTTTGCCCACAACTTAGAGAAATTTGGTGTGCTAAACACTGTTTGGTTTGCCTCATATGCTTGTAATACGCTGCAAGTCCTCATCCAAAATTGGCCCCAACAGAAAACAAGAATTCACAAGCAAATTTGATAAGACTGATGTGAAATAACGCTAGCTGGAGTGTGGTTTTCCACTGAGCCAGGCTCCCCTTACAGATCCAGCATCAGTTCACATGGGGCTGTAATAACATCTAGTGATGCAAATATTTCCCGTGTACTGGCCACTTTCAGTCGATTTGTCTGACAGTTTTTGAAACCTCCTTTGCAATAGTTCAAGATTTCTCATGGCTACTGGCATGCACAAAATTAGTACAAGGGAGTCTTGTTTGCAATTATATATTGCAATGAATTCTGATACATGCGTGACTGATCCAGCAGCATGACACATGGGCTTGCTCAGGTGGATGACGTGACCCTCTCTTTTGAGCTGATCAGCAGGGATGGTGGGGAGTTGCATATCATTTGAGAATCATTGTGGTGCACTGAGAGCAGTGCTGTCTGTCATTTTTTATGGTGTGGTGCCTCATGCAAGAGTGGCTCACTGCAGAGGGACAAGAAGGTTAGCATCCTCGCCCAGTTCTGTATACCAGGGAATAACTAGCTGGGTAGATGAGGGGAAAGCAGTGGATGTTGTCTACCTTGACATCAGTAAGGCTTTTGACACTGTCTCCCGTAACATCCCCATGGGCAAGCTGCTGAAGTGCAGGCTAGATGTACAGACACTAAGGTGGATTGAAAACTAGTTGAATGGCAGAGCTCAGAAGGTTGTGATCAGTGATGCAAAGTCTAGTTGGAGGCCAGTAGCTAGCGGTGTCCTGCCAGGATCAAAATTGGGTTCAATCCTGTTCAACTTTTTCAGCAGTGACCTGGATGATGGGGCAGAGTGCACCTTCTGCAAGTTTGCTGATGATACAAAAGTGGGAGGAGTGGCTGATACATGAGAAGGCTGTGCTACCATTCAGAGGGACCTGAATAGGCTAGAGAGACGGGCAGAGAGGAATCTCATGAAGTTCAATAAAGGGAAGTGCAGAGTTCTGCACCTTGGGCAAAATAACCAGGCTGACCTGCTGGAAAGCAGCTCTGCGAAGAAGGACCTGGGGGTTCCGGTGGACAAGTTGACCATGAGTCAGCAGTGTGCCCTTGGGGCCGAGAAGGCCAAAGGTATCCTGGGCTGCATTAGGCAGAGCATTGCCAGCAGGTCAAGGGAGGTGATCCTCCTGTTCTCCTCAGCCCTGGGGAGGCCTCACCTGGAGTACTGTGTCCAGTTCTGGGCTCCCCAGTGCAAGAGAGACATGGAGATATGTATCAATGGAAAATGGGAGAAGAAGGAAGGACAGGGAAATATAAGATTTTTTTCAAAGTGCAGTTACCTTTAAGGACCACAAAGACTATGCAGAAGATAGCTGGGTGCAATTTTGGCAGTGTTAGATATCTTCTCTACACAAAAAGTATTAGTTACCTCTGTTTGCAAATGTGAATATTAAACTGATGAATGCTAAATCAGGTGGCTTGTACAAAGTCACTAAAGAAATGTGTCAAACCGAAAGCTCCAATTACCTAGTTCAGCTCTCAGTTTAGACTACAAAGTCACCCCTCATTTAAAAGTGAATTCCAATGAGAGTCTTTGAAATGTTTCTCTGATTGCTTGGTGTGCAACATAGTTTTTTCTTATTGTCCCCCTACTGAAATGTTGCTACAACACTTAGTTTGGAACCTAAAAACACATCAACAGCCCCGAAAGCCTTTCTTCTGCGGGGGGAGAGAGGAGGGAAAGTGTTTCATTTTCTTTTAGGTTATTTGTTTTTTCACTTTGGTAGGCATTCAGCCATTTTTACTAGGTTTCTTCTTGCCACCTTAAATTAAATTCATAAAAATGTCAGAATACAAGTAATCAAAATTATTTTCTCATTCAAACTATGGTTCTATGGGGAATTTTTTCCCCTGTTGATACTATTTGAACCTAACTATTGACAATAAATTTGTTGCTTGTAGAGCTCCAAATGTGTGATGTCTTTCCCTTCATTTTCCTGACTCAATGCTTGTAAATTTTTTCCTTTCTGGGAAAATATCACCACCTGCAAAGTACTTCTCTCCATTTAGTAGAAGGTTCTGTGGTCCCTCCCATGACAGGGTCATGTAAGGTGGAACTTCAAGATGAAAAGTCAAATTGTATCTGTAGTAAGTAGGAGAAAGAATCATAGCTGACAGAAAATAATCCATTTTCCTTGCTTGATCTGTGATTTATATTTGTTTTTTAGCAACTGTAATTTGTTGTCATTACTTAGTAAATTGTTATGGTATGAAAAAAACAGCCCTATGACACTCAGCCTACCAATGTAAGTACAGATGTGAAGACAGTAATATGAAAAATTGGTTTAGTATGCACTATTTCATGTTTTACAGGAATCATTTTATTCTGAAAGCAAGACTATAACACTGCTTCCAACACTCGTGACTTTGTTATAAGTCTTACGACATTTGTTGTTTTCCTCAGAAAGCCAGCTCCTGGAGACATCTCATTACCTGTGATTCTCAGATTGAAAAGGGATGCTTTTAGCTCTTGTGGTTACAAAGAAAAACAGGAAAATCTGAGCCTTAAAGACTCAAAAATGAGAAGGCAAAGATAAAGGCTAAATAAGGATTTTTTGAATTCCACAGTTTCAAAATTAATCTTACGGCCTTTGGTCTGACTCAGAACTTCTGAGTGTTTGAGGATGGCAATAGGTTTACTATTAAGTCCATGACTGAAAAACAAAGTGAACTTAATTTCATACCTATTTATAAGAGAGAGATTTTAAATCTCTGTTTGTTACTCCAGGTTTAACTCCACTACTACTGACTTCAAAGGCTGGGACCCTCCATAAAAGTGGAGTTCTTAGATGAGCTGGGGGAACAAGGTATTCATATGCCTGTCACAGATTTATGCCCTGGGTGTTTCTGTGTGTGAAAACAGAATATACTAGAACATTAGTAGACTCTTGCACAAGATTATTTTGATAATTTGAACCTAAACTGTGTTTGCAACACTTATTTTTTTTAAATTGGAAAATTCTGCAGTCATGTATCATGAAAGGAAAATCCTTTAATTTTCACTGTGCATGCAGAACTGGTAAGAATGGCAAAAGAATGGGTGTTAAGGGGAATGGATGTAATGGATTCACTAGAAGGATGTTTTGAAATATTTTAATTCCTTTTCTGTGAAAAATAATTAGGATGATTTGTGTTCATAAGAGGGTTTACAAAAGATAAATATGTTAAAAATATAGTGACCTGTTCTTGCAGGAATTGTTTCTTAAACTGTCTTGAATTGTGCTGATTACTTTCTTAAAGTTTTCTGTTCTCCAATAAGAGAACAAAAGCAATACCACATGTCCAAGGTGGTCTATCACATGGTATGAATGGCAACCAACAAGGACAACAGAAGAGTGCATAGTTGCAAAGGATAAGCTTACAGGAGTGTACTTGTCCTCAGACACAGATAGTTTGGAAATAACTTCTGAACGGAAAATTTAAAAATGACCGTAGTGTGTTATTATCTTCATGTTTATTCATCCATATATGTTTATATTCTGCCAGTTAATATTTAACTCAGCTCATGCTCCTGCCACGTTCTATTTATAGTTAGGTATCTAAATCAGATAAAGATTTTACAAATATGTGGTAAATTCCAGTCATGCAATTCTGACTTTTTTGTGATTTGCTTGAAGAAATCAGGAAGTGAAGCAGATGATTAAAAAAAAAAAATTTAAAGAATTACTTGCTAGAAAATGAGAAATTAAAATATTTAAGTAGAACTGGCTCTAAATTGAAGGCATTTCTTCTTTTCTACTAGGGTTTTTCTACCAATATAATTATAGCTTGTTTTTAGAATTGGACTTGTAGTGTAGGCGCTGCCAAACCAAACAGAGCTGGCTGCAGGGTTGTGATCATTTTCTCTGGCCCACACAGAGGCCTACCTACTGTATTTATTACAATAGTTCCTCAGGGCTAGTCAAAACTGGTGTGTTCATTGTGTTAGTCATTATAATTCGCAAATATCAATTAAGAAGCAATTTTTCCTTCCTCACCAACCCTCTCACCTCCTTCCCCCATGAATTTTGTGTTTTAAATAAAATGGTCGTGGGAAAAACTGTAAGAGAAAACTTTCTCAGATATACATGTATACACACACACACACGCATATATACACATATATATATATACACACACACACACTCACACACACATATATACGCATATATACACACACACACACACACACTCACACACATATATACTCACGTACATATATACACATACACGTGTACCTATACATATTTATTTATTTTTAAAAGGCTATGTTATATTTCTGTATCAGCACCCTATACTAAGTACCCTGTGCTGTAAGGTGTTGCGACAAGCGGCCAGGGTGGTGTGCTGGGGTGTATTTGCAGCTGCGGTTGCCAACGGAAGATGCGCTGTAGGTTTGGCTGCCACCGCGGTTCTGGTTATGTCGAACTTCTGCTGCGATGGCAGACAAAATCCTTTAACCAAGTATGACCCGAGAGGGAAATCCTTGCCCCCCTGCCTCTCCCTCGGGCACTGGCCCAGGCGACGAGCTGCGCAGGGACTCAGCGGCAGGCGGGGGGGCGCCGTCCCCGGGCTGTGCGTGCCCAGTGCGCTCCCCAAGCCGGGCTGCAGCAGGTACAGGGACGTTTGTGTTCTCCGTCGCTTGTTTTTTATTCTCTCCGTTCTGCCGCCGCAGCTTTAGCAACGGGCGAGGTGTGCTGGGGCGGCTGGGAAGCGCGCGCCTGCCCCTGCCACCTGCTGCCAGCCTGGGGAGCAGAGCGGGGCTTGCAGTGACCGCTCGTGGGCATAAGGCTTGGCCACATGTCAGGATCAAATCCTTATATAGCAACCTCTAACCACGTGCCAGAAAATCCTATTGCTTCTCTATTTCTCCTCTTTCCATTTCCCCTTATTAACTTTGTTTCACACTCTTAATATATTAACATACTGGATTTTGCTCTATTAAGAACTAAACTATTCAACTAAATTTCCGAGTAGTTAATTCCATTATGTTTTTTTATTGGATTTGAAATGGATTTGTCAAGGAAACGGTACTGTTGCAATTTATGAATGCACTACAGCCACTTTAGGAGACAATTGTCTCTGCATTTGGAACAGGAAATGTTAAATGGAAATTGAAAGAGAATTTGTAAGATGTATTTTCCACTACTGCAAGCCTTCAAGAGCTTGATCTGAAAAATAGATTATTTCTTTTCTCTTTGTGTCCAGGAGACAGTGCTATAATTTTTTAATAAAGATCATATAGCCTTGGAAAGCCATTTAACAAGCTTCCTTGAGATATTACAGTGCAAGCAAAGTTTGTCTATGAAAAATTTTTAAACGTGGAAAATAATTCTACATTTTGGACAAGCTATGGCTCAATTATTTGATTTTTTTTTATGAAGTTGCAAAATAGATGTTGTCCCCAAATAGCCTGATCTGCAGTGATTAAATTCAGTCTTGTGTGCAGGGCTGGCACAAATCCTTTGCATTATAGCTTAATGATTTATTTTGATTGGAAAGTAACTGTGGTCCTGAACTTGTCCCTATTTACGTCCAAATGACTTCCATGGGAGCTGGATTGGGCCCTGTAGTTCATGCGATAAAAAACGAAATCTGCTTTGAATAAACTGTGCTGGATTCTGGGCATGGTAGCGCATGGCTGCGTAGGCTGCGTATGCGAAATATGTTTTTATTCTCGGAAAAGGAGTCAGAAAACGCCTTGAGGTGCAGCATCAGCCCCGCTGCCTGCTATGAGAGGGCTGGAAGAACAGGCGAAAAGCAGCCAGGCCCACTCCGGGGTGAACGCTTTCCCTTTCCCCTTGTTTAGGCAGAAATCCCTCGCAGGGAGCTGCGTGCCGGGGTGGCTGCCGGGGCGCTCCCACGCGGCCCGCTCGGGCCGGCACCGGGACACGGCATCGGCTGCGGCGTGGGCCCCGCGGTGGGGGGACCCTGGCGGGGCCTCGGGGACGGGAACGGGATCCGGCCCCCCCGGGCACGCGTCCCCGCGAGCGTCGGGGCACGACGTGGGATCTGACCGTGCTCTGCGCAGCGCAGGGGTTTGCTACCCCTAGCGCAGTGCTGCCTTCCCTGCCCTTTGGGTTGGATTACGTCACCATGCCAGTGTCTTAACCCAGAGGCTGTTGCATCTAAGTCTGTTTTGTTTGGGGTTTGCTTCCCTTCTAATAGAAGAGAAGCCTCCAGTTTATAAATATTCCATTTAAGGAACTATTTAGTAGTGACAACATTCCTGAGTTCAAGCCAAGAATTGAGCTAATTATGGCTCTTCTTCAAAAATCCACCTCTACCTCCTCCCGCCCCCACCATTGCCTTCTCTCCCCTGCGGTCATAGACATTGAAGATAATAAAGAGCAAAAAACTCCAACTTAAATAAACAGCTGAATTAATTGGATGCACTGTCTCTTACAGATTTGTAAATCCCAGTCTTGCAGTCCTTATTTGTGTGAGTCATCCTGCTGAGTGGAAATACTTGTGTAAGTAATAGCCTGACTTTTAAGAATTATATTTGAAACCCATAAAACCACGGAGGTGGTTTTTTTTTCCCCCCAGCATCTTCCATATAGGGGAAAAGGAAGCATGGCGAGTAATCTGTCTTAGCTCTTCATTAGCTGATTAAAGTAGTTGGTAATAAACGTACCAAAGTAAGTTCCTTCTATTGCAATGACATAACTGTTTAGTTGCTCAATTTTTTCACTTTTGCATCCAAGAAAAAACATATCTTAAAGTATCCTTCGAAAAAAAGCCTCCTCTGTTTATAGGCAAAGCAGTTTCACATTCTTGGTATATGGAACACCAAATGTCTTGGGATAGCCAGCTTCCTGGCAGAGATCCATGCATCTTATTATATGGTAGGAGAGCCAAATTTCCTCCTGCACAGTATGTCTATAAATAAAGTGCTTCTTCCACAAGCAATTAAATGGAAGCATTTTTCCAACCAGCATGCAAATAAAGTTTTTGTTTCTTACTGGAAGTAACAGCCAATTTATGATATTACTTTAAGGTTAGAATTATTTTAATGATGATCTTAAAATGCGTTCTCCCTGGCTTGCACAGGCATGTAAAAAAATACAGTGAAAACGTTCTCCTTAAAGGACAATTCTTCTCCCTTTAAAGGATTTGGCATGAAGAAGGCATCCTTCAATTGCATTGGCTTTCCATGATTAAATGTTATATGTACATCTCTGTAAGTATTTAGAGTTACGAGTTGCCATTCTAGCCTTGAGATTGTGTTTGCAGTTAGTTTATAACTTCTTTGGGGCATTTTTCCAGTGTATTTGCACACCACTTGGCAAAATAATCTCATAATTTTTGCTGATGCCTCCAAGGAGATACTAGATATTAGTATTATGTGATTCTTAATCAAAAATCTAGATATCAATAACCAGTAATTGAGCTGTTTTCATATGTCATTCTTATTCAGAATATATGGTTATATCTTTTTGGAATGAGCAATAAGGTTTTTGAAGTAACGCAAGGAAGAAGTCAGGACACCTTCATCTGATTGCTTTGGTAGCTTAAATTTAGGGTGAATAATTAGTCTTAGGGTGTGCCTCTGCTTTTCAGTCAGGCCAGTATTGTGCCACATCCCTCCTGTCATGAGAGAGGATAAAAAGAAAAATAAAATGGAACTGTCCTGTTAAACTGTAAATGCTGACAATTTTAGAACATCACAACATGCAAATGACTTGCTTATTACCTGGAAGTCTTTATTACAAACGGAACGGGCTAGAGACCTATAGGAAGACAAGGGTTTTCTACCGGTCCTTCTGTATCTGCAGTCATCATTTAAAATAGTTATATAATATATTTTCAAATTTGTAGCTTCTTCCTGCACCTTAGTTTCTCACAGGAGAAATTTCTATTTCATCCTTTTTTTCAGAAGGAACCATTTCAAGCTACTTTTGTTTTTGTTTTTCCTATAATAAAATCCCTGTGGCTTTTCTCTTCTATCTTCCTTTCTTCTCCATTATGAATGTTTTTAGCATGTAAATAGCATCTCCCACCCAGAACTACTTTCAGAAATGTGTTTGTTGCAGTGGTATCCTACATGGTAAGAAGGATGAGGCCGTGACAATATTTAATCAGAGCTGGAAAGTAGGTGGCAAAAACAAAAACTAGAGGCAATGTTAAAAAAGGGTTTTGTAAAATTGCTGACTATATCTATCATTGAACGTGGTGGAAGTAGTTAACATTTTTCTCATGATTACTTTCTGATGAAAAACAATACTTTTTGATGGAGTTTGAGTTAGCGTGTGGAGGGTCGTCTCTCCGTAGCTTTGTCCGTGCCTCACGCTTTGAGAGACAACCAGAAAGGTGTCATACACAGACCTAAATGGAGCCATCTTTTCTTAAGACAAAGTATGTTCTTAAATAATAAATGATCCTGGCAAGTTGTTTATTACCAACGGTTAATGATCTGTTTATTAGTTAAAGTCTGTAGCTGTTAACACTCTAACAAATCAGTTCACTCTGTTAAACATCAATTTTGAGTACATTATTGGTATTAACCATACAGCAAACCAGAATTGCTGCAAACAGTTGATTTTATTGCAAAGCTTGAATTGTATAGTAGGAGGCAAAGGTGTTCAATAGGATATCAGTGTTCTTGAAAAGAAAAATAGATTAGGTTGCAGCTGTTTGCACTGGTTAACAACTGATTCTTACTTGTGGTGAATGTGTATTCTGTTTCCCCAAATGCGCTCCAAGTAAGGCTCAGTTTAAAGTCCTAGATTATAAAATTTCTGTGTTTTTAAAACTGTTAGGATTCCTTCTGTTTGTGAGCATATGGTTTGGAAAAAATATTTGATGGGCATAAAACTTAAAACCTAGACTGTGTGTGGGATGAATGGCTTGCTAAAAAAAATGCTTCAGAAACCCAATTCTGCTAACACAGCTTGTTTGTCTGGTCAGTTGGCACTAGATCAACTGGTTTTCCAGACTAGTTACAGCTACAGGGAGGAATAGGCAGAGATAGAGTTTGAAGATGCTGGTGTTGGATCTGCATGAAGCTGTGGTTCAGTAACATCATGTCAAAATCCCACAAATGTCATCAAAAAAATCAAGCTCCAAAGAGAAGACAGATATTAGGTGATCGTGATGAGAACACTTGATCTTGAATGGAACGATGCTCTGCAACGTTTTGGCTCTACCTAGCCCAAAACCATAAAATACATGTATTGCAATTTTGCATCTGATCAGGAAACAAAGCTATAAAAGTAGGTTCACTCCTAGTGCTCAAGTAATGGTAATAAGTCTGGCAAGGCTGGATGAATAGGTGTGAGAATTACATTCCAACCCACAAATTCAAGAGCTCAAATCTGTTCTTTCAATTTTGGCCCACTTCTCATAAAAAGTAGCTCTGATATTTTCAGCATTTAGAAATAATCCTCTGATACATTAGCAGAAAGTAATCCCCAAAAGCTTTTCTCTAAAATGGATAAAAACCACTTTTTCTTGATCCTATTGAACACCTAAAATATTCTTAGGTTTTTTCTCCATGTTGGGTTAGCTAAATTGATGCAAATCCTTATATGGGCCCAATATTATTTCTCTCAGTTCTAGAATAACTTGTCCTGATTTAATTTGAATCATGCTTAGTCTACTTGAACTCAGCTAAAATAAACATAGTTAAAAGAGTAGGCAGTGTTTCATAGTGCTTAGCTAGTGCAAAGGCTATCTCAGAATAACATTGTAATTAAAACACATTGACTTTACATCGATAATCTGCAACTTCCTTGAGGTAAAACAAATTACTTAAAAATGTATTCTACTTCCACAAGTTTGACTGTAGTGTAAAAGGTCGGTACAGAACAAGAATTCAACAACAATAGTGACACTTTGGACCCTGAGCAGTGGGATGTCTATCAGGGCTTTCTGTAATGATATTAAAGTGTTTGGTCTTTTTATGTTTGCCAACCTATTTACTACCCCGTTGCAGAAGGAACAGGAGGACCTGTGGTTTACACCCAGTGTCAACAACAAGATGATTTCGTTAAGAGTAAGTAGTGCTTTCCTGAGAGTTTTAATTCCCCAAGTAGTCCTGTGGTTTTCATCTGTCCCTGCAATTAGCCAGTTATCCCACAGGAAGGTATTTGCAATGTAATCTGAATTAAAACCTAATCCAACTCCTGTTAAAACCAAAGGTGCTGAAGATTTGCCGAAATTCTCTTACTGTCAGTTTGATGCCAGCATAGCTTGTTTAGGGGCTTGAGCTTCTCTCGTATGCGGCTTACCTGCCACACAGGTGTTGTTTAACTTGGTTCAGAGCAGTCCTAGAAAATGAGGTGATAACAAAGTGAAAGGAGGTGAATCCAGCTCTCCCCTTTGCTAGACAGTGGCACAGGCCTTCCTATTGGCCTCTGGGAGCACCAAATCATATTGTAATCTTGTAAAGCCTGGAGACTTTATAGACCAATGATAAGAAAGTGGTCTGAGCTGCAGGTACCTTGCTAGCTATAGTCCTTGAGGCGTACTGACTACATCTAAAAGTTTCTCTTGTTGGGATCCTGAACTACTTAATTCACAGGGTGCATTAAAAGTACAGCCTGATTACACAAAGTCAGAATCATCCAAGGAAGAAATCTGTGGTGGTTGTCTTTTGAGCTAATTGTTAGCACTGTAAATTTGAATGCACTGCCACTTGCTTTTTCCCTGAAATGTAACAATCTCTTCTGTATGTATATTTTAAGTGTTCATATGTTAAAGCGTTATGTTGGATGCCATGAATATTAAATGTGTTTTTCTTCCCTGACCTGAACAGCTTTTACTACCCCTTAATCTACCCTGTTTATACAATGCTTTATAGCAAAGGGTGTTTTTAATAGCAAACCTCAGAGCTATTTCTGGTAGTATGTATTTTTTTCTTTTCAATATATGCATCACTATGCAATACTTAGCCAAGTAACAAAACAGTAGAATCTCCTTGCACTTTTATTTTCCTTCAAGCTGTAAGAGCAAGACTATGTTTAAATCCCACTAAATGAACTTTGTAAATGACACATCAGAAAAAAACATATGTTCACCAGCCAGACTTGAGGATGTTTGATATCAACCCTCAGCATCAGGTAACTGATAGACAACAGCTGAGTTAGAGCAGAGAGAGGGTAAATGTGGAGCTCTATAGGTTGCTGGTGTTATTGTGACTAGAGCAAGCCACAGAATAAGGAAATACAAAAATTGTGTGACTATTTCCTACATATCTTTCTCTTTATGAATAGCATCTTTAATACTGTAGTTGTTCTCAGAGCATGATTCTGTAGTTTGCTGTCGCTTTGGTCATTGAAAAAAAATGGACTGTTACATCTGGCATTTCACAAACTGTTAGCATAGAATTGTTCCATATTCAGTAAACAGGCAGAAAAGCCAATTGCAGGTTCAGAAGTAATGGTGTTAAATTTTTAATGGCCATATTTTCTCTTCTGGGTTTTCACAGAGAAATGGCACCAATTAAACCAAGGTTGATTTCTAAATCAATTTATTGGTGCAATTGCTGTGTGTACACTAACTCCTGGATTACCTGAGAAGACTGAATGCTTCACCTTTCCTTTCTGAGACTTCACAATATACAACACAGTAAAGTGCATTTTATAGTACAGAAACTTTAAAGATACAACTTGAAGTTTGTCTATAAATCAGTCTGTCTTAGAGAACAGAGCAAGCAAATGGCATAGTAAGCTGAAGTTTATGTTAAACACAGTCATTTCTGAAGGCAAGGTATTTTGACAAGAATATCAAATTTCTTTTAATATGGATCTTTCAAGAGCTTGATGTTCATATTGAAATCATCTTTGAATTAAGAATCTAGTTCTTGAGGCTAGAGTATAGGCTAGGAAATATTTGCGCAACATACTTAAAGCTATCCTCTGGTTTCCCTGGATCCTGGTAATGTTTCAACGCAGGCCAGTCTCCTTTTGCTGATGTAGGGCAGGCTGAGATTAGGGAAACTTAAAATTAGTGTGATTTAAACTCTAATTGCTAGGCTATGACATTAAGTCTTCTGGTAACCAACACCCTTAGAAGTCTTTCTGAAGAAAATATGTTACAATCAAAGTGTGCTACCTGCTTTGGACAAACTAGGAAAACTTTTTGGGTTACAAAGAGTGAACATTTCCCCAAACTTTTTACAACTTTGTCTCATGTATATTACAAAATGTATATACATCAGAACTCCACATCACATCCAGGGTAGGTTTTGCAATGCTTTATGATACACAGGCAGGTAACTTTTCAGATACACGTACAAAATATCAATGAAAACAGATAGACATTCCTGCCACCCGCTGCTGTTTCAAAACAATCTTCATGCCCTGTTCAAAACAGCAAATTTTGTAACCTACATAAAGTTCAAAGGTCTGGAGCAGCAAAGCAGAAGTACAGACAATAATGGTGACAGCTGCTGCTGGGGTAAAAGTTGGAGGTTGGAAAAGGACAGCAGGTCTGTGCTGCACTGGAGTCTAAGAAAGATCTTTGCTCCTACAAAGCAGGCCTTTCCTTATCTTTAGGTGACAACTACATATGAAGTATACCAAGACAAAAGCCCAACGGTCTTACTTTAAACACAGAGTACTCTTGGTATGCGCAGATTTAGTGTAGATTAAGAATGCACTATAAATTCACACTCTTTTGTAAACTAACATTTTTTGGTTAGATCTGTCCCAAAATGTCTTGCATCCACTGGATTCTTACAGTGTGGTAGCTCATGCATATTTATTATCCTGAGGTTAAACACGGTGAAGAAATGGCCTAAGAAATGTTGGTACCTCTGTCAAAACTTTCAGTATATTTCGTCCTCAGAGCAGTTGCTGATGTGTGCTGATGTATCCACTGCAGAAGGCAGAATAGGGAAAGAGATTCATTTTTTCCTCTCTCTGAAAATACTTTACCAACGGCACAAGTCATATAACAATTCATCGTCACTCTCAAAAACATGTATTGCACCATGTCAGCACAAAAACAAAGAAATTTTATTGATAACACTCTGAAAAAGGAACTATCCCTGACTTCTGGCTGCTGTATCACAGTCTCAGCACAGTTCCTGGTCCAGATTTATATCTAGCTGCACACCACACTAACCTCCTGAAACAGGCATAAGGCCCAAATCGTGTTCTTGCATATCTTAACTACAACTTTGGAACAAATCCGTCAGAAACTCAAAACTTACATTATTGTAAAAGAACAGTGTTTCCTTCCAAAGGATCCACCTAAAGGTAGAAGATTGGACCACAAGGAAGCAGTGAATAAGAATTGCAGAGAAAGATGAAATCAAAGGACAAAGTGTCTCATCCTGAAGACAGTCACAAATATATAAATACTGGTGTAACCCCCCCTGATTCATGGGAGTGGATGACATAGTAGCCCCAGAATGTTACACATAGTCCCAAATCATAAAAAATCCTTATCTTGTTAAATGAGAGTACAAAATGAGAGTATATTTTTAAAAAGCTACAAATTCTCAAATATATGTGAATACTCCTCGTAGGAACATTAAAAAATCTAGTCTTGGAGTCGGGGGAGTTGGGTAGGGAAGGAATAACCATAAATTAATTAAGACTCCAAGATAATCAGATTTAATGTACAACTTCTCTGTTAACTTTCAGAAAGCTCAAAAGCCTGAAATGTACTAACATTGCATATTTTAAAATGGCTTTAGAAATAGTGAAAAAAGAAATCCCAATCTTCTTAATATGATGTAAATTTAACTTTTTACTTCTGTCCTCTAGTGGTTTGGGTCTTGCATTCAATTCCCCAAATGACCTTTACTACAAACAGACTGTTGTTTTTTCCCGATAATGCATAAATCAGAACTCAAACGGGGATATAGTTGACTGACAATGGTGCAATTTAAACTAGAGACCTGGATTAAGAATGAGAACATTAGTGGTAAGTAAAACAATTGTCTTACCTTAGTTGTTTCAGTGGATGATTCAGTTTTATCTGTCTAATGCAATCATTGGTCACTGAAATTGATTATGGTGATATTATTTCTTTCATTCATTCAAAATATCATCTAACCAAGGTAGTAATTTTGTAATTCCTTTTGGCTTATTTATCTTGCTTTTGTTAAATCTATTCCCCTTCATTACATATTTCTCTACTATAATTATCCATTTTTTATTTTTGACCTTTGCAAGAATCCATTTTTAATATAATTTCCTGTATTTTTAAAAAAATTGAAAACCTTCTTTCATGGTACATGTCTGGCACACTTCACACACACACAATCACATACACACACACACACACACACACACACATACAGAAAGAATGTAGTCATGGTAGCCTATTAAGTTTCATTTAGGTAGTGTTTGGGAGTGATAATGCAGCTTTTAGATAGAAGATCCATCTCCCCATTTCAGTGCTGATTCCAAGTTGCTGGCAATTAACAAATAGACTTCCACCAGTGTGGGATTTACTTTCACTATAGTAAAAACTCTTGGATTATACCCTAAAGTAATATTCACAAACCCTAAAGTACCTAAAACATCAGAGAAGTTTCAGAAGTATATCATGTGTACGTTAAAGAAAACAATGCAGTGTCTTTTGTATGGTTCACTTATTTATTTTTAAAGCTAACTGTGTTGCTCCAACTCCCTAGAAAAGCTTTTCGAGGCTCTTCACATTACAAATAAATGGCTACTTTAGGTGTAATTTCCTAGTGCCTTTTTGGAGAGCGGAGAGATTCTGGTGGCATTACATTTGTACAGTTTATACTGTAAAGAAGTGTTTTAGCCAGTGTAATAATACTTGTGTAGAATGATAAGTGCTGACCGCACACAATTTCTGTTGACTTGATTTGGAGCTGTGTGTGCTCGGGATCTCTTGTGGTTTAAAGTCCAGTGTGCCCCATGATGATCCAAAAACTTATTTCAGTCACTGAAAAAGGCAAATCAACAACAGAGGTCTTAGTTTAGTTTATGTCTGTTGATTAGGAAAGCAGGCTTTTGGTTTATTTTAATTTTGGTTTTGTTTTTTTAATTGCTGTATTTATACTAGTGTAAACCCTAGCATAGACAGAGATCCAATCATGTAATCACACTTAAAATGAGTATAGTTTAGGCACAGTATATACAAGGATTAGATTCTATATTTATGTCATGCACAGTTATATGTGCATATGTGACCTGTATCTGTAACACAGGGAATTAGAATTACCTTCACAGGGAAAAATTAAAGTACTAAAAGATTAGAGCAAAGGCACCTTGTCTTGGAAGCTGGTGAGCATACTGTCATGGTTTGATTCAATTTGCAGAACTGTTGGCTGTCAGCTGTACTACAGTAGAGGGCCACTTTTAAACATGGGTTGGCCATGCCTGTATGACAGACTTCTTTTAGCTGTGTCAGCTCTACAGCATGTCCCTTGATACAAAACCTTTTCTTAAAGTAGATGTCCAGATCATGTCACTGTACTGAGCTTGAAAAGATTTGATCACAATATATTTTAGTGAAGTGTCTTACTCAAACAGCATCTGATGGAAAGCAAAAGACACCAAGTAACAGGACATCCTCCTGTTGACTCCTGTGAGTGAAGTCAAGGACTCTGAGTGTCCTCCCACTGTCCTCTTGAACAGATACGTTATTATAAAAAAATCTTTCGATGATCTGCAGAGTTGAGATGTAGCATGTTTCCTCTGTTTAGAGCAAAAATGTCTTTCCTTGATATATCACTAATGTTATTATACTTTTCTGTTTGCTAAGTATGCTGTGTGTTGGAATACATATGAAACCTGCAAAAAAAAAAATTTCTGCTTTTGTTCATGTTCATGGACACCTTTAAGAGATTCTACTTCCTTCATTAGATTATATCACATCAGACTAAGTCCATATTCGCTTTTAAATTACAACAGCATCTGAATTGTCTACCACAAAATGTGTCTATGTTGACTTGTGACAATTCTGAAAAAAAAAATCATTTCCACACACTAACAAAAGGGGTAGTGTATCTTGAGAACTCTGTGTATGACAAACTGACATATACAATAAATATGGATTTTACTACAGTAACAGATTGAAATTATATAGTTCATTTAAACCTTTTTTCCAACTTCAGCTTAGCCCCAGCTAAAGCACACAGGAAATAAACATATTGAGCTGTCTGGCACCAGGCAACTATCCAGGTCCTGCTCTGTCTAGCACTGGGTTAGGCTTATCCATCCAATCAACATTAGGAGGTTTATTTATGTGAGACAGATATATTAGTAATAAATGGATTTATTCAGTAGCTTGGTGAATTTGTACATATACAAAATCATTTTAGTTTAAGGAGACTTAAAACTGAGACACACACTATTTTTATGCCCTGTATCCTGAAGCCCTTATTGCAAGTTCTACTCTGCTCTTCACAAGAAAAAAAAAGCTAATCGAAGTCAATGGGAGGTTTGCTGGAAGAAAAACTGCAAAAAGACTTAGAAGTTGGTGCAATGCAAGTCCACATACAGCTAAATGGCAATTCAGATGATTATAGAATATTTATATATATTTTATGCAATATTCCATACATAAAAGTTCAGTTTAATTTGCAGCAAGATAGTCCGTAAAAGGGAAACAACTCATAGAAATATACCCAGAAAGAACATCGGGATTTTTTTCATGACACTTACTTGTACGTTACACAGATTTTGTTCTAAGGTAATCATTTGGCATGCAAGCCAGGTCTGTGCTACGCTGAAATCGGTTTTCTCTGATTCGTCTGTTGTGTTTTAAAAAACAAGACAGATAATTCACTTTAATGCTATGGTTTATCCATTTCAATCAGATAGTAAGTGGCACATTCTCACCTCATTTGCAGTTTTTAATTCCGAATGGACATTGCTTTTGAAATGTCCCTTCTCTTTTCCCCCCTCTATGCTGCCACTTGAAAGTTGAAATGTAGCAAGAATGTAATGTTTGGTGCCAGTTCTCTGAATTACAGGGTGACTGCTTTAGCTGATCCCAAAAAGCAAGTGTCTTTTTATACCGCATAAAAGCTTGAAATGTTTACATATCAAAAGGCTATAGGCCAATTTCTGTCAAAATTATACATGAAGTTAAGCAGTACAAGCAATTTATTTAAACACTAGTCATTGTAGAAAAATTCAAAACCATATGCTCTTTTAGCAGTTTTTCACAAATGCATTTGACCCATGACTTGGCAAGACATGCATGCTTCATAATTTACTCTAAATTTCAAATTCCCTTGACAATTAAATAAAAGATCTTCATTAATAAAGTTTATATGAATGAAAACTTTAGAAGCTGATATTGTTAGAGGGAAGCTTTAGACACAACGCGTTTTGCCTCGTTTTCAACCGACTGACTTTCCTAATCAGTCCAAGATAAGTTTATGCCGGGAACAAATTACCGTAATTGCGCATTGCATGATTTTTTTTTTTTTTGAAGTAACGATGCAGGCAATTTGAGGCAAACTTGGGGAACGCCGATGGCAAAGGGTGCTGGCAGCGTTGGCGGGCGGGCGCTGGGCTGCGCTGCGCAGCGCTTTGTTCTCGGGAGGGTTTCGCCGCCCGCGATAAGGCGCGAGCTCTGGTTCCGCGCAGCTTCGCCCCGCGCCGGCGGGCGCTGGGTGCCGGCCGCGGGCGCCCAGCCGCGCCGGGGGCTGCCCCCCGCGGTGGGTGCGCGGCGCTGCCGGCCCTGCTGCAGCCCGGGGCGCTGCTCCCGCCGGCACCGAGCGCCAGAAACCCGAAGCGTTTTGAATCCCCGGAATTTTTCTTTAATATCTTGAAATAATAATAATAATAAAAAAACTACGGCCGATTCCTCAACAAGCGCATTTTCATAGACTTGTGTACGGTGATTGCTTTGTATGAAATCGTGTTTGGGTAATAATATTGAAAATCAGTGTAGTGTTTACTTTATTTCATACCTAACACCTTGCTCTGCCCGCGGCTGTACTCCTCTTTAGATCTCTCTTTCAACCCATGCTGTGACTGTCTTCCAGTAACAAACAATCGCTTAGCAACACTATGCAGCACAATTTGCTTGCGTTTCATTTGTTATTACAATTTCATCCCGACATTGTGTGACAGCTGATTGTTTGTTTAACGCAATATTAGGTTCGCAAAGTTAGCGAGGAGAGGATGCGAAAATGAGAAAATCCTAGAGCAAGGTTTTGCGCAGTGTATATCAAAACGGGTTTGCACGGTAAGACTTCTAAGATTAAAATAAAAAAAAAAAAAACCTAAACCAAACCAAAACCAACACCTCCCTAAAAACAAACAAAAAAAAAACCCAAAACAAAAAACTTCTCCAATGGAGTGAGAAGTTATTTGAAAATGAATTCTAGCCAGTAAGTAAGAATAAATGGGAAGCATTGCAGTGTGGTTGAGCATCCTTTCGCACAGCCTTCCAGATCGAAAAACGCACTGGGAAGGCGAGTGATGGCCCAGCGAAAGCGGGGTGTATCTTGCCAGTAGTGATATAGCGCCCGGCTGATGGAGCGGAGCCCCTGCGATGCCCAATTTTGCCCCGCCGCGCCTGCTTTCACCTGCAAGAAGCCGGACAGCAGCAGAGATGAAATACCGGTGCGAGCGGTGCCACGTACCGAGGAGAAGGCAGCCGCGGCCGCGGGTGTCCCACCGCGCGGGGCCTCCGCACCAGCCGGACTTCAGCGGCGTTACGCGGTTCCCCGGGGGCGGCGCGGTGGTGCCCTGCGCGCAGCGCCCAGCCGCGGGGTCGGCGCTGGGCAAGGCGCGGAGGCCCGCGGGAGCCCTGCCCTGCCCTGCCCTGCCCTGCCCGCGGCGCCCGGGCCGGCGGCGGGAGCTCCCCGCGCAGGACCCGGGCGCGGAGGGGTTTCGCTCGTGCGCGCAGGCGGGCGAGCTCTCCGCTGGCCCCCGCGCCTCCCCGTGGCCCCGCGGCGGGTCTGGCCGCGGGGCGGTGCCCGGCCCGCTGCCCCGTCCTCGGCGCCGGCAGCCGCGGGCTGCCGCGGAAGGGATGCTCTCTGGGCACTTCAGCAGGGCCGCTGAGGACGTGAACAAGCATCCCGATCGTGGAATTAAACAGAGTGCTGTTCTGCGCGCGGGGTGACAGGGCTAGACCTAGGGAACTGCTTACCAAAAAAGAAAAAATAATCCAAATCGTACAGAAGAAAAAAAATCTCTGCCAAATAGTTTCACTTCGCATCAAATTAACAAAATCTGCACGAAGCTCAAATCTAAATGCCAGGGGGGAAAAGACACAGACCGGCAAATAAACTGAAGCAAAGGAAACGATGCGAATAATTAGTCACATTGCGATGTATTTAAAAAGTGAGAACTGAGCCTTTTTTTGTTTGTTTGTTTCCTTAATGTTCATAGGAGTCTTTTACTAGAAATCGGTTTCAGGTTTAGATCACTCTCAGACGCAATTATAAATCCCGGAATACCGAGAGAAAGAAGGACACGGAGAAACCGAGAGTAAGCGCTAACGAGGATATTCTTTCTTGAGGAAAAATAATGTGTTCCTCGTAAACGGACCTTAATGGCTTGTTTTCATTTCATGCGTACAATTTCCTACCTTCTTTGATGGAGGGTTGATGGGGTAAATAGTCTAATCTTATTCAGTTCACCTCCTGTGGATTCTCAGTGACAGTCGTGACAGACGAAGTATTCTGCAAATCACAAGACCCAGCTACCAAGACAGCCAAATGTCTTAATAGGAAGAGTTTTAGGGACTTGAAACTACTCCATTTTAAATGTAAGGAACATGCAAAATATAAAGTTCTCCATATCATCACAATTCGGTAGTGTTTGTTTTCTAAGCTAGCAAAGGAATGAAGAAAAGAAAAGAAAAGAAAAGAAAAGAGAAAAGAGAAAAGGGCTTTAAAAGCAAGTCAGAACACCTACCAGACCCGGGGATTTGAGATGGCACTGGTCATTAACGTTTCCACCTCCTGGCTTGTTTAAAAACAAAAAGTGATGCCTGCCTGCATCTGAATATGCAAAAAAATGTTTACAACATTCACGCGTCCTAGTTCCGCCAGGTGATCTAGGAAAAGAGAAAAAAATAGTTCATTTACTCAGCAGAAGACGTTGTTGCTTCACTGTTTAGAGCTTTAATCGGAACAACGCGTACTCCTCAATGCTCCTTCAGTTCTCCGAGCAGAGGATGCAAGACTCAAACCGTGCCACAAAAACATTTGAGGGGGAAGTTGCACGACTGTATTGGAGTTTATTTTTTTAAGCGCTTCCTAACCAATTCGAAGCATTAATTATGAATCTGAGCTCCAGACAGAGGAAATCGCACCCACTAATGTGAACTAACACGAGCAAAGTAGGTGCATAATAGACAAGGCTAGGAGCTGCTAACCACTTCTGCACAATGGCATTAATAAGATTAACCTGGGCAATTAGCCGGTGCAGCAGAGATCAAGCCTAAATCTGGGGCCTTTCAAAAAAAACCTCACTAATGGAAAGGATTAGGTTAATTTCATTAATTCTCAATACACAGACCCAAGCTCCTTTCACTCCTTTGTGTAACCCCCCACCTCTCCCCCACCGAAAGGGGAGGGGGGAGAGGAATCAAATCTGGTTTTGTTTGTCATCTGCATATTACCAGGAACTAAATCCAGGATGACGTCGCCTGGGTATAAAAAAGGGAAGAGGTTCAGATGGATTATACTCCATGCAGCCCTCTGGGTTGAGATCAGTAAACAGGCGAGAGTTGAGGGGGGAAAGTTCCAGGGGTGGATCCTGCGCGCACGCACACACGCGCACACACACGCACACGCACACAGGCACACGCACTCACACTCTGCCCGCGAGCTGCCCTCGGAAAAAGCCCCGCTCCTTTCGCTCCGATCCCTTTTTAAAAATTCTCCGAAAAGTTTCGATTTCGTGGCTCTCCAGCCTCCCCCCCCTCCTCCCCGCCACCACAACCACCACCTACCCTCCGTCCCCTCCCCCCGGCCGGTCCCCGCTGCCCTGCCCCGGCACGGTTTGGGGCATGCCTGTGAGCATGTTCAGCATCGACAACATCCTGGCGGCCAGACCCCGCTGCAAGGACTCGCTCCTGCTGCCCCCGAGCGCCGCGCCCGTCGTCTTCCCCAGCCTCCACGGGGACTCGCTCTACGGCAGCGCCTCCGACTACAGCGGATTTTACTCGCGGGCGGTGGCACCCGCCTCCAGCCTGCCGGCGGTCAGTGGATCTAGGATCGGCTACAACAACTACTACTACGGGCAGCTGCATGTGCAGGCGTCCCCCGTGGGCCCCTCGTGCTGCGGGGCCGTGCCGCCCCTCGGCGCCCAGCAGTGCTCCTGCGTCCCCCCCGCAGGTAAGGCGGCCCCGCGGCCGGGGGGCGCCGCGGCTCGCCGCGCTGTGCGGGCGCCCGGCCGGGCCGGGGCGGGGGGGGGGGTCCGGGGCCACTGGGCTCTCTTTGTTTGGGAGCTGCGCCGGGGGCAGCGGGTAGCGGCGAGCTGGCCGCCCGCCGAGCGGGGCGGTTTTGGAGAGCAGTTCCCCGCAGTCCCATGCAAAGCCTGTCGTCCTCTTGTCTGTCCGTCTGCAGGTTACGAGGGCACGGGGTCGGTCCTGATGTCCCCTGTTCCCCACCAGATGCTGCCCTATATGAACGTGGGCACTTTGTCCCGGACGGAGCTGCAGTTACTGAACCAGCTGCACTGCAGACGAAAAAGACGGCACCGGACTATCTTCACTGACGAGCAGCTAGAAGCTCTGGAAAACCTCTTCCAGGAAACGAAATACCCAGACGTAGGCACCAGGGAACAGCTGGCCAGAAGGGTGCATTTAAGAGAGGAGAAAGTGGAGGTATTTGGCTTCCCTTTACCTCCTTCCACCCTCTCCCTTTTGCATTTAAACGCGCCCGGACTGGAGGTACCCAGATGTGGCTCCAGGCTCTGCGCTGATGGAAGCGAGAGCAACAGGTTTGCGGGGCGGAGGGGAGCGGGGGGGAAGTTTCTTCTAACTCCTCCGAGCGCCTGCCTGGAGGCGGGTGGACGCGCCGATCCGGCGGCCGTGAGCGCATGCCGAGAGCCGGCCGCTTCTCCTGAATGCGTTCAACGTTTCCGACCCGAAATGAGGCGAGCGTTATAAGGGCTTTTCGTCCGCCTGGGCCCCGGCCCCGGTCCCGGCAGGGCGCCGCGCGGGGCGTGGGCCGCGCACGAGTGGCGGCTGCGAGCGGACCCTGGCCGGGGGCAGGGCGGCGGGGCGGGGGGGAGACCTGCGTGCTCCTCTTTTGTCTTAACGATTTAACTTCGTCCCCGACAGGTTTGGTTCAAAAACCGCCGGGCAAAATGGAGGAGGCAAAAGCGATCATCCTCGGAGGAGTCAGAAAACGCACAAAAATGGAATAAAGCTTCCAAAGCGTCTCCCGAGAAGAGGCAAGAAGAAGGGAAAAGTGATTTGGACTCCGACAGCTGATAACCTCGCGGGGGGGGACATTTCCCGTGGACTGTAGGATGCGCTCCAGAGGATGCTACTGTCTTGCACAAGCTCTGCCTTGTCGGAGGGGGAAAAATATATCTATATAACTGTATATACTGTACATGGGCCCGCGTTGATTTCGTGTAAATAAAATGTGTTGCGGAGGTGTTGCACAGGCAGACGGCGGCGCGTTTGCTTGCCGGCGGTGGCGGTGGCGGTGACACGGGGCCTCGGTCCTGCGGGGCAGCGGGCCGGCCCCGCTCCGCCGTCACTCACTCGCCGGGCTTCGAGTAGTCGTCAGGCAGCGCGGCGGACAGCGCGCCGCAAACGGTTCGTAACCCGCTAACTTCGGGTTCAGAAACGGCGGCGGGGAGGAGGAAGGAGGGCGCAGCAGGGGAGCCGCCGCCGCCGCTGCCACCCCGCGCTCGGCGTGGCCCCGGGCCCCGCGGCCGGCCGGGGCGAGGCGGCGACAGGTGCCATTTCGCGGCGCCCGCGGGGCCCGGCCGGGGCGAGGCGGCGGCAGGTGCCATTTCGCGGCTGTGGCGCGCGCCTGAGGCGAGGCCGCGGCCGGCCGGGGCGAGGCGAGGCGAGGCGAGGCAGGGCCGCGGCCGTTGGCGGGGCTCGGACGGGCCGGGCACGGCCTCTGCTGCCTTGTAAGCTCTTCGCTCGAGCCGCCCGGAATAATATCGATCATTTAATTTATTAGGGGCCACGCCAAAAAGTGGGTTTGTTTGCTTTGTTTTGTTTTGTTTTGTGGGTAGTCCCCCACCCCCCCGTCACTCCACGCGAGCTCAGTGCCCTTGCGTCGCCGCCTCACAAACCTGCCTCGAGCTGGAAGCGATGTGCTTAGAAAACGCTTGCCAGCAAAGCAAAGCCAGCCTCCCGCTTGTTATTTTATTTTATTTTATTTTATTTTATTTTATTTTATTTTATTTTATTTTATTTTATATTTTATTTTATTTTATTTTATTTTATTTTATTTTATTTTATTTTATTTTATTATTTCCTTGTGCTGTTCTCTCTCTCTCGCTTCCTGGAGTTACGTGCCCTGTTGCATTTCCAAAGAGTTTGTCTTTTTTCCCTGTTCAGAAAAGCTATCGTGATACATCCATGTATTAAAACTGCTATTAATAAATTTCAGTCATTATCAGGTGAGTTACACGTAAGAGGAGGTACAAGCCCTTTTATACTGCTCATGGGGATGTTTAATAGGAAACTGCTAATGGATATTTTCTCTCCTTTGAGACGACACCTTGGCATTTTGGAAAGCAGAGATAGCCTCATCTCATTTAACTCCTCCCTCTACGAAGGCCCCCTAATAGAGGCATCTATTCTCCCTGTAAAATTCACATTAATTTCTCTGGCACCTTTTTTTTTTCCTGTGATTCCCAAACTCTTCACACTTATCCCTCCAGAGCAGAACTACTGCTCTGCGTTAGCTGTTTCCCTGCATTGTCTTGTTTAGAAAGGCCTTTCCTCTCTGTTTGTCTAGCAAGGCCCTCTAGAAATTCAAAGCAAATTATCTGAAGGTGTGAAGTCAATGCAGATAAACCTTGTGCTGAAAATCTTCATGTTGTGGCTTGGTTTCAGAAATTCAGTGGTACTGAGCTGATTCTCTTTCGTTATGGCCAATGCCTGGACTGACTTGTATCCGTTCAGCTCTCCTAAGTTAGACAAGACATTGGTTTGCACAGATGCTCTCACCATTGCTTCCAGTGATACCAACAGTGGTCAACTGCTGTGTTGCTTGTGCTCATGCTTTTTCTTCCCTTTCTGATATATCCAGCTTTTCACTGCCGTTGTAGCATGGTGCATATTGCAGGTGGTAGTGCAATAGAGCGAATCTCAGTAGTTGTCTGTTCAGATAACATCTCCTAATGTACCTATATTTCCTTAGAGTTATGGTCTCTTTCTCTGAGCAACCTCTCCCTGCACCAAGATGTAGGAATAGCAGCAGGGGAAGAAATTAGATGTGGTTTTGTATGAGCTAGTCCTTGAGGGGGCTTACAGTTTAATAGCTACTGCTCTCTGGAAGAGAAGAAGAAATTTAGCCTCTTTTGTTCCTTAGCACAGCAAAGAAGGAAGGGGAAAAGCAAACTTCTGAATGGATTGTTCTTTGATATAGATCACAGTTTGGCTCCACAGAGCTGTTGCATTTTGAAGACGCTGCCCTGTTGCTACACATGCATATCTGATCTCTGTAAACTGTATTGAATTACAGTACAGCAGCGCTGAAAATTAGTTTTCAAATGTAAGAAATGTTTTGTTATGTTGCATACAGGAAGTCTCACTGAGTGGATTTTTAATCTGTCATCTCCTATGTATTTAGTCACTGTTAAATTTTAAAGTGCATACTTAATTTGCAAATAAAAGTCAGGTCTAAGGGTAGTATTGCCGAGGATTTTGCACATGCTTATATATTTACTTTACTTCACATGTAAAAAAAGCCTTATGGCCACTTTGGGAGCTAAGTGAGATTTTTTTTTTGGGGGGGGGGGAAGGAATACAGTGGGGCAATAATTTTAGAAGTCACTATTAAGGATCTTAGCCTGCATAGTTCAATGTTAAACTGGTTTTCAATGCATAAGTAGTGGGCTTTAAACATATTTTTGCTAAACAATGCCAGTTACATAGGATTGCAGTTCACATTTTTGGAGATGTTTAGACTTTTCCAGTGGGAGTAGGGTGCTCAAGAACTGTAGAGGTTCCAGGCCCCAGCACATGCCAACGGACTTATTTAGTACTTTTTGTTCTCTGTAAGCATGTGATGTTACATAACAATTAAAATTTTGTGTTCCAAAACAGATTTTCCATGCATAGGATTGTGATAAAGTCATCCTTGGTTGTTTTAACTTCATGTGATATCGTAATCTGAGCTAATTTTAAAGTTTTCTGTAAGTTCTTGATAACCATGAGCATGACTTTGCAATCACTGGTATCTGTTCTTAATGCTGCATACAGATGTACTTCTATTAGGGTTAATAATAGCATTTTAAAATCTAATTGAAAAGCATTGACATAAATGATTTAAGTTATTTACTAAAAATGGTATTTGTGCCATTAGACAGTAGGAGTATCTATCTCATTGTTTTTTTCAATGTTGTGTGGAGAAAACCTAAAGGCTTCTCTTTCTCTTTTTCACACTACAAAATCAGATCCTATCCTGTCTGAAGACCCTAATAACTAAAAAGTAGAGAGAAGATGGCATCAAAAGAATCAAGAAAGTAGAAAACTAAGCAATTGAAAGTGAAGAGAAGATTGTAGTAAGATCTCTCTTTCAGTTGTTGTGTTTAGTTGTCATAATTTGGCTCTAGACATTTGTTTGGACTTTTATTTTAGGAGAATCCCTACACTCCGAAATGCAAATGCCACAAAACTACTTTCATCATTTTCTTTTAGTGTAGTAGGAGAAAGGCAAGGCAAGAATCTGAATATCTGCTATGGTTCAACAGGCTCAGTTCTAATAGAGGAGCTCTGAAAGTGTTAGTTGTGGTGGTAGATGTTGATACTTGCATAAGAAGGAGACAAAAAGATTTTTTTTTTTCTGTCTCCACCACTGCAGTTTACAGTCTTGCATCTTATTAGAAACCCAGCTTCAGAAGATTTAATATGACTGAAAAGCTCACTTAGCTGTTTCTGAAATTGTGATGGATGGTCCATGATCTTGATATACTATCTAGGTTTCAGAAGATCAATTTCTTGCCTTTTTGCATCTGTGAGATGTTAGGCTTCTTTCATTCTAAATGTCTGTCTGTAAAACAAATAATATTCATTTCAGAAATCACCAGGGGTTAGAGGGACAGGACTGTAAGAAGAAACATAATAAGACGATTCTGAGGTACTCCACTGTGTAAGTGTTCAAGGGGATTCTGCAATAAACTGGTGTTTTTCAGAGTAAGTTCAAAAATCTAGCATTGAAAAGAGGTTGCTGGGCTGAATCCTAGCTTAAGCAGCCCCCTTGGTTTTTATAGATGTTTTTATGATTGTTAGTAGAATGAGCCCAGTCTCATTTTGGCCCCATTATTTTATGGGCAATAGTGGCAAGACTGTTTTTCCTTCCTGACCTGTACAGGAGGAAGTGCTTTCTAGATATTTTTATTCTAAAAAAAAAAAAAAGTTAATTATTGATTTCTTATTTAAAAATAGGGATATAATACTGGTTTCCTTGTCTTTCCTCCCCTACTAACCTGGCTGAAGAGGGCTGCAACTAAATAGCTGCAACTCCAGAGAGACGGAAGAGTTATTCCGGATGATAGTATGAGTTACAGGAGTAATAAGCAAATAATTATACAAAAGAAACATGCACCAAAGATAGTAAGCTGTTTTAGGTTATGAAATTATTTTGCAAGGCAAGTGGTAGAAAGTCATAACTTGGGACATTTAAAGTTAGAGAAAGCAAATTCTAGCAAGGGTACAATGCAGAAATGTTCTGCTGCATAGAGAGAAACTGAAAAATCTGATGTATATCTTCATCTGCACCATCTGTATTTAGATGGCACAAATATATGTTTCTATTTAGTACCTTATTTACCATATTTATTCTTGTAGTCTTGTAATAAGTAATAGTGGAGAACAGAGGTCAGATTTTTGGCCACATGAAGGGATTTATTATCAGTTGGAAATCTTAACCCTATTTTTTTCAGTTTTACTAGTATTTGAGTGAACTGGGTTTGAGCTTTACCATAATGGGATCCTGGGAATATAAACCATGCAAACTCTGTCTTGCACATGACTTGTGAAACAAACATTTGGATTAGTGGAACTTATAAAAAGAATTGCAACATTAAGGTGAGTTCATATTTTTTGTGCTCCATCTGCATTTATTGGTTCTCTGGGGTTATACACCATGGAGCAGAAATGAACAAAAACCCAAAGAGTTTTTGTTTTGTATTCTACCCCCTTAGGGTTTCATTTCATTTATACTTTATGTTTTCCTACTTTGGAGACCTAGTGAGTCTTGACTAAATCTAGGCAGAGAAGTTTGGTGAAATTATTCTATTTCTCTGGGGCTACCACTTACCCTGATTTGATATACAGAGGTAACAGTTATGCAAAGGTAACAGTTGTAGCTGCAGTATGTTAGATTGTGAGCAATTAATACAAAGTTTAAGTGATTTATCTCTGTAAAATATGTGACAACTTAAATGTAGGAACCAGTGTTGTTAAGATTTTCTTGTTTGTACTAAAACTACGCAAAGCTGGAGAACTCAGACGGAAAAATAAAAAAGGAATTAGACTTCTTTCACTTTTTGTTTTCAGGATAGAATAGGCGTTTACAAAGAGACTATATCCTGTAGGGTAAATGGCAGAACTTAACATACAGCTCAATGGAATAATATGGAACCACAGGAGGAGAAAGGCCAGGAAAGCATGTTGTAGCTTAAACGTACCTATGCAGTCAAATGTTGAAAGTTACTTTACCTTTGTCTTTTAAATTATGTCTTGAGTGCTGGTGTCTGTGTTTCTTTTCAACTCCTTGTCTGGACATACATGCTTACTTACCTCAGAGATTTGGAGCTTCACATAATTAGTATACCTCAAGACGTGCTGAATACTTGTGCCAACGTAGAAGTCAGAATTGTCTGTCCACTTTATATCAAGGAAAGGGCCTTTCCAAAAATTCTGAACCAAACATTAAATCTCCATTAGAGTTTGCATGTGTTTATTTATGTAAGTGCAATGAGTATAATCAATCTTTATGTTTCTCTCTCCTTATGAGGATTTATTCAGTGTTTGCTATCCAGTGCCTGCAGAGTGCTTTGCTAACATTGTGTGTTGCATTTTGACCTTGACTGTGCTCTGGCACAAGAGATGATGGAGGTGTAAGGAACCCCTCCACTTTCTATTCCTTTGGGGAGAACAGTTTCCTTTAAGGGGTCAGCTTCTAGTAGGGCTTCTGATCCCCTTCCTGTGCTACAGTGGGTAGACCTATGGCTGTGTCAGACTTACTGCATTCTTTTCCTAGAAAAAAGTAGAGAATTGACAGCTGGATTGTGGCTCTGACAGTATTATTTCAATGGTCTGGTTTGCAGTGTACCACCAAAAACCATTGGATCTGCATGACTGATGGGTGGCAAACTACAGTGCTGGAATGAATTGCTGAGAACAAGGATGGGAGTTTCTGAAGCTGGCATCACTCTTGAATATGAAGTATTGCAGACATAGAACCTGACTGTAACTGCATTTATTTCCTTTATTTAGGGGTTTTGGCAAACTCTCAAAGAATTTAGGTTCTAATTTTCAGAGGGATCTGGAGATGGGGAACTACTACTCTGTTTTACAGTTGGAGAAGCTGCGGTACCTCTTCCTCAAGGGGAAACCCAGGAAATCTCTGGCACAGTCTGGAGAAGCGGAAGTGATGCCATATTTCCCATGCTGAATTTTGATCCCAACACCATGATTTCCTGTTATCTTAGTGGAAATTTGGCTTTCCTGGTGGAAATAAAGCCTTCATAGTTATGCTTTATGTAATATATGGGTAATTTTTCTTCATTCAAATTACACATATTTTTGCCATCTGAATGAACTCAGATTGAACGCTAAATTAACAGAAGGTAAATGAATGTAAGGGCAATATTGTTCTGGTGTTTGAAAGATGCATTTTTAAAAGTCATAAAATGAGAACCCTCACTTGCTTTGCTTGTGCACCCCAAAACTGAGCAAGTGTTCAATGTGCAAGGAATGCAGAAGCAATAGAGAGTGAGTAACTTTCTATTAAGAACAGAGAATGGAAAAGTGTTCTTCTTATGCCAAATTTCACCCCATAATGGATAATTATAGCCAAGTTGTAAACCCCTTAAAAGCTGTAAGGCACAGTATAATGAAACACATAACTGAAATTTACTGTACGTGTGTAGATTGCAAGCTTACTCTTGAATATTTAGTCTTCAACTTCTTAAATTTGTAGTTTCCACAGAGGGCTTGTAAGTGCTAGGATTTTGATTAACTGTCTCAAATAAACTACTGCTATTGTTATCACTATAAATCTCCCTAACCTAAGAGCTTTACGGAGGCTGATATTTTCTGTGGAAACTGTAGTGATTTAGAAGGGCATGAACCCTGTACCTTTATTTGGAGCTTCCTGTCGTTATATAGAAAGTCCCAGGCTACGTTTACATCAGTTATTAGGTCTTATTTGTTTAATATCACTTTGTCATTGGTTTTTATACTGCTTATCATTCACATTTTTAGAACATAGTGTATTTTCCCTTTTGTTGGCCCTAATGCTATGGAGACAGATCTTCACAATGCAACTCATTCACTGATGTCTCCATGAGCCAGGTTGAAAGGCCTAATCCAAAGCCATTCCAATTAATGAGAAGCTTTCTTCTTTAGCTGGTAACATCTTCCAGTTATATGAATGGATGGGGTTATTTTGCAATGCGTTCGGCGAAGATAGGGCGTTAATCTGTGATCAAAAGGCATAATGATTATGGGTCAAAGCCAAGCAATAAGGGATCATTAATGATTCTAGGGGGGCATTTTCTCCTTAAAATTCTCTTAAGTATGCCACTCTGACTTGTGTAGCTGAAGTGGTCCAACCCACCTTCTACGGGTGCAGTTTTATTGGTAGAAATGGATTTATATAGATACAGTCTCTGCAATTAGTAATGTTGTTAGTGGAATAAACTTTAAAGATGTAGATGTGTTCATATTAATAGTTTTAGTGGTATACATTTTAAGATAAAAGTTGTGCTTATAAAGTGAAATAATTATACTTGTACAAAACAGTGTTTAAATGAGTAAATCATAGCTGCTTTTCAGAGGCAGCAATATTGCTTGCAAGTGGTGTTCTTGATGTAGAAGTAGGCATTTTCCATGCAATGAGGCTTGACTAGGGTCAACATTAGACCCTCAGGCCTTGTGTGAAGCTTATCTCCACCTGTACAAAGGCAAGATAAAATTTTATTGATACCCATCACGTTTGCCCTTAAAGGAACATCTGATTTGCCAGATGTTTAAGAAAATCCAGTACAATGTTCCTGAATTGGAAAGCAGCTGTGTTTTACTCTGCTCACGTATTCATTGGCACAGCTGCTTCAGATATCCGGGCATCTAAATTATTCTGACATCAGAGAAAAACATTGAAACAGGGACTGATTATGGCCATATTGCTTATGATAGTTTAATGCTTTGGCTGACTGATCACTGGGAAAACTGTTCAGTCGCCAGAAACATTGCAGTTAAGGAGCAAGTAGAATTCATTTTGAGGTAGGACATTAGGTTCCCTAGAATCATTCTTTCTAATTTCAGTCTCTTTGAAAAAGCTATCTTAGGAATAGAATCAGCTCCCATTTCAGCTTCATAATCTTTTCTGTTGTACAATGGAAATTTTGGTCTTAGCTGGATGGAGGTCAGACTACAAAATTAAAAAAAGAAAAAAAGATACTATGTTAAATCCTGTATTACAAGTAGTCTGTATTAATTTGTGTCTTTCAGATTTCTGAAGGTTTTTGCTGTTCTTTTCATAGTCTCAAGTCCAAGTCCATTAAAGATCATTGGACATTTGAATAAAGACTAGATATTAGTTTAGAATCAATTTCTTGATCCCACTCCATTTCATTAGCATTTTTTTATCACCTGCAGGTCAGCACAAAGCAGAAACAGCTGTCCAAGAAAAATGTCTCAAGACATTTCTGGAGAAAGAACATCTTGAGATTATAGAGCCTGATTTTCTTTATCTCTGGATAAAAGTATGTGACCCGGAAGCAGTACTCATTCCTAAGTGCATTACCAAGCCACGTCTAACTCAGGGTCAAGAAGAAAGAAGAGCAGGTAAGAGCCACCTTCCTGCCTTTCCGTGTCAACATTAGATGTAAACTTAGCACAGCTGTGAGTGGCCAGGACTCTTGCCCACAGATATAGCCAATACAGTTGTTAGGGGTTCTGATTGAGGATTAGAATCATTTAGGGTTTAACTGACAGTATGTTTGTACAACTGACAGTATGTTTGTACAACTGATGTTTTAATAATTTTTAAAGTATATGAGATACATTTCACGCTCATTTTGGAACAAAAAATGGAGGTATTAAAGCAAATGTAGTTTTGTTTGTATGCCATCCTGTGTTTTAGTTTAATTTTATTTATTTTTACTTCCCCTCACTGGAAGCCCTTCTGCTGTTGTTGTGGCATAAGTTCTGAAGGTAGGAATTTACATTTGTAAATAACTGAATCCTTGTGTCCCATCTTAGAAGTCCTAGTTCTTTCTGACAGCTCACAGTTATATGCATGTGACATTCAAGTGGCGGGGTTCCACACAGACGAGGCCTTTGTCAGGCTGCTCAGAAGGCACAGAGGGTATGGGATGATGCTTATTATAAAACTGAAAACTTCAGAAGTCTGGTTTTGATATTGAAGTTCTGTCGTGTAGAAAAATCAGTGAAGTCGTGCTGAGGCTAATGATAGATGACTGTTGCAGATTTTACTTGCAAGGGCAGAGGTCCTTCTCTACTCCTTTCAGCAGGTTTGAACCCATACCCAGCAGATATAAATTGAGACCCCATAACAAAACTAAAGTGATCAGGAAACTTGTAAGGGTCAGGAGCATAGTGTTCCAGGCTACAGCCTTGCTGAGATCTGTTAGCCAGAGGCTTTTCAATGAAAAAATAGGCAGTATGTACAGCATAAAGTGAGGAGAAATAGTACAGTCCAGGAGATAAGACATCGGTATGGAAGTAGAAGAGACTTTATCTTAACAAGAGACTTCTTGTTAGAAACTTGCATATGTCAATGCTCTCAACAAGGCCACATACTTTTCCAACTATAAAATGGAAATCGTTCTACTTAATATCTACAGATAACAAGTGCTAAGTATTATTTCTCCAACAAAGTATCTTCTGGAGAGTATTTTCCTCTATTCATTGCAGGTAGTTAGAATCAAGTTTTAGCTTAGAAAATAAAAATATTTGGATAGATTTGTGATGTGAGGTCAAGAGAGATTCTTGAGAATCAAAAGACTGCAAAATCTGACTTACCTCAGTAGGGTCACCAACAGTAGGCTAATAGGTTTGTAATAGGTTTTTCCTCTGAAGTCTTACTTAAAATCCATCCTGAAGCAGGGATGAAATGATTTTAGAATTCATCAAGAAGGCATTTGAACAAGTGGGAGTTGTCTAGGAAAGAATAATTATAGTTATACGGGTTGGCCCTCTGCCACATGTTCTGTAGAGGAGCAGTGCGCCGGGTGTAGAAGAAGAGGTTGCGAGAGTAAGGAGGGAATAGAAGCATATAAATCCATAGGCTTTGTCAGAGTGAGAGCTTGCAGCAGTTTCTTTTCTGAACTGTTTCCAACCCACTGTTAAAGAGAGGGATGGGACTAACAGATTAATTATTTGGAGTGAGGGCAGCAAAGTGCAGAGTAACTGCATTGATGTATCCTAGCCAGCCAATGCAGAAAATGGTTCGTGAGTTTGTAAAATTCGTGATCTGGATATAGGAGTGATATTTTTACTGATTCCTGCATTGCATATCCCTATATTTGCATTTGCAACCAGGATATTGCATTTCTTTCAGTACTGTCAGCATCCTATTGAGAGGTCTTACAGTGCACAGTTATCAAATATGCTTGTAATCACTAATGGCAACTTAAATGTGATCATTACACATGGTAATTTCATTAATATGATGGAATCTTTTCTGGCTTGCCACTTGCTCCCTATCAAAATAAATTACAAGTGGAGCCATAATGCTCCACTGTGGTGAGGTGGATAACCACTTCACGGCATGTGTTGAGCTGTATTGCAACCTCAAAAGAACCATTTGGAACATTATGTTTTAATCTATTACTACATGAAATAGTGTGGAGGCTTTGCCCAAAAATCAGTAGTGTATTTTATCCAAGTAAGATGATTCTTACTGCAGGGATGCTTCATTGTTGAGCAACAGTCCCCCCTCTACTACTCCCCAATATCTCAACTAATATTAAAAGGGTTGTAAAAGGCCTAAATTGTTTACTCTGACTGTAGGGCAACTCTAAGAAGTGGAAGATGGGATATTGCAAGACTGGCCTTCAAGTTAATCCTGTTCTGAAGCAAGTAGGTTCTTGATCGAAGGCACAAGACAGAGCCACAGGGAGTTGGCCAAACATTGCAGCTTGCTGAGCTGACTTATTATTGCATCCTTTGCAGTAATAGCAGGAGATCAACCTCATTCTACTTGGGGACTTCCCCATGCCAGGTAAATCCCTAAGGAAGTAATTAAACTACAACAGGCTTAATAGTAAGTTGTATTTTAGCCTGTGATCCAACTTTATAGCACGCGATTGAAAAATAGGTAGAATACTGCTTATTTCCTCCGTAACAGTACTGGGATTTACTTGGTTAATGTCTTTTCCTAAGTTTGGAGAAGATAATAATTTTATAAACATTAGATGTTTATGCAAACATATGCAAATACATGCCTGTAATAAGTCAGCTGCTAAAAATACCTATTATTGTTATTTAGGTTTATGAGGTGACCTAAATCTCTTTACAGACAAAACACAATGAAGAAATTTCATCTTGAAATGCTCATGTTATTTAGGAACTATATGACCAACAAAACTGCGTGTTCCCACTGTGTACTAACTGAGGTGTATGATGTGTCGGCTTGTAGGATCTCTTACGTATGCCTTTTTTCATAATGCCTTGTATAGATGATTAATATCAGTAGAAAGCACTTATTCTGGGCCTGTGTGTGTCTGCTGATGACCAGAAAGAAGGTTTCAATAGACAAAATGTGTATTTGTGCATTTATAGAATATAGAGGATAGGAGATTTTGATCTGAACGTGTCTTCTGCCTGTAGAATTTTTCACTTCTGTTACCAGCAGTTACATACCTGGGTGATAGGAAAGTGATTTTTTGGGGTGGGTGGGTAAGTGATGGATGTACAGGAAAAACGTTCTTGGTATCTCCATGGCAGGTATTATTTCCTGATGGAAGATAGCCTGTCTATATAATCTTTCGTCAAGAGAGGGAAAATGGAAATACCCAGAGTGCTTTGTGCTTTCCTTACCAGTACCGCAAAAGTGCAGTTGGATGTTAGGGCAGTGTCATGTTTCAGATCATTTCTGGTTTGCAGCATTTTAGTCTTTGTACGTTTCCAGTATCATCACAAGCATGCTGAGTGTCCTAACTTTTTGATGCCTGGAGAGGCTTACCGTGCTTTATTTTCTATCTGCTTTGCGGCTATACCTGTTTACTGTAAACTAGCTTGTAAACTTTTGTTTTCTGTGTGAGTTCCAGAAGAGAAGAGGAGAACTTCAAATAAATAAATAGTTACAGAATAGTACTTAGTATGCATATATCTGATAAGATGAGCTTCTGCTTGAGTTTTTCTTATATCCAGGCACTTGAAAGAAAAAGAACAGAATGAATAATGTTTGATTTTGCCTTCTCTGAGAATTGAGCTGAATATGTGCTCAGAATGATTATTCTTACATAATTTATATGCATGTCTTTTTACAGCTTCAATTTATTGTTCTATGTGCATATGTTGCAAATCTAGTATTGGTTTTAGATGAGTACATGTTCTCTTAGTGGGACATTCTAGTTACATCTCCAATAGCTACTCCTAAAAAGAAGCTTAAAGGATGTTGATTGCGGTCACAGAATTCAGCTCATGTTCTGAGGGATTCTTCCAAATTTTGGAATGCTCCAAATCCACATCTTTCTCATCTCAGCTAGTAGAGCTTCAGAAATGGGTATGATTTGGCCTATAAGGGCACATTTGGTGCAGAGCTTTGCTCATTTAATTTCTTCTATCCCAAACCACTTCAGTGAGTTTCAGTTTAATTTACCCATGCAAGATATTCTATCCCTGTGGTGGAGAAATTCACCCACTTCTGATGTGGAACAGATATAGAAAGCCAGCTGCCAACATGTGTCTGCATAAATATGTTTGTTGAGGTAGTGGTCCCCTTGTAAACATCTGTACTCAGGAACCTCAGTGAATTTTGAAAGATCCCTGGAGTTTCTGAGGGAGGTTCTTTAGTAGGAACCCATGAGACAAACTGTCCAATCATAGATATTTTGTAATACTTTAAGGGAAATTACACCGTTTGCCTAAACCCAACATTTTGTGTGAGACAAGCAATTCAACAATGTCAGCCCCATAATAATTAAATAAAACAGCAATATACATTTTATTGGAGCTAATCTTTTATCATAGGCCATTTTTTGGTATTTTTGCTAAATTTTTAAGTTCTGGTACCTAAGGCTTAACAGCTTAGCTGATAGTTACCAATGTAAGACTGAGCTGGTTTGCCAAAGTGCTGAATATCTCCCTTGCAGGTCAGTGGGATTATCAAACTGTTACCTTCCTGTATATTATCTGGAATTAAAGCATTACTCTCTGTTTATCAGTGGCCTTTTGAATCAAATTCTGCTCAAGCTTCAGTGGAAGCAGTGGTTGTCAATGGTACACCAAAACTTTTTCTTGCATAAGTTGCTTTCTGTGATAAAGGTACTACTGTCATAACATGTGCGTTCAGTTGATGCACAACATGCTTACTAAGAATTTGCAATATTGGGTTGTTTTGAGAGCCTACCATGAACTTAAAAGAAATAAGAGTTTGTTTGAAAAAAACAATGCTAAAATGTAGCAATATCACAGCAGCTGTGTATCAACATATGTATCAGCTCAGAGCTGACCCAACAGAAAGCCTCTACTGCATGGTCATTGTCATTTCCTGCAGGTCTTGGAGATCTCTTGATTAAATCTTGACCAGCTGGCTTTTTTATAGCTTTTGAGATCTGATGCAATGAGAGCAAAATGAAAGGGATATCTGGTGTGCATAGTGGTTGGGTATTTACTGTGTTATTGGCAAATGTAGAAGAGAGGAGGGGAATGTCACATAAGATAGTCAAAGTAGTTGAAACCAAAGCAATTTGCTCTTCTTTGGTCATGTTCATGTTGTTACTCTTTACAGTGCTCTGTACCAGCTTCAGCAAGCACACTAATTCATTAAGCAGGCATGCTGTTGATACATTGTTTTTCCTCTCTCTTTCTTCCACTCTTCTGTAAACGGTAAAGCGGTCATGACAGTTTTTAGCTTAGGATAAGGAGTCCCTACCCTTAAGATGCTGAGAAATCCTGGGAGCTGATCCATGACTGAGCCTCTGAGATTGTTTTCTGTTTATGTTACAGTAGCACTTGGGAGATGCAGATTATGGTATATGATCTCAAACTCCTGCAACATAAAAGTACAATGAAGAAAACGGGAGGCAAAGTAGAAAATAGAATTTAGTCATGGGGTCTGAAGGTATGTTTTGTTTCCTTTTTTTCTAAAAGGCAAGAATAACATCTTCAAACTGATCAGTGCAGCTTCAAATTGAGATGTTAGCCAAATGTCATCCTCTTCTGGTGGTGAAGACAATGTCCATAAATGCCAATGTTAAAATGTGTGCGTGCAGGGAACAGGCCGAGCTTTCTGAAAGTGTATTCTAATTCACAAGAATGCATGTTTTAAGGGGCTGGTGATGGGAATATATATATACACACACACACATATACTATATATATACACATACACACACACACACACACACGTGTATATATATAGTGTGAACAAGAACATTTCCACCTGTAGATTACAGGCACAGGGTATAAATTACATGCTGTTTCCCATACACACAGTTTTGTGCCCACATACTGCAGATATGATAAAGGCCTATGTTAATACTTGCTGGTCTGTAATTTGGGATTCTCCAGTGTCTATGATAAGAACCTGAACATAAGAATTCTACTAACCAAAGGTAGTGTGACAAATTATTACAGTAGAAGGGAAATTTGAATATTGGATTTTTTAAACCTGTATATGCCTGTAGAAGCTCTGCTAGTACATCAGTCTTGCATGCTCCATTTTAAATAGCAAAAATTTATCTTGTTAATAGGAGGGCAACCACTAGTTTTTCACTGAATGGGATGGAGGTCAGTGTCAGTGTTAAATGAGTGTCATACCGTGGAATGAATAACAGTTTTGAGGGATAGGTCCTGTATGCTCATTTTGGTTTTGGCATTTAATGCCTTCCTCCCATTCAAATATGTGGGAGGAATCAAATGCCAAAATCTTCAATATACGTAATTTCTCTCTTGTTTTTCATTGGGAGGAATGTTAGACCCCAAAATGATTATGTGCATATTGGTAAAGAATACATCACTGCATATTTGAATGCTGGTTGTGGGAATTGCAGATAGGGTAAAATATTGTTGTCACCTTTCACCCTTCTGATTTTCTGACTGTGTTTTTGCATGCACTCTTGCAGGATGCCAGCAACCTAGAACTTTAATTCTGTGTCTCAAGCTTTGGTCCTGGCCTAGGAGTCCTTAAGCTGGGCCAAGGCAAAACTCTGGAGATGAACATATCTTGGGACTGCAGAATTCCAGTCCAGATCTAGGTCCAAAGAATGAACCCTAGCATTTGTAAGTAGAGCTTTATATACTCAAAATAGTGTGCAAGTCATCTTGCAAATTCCCTGATACATTCAATGATAGCATGCCTATTTTACAGCTGGAAAAACAGAGTCATGGAGAGGTTAAAAGGGTTCTCATACTTCACAGAATCTGTGGCAAAATATATGGGAGCCTAAGTCTTCTATAGTTCTGGCATTCTTAATAACAACTGAAGTTCAAGGTTTGTTTTGCCTTTTTGTGTTAATTGTATTCTCAAATAAGGTATCAGTTTAAATTTTGGTGTAATTTACAGAGTGGATCCAGAAGTCACAGAAAACAAAATGAAGGGAGTGTGTGTATGGGAGATGCTTAGTTGGATATGAGAAAAATATTCTACGTATCAGTAGCACAAACGATACACTTCAGAAGGTGACTTTCTGAGGCTCCTCTTCCCAACTCCAGTGTAGACCTTGGAAGAGAGTTGTCAAAGCTTTGTCCAGCAAATGATGCTAAGAGGAATCTGGGGCCATGATGTGGTTTGAATGGGCTCCTATGTCTATGTACATTGCTTCTGATGTTGGAGAATGCTCAGAATATTCCAGAGTGGAGAGGAGAAAATGGCAGCTCCGTTCTTGCGGGCTCTGGGATTTATGCTATGCCTCTTCTTGGCTTAGCACAGTTCCACACTCTGCTGCTTTGTGGTTGTTTTTTATATACTTGGTTTTAGACACAGACTTCATGGCCCTCCCCAGATGAAACCAGTCATTTGTGCTGTCTGCACCCACAGTTTGTAGTGGGTGAAATAAGCCCCATAGAACATGTGCAGAAATCTCCGTCTGTGCTGTGAGGCAGGACAGAAATCCGTTCTCTACCTCCTTGTGTGTTGCTTAAAACAGTGATTTAAAATATGTTTTTAGGATGGGGCCTGATCCAAAGCCTATTGTAAAGGAATGAAAGTCTTGCAGCATCTTCGGTGGGGTTTGGATCAGGCCTTATGTATCTGTTCTACTCCTAGTGCAGTCTCTGGGAGTTTTGCCAGAGATTCACTGGGAATCATTTGACTTCACTGGGACCAAGACTGGGTCCAAGGGGAATGAACGGTTTTCTTGACCGTTTCTAATTCTCTCTTAAGGCTTCACAGTAATGCAAAATGGTGTAAAACAGCATAAATAATTACATATCCTAGGAACAGTGATGAGAATTCTAAACACATGCAGTTTTATTGAATGTTATCAAGATTCCCTAGTAGTTAATTTGATTAAATAGGGCTCCCTGAATGCTTTTTCTCTAAAAGTGATTTACCAAGTGTTTTAATATGAAGAGTTTCCAAAGGCTCTTGGATGTCAAAGCATAGCTATTAATCTTTATATTAGCATTTTGAAAAACAGCATGTGTTCCCTGATTAGCTGATATTTGTTTGCATTCTTCTTTTCTACAGAGGATTATTACTTTGACCTTTTTTAGTATACTGCAGCTCTTTTACATATAGGAATAGAGTCTTTTCATGTTTATACACTGGAGTTAATTTGGCTTTTCACTGGTGTAAATAGGTGAATCCCACAAAGAATACTGAAAAACCTCAGAAGTGTATTTTAATAATCTTTATCTCATGAAACACATTATTGATCTAGCTAACGCACCATATGTATGACCATCTTGGACATGGCACAGTGAGGCCAATCCTACACTGTTCTTGTCTGTACTGATTGTCTCACTGACTTAGGCAGGTCTGATCACATGTATTGAAGGATTTCTGCCTGCTGCCTTTGCTAGCAAGAAACTCTTGCTAGTTCAAAGAGAGTAGGACAGACAGGATTGGCCCTGTGTGCAGATGGCAAGGTTTGCCTTGCAATGCAGATAGGCTTTCTTCATGATTTTTAAGAAAGTATGATTTTAAATTCTCTCTAAAAGAAAAAAAAAGTGATAGAAACTTGATACTTCATATGATTTGTACTATTGGAACTCCTTGTCTATGTTTTTTACTATGGCTTGGGAGTATATTCATTATCAAAATTTTCTGATTCTTGTGTGTGTATTTGCAGTTAGAAAGTTCTGTAAACTGACTCTGCTACAAACTGATGACACTTTCAGTTGCTTGGAACTGATAGTGGAGCTAGAAGCTGTGAACTGTGTGCTACAAAGCAGAGGTGAAAAGGAGTCACATAAAGATTAATTAAGAAAGGCAGATTTGATGAAACTGCGGCAGGAGTCACCAGGCAAGGTCACAGAAATTAATAGCAAGATTGGAGCCCAGAGTTGCAGCATATGCATTTACAGTAAAATAAACAAACAAACAAACAAACAAAAATAACCAGCCTGGACCCCACAGTCCTGTAGGACTGTTGGTTTGTTGCTTTATGATTGTCAGTGTTACTTTTTTGGCCCTAAATTGCCAGGTGAGAATGCCTGTTATACATCACTTTAAATTGCTTCATAACATCTGTAAATACTTCTCCTAGGAAAAAAAGAAAATAAGAAAGAAAAATAAAAACACTCAAAGCCAGACCTCAAGGATCTGCTATCCATTATGATTCTGACACTGTGTGAAAGAAGACAGTTCATAGTTATTAAGCAATATTATGGGCCTCTCTCGTTATTTATTAATAATGTAGGTTCTAGACACCCCAACCATGAAGGCTGCCTCAGTGTACGAGCTGTATCTTCTCCTTCAGCTGAGCACCTGATCCTTGGCAGCCCCTAGCAGGCTGTCTCTTGACCATCAGAGCTGCAGCTGGTGACAGTGAGTGTCTCTGCAGCTAAAATTGAAGAATGCCACCAGGTGGGGCCTCACCAAAGAGCCACATGATGATATTCCAATCTTTTGAGTATAGAAGGGAACCCTAAGCAGCACTTTGCTTTTTTAGGATATTTCTAGATTGTGCTTCAGATTTTCTGTTGTGTAAGCATACTTCCCCTTTTAGCCTTCATTGTCCTGGTTATCTCTGTGTGGTTTTTTTGGTTATAGTACCGTCTTGCTCAAATGCTGGTTCCTGAGCTTGTCAGCAATCTGCTCAGTCCTGCCCCTGGCTTATTACTGTCTCAGCTCTTGTACCCTGTTCTGACGTTATGTTTCATACATCTAAATCATAATCTATTGCTCTCTTTCTTAAACTCCCTGACTTCTCCTCTTCATCCTGAGATATTAGACATGTTAAATCTACATATAAATATAGGTGTGCATATACATCAGAAAGCTAAATACCTATTAAAATGTGGAACTTTAGGATAAATAACATACATACCTTTCCCACACTTGTAGGGAAGCTGAGGAGGCTTGCTATAGCACACTAGCTTATATTGGTTAAAATAATTACTTTACTTGAAACCGTCAGCCCTAGTCCAGATTCCTGTTCATGTGAGGCATAAAGAGAAAGGCAAGCAGTGCTCTTGGAGTGAGTCTAGCCAGGAGCTGCCAAGGCAAGGTGTGTGCTGCCAGGAGAGCTGTCTCGTGATCTGGTCCAGACAATGGGTTCGTAGTGCCAGCCTTGGCTTGAAAAATTGTTTAGGGTTAAGGTTAAGGTTAGAGTTGGGAGAAAGAGAAAGGTGAGAGGAGCTGCTGCAGTATTTGTGTGCAAGGGCTGTCAAGACAAGGTGTGTGCTGCTGAGAGAGGTGTTGTGTGGGGAGTGTGTGGTCTTGGCTGGACAGTGGGGTCTCTAGTGCTAGCCTTGACCTGAAAAAGTCTTTTAGGGTTGGGGTTAGAGTTAGGGTTAGGGTTTGGGTTAGAGTTAGGACTGGGAGAAAGAGAAAGGCAAGAGGTGCCGTTGTCGTCTGTGTGTGCAGCAGCTGCCAAGAGAAGGTGAATGCTGCCAAGAGAAGTGTCGTGTGGGGAGTTTGTGTTCTGGTCTGGACGGTGGGGTCTTAGTGCCAGCCTTGACCTGTAAAAAAACTTCTAGAGTCATAGGCAGTCTCAGGAAGTGCGGACTAGATGAGCAGACTGTGAGGTGGATTGAGCACTGGCTGAATGACAGAGCTCAGAGGAATGTGATTAGTGGCTCAAAGTGCAGTTCGAGGCCTGCAGCTAGAGGTTTACCCCATGAATTAGTACTGTGTTCAGTCTTGTTCAACTTTTGCATGAGTCGCCTGGATTGAGGGACAGAGTGTAGACTCACACAGTTTGCTGATGATACAAATCTGGGAGGAGTGGCTGATGCAGCAGAGGGCTGTGCTGCCGTTCAGAGAAACCTTGACAGGCTGGAGAGAAGGGCAGAGAAGAACCTCATCAAGTTAATAAAGGGAAGTGCGGAGTCCTGCACCTAGGGAGGAGTAAGCCCGTGGACCAGTGTAGGCTGGGGGTTGGCCTTCTGGAAAGCAGCTCTGCAGAGAAGAACATGGGAGTCCTGGTGGACAACAAGTTGAGTGTGAGCTGGCAACGTGCGCTTGTGGCTAAGGCGGCCACTGGTATCCTGGGCTGCACCAAGATCAGCGTTGCCAGTAGGTTGAGGGAGGTGATCCTTCCCCTCTCCTCAGTCCTGGTGAGGCTGCATTGGGAGTCCAGTTCTGCGCTCCCCAGTACAAGAGAGACATGCAGCTCCTGGAGCGAGTCCAGCGAAAGGCCACTAAGATGATTAAGGGACTGGAGCATCTCTCATATGAGGAAAGGCTGAGAGAGCTGGAGCTGTTCAGACCGGAGAAGAGAAGACTTAGGGGGGATCTCATCAATGTGTATAAATATCTGAAGGGAGGATGTAGAGAGGATGAGGCCAGACTCTTCTCAGTGGTGCCCAGTGATAAGACAAGAGGCAGTGGGCGCAAACTGAAACATAGGAAGTTCTGTCTGAAGATAAGGAAAAAGTTCTTTACTGTGAGGATAACAGAGCACTGGCACAGGTTGCCCAGAGAGGTTGTGGAGTATCCATCCTTGGAGATACTCAGAAGCTGTCTGGACAGGGTCCTGGGCAACATGCTCCAGGTGACCCTGTTTGAGCATGGGGTTTGAGAGGTTGGACTAGATGATCTCCAGAGGTTCCTTGCGACCTCAGCCATTCTGATTCTGATTCTGTGATTTTGAGAAAGCAAAACTGGTTCCTCATAAGCTAGTTTCAGTTTTCCTAAGCATTTTATTCTCCATCAACTCCATCCACTGTGTGTCATAGTTAACAAAGGTGGTTCTTCTCCACTCTTATTGTATGTTCTTATCAAACCTTATCAAACTTTTATTGCCTTGACAAGGAGATTCTGTTCCTCCTCCATTCCTCCATACAGCTGAGCAATACTATATGAGCTGATCACAAAGAAGCTTAGAATTTACTTCTTATTCCAAGCTAAAAGCATAAATAAATATAAAACACAGAAAAATACAACCATAATAATAATTCTTTCTCTTTGGTCAATTCTATTGTATGTCATTGTTATTTGAAGTTTAGGCAAATAGGTGGAGGTTGTGGCGGAAAGTTATTAAGATACTTTTGAACAAGTTACTAATTGAGGGTGTTTACAAAGTCATGATCCCTCACCAAGAACGGTACACCGACAGCTCCTTTAACACACTGATTGGAGTTCAGTTCAAAATTTGCAAATGAGGAGTTTCTCAGTGAGTGAGATCATATCTCAAGTAACAAAGCCACAGACTTCTTAGGATAATGTACATTAAACCCAACATTTCACAGATCTCAAAGACTGTTAAAAGGGAGGGTAAGAACTATTATTCCCACTTTCTACTTGCGGAATGAGTTAGAGTTCAATAGCAGATATGCGTATAGAAGTTAAGGCCTTTCTGTTTGCCCACTTCAACTTTTTACTGAAATATGAGCATGCATTGGTTCTCTCTCTAGAGTTTTGGTTACACATTGGCTTTTAAATTGTCATGTTAAATATTCTACTTGGCTATTACAGTGTGAAAAAAATAGTCACATTGGGAGACGTTGCTTCTCCTAATTTTAATTCTCTTTATTATAAAATAAATGTAGTTTGCAAAAACTGTGGAAGGTACAGTTAGTTAACAGAGCACTTTGAACATGATTTGAGGATGCAGAAAGTGCAGTCATGGTCATCTAGAATAAATGAGGTGTCACTGCAGAATACCAGCTACAACAACCAGGGGCACTTTTAACCCTATCTGGTGTCGACTCCATGGTCTAACTTATTTATATGAATATTCTCAGAGTGTGTAATCAGTCGAGATTAGTGGTGACAGATATTTGGGCCTGGCACTGTCATGCATTAATCTAAGCACACCTCTGGATCCACACATATCTAGTATGCAAGGTAGCTAAAGGTATCCGCAGTTCAATCACCTGCAACCACTGTACATTTTCATATTTTCAATAAAACATTTCTTTTTAATGTCATATTTAAAATGCAAGCAGATAAGTTTTTAGCTCAGTGTGCAGAGCTTTAACTGCCATTTCTTACTGATGCTAATGCAAGTCAGGTGGCTAATACCCTGTACAGCTCACTGAAGATTCACCCCAAGATGCCTTGGAAGTTGCTTTTCATTGAAAGCACATTCAAAATTCACTTTTCTGTATATGATTATTGCTACAGCAGCCTTGGTATAGATATTAAGCTTGTCACTGAAGAGAACTCAGAAAGTCAAATAAAGCTTTTAAAGAAAATCTCATGCAATAAAATTTTAAACTCTAACTGATCTCTTGAACTGCAGCATTTTTCCACTGAAGACCGTGACTGATGTGCATTATGATTGGCTCTGCACGTAGACCATGTTGTCCTTCCAGTTTGGCACAACCAAACTTTATCTGCATTTTCAGCCATGAATATTACAGGATCAGATCTGGTTTTCACTATGAAAAAAAAAAAACACCAAACCCTTGATGTAGAGATGAATGAATTCCCAGATCAGAATACTTAACTTAAGAAGTTTGTTTTCTGGCTATTCAGTATGTTAAGCCACATATCACTTTCTTTTCTTCCTTCCTCCACTATACAGTTCTACTGATGCTCCCCACCTTTGCGTAGTTACTGTTTCTGAAAGTTGTGCTGTGGTAAATTTAGCCCTATGGCTTTCTTGGGTCTGTGTTGGTTATTACTGGATGTAAAAGGATTGCAAATTTATAGCCAGAAAACTAGTAATTCGGTACCACTTTGAACATAAACAACCAAACTGACCCACATACGTCTTACTGTCATCCATACTGCTTCTCTCAGACAGATGCTAGAGAACACAGTAACAACTTCATCTGGTGAAAACACCTCACTTCTGTGATAGTCAAAGTCTCATACTGCAAGCAAAGTTACCCTTATAATGAAATAATGGGGTAACTTAGGTTCCTCTTTTCAGTGGATATTAGAAGAAAAGGCATTTCTGTGGTTTCTTTGTAACTAGAGGAAGTTTGGAAAGAAAATCCTTGTCTCTGAGCTCTTTTGTGGGTCTGGTGAAAGACATAAGGGTGCAAATGATATGATGCAAACAGGTTTTAAAGTCTTTAGTGCAGCACTTTAATATTTATACACCCATGCATTCTGCAAGTGCAGTGTGTGTTTGTTTTTTTAGAGGGGGGTGGCAGTATTGCTGTCTGTTGTACAAAATAAGGATGCTGCGTATGTTGGTTGTTAAGAATAATGGATTGGCAGTAGTCTACCGTTGCCTATTTATTTAGTAAAGACAGTGACATCAGTACAGCTATCCATCTGCATCAGACCTGTGTTACCAGAGCCACTTCTAAGTTTGGAGGGGAAGTCCCTGTCACCATCTATGGTATTTTATAATGTGAAGTCCTGAAGAGAGGAAGGAGAAAAAAGTAAATGTTAGGATTTCTGTTAGGATTTTAAATCCTTATATGATGGAATGCTGCTCATTTGAAAGTATCTTGGTCATATATGTTTGTCAGATCAGTATATAGTGCTCAGTTCATACAGATATAGATTCAACAAAGGAAGGCCCAGTAATTTAGACCACCAGGTCAAAAGTTACTAGAAAGAGTTCATAAGTTTAATGCAGGCCTTCTGACCTGGTGTAGTTTTATCTACATTTTTCTACCTATTGTGTTTTGACCAGGATTGATCTATATAGGAGTCCTTTCACTTTCTTGGCTAATTTTTTCCTTTTCAGTCAAGAACTCTTTTAAAGACACCAGAACATCTACTGAGCTGAAGTCCAAGTCTGTTATTTCAAAAAATCATAGAAAACAACAGTGGAAGAAACCTTGAAAAGTTACCTAGCTGGTCTTCCTGGCTCAGGTTGGGGTCAGCTATATTTAAGTGGTGGGGATGTTTTTACATTTGTGACCAGATATTAAAAGCTGTAGCTTGGAAAGGGAAAGAACTTTAAAGTCCTATTTGACCGGAGTTGGTTCTCACCTATGATTTTTTTTTCCACAGAATGTATATTAAAGCTGCTTACTCAAATGCCTCATGCTATTTACTCGCAAGCAGAATACAGCTTTTAATGCCTATTAAATAAATCCCTGTGGAAAACAGTGACTGAGAGGGGAGAACCAAATGAGTAAAGACCTGGAAAATTAATTTATGAATAGTCTCATTGACTTAAAGATATAAATCTCTGAATGGGCAAATGAAGACATGCATAGCATAGGTCAGTACTAGCCTACAGAAATTGTTCGTACGTGTGTTAGAATATTCACTTTCTCTCACAAACTCTGTTTCCTGGATTGCCACCATGGGTTAATTCTCTTCCTTGCATTTCAGGCTTCAGCCTGCAACTTCATGACTTTCACTTTTGCCATCTACCATATAAACTTACCAGTTAGTTTTGCTCAGAGAGTTAGTTTGATAAGAAAGACTCCTTTTCCCCTTTTCACTTTTTAAGAATATTTCTACTTTCTTGTCCAACTGAAATCCTACTTCATTGTTACATAGTTGTATAAGAATTTAAGATGTTTTCAGGACACCTATTCTGAACAGAGAACTTAGCAGGAAGATGTTTTTTCAGCACAAAACATCCTATTCATTTTCCTTGTTTGGATGAACAAGAAGTATTTTATCTACAGCTCTGATAAAATGAATGTAATGATTTTTCATTAAAACAGGAAAGCCGGAGGAATGGAGCAGACTACCAGAGGTGCCAGTGAAGATAGATTAACTCATATGCACCCATTCCCACATAACTTCTTCTGTATAACTATTTGAATATGGTTTCTCTCCCTGTAACTGAACTTCATTTTCATATATTCTTGGCAGCTAATCAGCAGTTAAAGGACTAATTCCACATTACTTCCATGATAATGGCTTATCAGGTTATTTCTGCTGGCAACTCTTTCTTGGAGAATTGTTCCAATGCACAGAGGAGAGCCTCAGATAAGGTAATGCCCTATTATTATCTTGGGTGACTGTTGGATGGAGATGGGAATGATCTTTCAGCAAGGAATACAATTTTCTTCCTCCCCATTTACCTTGAATAACACAGTCATATTTGTCAGCTATGTCAAATGCCTACAACTTTTGTCTTTGGAGTGCCAACATCTCTGGAATTTGGAACTTCAAACTGTGTTGTCTATGGTTTTTAGTTTGTGTGCATAGTCTCTTGTATGCTGCGGTGCAGTGAACATACATCATAGTAATCATTTATAATAAAGCAGCCAGGGACAGGGGAAGATATGATGGATATCCTCACTGTTCAGGAGAACGAGCTTTGAATAGCTATAATATAACCCTATGACTGAAATTAGTGTTGTGAACCTTTTCCTATCCAAAATATTGTTCAACATCTTACTAGCACACAAACCCTTGAATTCCATTGTGGTTGTCCATCAACACCACTTGGGGAAAAAAATAAACAAACTTCACAAACTTACAAGTATCTGAAAAGTCTTGTTGCATGCATATGCTAATGGTGAGTTTTTAGTTGGTCCGTAATACTGCATGGGAGGATGTTGCTGAGCTGTAATTACTATGAGAACCATTTCCTGGCTATTGCAGGTTTCAGCTTTCAACAATAATATGACATTAGTGTGGTTTTTGCACTGAATGTTGAATATGCAGGCAACTGCTCTTCCTTTATACTGGTGGAAATAGTCAACTATATATTTAGTAACATTCAACCCACTCTCCAAAATACCAGAACTTGCCTGGGTCTCAGATTGTCAAGGTTTATTGCAGGCAGTCCAAGACCAGAGAGTTCAATTAGAAAATTAACTTCTATGTTATTTTACCATATTAGAGAGTTGATTTCCTTCCAATTTGAAACAGATGATACATTGTTATAAAGGGTTGGGTTTGCACTTAATATTCTCATATAAAAGAAGTAAAGACATACAAGACTTTTCCGCTACATTGGGTTAGGGCTTTAAAAATAATATGCTTTTTACAAGCCTAACTACAGTTTTTATTCCTCTGAGTCACGTGTGTTTGGTGGAAACCATGTACTTCAGTGCTTCTCAAAGCATAAAATGTGCCATAAAATTTTTTAAGAAGAATTTATACTATGTTTAGTTTTGCAAGGAAAAAAATCCAGTAAGTTTAATCTAATGTCATTAAATGTTGTGGTTTTCAGCTGATTTGTAATCCAGAAACATTTGGTATTGGGGGCTAAATGGCAATAGAAAATTAAAGCAATAAGGAACACTGAAAAATTACTAGGATTACATTTCGTGAGGATAAATATTGATTATTAAAATGTTTGTACTTTCGATTAAGTGGTGTGACTGTTAGCTCACCAGAGTATCTAAACTGAACCTATACCTTTCTAAATGTTTGAATAATAAATTAAATGGACCTCCCAAATAGGTGACCTTGTTCCTGTAGATGGCACCCTGAAGGAAGATAGGGCACAGATGGAGGCAAAAGAACTTTAGGGCAGAACCAACTGCAGATGAAAGTTCAGTATGAGCTGCTTAAGACGTCTTACCATCCAGAAACCTTTTTTGCAGAATAGTGCCAGGACAGCCTAGCAGTCCTAAATAACTTCTAGACTGCAGTGTGTCTGCGCATATGACTCCCCATTTTAGAAGCAGGTCAGTATTTCTGCTCGGACTCATGCAGCAACCACGGATATGAGATAAGCCTTGAAATTTTTGCACCAGCTTTTACTGCTCTTCTACAATATGGCACTTCAGCCAGTGCAAACAATTCTGGGATTCACTAGAGATGTAAATACATGGGTTGTTAAAGACCTATTGTAGGAAGCAGTTACACCAGTAAGGGGCCTGGTGGATGTTTAGAGGATGTGATGAGAAAAGACAGAGAAATCTCTTTCTCTAGGCATCAATATACATAAGGCCAGTTGTGCTTATAAAGTAGCTGAGTGGATGAGCTATCTGAGGGACTGTGCCAGTGCTGTTAGCTTTTAGGGATCGAATAAGAAGATATGTCACATAAGAGACAGATGAATGGACTCCTGAGCCATTGTGGAACCACTCCAGAATAGTTCCTTTGGATTTTAAAAGTTCTTCAGCTTTACTTCTGAAGAGTGAATTAAATAACAGAGTACACCATACCACAGAGCATACAGCACCAGGTGGCGTATTATGAAAACTAAAATAACTTCATATCTTAACCACTCTCCTGGCTATCTCACACAACAGCAATATCTGTCTGCAAATTTTATTTCACTTGGGGAGTTCAGATAACCAGCTTCCCAGTACTTTATACCAGTTCTATCCAAAAGCAATCCTATTTTTTATAAGGCAATAAAAGGGATAGAGTACTTTTAGTAAGGGACTCTGAGAAGCCAAAAAAAAAAAAAAAAAAAAAGGAAAAAGAGACCAGGGGAAATTATCAGTGTGTTGAATGCATGATGTTGCCAATTCCAGTGAGGAAAATAAATCTTGATGCCCACAAATCACCTTTTGGACAAGCAGCTGCAATCCAATGGAACTTTCAGCAATCCCCATGCAGGAATTATTCAAATTCAGTTTGGTGCTTTCTGCTTCTGACACACGTTAGAAGCAGGCAGTTTTAAATAATAGACTTGAAACATGCATAGTTACCATATTGAGCAGTTACATAAGCACATCAAAACAAAAATATATCAGTTACCACAGCTTTGCATCCAGGGGAGAAAAAAGAAATCTTTTTATATGATGTTAGAATGGCATAATTGAAAGGAAATATAGGGTTTTTTTTCTATAACGAAAAGTACATACAGGACTGTTAAATAAGGGAATGGGGTTTTCCTAAGTGCTCATACAACTGTTCTTTTTTCTATTTTTTTTAGTGTAGCTCACATTTTAAATTAAGAAAGCAGCAATGTATAATGGTAAGTCATATAATCAGAGTACATATCTTCCACCTTGGTAACAGAAATGTTTTATTGGATAGTCCTTACTATATCAAATTAGAAAGCAGAGTAGAATTTGTTCTGTGCGTTTATGTCTTTCAAAAGGGATCTAGCCATCCCTTATGTATGTGAGCCCACCTGGAAAATAAGTGTCCCATTGTTAAAAGAGCTAAGATGAAAGTATGTGCAAGCTTATAAGATCCCATCCTGTCGTCTTATGTGTTGGCAATAAGCATCCTTTCCCTGGCCTCCTGCAGGAAACTGACTGAAGAGAGAGACTGGACTTTACTCAAGAGAGCAATATGAGGAGAGTGAATTCACTTTTCCCAAAGCAAATTGTTATGGAGATCTTCAGGGAAAAATTTCTCCCACTATTCCTAATCTATAGTTCCCTGTCTTTCACTACTTACAAGTCAGTACAAATGTAACACAGAACTGTCGCAAAGGGAATAGGCTTCAGACAAGGAAGCACTATAAACCGTTCACTAGTGGGCTCTGCCCTTCCAGGCTGCAAAATATAAAGTGGAGGCAGCGTCAGGTTACAGTTCTTCATCCGGAGGACGTGGAGTTCCTTTGTTGTTCTATGGATAGATGCTCTAGCTTCCTCTGATATCTTGCAATCTTAGCCCTCCACTCCTGTCATGACAAAACTAATATGGTCTTTGGCTAGGGTCTGGCACCTGAGTAACAGGAACTGGTATGTGGAGTCCTTTGAAAAGTCTATGTGAGGTTTCCAATAGATACAAAGATCCATTTTTCCCTCCTCTTAATTTTTTCTGAGGCCCATGTATGTGGTCAGTCAGCCTGAGAACAGAAGTTGCTGCCTTCTAAGATAGAAGAGTTTGACTGAGAAGACTTACACTTGCATTCATTTCACCCTCTGATGGGTAGAAATGTCATCTGAGAACTTCAGTGCCTCTTGCAGCTAGCAGGCAGTTTTCACTTGGAGGCGGTCCTATTCTTTCAATGTAAGGAGCCTTGCATATTAGTTTTATTGAAGGTGTAGAACCATCAGAGGGAAAACCTTTCTGTATGTTCTTGATCAGCAGGTGTTATTGTCCTGGCTAGCGTGCAAAGGTGTGGTTTTCAGTTTTTGTACACTGGACCATTTTATATCAGCCTGCAGAAAGTTCAGTGCCCTGGCCAGACACTGAACTTTGTTGTATCATCATGTTACTAGAGAAGCAGTTCCACTAAAACTTACACTGGTATCACTTGGAGTAGCTCATTGGGGAGCTGAGATGATTTCTGTTATAAAGCATGCTATATATTTATTATCACCTCTTTGCATTCTTATTCATCTAAAATAATATTTTTCCACCAGCATTTAACACATCTGCTCTGCTATGTTCTTGCTTTTAACAAGCAAAGTGACAGGGTTAGGTTAATCTCTGTTTCTGCATCACTTTGAAAGAGAGGTCCCTTTTTTTTTTTTAAATAGGGGGAGAAGTGATAAGGAATAACACCTTCCTCACAGTACAGAGTTCATTTATCCATACAGGTAGCTGAAGGATTAAATATTACTCTGTTTAAGTGTGAGATTGCTAATGAGAGAGCTAGTAAGAGAGAGCACAATTTGCATTCAAATTCTAACCTGACGTGCCTTGCCTGTAAGGGGGATTAAAGACATTATAATATTGTTTTATCGCCTTCTGTGGTTCTAGGAGGTAAAAACTGGAATCTATGTTTGAATAAATGTTTTAGGCATAGAACTGTCCTCATGTCAAGTAAATTATGGAAGTGTTTTTAGTAAGTGTGGGAGTTAGCTGGTTAAATTTGAGCTACTGAAAAGAAAAACTTTAGTACAGATTTGTTGTGTTTCCTTTGTAGGCTGACAAGTAAAGTGAATATTTCTTTGGAGCATACTTCCTAGTATTTCATGAACTAAATGTTGAACAGATGTACTTAAAGTGTGGAAAAATTAAATGAAAGGCACATTTAGGATTTATAGAGCTGAAAACCAAGAAACCAGTGGAAATTAGAACTTTGATGAACAGAAACTATGCTGTTAATGCAGAAGTTTTTACTGTAACTCAGAAAAAATACTAGCTTCCAGGTTCCCAAACTGCAATCTGAAATCGTATAAATTATGGTTAGAAAATGATGCAATATTTGTTCTGAAAAAGGTAATTTGACTATAAAATATGTTTTGATATTCAGTTTAAATTAACAATGACTAGTAGAGCTCTATAAAATTGTACTTCTTCCCAGAATCATGGAAATCCACAGAAGTCTGAGAGCTAAAAAATGTAGATGTTTTTCCAGTTTTGAAATCATGCAATCAAGACGAGAGATGACATGAAAAAGCCAAAGATTCTTAATCCACTAAGAATCCCTTGCCAGAGCTGCTGCTGTGCTGGAGTAAGCACAGTGGGGGAAACTTCACTGCTGAAGTGTAGTCGCTTCACACAGGTATGGAAGCATTGGCTCTAACAGTGTGTCATTTATTTCAGTAAGACAGGCACATATTTTTAAAATGAGCTGTGGCTTTCATTCAGAAAAAAAAACTCTGTTCTGTAAAGCAGTCTCTTTAGACAGTCACAGCTACAACAACTCTACTGCGGAAAGCATTTGAGCCTGGGACTTTGGGAATTAAACACATGCTTAAGTACTTTTCCTTAATCGGGATACATTTAGACACGTGAATTGAGGCTTGCTTGGACTTTCTCTAGTAAACAAAAGAATTTTCAAATAATTATCAGCCATCTGTATTAAGTAATTCACATAATGAATGGAGTTCTGGTGATTTACATCGACTGATGCTGTGTACTGGAAAAGATCTTCGGAAACAAAGTTCTTTGTTACATTGCATAGCTGTTTTAAAAATGTACAATATGCTGAGGTGAAACACTGCTAATATTACTGTATATTTTGTTTTTCTGATCCATACACTTCAGACAATTACATCAAGAGGGCATGCCTGAGGTTTGAGCGGTGGGAGCTGGAACAGACTTCGATAATGATTTGAGCCCTGGGTTGTCCTGTTATCTTTAGGCCATTACACCAATCGCTTCTGAGCAATTCAAATTTAGGCCCCCAAATAAGTGATTTGATTTTTTTCAAAGTGCTGAGGAACTTTGTGCAGCTGCTATTATTTTGATGGATTTACTCATATGATTAAGATAGCTCAAATTGTCAATAAGGATTTACAGGTTTAAGCCTTTGTTTCCTGCAATGTAGGTTTGGTAGGTCCTTAACAGACTGAGTAGAGGTTGAATTTTCTTCTGCCTTCATGGTCTGTTGCTTCTCAGAGGCCTTAACAGACAAAAGGCCTGAATTTCTATCTCTGGTTATCTAAAGTCCTTCTTGCTAAGTCTGATTGTTCAGCAGATTGGTCAGTGTCAGAAATATAGACTCTGACAAAGTGAGCTTGAGGGAAGATAGCCTTTGTCTAGTGATGCCGAGCTTGTCACAGATATGCTACTGGCAGAATTTGTGCTAGAGTTCTCACCTGCATAAGTCCATAGATCTGATTGCTGCACAGCCAGGAAAGATGGATTTTACTCTGTTTATTCCTTAGCTCCTGGCATCCTCCTTCGGTAATGGTAACTGTATTTTTACATGTCATCAGCTCCAAGTTTTTACTGAAATGATGCATCATTTCAGTTCTGTCCATCTTTGATTATATGTTGACTTTTACTGTTAAAGATATGTGCAAAGCTTGCCCTTAGGAGAGACTGATGAGTTATGCTTTGGTTAACATTCAGTTTAATAGTAGCTATGTTTCTGTGAGGCTCCTAGCACTTCCTGTGAGGGATGTGACATTGCATCAGTTCAGTGCTGAGCTGTGTGGTCCTAACATGGCCATATCTGTAGTGTACTGAATAATGATTCTGACAGGTTACCAAACTGGACAGATGTATTGGATGAAAAGGATCTACTATGGCTTGTAGTCAGAACTGAAGGCAGGCAAGCATCTCAGCCAGCCCTGCAGCATACAATTCCAGAGTAGGCTGAAGGTAGAAAGCCATATGTGGGAAAAGGGAGATAAAACAGTACTGAAAGAGGAATGTGTCATAGGCTATGTTAATTATTGTGCCCCTTTTCTTCACTGGAACAGTCGAGCAGTGGTGGGAAAGTGGGAGTACAACTTCAGAGAAAATTTGTTACCAGGGAGCTAAGAGGACTACTGAGGTGGCCAGTTGCATCCATTGAAGAAGCACTGTGCCTCTCCTTACACAGTGGTGCTTTGGCAGAGCTATTAAAGTCACTGCAGTGGCGGAAGTAGAAAAGAGGGGAGAAATGGGTCCTCTGTATATACATTTTTTTTATTTAAACAATTATAATTTTTTTTATTCATCTGTCTGTCCCCAGCCTGGCAGCATATGTTCTTACACATGCATAGTGCATATGTTAAGACCCATTTTCCAGAAAGGTATGGTGTTTTGAAGGCATATTCTCTGTCACCATTACCACTATAATTAGTAGTCATTTGCCTCCCCAAATAATAGACTAGCTGGTCAATATCAGCCATATTGTGCTGTCAAGAGGGATTTTGATTGAAAATTGAGGAAATGATGTGGTCCACTGGGGAGAAACATAGTCCTTATTTACCCTAAATAATGCCTTTGTTTTTGGAAAGTTATTAAAAGGTTCACTGCCTTTCCTTCCCTCAGTTATGTATGTATGTATTTTTGAAATGTCGGTATTGATAGTTGCCATTTTCCCATCCAGTTGCTGAAAAACAACTACTCCAGAGAGATGTATCAGGCTGATTCAGTCTTCTTAAAATATATAATTTAACATACTATAGCCAGGGAGTAACCTGGTAGAATTTTCAGTAATCAAAATGCTTTATTTCTTAAGATTATAGAAAGTAAATTCATTTGAAGATACTCAGATTCCAGTGGTACTTACAGTTAGCCTGTATAGCCATATTGTTCCTTTCACTGATGCCACCATCCTTTTCTTTTTATGTACCCCCCATGTGGTGCCTGCTCTTACTGCTGGATGTCTGTTTGCAAAGATCTCCATCCAAAGAGACCGCTGTACTTGTTCAAAATCTGAATGAAATCATTAGGATTATATGCAAGCATCAGAGAAGAGAGTGAACTTTATGATCTGCAAGACTGGGAACTTTCTCAGCTATCTGCCTAGCCTTTTTTCAATATGGAGCAGAAGAAATGTTTAGTCCTAGTTTTGTCTTGTCTGTTACGCCAGTGCAGATGGCTGAGCATAAGGAGATGTTATGCAGAGCAGAGCTGCCTAGCTTTACTTTACTCTGTTGTGGCCTTGGTGTCTTCAGCACACAGCTCCTTTTCTTATATTGTGAGGTCTGACTGTGACAAAAACAGTAGAAGATTATATTTGGATGGGTAAGATATTTTTATCTGCTTGTTTGCAAGTTGTAGTTTAGCATATTACTGTCTTTAGAAAGATCTTTATGATTTGGAGTCCATTTTAACTTGATGTCAGGGTTTTCCTGGGTCCTACTGCTTCACTGTAAGTCTCAGAGAATCCTTCACTTCCTCAGCTTTAGGACTTGCTGTGGGTCTCGCATTTTAGTCACAAAATGTGCTGCAGTATAACATCCAAAATGTATGTTATTATGCTAACGGTGTAGAGACAGTCATAAGCAAGAAGTTAGTGCAGTGGTATCCTCCTGGGGCTGTAGACCACTCTGAACATTAACTGAAACCTAAAGAGGACTCTCTTTATATCAGCACTTTCCACAGTGACCAGATAGAACATGTTGAACCAAAGGTACAGTATGTGCTGTATTCCAGCTATGAGGGGAAGGGAAGTTAAATAATTTTGCATCTTTCTGAGGATAAGATTTATTCTTCTGCTTGTACCTATCTACATCTCCTAACTGGAGCACAGTGGGAACTGCAGCCATGGCTTTATCTACCTTTCATCTCTTTCATGGTCTCTGTTTTCCACTTGTCTTACAGAGGGCCTTGGCTTTCCCCATCTGCCAGCAGCTAGACCTGAATAGAGACTATATTAATGGGAAGTGAGAGGTTACGGAGTACACCACTTTAAGTTCTTTTGTAACTGAAGCAGCTATCTACTGTTAAGGCAATAGATAAACAACCTACTAAACATAAATCAGACCATGATCATCTAATAAAATCAAGGGAGGATCATCATATCAGGATATCAGGATCCCATCCCATCCCAAAACTGGATGGGAATGTTTTGTTAGACACAGGCTGTGGGTCAGATTTCAAGATCAGATTTGCTGGCACTCAAGTCCCATGAGCATTTTTGGTAAGACTTCCCAAGATTTTGAATAACAAAATCTTAAAAATTCAGCTGTTCTTTAGAGATTTCTTTTCAGTCAGCCAAAAACTGAGTTAAGACAACAGACCTCTTCTGGTTGGTTGATGGTCTTTCTCTAAACTAAAACCATAAAAGTAGATTTGTATTTGGAGATACAGATCCTAGTCAATCTCTCTAAAATACAAAAATTTTCAGAAATGAGCTCTACCTGTTATCCCTCTCACTTAGAAAAACGGAGAAGAGGAAAACAGCAATTATAACAGCACACACAACTAAAAAAACTTCAAAAATAAATGACTCTGTGTTTAGCATTGAAAGTAGCTATAGCTAATTCTGGTTTCCATAATAATAGTATCAATCTGCAAACAGTGTTACAGGCATTGATTTTAGCTGATTGCCGTTCTAATAGTTCTGTTAATTCAGTCAAAAATCTTACATGTGTAAGTCAATAACTAGGGACTTTTAGTAAGGAATCTAGTGAAATCAGTATGGTTTCAGTAGCAAACATCATTTAAAATTTGGATTTACTTACTGACTCTGTCAGCCCAGCACAGCTTCATTAAAATACTTACCTTACAAAAAGGGTTCAGAGCACAAGACCCTCCTCTGATTGCTTCATCACAGTTACGTTAGTCTGTTTGAATAAGATTTTATGTTAAATTTGTGTAACAATTTAGAACTTTTCCTGAAGCAGTGTTAAAATGATTATAAATTTGGATTTATATGCTCCATTTATTTAAAAAAGCTCACATTTGTACTGAATAACTGATGCTTATTTAAATAAGTTATTATTGCATCCATTTAAAAAGTACTAGATTAGCCTGGGGCATGAGATGAAAGTGTGTAATATTTTATACTGAAATTGTGTGTGTAAGAGATGCAAGTATTGCCATACCAGTGGCACATTCCTTAGCCTTGAACAAGTCACTTCTGTATCTAAAATTCTTTATCTATAAAACGGGATGAGAAATTTGGGGACTGACTGTAAAGTTCAGTAATTAATTCACAAGGTTTTTGGATGAAATGTGCTGTGTAAGAGGAATATGTTTTTATGAAACTAAGCAGAATTGGGAAGAAGTTGATGCACCAGAATCATGCCTCTTTTCAAAGTTTTTTATCTATAGGTTTTTTTCATCTATTCCATTCCTAGGTCATCTCTTTGGAGTAGGGATCATTGTCTTGTGAAAGAAATATGTAGTGCTTGAAGTACAAAAAACATTCTGAACATTTTGAAAGGTGTACTAAAGTCTTTTCTTCACCTGCAGGGTGAACCTCATCAAAAGTATCTCATTTTCCTTCCCTCCCATTCTGTGCTAGCCAAGCATTGGCATCAGTATTGTCTGTTGGGTGGATCTCACCCAACCTTTTTATTGGGATCTCACCCAAAAATACCTTTTTATTGCCTTTATGTATATGAAACCCTGTTTGGCATTGTAGGAGTGCCAGGCACTAGAGAAGAGAATAATCACAAGGAGATCTGCCAGACAGATCAGAGAGGTGAAAATAGTTCTTAAATTTCAATTTAATTCCTTTTTGTACCTAGGTTGATAACTTAGTCTGGGTATTTCTTCAGTGCATACTTCCCAATATTTCATGTGCCAAATGTTGAACAGATGTACTTCTAGTCTGGATAAAATAAATGAGACACAGATTTAGGATACAAAGCTGAAAACTCGGAAAGCAATGGACAATCAAGATTTGATGGGCTGGAGCCTTACGCTAACAACAGATTTCTGCTGTAATAGAATGTGCATTAAAATTGCAATATCAATATACTGTAAATATTGACAGCCTGGATTTCCTGCAATTTGAAAAAAACCCTGCAGGCTCATGGATTTGTCCAAACTGAAAGTGCAAGTTCTACATTCAGAGAATATGAGGTACCACCAACACCCCTTGAAGCTGATTTGGGCAAGAATCAGAAGTGTACAACACTTGGAACAAAAACTCTCATTAGTAACTATTTTCAGTCTCTTATTCTCCATTGGCACTGTGGAATGTCTTCCACTCTCACTTTAGCTGCCTCAAGAGTCTTACAACTCCAGCAGAAATGTTTCTTATGGAGCAGGGAGTAAGAGTTTCTCCCGGCTTTCATTTGGATGAAAGGCCCAATAAATGAAGCTCCATCTCCAAGATTTGTGATCCCTCATAGGATTATAGGAATTTGAGTTCTTCTGTAATCCATATGGCTTCCCAAAGGCTAGATTTCCAAATCTCCTAGAATTCACTGCTACATAAAGCCTTTATTTAAAAAAGTAGTAGTGTGGTACAAAGATTGGAATAGCATAGAAAAGAAGACAGTATTTTGGCTCCCTGAACCCATCTGTGCCATCTCTCACTGAGTTAAATTTTGTACAGGAGTAGACCTTCCGCATTTCCTGTGCCCTAATGGATACTTCTCTAAGGGTCACATGATGGGAGGAACACATATAATTGGGACATGAACAAGAGGACAGACCATGGCGCTAGATTGTTGCAGGCTTTCTTCCAGTAGCACTCATAGTATGAGTAATTCAGGTTGACTGGAACCTGAATTGAACTGAATTCAGGTCAAATGAACCTGAGTAATTCAGGTTGGCAGGAACATCCGGAGGTTATCTATGTAAAAGGCAGTGACATTAAGTATACAGGCGTTGACTTGAAATGCAGAAGTGCAAATTCAGGCTACAATTAAAGCATGATTTGAAGCTGGGAGGTGTTTTTGATTGAGAGTCTGCTGTAAAGAGAGTAGTTTGAGGTCGCACTCCTTTGAGCATGAGACTTGTGACCTGGCACCTCACGCTTTGCCCCAAATGCAGTCTGTAATATGTGATACCAAGCTAACGAGTGGTGTACTGCCACATGCTATGTCATTCCAGGGGTGCAAAGCTATGGTGCAGATGTGTAAGGTGTGGGATCAGAAGTTGAGCAAGTTTTGAGGCTAGGGCACAACGTCTTCGAAAATGATAGCATTGATAAAATAATAGTTCAGGCCCTTGGATGTTATTTTAGTACAGTAAATGGAATTACTTCCTGATACTAAACAAATAATAAGATGTTTTGATGGGCTATCTGACTATTTAATGTGCACAGAAATGTGATTTTGGTATGATTAGCAAAAGGAAAAAAACATTTGAGAAAGCCATCTAATCCTGCTTCCTCCTTTTAACTCTGGAGAGCTAGAGAAACAGTAGCATTTGAGATTGCGATTTCCTCTTAAGTCTAATTATTATGGGAGCTGGAATGTTTAACAAAACAGAAAACAAGCAGTTAATGGACATATAAAAGCTGTTAAATAGACACAAAAAACACTTATGCTCTGTATTTGTTCTGCTGTTAGTGGTGCAGTTTCAGAGACACTACCTCAGTGTTATTATTTAACACATGAGTTTTAAAGTTTCAAACAAGAGCAGGCATGTTTCATTAACATAGGAGGTCCCTGAAGAAATAGATATTTATTAAACTTTCAGTGATGTAAAAAAGTGTTTTTTTTAAACCATGCTCCAAGTGTTGGTGCACTGCCTGCCAAATGCATAACCTGGTGAGCTATTTAGAAACTTCCTGTTCCACATGCTAATTAACAGTCTATGAATTTTAACTTAGATCAGGGTCACATAGCTGAAATGTATTTCAGAGGAGGCCTGCATTTGTCATTCAAAGGCATTGCCAAGGTTTTAAGGCCTAGCTATAAAGTAGCTTTCATAGCTTGAAAAACTAGTTCACCAATAACAACTGGGTCAAAACTGGGAAGAACCCTAATGCACCAAGTCACATGAGGTGCATTAGACTGACTACATTTGAAATGACAGTTAGTCCAAAACTGGAACATTTGATATAAACCCCTTTGAATCCTTGTGGGCATTGTGGCCTTGGATTCAGATCCTTACATCAGAACTTGTTCCTTTCGTTTTGTTTTGGAATGAGATTCATTGAATAGGTAGCAACATTCTTGGACAGAAATGCTCCTCTTCCATCAATGGATCTGGGCAGATTTTGGGGGATAAAGGGACCTAAGAGGACTCTGTAGTCTCCCTCACCTATGACCAGTGCTGCATGGATAATGTCTTGACGAGAGCAGTGGTGTAGCAGCAAAACCCCCTTTTTCTAGCACTGGCACAGCTGCATCTTGCAAATAACAACTTCTTGATATGCTGGTATCTTTATTAGATTGACAGTATAAAATATTTTTAACTGCCTGTTATCTAGTCATATCTGATTTCCACACACTTCTTTCTTTACTTTGTTCCCTTCCCCTCAAAAAGAATTAGCTCTGGAATAATTCTTAATTATATTACAGCTATCTAACCAAGATTTCACTGTTTAAATTCTTTGTTATAATTTACCTGGATGTATTTTAGTGTCTTTGACAGCAACTGTGTCTTAATCATTTAATGAAGATATTGCTTCCTGCTTTTATCATTGATATGAAAGATGAGATTAAATAATTGTTACTAAAGATTGCTCTGTCCTCTGTATGTATCACTTTCCTATTCTTTAGCTGCAATCTTGATTACTTTCTGCCCTAGATATAGAAAAGCAAGATGTTTTACTTTGACAAACTGCTGGCTTAGCTGTCTAGGAACAAGGCACATGAGCCACATCTAGATGATGTGGCTTTTATCCTGGTAGTGCAGGTGTTATATACGGCTGGATGTGAATATCTGATGAGCCAAATGACTTAGCATCAGAAATGAGAGCAAAATGAATAACGGCCCCCCAGGAATTCAAAGGTTAGGTGTAGCTTGGGTTAACTCCAGTCAAAGCAAAGAGAGAAGGTGGTGAAGGAAGTCAATCTGGGATACAGAGCACTGTTGGGAGTGTTGAGATTTGCTGCTTTTCTCGCTGCCTTAGGCAAGGAGGAATGGGGAGGAGAGGAAGAGTGAAAATAGGTAAGGGAGGTAGGGTGGCAGTTGCTGCTGGGAGTTGCTAGCCTTTGTTCCAGCAGTTCTAGCATCTTGCATCTATGACTCCTTTCTCAGCAGTAGTAGCTATAACAAGAGCAACTCTTCAAGGCCTTATTGGAATACAATTGATAAGGCTGTGGTTGTTTGCCTCCTCCAGCAGTCTGCTGCCTGTGGAAACTACTTCACTTATGTATATAGCAGTTCCTAAGAAGAAAGACCCTTCGAGGTGTAGAGTGGAGAATATTAAATAACTGCATGGAAGCTATACTACCTCAGTGTTTGTTTACAGGGAATCACTTATGGAACATGAAGTCAAATTCTGGTATCCACTAATCAAGGGAAAACATTAGAAATTGGACAAGGTTTAAAGAGAATCTACAAGCATGATCAGAAGGGTTGGAAAACGTTTTCTTTTTAGAAGCTGAGCTCAGTCTACTTTGTTCATTAAACAAGAGATTAAGTCTGTAGAGTTAGACTGACTCAGTACATAAGTAAATCTAAATGGGAGTCTGAACTGGTTCTTCTGTCTAGTGGATAATAATCTAACAAGATCTAAATATTTAGAGCTAGTTAAAGATTGGAACAGCCTACCAAGTTCCTTACTATTGGAAATGTTAAAATCAAATTTGGATACTTTTCTTAAAGTCCTATTGGAGCTCAGTCATAGACATTGGTGTCTGAGGCATGAGTTAATTCAGGAAAGTTCATTTCCCTATTTTATATGAGAAATTATCTTGATTCATCACAGTAATCTCTTCTGGTCTTCAGATCAATTAATTGTATACCACAGGCCTTTATATTGCATAAAGTACAGTTGACTTCTCATGTGTACTAACTCTCTCTTCAAAATTCCCCACATGGAGGGTGTGTTGCATTAACAGTGATTATAGCAAGTAGTTATGTGAGCTGCATTCTTGTGGTGATCAAATGTGTGGATTCTCTGGCGTTTAGTAAGATGCTTCCACTCATTCTGCATCCATTCCCTCAGTGGAGGCATAAATAAGGTGCCTCTGTCCTGACATTTGTCTTGACAAAACTTGCAAGAATCTTTGAGTCTTCTACCCACCTACCAAATTTGATTTGTATTGGCTCTTAGGTTCAAAAGTAATGAGGGGATCAGATTGAGGGACAAAAAGAGTCTAATCATGCAAGTCTTGTTTGCTTAGGAAAACATATTGAAAAAGCAAGTAGTTCCCCTGACCATCAGTAGCTGTGGTCTCTAGATATACTATGAAATTAACGAGCTGATGTTTATCTGAATTTTCAGTGACTATACTAAAATGTGCTACTCAAGCACTAGTGTGACATCTGGATTTGCAAAGGTTCAGCCAAGAAGCCTACTGTATTTCTCTGAGAAGTTTTCATTTTCAAACAGTTGGGAATGCTACAGAGCAAATTCCAGTTTGGTATTCAAATTGGAGAAATGGGTCAAATAAAAGCAGTGCAAGGAGCCTATTAAAAGCTAATAAAAGGGACGTTTTCCTTAGTGGTTGGACAAGCTATGTGTGTAATTGTGAATTTTAGGAACTAAAAAGTTCAGCTTTTATTTTGGGCCTCAAAATGTGTATTCAACATAGGAAAAAAGTTCCAAGGACTGTAGTGAGGGTAGAATTTGAATGCTTTCATCAACTCTTGACTATGTCTCTTGGTTTTCACCTGCTAGCAGTGGATATCTCTGCTGGCTCAGGAGTCTAGGACAGGGAAGGAAAATGGGCCAGTGCAGCATTATCACTATCAGTGTATTTTTTTTAATTGCAGACACTTGTAATCTTTAATTCACAAGATTTATATGTAGTACAAGTAGTGTTTTGTTTAACACAGCAACATTTAAGAACAGCTTTGTTGGATCAGGCGAGCAATCTGTCTAGGCGAGGATCGTGTCCTTGATACTTAGGGAAAGAATTAACAGTGGGACACATTTAAAGTAATCCTTCCATAGTAGACGTTCTGTGCTTCTGGTAATTAGTGATGTTTAAACTTCATGAGATGGAGTTTGCCCCTGTGCCACCGTGTTAAGTCATGGCTGGATTGGTCTTCCATGAAGTTGTCTAATCCTGTTTTTAATCCTTTCATACTTTCTGTCTCTACAACAGTCTGTGGTGATGAGTTCCACGTTGTAGTTGAACACTGTGAAAAAGTATTTCCTTTTGTTCATTTTCAACCTGATTCTTGATAATTATGCAGGTGTACACTAATTCTAAGACAGTAGAAATGGGGAATAATCAATTTCTATTCACATTCTCCATATCATTCATTATTTTAAAGATGGTTATTATATCTTATCTCCGTGAGCTCCTTTCCGAGCTGAAGAGCCATAGTCCAGTTAATTTTACCTCAAAAGAGAACAGTTTCACGTACCTGCTCATCTTTGTAAACTTTGTACACTTTCTTATTTTGCTCTACCTTTGCGCTGGAGGACTAACGCTTCAGTAGAATGAAGATGCACTATGGATTGGTCATGAGGTATTTTATATTTTTTGTATTCTTTTCCAGTTCTTTTTCTGCTCCTGTTTTGTGTTTTGGCTGTTGCTGGACAAAGAGCTAATGATTTTAGAGAACATTTTACAACAGCTTTGCATCCATTCTTATGAATGTATAAGTAGTTGTTTATCCCTTCCCCACTTACGCTGCAAATGCTGACATTCAGCTACACTTGCTGCTCAGACATCCATTTTCATAAGATTTTTTTGCAGTCAAGTTCATGCCCTGTGCTCCTCTGCAACACCAAGTCAACAGGCTTGAAGAGGTCACAGACAGCAGAATTTCATTTGTTGAACGGAATGCCAGTCAAAAGTGTGTGTTGGGGGGGTGTATGCATGTGTGTGTATGCGTTTATTTGTGGGTGCCTATGTACTTTACAGAGGACCAAGCTAAAGTTCAGGGTTGTTTTCAAAGGATTCTGTTTAGGTCAGGGCCAGGACAGATCATGGCTTCCTCTTAGTGGTAGGCATTCCAAATATTCCTGAAAAGGCATCTTGGTGGGGTATGTATCATGACTAAAAAGACATTAATTAGGGGATGGAAAGCAAAAGAACCGCAAGTATGGGGGTAAATAAAAGATGACATGTAAGAAAGCAGCCTGTTCTGGTCCAATCCAAAACAGCTAGTGCAGTATATTTCTTTAGGCCTGTGTTTGTAGGCCTTTCCGTTTCCCTATTATTACGCTGTGTACTGAACAACTTCCTCTGGTAATGGCAGAACTGATGAACTCCAGATACCTGAAGCATTCAGATCAGCCAGCGAACTGCTTGGAGCGGATGTTATCTGAAGGATATATACATAGTAAAGGAGAGACATGCCCCATGTAGACTTCAGAACTTCATAGCTGGACATAGTGCTGCTATGTTATCTTGTGAAGAGAAAGGCTGTAAAGTATTGTTCTTAGAAGTAGGGAAAGATCCTGTTGCTTTTTCCCATTTTGTATTGTTACCTCATCTATTTCCAAATTTTTGTAATATGATTTTAGAATCACTCTGCACTTTTCAACTGTGTTGGTGGAGGAAGGAAATATTATTTGCTGTGCTGCCACCTAATGTTTAAATGCGCTTCTTCAATTTTGAGTGCATTAAGTTTTTCTTTTTTTCTTTCTCTCTCTTCTTTATTTTATTTTTATTTCTCATGAAAGGGCACTGGATATGCAAACAAACCTTTCCCTTAGTTTGAAAAATGTAAGTGCAACTTAATCTCTTTATTCACTACAGAGAGTTTGGGAGAAACTTATTTTCAGTCTTTCCTTGCTTTCTCTTTCTTTTCTTTCTTTATTGAGCAAAACTTGACTTGTTTATGTGCTTAAACTAGCACGTGATACAATGAGACAAGTAGATTGCTGCTGTAAGACAGGATGGAAAGCAGAAAAGAGTCTGTGTGTTAGTGCTATCACCCTTGTACCCTGGAAGTGGGAATTTCTGTTCAATCCTTAGAAAGATATAATAAGAAAAAGCTGAATAAATAACCTATCAAAAGAGGTAACTAGGGAGTCTCTGAGCTGCTTGGATACACATGGCTACAGTCACGGACATGGACCCAATGGCCTGGAAGGGATGTTCTGGCTTGTTGAATTTGGTGATGGTGTTACGCGGTGCAAATATTTTCATAAACTTATGCTCTATTTTAAAAGTAGTTTGATTTTTTGTCCCTGCTCCTCAAGGGATGTTTTTCTGGAGTGTCGCTTCCCTCTGATGCTTTGAAAGTTCTTCTAATTTCTGACCAACTTTAATGTATAAGAAGATTGATCTATTTCTTCCTCTGTTAAATTGTCTATTAGCTTAAATGGTTCTTCTGAAATCCTGATATTTTCACATAACTATTACAGCTGTTGTTAACTATTACAGCTTCTCTCAGCCTTTGTACAGCAGCCTCTTCAGTCCTGCTCGGCCTCTGTTTCAGTTTCGGCCTTCAGATCTTCAGAAATCCTGCTGCAGCTTTACTGAGTTTTAGCTCATTATTTACTCCTAGTCTGCTTAACTTGCTTTTCAAAACTGAGCCCTTTCTTTCATTTGTAAGTTTCTACTAGAGAAGTTGTAAATACCCTGATTTTGGTTTGCTATGCATAACAGAATAAAGCACACCTATGCCTTGTTATTTCTCTGATAGATGTTGCTGTGCAATGCCATATACAGTGATTGCTGCCTGATTTAGTTCAAAATTTCTTCAGCATTGCATTACCACAGGCCAGAGAGCTTAATCTTTCAGCAGGTTGAGTATCTCCCTACCACATTGAGTCGCATTACACAGTAGTCTACAGATGGCCTGGCTCAGCATGAATATGCTGGAGGACCAAAAGAGATGCCTTTCTTGCATATGTTTGGAGGTTCTGTCACACCATCAGGAAATGGTCCTCAGGTAGGAAGAAGCTCAAAGGCACCCCTTCACAGATAAGAGCATGGCTGATAGGGGGGCACTGTCTATGATCCTAAAGGAGAGTTGTTATTTGGAAGAAACAGTTTTGGTCTGCTCTTTGTTTTGCCCCGTTGTTCATTTAGCTGTCTATCAACATCCTCTTGGTGGGCGAGGAGAGATTCTAGATACCAAGAGAAGCAAGCACATACACTGATGACTTTTTTGTATACAGCATGTATCATACAAACCACAATTGATAATACTTTCTGAGGTTAAACAGCGTTGCACAGAAGAAATTACAGAAGAGATGTATAGCATATAACATACAGTAGAGTGCAGTGTTAATACAGTTTCCATCGTGATCTGTTCTGTTTCCAGGCTTTAAATTGTTAGGGTTAAGGATAGGCAAATAAATGGACTCAGAGAAAATGAAAACTAGCCTGATCTGCTCCTCATCTCTTGAGCCAAATCTTTTGGGATGCCTGTAAATGTTGTATGTAGGCATTTGTGAGACCCAGCAAATCCTGGTGAACTATCTCTTTAAAATTTAACAATACCCTAGGGTCTAGCTGCAGTTTACACCCCTTTGGTCCCCTTCAGAACTGTAAAATCTCAGATTGTGTAAGATTTCTTCTGCCTCCTTCCTGACATGTCGGCGGTTTTTGCAGGAAGGAAAGGCAGGGTTTTACAGTCCCATTGCACTTGCTGGGGTTGACCCAAGTTTAGGGATTGCTCTGGAGTATTGCTAAACTTTCAGTGAAAGGCTATGGAGCTAATGGAAGGACTGGTGGCTACTATGGGCATCTGTCTGTTTTGCTGAAATGAGGGAATGGGCCAGCCAAACACTACTAGCTCACTGGAGGAGAGCAGATCTGGCTATCTTCTTACTCGGGGGTTGTAAAAAGGGGGAAGGAAGGGGGAATGTTTTATTTCTAATGAAAGCTTCAGCAATGTTCTTGCCTTGTCTAACGATTCAGTAATGACTTGAATGCATTGTCTACTCTGTTGGCAGCACACTCCTTTAAGCTTTACTTGTACTTTTGTGTATGTACTCATTCATGTAATTGTTTGTGTATGGTAGTGATCCCACCTTCTTTTTACAAGTAAAACTCAATCGGAGACTGCAGAAGAAGACTCGGGCATAAAAGGCTAGTGGGATAAGATTTGTATCTATACAATACTTTACTTAAATATCTCTGCTCACAGGAAAAAAATGTATTCAGAGGAAAAAGTGTCTTTGATATTTTAAAGTAGGAAAAGTGAGGAGAGGAAAGTGAAGGACAGAACCAGGATCAAGCTCTCTTCAGTCTCTCTGAGCAGTTTGTGCATTCTGGTAAGGGGATGGACAGGAAAAAGTAAGATTTAAGTGGAGAATGAATTATATGACTTTAACAGTTTATTAAATGCCATTATTTGCACGTTTAAATTTAAATGGTTAAACCCCACCCATACCCTCAGGCCATGACTGCTGCTGCATGTGAACTTTTCAAATCTAAAAGAAAGGAAACATCTGGTGTATCATCTGGCCAAAAAGGCCATATGCATTGCACTACAGTAAGTCATGACAATACATCTGATGTTTTTATTGCGTATATGAATAACATATATTGCTTTGTCTATATATTTGTCATTATAATTTTCTTCCTATAAATAACCCACAAATCATGCTGCAGGTGCATGCTGATTAGCCAGGGGCTGCATATAAAAGTTGAAGATGCCTGTATTTGGAAAGTGTTATACCTTAATAATTGTTAGTATATCTAGGAAGAGAAATATGAATATATCCCTTAATGTCTTTTGCGTATCATCTATATTCTTTATTAGGGAACAATATAGCTGTTATGCCATCTCTAACATTAAAGCTACCTCATCCAGTGTTACCTCTCTGGGAAATATTCTTCGTAGGACAGAGGCAGATTTGCCTTTTGTAGTCTTATAGAGAGCGAATGGTACTGAGACTTAGGAGACTGTTCTTTTTTTCTTCTATCCGGTGCATGTATCCATCCATCTCATGGATGTCCATACAATTTGATGCAAAAAACTGATGCCTGTGAATAAGGGCTGATTTTCTATGTGCTAGTCAAATGTGTTTCTAGCCTTGGGGCACACACGGTGCAAGATGCTGATGTGTTTGTATTTCTGTGGATAAGGCTTGTTCCTTTATGGGGATTAGAAGTAAGCTTGGGCAGTATGAGGACAGCTTTAGAGTGTGGAATGTATGTATGTTATGGAATAGGCCAGAGTAAGTGTTTCTATTAAAAAAAAAAAAAAAAAAAAGACCCACTGAAAATATTAATAGCGGTACGAAAAAGTCTTGAGGTCCAGGCCTTTGGGCACCTGCCCTACATCTGAACTGCCTGGGCACTTGCCTAAATACATGACTCTTTGTGAAAGCAGTCTGTGCTTCATGGCCAGTAAAATGCATTCTTTGTGGCCAGAAGGCACACAAAGATAATTTTGTAATTAATGAAAATCTGGATGCTAGAACGTCAAAGTGGCAGCAAAACCTTGAAGCGATTATTACTGGCACAGCCAGATGCAGCCAAGTCTTCCATATCCTAAAGTTATAATTAATCTTTAAAGCACTACCATTTCATTATTTTAATAATTTATTTTTTTTTTACTATATGCCTTGAAAGTGAAATGAAGCGTTTTGCGCATTTTTGCACTGTTTGACAGGAATTGCAGAAAACAGCCGCATTTAACCTCTATTTATAAGTTCTGTAGAAGTTTGTCAGTTCAAGACAGCTAAAGTAAACATGACAAATGTCATTTTGTAGTGCTTAATACCGTTAATCCTTAAAGCATGAAACCAGGAAACCCTTACTTGTACTGGTATTTGAAACCTGTAAGCAATCTCATGTTTCTAATACTGATTTTCTTTTTATTCCACAAAGAAAACAGTATCAAGGCCTTTTCCCTGGAATATTTCTTGAGGCTATTCAGAAAAAAAAACACAACAGGAAATTTGGCTCTTTAGCCCTAATAATGGTCTCTTTATTGAATGGAGACTTGCTTTTTTTGTTAAACAGATTTTCTTATGAAAGGGTTAGAAGTGAATAAATGACAAGTTCAAGCTCATCTGATTTCTTTTGATTTATGCTGACCTTGAAAAAGAAAGAGGTCGTGCTGTTGGCAGGCAATAAGAACTAATCTATTACTAAGTGAGTAATTAAAAGTGAGGCCTTATATATTTTTGTAATGAGTTGACAGCAATTCCATCCCCATGTCATACAGTTGCGCTAATCAACATGGTCATTGCATTTAGTGCCAAATGAGAAGTTTACAAGAAGTCAGATGATAAACCCTGAAATGAATAGGCTGACTGTATTGTAATGAGGAAAAACACCAGTAAAAATTAATGTCAAGCTGATGTATGCAATTAGGTATATTAAATTTTTCTAATGAATTGGAGTAAAAGTACGTTCAAGTGAAAAATGTAGAATTATGTTCAATTAAAAAAAAACAACAGTTTTGGCAGCTGCAGCATTGTGGGCTTCTACTATTTAAGTGGCATGACTTTAGGACTGCTCTGACATGACAATATTGACTTTCAGGTCACCAAATATTAAAACTCGGTTACAGTCCATTTTTGAAGACATATGAAGAAGCCTGTTTTTTGCAATCAGGGCAGTTTTCTAAGTTGATTCAGGGCGTGGCTATTCCTGTGAAGTACTGAGTGCTTTGGCTCCAGTCCAGCAAAATGTAGTGGCTGCATTTTCACTGTCTTTTAAGAACAGCCTGAAGGCTGGGCTTGAGGCCATATTCATTGATCAGCTGTACTGTTTACTGATAGGAATTCGCTGAAGTCAGGCTTGGAGAGAGCTGGGAAGAGAATACCAAGTTTGTTCTCCATGTAACCCATCTGGTCTTGAGATGACATTGCACAAGCAATGTTGGGCTGGCAGGACATCCAGGGAGGACGAAGTCATGGGTGAGATGTCTCATAGAAGGATTCCACCATTGCCTGCCACAAAGACTAGTGGGATTTGTACGCTGCTGAGATTGTTGTAAGAACAGAATAGGCTGTTGGAGCTGGGCGTTAGGAGCATCTTGGGTGTCTGGCCGCTACCCAGAATCAGCTATCAGAGTGTAGCTGCAACCCTGAACCCTTGCTTAACTATTTTTTTCCCTAAATTAGTAGGAGTTTCTTGCATAGTGTATTCTGAAGTTTTTATGCCAAATATTTTTCCAAATTTGGACAACTCTGATGGGATTGAGGCTTTAGAAGCATAGTTTTTTGCAAAAAGAGCTAGTGTAACTTCAGCTGGTGACTATAGGCAGATCATGAAAGTACTCAGCCGTAGGGCTGAAAGCTTATCTATTTTTTTTTTTCAGTTGTACCACTTGGTCTAATTAAGATATTACCTTACTCTACAGGTCTTACCTTATCAAAAATACACAAGAATGATCTCTCCCAGACAAATGATTAAAAACCAAAAAAAAAAACCTTTCTTCTGCTTCGCTTGTAGAAGGATATGTTTTTATGTCTATCAGACATCCAACCTCTTTTGTTTGAGAAGCCACTGTCAGAGAAAACTCCAGCGAGGACATAAATGTAACTGTGAGGAGGTTTTTTAGCATCACTGTCAAAGCTGGAGTTACTTCCGCAGGTCTTTCAAAGAACTGACAACGGTAGTCATGTTTGCAGATTTGCTGCCAAGTTTGAATAAAATATGATTGTGACTCTCAACCACTTGGGCTGTTTAGCTCTGATTTTTATTCCCTGTGCCTCCATTAACAGGGCTTTGTCCTTTATGTGTATGCAACTTACATTTTGAGGCCTTATGTCAATGATCATCCAGCCTATGACTTGTTCTCATGTTGCTTATAGCCATGTGAGATTAAAATATTTGATTTGAATTAAAATATGATGTTGCCCAAGGTGGAATTAGCTATCATTTTCCATAGGTCAGCAAAAATTGGGGCCACTTCTTTTCTCGATTTCCCCCGATTCCTAGTCAGCTTCTACTACAAAACAGCATCAGAGCTACATGTGCCTATAAAGCACTTTTCACATTATCCACTCTGTTCGTTTTGGCTGTAGGTTTTGTTGTGTGTGATAAGATCTACAGAAATATGTGAGATCAGTGTGATTGGCATTACAGTCAGGCGAAAGATATTTCCTGCAAGTGACAACAGCACAATTCCCTATCTCAGCCAGCATTTGCTTGGGTCTGAAACTATTGTGAAACAGACTGGAACTATTTGTGAATGGGTGATTCTACCTAGCAGATGGTAATATGTAAAGGCAGCTGAGAGACCATGTATAAGCATCATGTGTTTGTGGGGGCACGAGTTGTAGCCAGAAATGTCTATAAAAAATCTGCCCTAAGCTTTCTGGTCTAAGATTAAGCAGATATGTCATTTCTAATCCAGTTTTGGGGTAAATTTCTAAAGTATTAAAAAAGAATGTTTCTGCAGCTGCTTGGAAGAAAAAAATTGGTGTCCAAAAGAAGAATTCAGCAGTGTGGATCAGGGACCTTGAAAGGATTGTTTTCTTAAAACTGCATTCTTGTATTTCCTAGTTAGACCTCTGGACCCCAGCCAACTTTCCGCTGAGTAGGTTGGCAGGGCACAGGAGTCAGATACACGACAGTCTGCTGCCTCCCATGGCGTCCCCCATGTGTAGTGTTCCTGTTGCATGAAGCCATTAGTGACCAGATTACAGAAAACATAGGGTTTTGTTTCATAGCTTTTATTTGTTGTTCCATTTCCTGTTTCATTCCTAGTTAACCTCTGCTCTTTCTAGTTCAGACATAGTCACAAAGTGAATTTGGAAATGAACTTCATATGGATGAGAATGAATTGTAAAGTATACATGCTATATCCAATATCACATTTAAAAAAATCCTATAATTATTTTTTAATAAACAGAATGCTTTTATTAATCTACTAAGTTCTAATAACAGAACATTTCCCCCTCCGTCTTCTAATATTTTTTCCATAGAAACCATCCTCCGAATTAATCAAGAGCTGCATGTTTAGTTGTATAGTCTTTTGAGGGCAAGCCGTCTTTGAATTGCAGGGATAAAGCCTGTAATGGATTGGGGAGCTCACTTAAAATGCTTTCCTGGGATATATATGTGTCAGTATTGGGATGACTGTCTGCAGTATCAGAAAATTATCTTGAGTTAAATGGAAGAGAACCTTTCGAGGTTGCCACGATGAAACAAAATGCGCAGAAGGAAGCTCTTTGAATATGACTAGAAGGAAGTGCAACTACACTTCACAAACAGAATCTTCTTGAGGTGTTCCTTTTTTTGCAATGCTGAATTAAATGTATTTGTAAATTGGTGTTACAGTTTTATGAATCTATCTGTTCATGTTTATTGGAACTGTCATGCTGAATCCAGCTTCAGATCCAAGGTCATGGTTCAGAGAACAGTGAGTTCCAGATGTTTCAGAGAAAAAGGGAAATATCCTGCATTAGGCAAAAGTGGCACTGTATGGCCTTGTCACCAGATCTTATTTTTTCCAGTAGCACTTAAGAGATTGCTTAAGGCCTGAAGCACATTGTTTAATATCCCATGCACACAGTTTTGTTAGTGTTATGCTACGGAATTGTTACTACCTGCATAAATACCTAGGTGTTTTTTCATCTGAATAATTTCTCAGTCTCATTATTCTTCTGTAGGAAACAGTTCCCAAATGTCATTAGTCATTGTATGCGCAAGTACTTCCTTTTATTGTGTTTGAATTATCTAGTTTTCAGGGTTTTTGAATATTTGTTTATTTTATTGAAATATTTTTTCTTATGTTACAAAACATGACACAAAATTCCTGGATATCTGTTATTTTATTATGGTTTCTCTTGTTCATCTGCTTTCAAAGATTAATGATCCCAGTCTTTTCTAACTCTTTTTATAGCAAAGGTTTTCCAGACCTGTGCCTATTGCTCGTATTCTTTGCTTTTTTTTTCAATTTTCCAGGTCTGTGCCTCTTTGTCCTTTTCTTGTACTGTTCTCTATTCTGCAGGATCCTTTGAGACAGATGCTCAATGTATCTCAGATGAGACCTTATTTCATTTTCCGATCAAGACTGTGTATTTGTCCTATTCCATCTGCATCTTAGTTACTTCTTGTCTGCATTTTCTTAAGAGAATTGTGTGCAGTGAGCCAAAGCCTCTTTCTTAAAGAGTCAATTTGAATTTAGAACCCTGTAAGTATAAAAGAATCAAATGTGAAGAATTTATATTTTTCTTTCAGAGAATATTACATATGCACATTAAATCAGAAATCAGTTTTATTTCATATTGTCAGGCAGTTGAGCATTTTCAGGGTAAAAGATGAAGACCTTGAACTGTGCAGTAAACTAATGTAACCAGTGAAGAGAGGGCAGGATGGGTATGATGGGTAGCTTGTGCTGTTCATAAAATACCTGTAACATTTTGTACAGTTAGAGCTTCTAAAAAAATTATTTCATACCAGATATGCTGGACTGGAAAGAAAGTGAGCTTATATGACCTTGGAGGTGAGTAAGTAGTGGTCACTGCTTACCAATATTTATTTTCTTTCTAAACTGAGGCAGTAGTATTTTGCATTGAGCTGCATTGAATCCTTTTGTACCTTTATAGGAAGACGTAAGACTTCATTGCTGCTAAATCAGCATTTACAGTTCCTGATCTTGAATCCAGACTGTGCTCTATGTAGGATATAATTTCAGTTAAGTGAGCCTGAAGGTGGTCTAGGACTAACTTTCCTAAGGGCTTACTCAGGAATGAAAGGTTTGGACTACCGTATCAAGGGGTACTTTCTTCTGTGTTGCTCTGGCTATTGTATGTTTGAAGGCTGAAGGAAAGACTTTTCTGAGAAGTGTATTGGCTTTCAGGACCTGACTAGCATGAGTTATTCCTGACTCTGTTTTATAGGTGAGAAAAAACATGGGTTGGACTCGTGGTGCTTGCATCATGACTCCTTCATAGTGCTAAATGCAACTGTATAGGAAGTTGTGATCCATTAGATGTGTATCTGGTGAGTGCCACGGACAGAACGCTCAACAACTTCATCGGAGGCTGACGAGAAGTTTGCTTTGGCTTATGATACAAACTAAATTATACACTTTGAGGAATTCATTGTATTTTATTGCATCCATTTTGGCTCTTGTTCTATGCCATTAGCACTTGAATATATACCTTTGTCTTCAGCTGGCCTGCATCTGTGTGGATGATGAGAGGAAGAGAGCATTTGGTAGCCAGTCTGTCATGGCAAATATACAATAATAATGATTTACCAAATCACTGATTCCTTACTTTGTGGATTCTATATTTTTGTCCTCTAAGTGGGCTTAAGTGTGTCCTGCGTACTGCAAACAAGGTTCAGATTAAATATTAGGAAAATTTTTCCTTCTGTGAGATAGTTTAGCACTAGGACAAGTGGGCTCTGCAGGGCTGTGGAATCCCCATTGTTAGAATTTTTTTTAGGAACAGATGAGAGAAACATTTGTCAAGGAGAGTCTAAGTTTACTCACTCCTTTTTCAGAATCGGGTTAAAATGAAAGACCTCCTCTGGTCCCTTCTCACCTAACATTTCTATGGTTTGATGGTCTCTCTCTCATTTTAATGTTTAAAGGCCTGTGAAAGACTGAGATGTAGCATTGGCAAGAGTGCTGAAAAACTCAGATGTGAAAGGCTTCATAGGTTGGACTAGAGATGGCTTGTGAAAGTAAGAGGGAGGGAAGTGGACTTTGGAGTTTGGATATCTAGCATTGATAATGTGAGTGTGTTGAACCTTCTCAGAATGAAAGATACCTAACCAGTATCGCCATTAAAGTACCACTGACTCACCTTTAGATTCTTTATTTTATGCTTATCTGTAATTTAGTGTGACTTTACATTAGATTTGATTCTGTTGTTGATTAAATTAATCCAGTGGTATTTGTCTCACATAAGGGACCTATCTTTTTAAATGTGATGTTTGTGGAAAAGATACATAGTGTGTTGGGAGATGCCTTGTCCTGCCTGTGTAGGGTGGAGAATAGACTGGTTAGTACAGGGCTTGAAATGTCATCTAGCTGGATCTCAGTGATGCAAGCTACAGTGGATGATTTGTTGCTAATGAGTCAGATGTTGTTTGCTGGTGGCAGATCTTCCATTGATCATCATCAGTTTTATTTCGTATGTGGTTCTCTTCTGGGCTTATTTCTCTTTTTGTTCGGAGTTATACATGAAGTTGATTTCCATTCTTTGGGCTTTCTGTCTACCTCTACCAAAACCTTGCCTATGCCTTTGGCATAGCATTTTTCCCTTTTTATGTTATCGCCCTCTTTACTGTTAACTGTAAGTAAATTATGATCTCTTCCAGTTAATGGTTCAGGTCTTATATTACCTCTAAGTAATATGTATGAAATAACTCAGGAAAAGTCCATCTTCTTGAAACTGGTTGTTCCAAATTTCAGTTGCTTCATCTCAGAGGTGAGAGTCTTTCTCACGAGAAGGCGGTTGGTTATTGTTGTGAATGTCTCATTAGAAACTAATTCCTACTTAATCTTAAATAAGGAGTACTTTATAATGATTTTGCAAGGCTATATGAAGAAATGAGAATCAGGGCGGGTAGAATGGGGAGGTGCCTAATGTTGAGTACATCAATAGGATTTCAAGGAGGCTACTCTTACGTAAAGGAGCCATATGTTTGAATGCCTTGACTCAGTTCCAAAACTACTATAATATAGCAAAACTACTATATTATAGCAGTTATACAAACACTATAGATAGTGTTATACAAACACTCATCGATATTCCAGTGGCATAAAATATATTTGCTCAGAAGTTATTAAGATCAAGTAAAACTGATTTTGAATTAATCTTTTTGATTTCACATGTCTGTCCCCTCATTGTAACCACATTGCTTTCATACACTCTTAGGGTTTCATAAACAGCTGAGGCTGGTGTAAGGCCATGCTGCCTGAAATGTGCAGGGCAACCTTTGCCCTGGCCACGTGCTCCCACCATTTCCTTTACATCAGTTCTAGAACTCATGAGGCTGTGGTAGATGTTGCTCATCTGACTGAAAATTAACTGAAGATGAAGAAATGCCTTCAATCAGATCGATGAGCTGATCTGATATCAACAAAGTGGAATAATTGCTAGAGATGAAACAAATGTGTGCCAGGACTTGCAATAGGACCTTTCAGAAAGGTGTGGGACTTATCCTTTTGCAGTAGCCTGCAGGTAGATCAATTTAAGGCAGCCGTGAATTTATGCCTATAGTGTGCTTTGCAATTTGCGTAATACATTTGCTAAGTGAGAAAAATCCCATCTATTTGTATTAGCATTTTATGTGGGTGATTTAATTGTAGAGTTTATGATATTTGTAAAGTTTGGGATATTTGATAACAATAATTTGCAATTTGTAAATAATCTTGCTAATTTGTTTTTATGAGATAGGTACATCTCTTACCATATTATTTCTGGTGTATGGAATTACTTAAGTGTCTCCTTTTTTAAATCTCACTGCCTTACTTTTTCTTCCATTACTTTTGTTTATTATTACTTATTGCCTGGGTTAACATTGTTATTTCAGGTAACAGTACAGTGATAGTTTTTGTGAGATACTGCCCCAGATCTTCATATAATAATTGGGAGTCCAGCCCACCATTGTTTCTTCCCTTTCTTATTGTGTCAAGTTTAATTTGTTGCTTGGTCCAGAGTGAAAATGTATCACACCTTATGTCAGTTGTACTGTCCTACTGTTCTGATTAGCTGTACTGGAAACAAGCACCAAAACAAAGGAGCCTAAATATTAAGTATGGTGTAGGGTGTCAGAAGCCCCTGAATTCTGGTCATGGGTCTGCCAAAGTAACTTGAGTAAGTTACTTCCAGCTCTCTCTTCTACAAATATGGGTAATGCTGTTTATTCATCTTCTGGTGACTAAAACTTTGGGGACAATGTGATACTTTAAAGATGAAAAATGCAGTTGTCATCACTCTTATCTTCCTTTTTTAAAGATTTAAGGAACCGTAATCATTGATTTAAAGATTCTTCTCTAAGCTCCATTTTTGTGCTTACTTTAAAAACGTCTTTCTAGCTTGGACAAAGGGAAAGGTGTAAGCAGAAAGTTAAGTCCTACTAGTATCAGTACTTCTAAAGTAGGTACTTAAGCACTTTGCTGAGAAGCATCTTTGCTTGATATTTCAATTCAGCTATAGGAGTGCTTAGGGAGAAGAAAGTCCCCTGCGGGGTGGGTCTGGAAAACGTTACACTCTATTCTTCAGCCAGGCAATTAAGTCACCCCAGAATGCTTCAGATGAGAACAGGGGAGAACAGGGTGCTTAACAGAATGCAAAATATGTTTCATAGATCTGATATTTTAATTCAGAGTGAGGTCAACAATGTGAATCTTTTCCCACAGTACAACGGTGACTAGGAGTCATTGCCTATTGTACTGCAACCAGCCTTTGCCATTTGTAGTTTTATTCAAATATAAATATTTGAAATAATATTTCTTGTATATCTGTCCTCCTTTATACCAAACACTACAACAAAAATATTTTATTGGTAATATCTGGTCAGTTAGAAGAAGAAAGGCCTGGAAACTTTGAGAGAAAAGATCTGGCCTACTTTCATATCTATTTTCAGACTCTCAGCAAGCTTAGTAAAGCATGTGGATTGTTAGGCACTTCATAGAACTAAAGCATCTTCTGATATCTATTTGGCCCCTCATTTCGTGATAATCATTAAAAATAACTGGTAATAGAAATCAGCTGAAATGAAGCTAGTTTTTAGTGACATCCAAGCTTTAAGTCAAGAACTCTCTTAATGATGGTTGTTTTGCTGGTCTTTAAGCGAGAATGCTAGTAAAGATGAATGACAATAATTTCATTGTTTGGAAGTACTGTAATGTGCTTGGATATGTGCTTTTGTACAGTTCCCGGATTTTCTGCTGATAGTCTCCTTGAAGATTGTTCTTTAGCAATTTCTCACTGAGGACCTGGTATTCTTTGTGAGTACAGTCAAAAGGACCAGTAAAGAACATTCAGAACTCTTTTGAGATGGTTTCCAGATTCTGAAGCAATTTCTTTCCAAAAGGTAAAAGAGATTTCAGCTTTTTCCAGCAGGAAGAGGATAGCTGAGATCTGGAAGTCATGTCTGGAACATTCTGCAAGAAAAATAGGTACTGCTAATTGAATGTCATGAATGAATAATTTGTTTTGGATAAAGGTTTTGGAGATTGATGTTCTTAAGATGTGAATCTGAAATGACCATTTCCTCTCAGTAATAGTGGAAGTTGTTCTGTCTAGGCAGAGAAATTACAGTATTCTAGTCTTCCAGTGTGGAAAGGATCATGACAAGTGTAAGAAATGAAATATCCTGTTAGATTTTCAATTTACTTTGCTTGTGAGACAGAGCCAAAAAGACTTTTCCTATAAAATTCATTTGGAAGTGTTGTATATACACCTCATATAGGTGATCTTTGTTCTGATTTTTTTTTTTCCCGGTGATCTACTCTGCAGTCTTTTGTTCTTCAGTTTACATGATGTGTTTCACTTCATGTATCTCAAGGATTTTAAAAGTCTATAGCAATGTCCATATCATGTAATTCCCATTAAAGCTCTGTATCGTGGGAACGGGTTACAGGTCTTCATTTTTAACTCAAGTTACTATATTGTACCTTTGGAAAGTATTTTGGCTCTGATTATTTCTACCCATGTTAAGGAATGTGAAGAGAGCAGCTGATACAGGAACATGAGCCATATCAGTGTAGGACAGTTCTTTCAAATAGTAACAAAAGAATAAGACTGAGGGAGACAAAATGTTCTTGGTATTTCAGACTTTAAAAAATAGGTTATTCTAAACTATTGCACAGCTCTGGAGATTATATATCAGTGAAAGAGCAAGCTTACAACTGCCTAGAATTAAGTCTTTATCCCAATCTCATATAATTTTAAAAAAAGCATTTCTCTGTCCATGGAACCTGCCCTGTCATTTGCACTTTGGCAACTGTTTTGCTAAGAATGAATCTTTCGTCTCTGGATAATGACTGCACCCGTATCTGAAAGCAAGCCTATGTCTGTGAAAGCCCACAATGGCCAGAGATTCCCAGTTATCAGTCAATATCCTTTTCAGATACTGATAAAGGGAATATTCTGTTCCTATATAAGAATTCACTATTTATGAACTCACTATTTGTATGTTCCAGCTGAAATGTATATTGCATGTTTCTAAAAAGGAGGAGGATTGGGATTTGACACTGCTGTGTCAGCTAGCTCGTTAGCTTCAGTTCTTTTAGTTTGCTGTATATCTCTCAGTTCGTTTCTTTGGATGTTACCCTGACAATGCTCAAATTACAGACAGGGGTGCATACGGACGAAATGCAGGGCTGCTGGTAGTTTACATTCACGTTCCTAATTTTGAGTATATTCATACTAATCGCTCTTAGTGAAGAGCTTGCAGGTAAGCTAGTCTCTCTTACTCCCTGGATGGCAGTCCCATACATATATATATGCCAAGCTTAGTTGTGAAAGATTTTTTCCAGAGACAGCATGTGGCTCTCTTTGGCAAATTCTCACTAACCATTTTGTTGACGGCTAGTAAGTAGCCTCTGGATCTCTGATGCAAGAAAACTGCTGATGGTCTTCTGATGCATATATTTCTGTGGAAGCAATTTCTTTCGACCTGTCTTTGGGTTCTGCACATCCTCGCTTGCTATTTATCTGTTTGGTTCCAAATCCCATATAAGTCTCTGAATGCACATAGGTCCATTTTGCAGTTGAAAGAAAAATATCATATGCCAGAATTCCATGCTGTTATTTCTTTGCCCTTCTGTCTTCCACTTGTACACCATCTTTTCTTTGTTCATCTGAATGTAAAGGCTCTGTATTCTCTGGAATTAATGTCCCTGTGCTTTTTTGTTGCTTGGTTAGGATATTTGAAAATGATGGGCTAGATTCTAGGTGCTTTTGGGTACTAGTTTAAAGCCTCTGTATTGTCCTTCACCTTTTCTTGTACTTCCATAGTGGCAAACTAGATGTTCCCATGACTCATAGGGTAGCTAGCAATGGCTAGAGGGGGTGGAACTGGGCATGCCAAGAGATATTCTGTCTGTCTGGCCAGTGGTGACAGGATCGACAGGATCGATAGGATCGAGCACCTGTCTAGCAAGGTGTGAGTTGTTGTATTTGCATACCCTTTCTCAGGAAGCAGTTTGCCCTCACCTTCGTGGCACAGGGAATGTAAACACAAAATTAACTGCCCATCTCTTTTTAAGTGCTGACATTTATACAGATCTGTCAATCTGCATTTCCTGTTGGCAGCTGCTGCTCCACACTATGCTTATATCTGTCATTGCACAAAACAATTTCTCCATGGCTGCCTGCTCCTTAGAAACAGAAGTGAATTAAATCTCAAAAAATTCTGTGACTGAATGGAAATAATTGTAAGTTGTATGTAAGGGAAGGTGGAAATATTGTGAGGGCACAAAATCTGTATTAGGCAGAAGTTCCTGACTGCCAGAATAAATTTATCTCCGGCCAGAACACCGGTCACTCTATTTGCTAGTATTAGACTTTTAAGAATGAAAAGAACAAAGAGGCCAGTTAACAAATTTCGTATAGTCTCTGTTAACCATAGTATACCGACAAACAGTGTTATCAAAAACCTGAAATACTATGTCTTCCACGATGGTGGGTATTTTCTGTGCCGTTTCTGTAACCATTATACCATAAAAGTTCTTCCACAAAACATAAAGAGGTCTTGAATGCTGAGAAAGTGCCTCCCTCCAAATACAGTTTCTATGCTAACCTTTGGACCAAAGTTTGCTCTGAGTTATATTTCTATAAGTTCTCTGAAGGTAAAAGCAGCTTCTTGGGTGAAACTGAGGGTAGAATTTGAACCCAAATTTCGGCTGAGTATTGCCAGATTTAATATATCAATAACAATATATGGAAGTCTTTCTCTACTTTACTCTACCTTTTCTCTGTTTTGTCCAATATGCTGGGAAAAGGGACCATGTGTGGTCTCAAACCAAGTGTACATATGGGAGAAAATGTGAAATGGGTGGAAAAACAGAGCTTTCCTTAAAATCTGGTGTTTGACGGAAATTATTGCATCTATCAAACAGATTTCAAGGTAAGTGAAGTCACATCATGCCATCCCAGCATTTTTGCAGTTCATATATTCCTACTGTTGACTGTCCCCATGCACACAGTAGAAACAAATACAACTCCAGCGATCTCCATTGACTTTTTGTGAGTTTCAGACATGCTGCAGCCAAAAAGCAGTTCTGTCATATTTTTCATCCATCAATGTATGACTTCAGTCCTGTAGCAAGTCATTGTGTAAATTGATGCTGCTTAATATGATGCTGTCATTAAAATCCCTGTATTTGGAGAGGCTGGTCTCCCAAGGAAGCATTAGATTCTCATTTTATCTCTCCCCCCACCTCCATTTTGCTGTCCTGCATCAAGATATCAGTTAATACTGAGATTTGTTTATTTAAATTGAGTATACTTTTGTGAAATGCTGAGTTTCATTTCTTATGATGCAGCAGAAGCGTAGGCTAGTAAGATTTCTCTAGTGCTGAAACAAGCTGAGGAGAACCTAGTCATCAAGCTCCCAGCTGTATCTGCTTTTGGAGCCTGTCTAGACAGGAGTGCTGTGTGCCCTTATGTGCTTTCAACTGGTGACTGCAAACACTATGCAGATACTGTGGCTACAGGGGGAGGTGGCTGCAGCTCAGCATACCACTCTAAATAGCACACTACAGTACAAATGCTTTATGCTTCGGTGCTGACTGAACATTATGTAATCTGCAGTCCCTGCATAAAAATGCTTTCTCTGGGTAATTAGGAATCATTTAACTTTCCCCCTCACCAAATTGTTGCTTTTCATTTATTTGGCTGGAGATCAGCAATGCTTGCCAAGCCAAATTACTGGAAATTAATTATTTTGAGTCTGATACTAAAGTTTTGACTCACCTTTTCATTAGTCCTGTTGAAGCCAATGGGATTATTTGAATCAATATGAGTTTCCTTTGTAAAGTTCTGCTGCTCCATGTGGTGAAGAACCTCACCACTTCATATGCTAGCTGGGCATCTACCCATTTATGGCCTGAAAACAACTAAGGCCACAGAATTTTGTAACTCTCAGGTCCATATTAAAGAGTAGAAAATGACAGCAAGCAAACCTCTCGTTGACTGGAATTGATTTCTGTTCACTCACAATCATTGTTTCACATATGCATAGACCAGCTGCTTTCGTGCCCTTAGAGGTACAAACAGTACCAGTTAGTTGGAATATGTACAAGGAAATTTTTAACCTAGATCTATGGAGCTGTTATGTATAGTGGTTTTTCCCCTCTGCATGCACAAAGGCTCTGATGCAATCTAGCTTAAGTAAGTGTTAACGCAGTGGTTAGCATGTGAAGCTATCTCCAAAATACACTGTTCCCATTAAGAGTACTAAGGTTTGGTAGTAGGTGTTTTGGGAGTTCCTATGTACACTAGTATGTACATTGCACTCAGGGTCAGGTCACCAAATTTTTTTTTTTCTTTCTGAAACAAGGTTGTGGATGTACTCAATTGGGCAAAGGGGCAAAATACATATCATGTTTTTAAAAAAAAAAAAAAAAAAAGTTTCCTTGCATTAGGAAGTTTGTGTCCCTTGGAAAGAAGTGGGTGCTCTCTGTAGGTGTTATTCCAGTATATTTCTGCTGCTGAACAAACAGTTCAATCTAGTTTTCCCACAGCAGCCATTCTCATTGCTCTCTGCTTAGGTCTTATGATTATTCCAGAATTTGTTTATTGTTTTGTGTTTAAGGCATAAAGGGCTATAAAAGCAGGTATCTAACATTGCTGTTGAGGAGATTTGTGCTAGTAGGTCTTCCTTCACATATGTAAAGGACGAGTCGCACACAAACGATTAGGTAGCATAGCTGAGCTGAGGAGTGACTATTAAACTAGAATAACCCAGCGGCTTTTGATCTTTTGCCCATGCCTCAAAATTATAGCATCTTAATATCTGAAGTAAAAAGCAGTTTTACTAAATTAGTGATAAACACTAATTTAGTAGTGAAATAAAGAAATGGAACGTTATCATATGAGACATCAGAGAAACATTTGTAAAATGCAGCTTCTTGGGTTTCTTTCACAGCCAAAAAGAGAGAGGAATACTTTTTGCCAGTTTTTGCAATTCCATGGAATTAAAAAAAGTAAACAAGCTATGAAGTGGGAATCTGCTGTTACAGTGATCACAGCATGGGAGTGAAACTAATGGTTTAAATATGTATTAACTAGTAATTACCCTGGCTTAAGTTAAAATTATTCCCTTCAAAATATAGTGAGCTCACAGCTGTATGTTTCTTTTATTGGTCTTGCTAGTGGAATCTACACACATGCAAGCATCTGTGGTACAACTCATTTTGGAAAAGGCACAGTGTTCTACATTGCTGTACTACTAAAGTCAAAGAAAACCACCCAATATCAGCAACATCTACCTGCTGAAGAAAAATCAAATGAAGTTGAGAGCAACATCATAAAGTGTTTGCATGTTAATGTTACCAAATCCAATATGAAAAGTATAGTAAAATGGAAGAAGTACTTTTCAGAATCAAAAAAAATGGTGTTATAAAAGGTTTAGTAGAGAAAGAATTTCTGAAGGATGCGAAAGAGGAGAGTCAGTGATCAGGCAAGAGAGGAAAAGATGCGGAATGTAATGATAGAAATTGGACATCTTAGGCCTGAAATTCTGAACATGTTTAAGGAAGTGGTGTAACTTCTATTGCTATGAGAAAGGCCAGAATCTTAACCACATGACTTACGAGGTTCAGTCTTGTAAACAAGTTCATGTATATGTGTATTTCACTTTGCCCATGATGCAGTGTGCCCTGGTTTCTCCATGAATTTGTGTTTTCCTTGAGGGAAAGAAGAGGAAGCAAGGTAGGGAAAAGCTTTTATTACTTCCTAGATGAGGGTGGGGTTCTTTTTATTTTTAAGATTCTGTAGACCCTTGATGGAAGCAGGTCTATGATAGCACCTTAAAAAAAAAAAAAGGATGGAAAAAAAAAAGGCAATCTGCAATCCAGACTAGTACCATCTAAAACAGCAGTCAGCAATCCAAATGGATAATACTAAGCTCTGATTTTCTTGGGAGGTATCTGAAGAAACAGTAGTTCAGTAGAAATCTGTACCTTTAATGACATGTAGATGATATATTCTAATGTGAAAAGCTTAGAGCCTACTTCAGAACGTATTATATATATTCAATGGCTATATGTAACGGCCTGTTGTACATCTGCATTAATAGAGGAAAACAGGCAGAGTTACAGAACCTTTTTGAAAATTCATTTGGGAGCGTTCTTACAACCTGGTTGTTGCAGATGTTCTGCTTCCCAAGGGCGCCTCCTTTGCTGAGTCTGAAGGGCTGGAAGTAGAAACCCAGCAGGAAGGAATGCTGACACTTTGAAGCTTTCTGCAGTTCATGGAATGAAGGGGGGAGTTAATTTGATCAGAAAGAGAAAGGTACGTCTACATTGTTTCTCAGAAGTGTTCCCCAAAGGCTAAGACCAGATTGTCATTAATGTGTTCCTTTCCTTTTATTGCCATGTAGCAGCTGTGGGGAGATCATTCACCTTTGGGTAAAAGGAGCATGTTATGATGCAAATTCTATAGTAGTTTTCCCACTGAGCTCAGTGAGACTTCTATGATCCGACTGTTTACTCAGGTAAGCAGTAAGTCCACATACAAGTCCATATAATAGAGAATAATTGGCAGAGGATCTCCTCTAGAGCCCATTTTATATAGCCCCTCTTCCTTGCCAAATTATTCCATTCTATATGGAAAGTACAGCTAGACACATCAGAGGAATGTTTTTTTCTGAGACGCCTGATTGATTGTTCTTTAAATATCTTCTAGAGTCCAGCCAGGCTAAGTGTTTCCAAACACCAAATCTTTCCAAAAAGGGGAAGATCAGCCAAATGTAATTTGAAATTATATTAGGTCCTGGCTTTTTTTTGTATTTCTATGTTTTCAGAATTAAATGTGGTTCACTTGGACATCTGAATAAAGTAGTTCAAGAACTTGGACATTTTCCTATTTCAGGAAAGCAAAATGAAACGGTTCTCAGAGGATCCTCATAAAAACTCTTTGCAATGTGCTTAATCATAGGCAGCAGGAGGTGCAGAATTCCAACAAGGTGCCTGGGGAATTGCATATGTCATGTTTTCTCTGCTCTTTATACACTGACTCACAGGCACACACATTTTCATATTACTTCCTGAGCACTACACTGCTACTTTATTATACTCTTATTGTCTCAGCAGCAACTGGAGAAGGTGAAGTGGCAACGAGAGAGAGAGATGCAAAGGACTTTTCTTAACAGTATTGACTGATAGCCTTAATTGTATGCATGTATGTACAGAATTTTCTATAGGGACTTAGAATTTTGAGTGCTCAGCTTGAGACACTTAGGGTTTTTTTATTTTATTTGGAGGTCATTCAATGTTTGCTGCTTCTGTGAATTACAGCTAGAGAGGATCAGCATTTATAAAGAGCGTGCCATTGGTGCTTCGCACCAGCTACCAACCTCTGCAGATACTGGGTCATGTCTCTGAACCATTAGCCTTTTAATGCCTCATATATATTAAAGCATACCCCAAATTAAAGACAGCATAAGGTCATTTAGAAATAAACTATTTTCTTTTTCTAAGTTACTTATGTTTCAAATCATAATTATGGTGAATTCCCCACCCCCATTTTTTATGTTGTGGTGATTTTGTTAAACATGGCAAATAATTACATCGTAATTAATCCCTTGGCCATTGTACTTAAAAATGGTTAGTTTTGCTTAATTCACTTCTAATTCAGCAGTTGCCTGCAGCCTACAATAAAAATGAATGCAAACTGTGTTTAAAAGCTTTAGAAGGTAGATCTGACAAATGCAACATAGGATTTAGAGACAAAAGGCAATTGGCCACTCCTACCAAATCATATCCCACCTAATGAGAGGGTTTGGGATCAACAGAACTCTTTGGTAGTGTGTAGCCTCCTGGCAGGCAGCTAAATCCACTGCTGTCAGAAATTGGGCACCATGTTGAAGTCAAAGCAGTGGACCATTTTGGTAAATGTGGGAACAGAGGGGCTAGAAGAGATTGCCTGGGTCATCAAGTCCCATTTCCTACTATTGTAGACATCCATGTTTCATAGTCCCTTTCATTAAGTTACCAAGCTCTATCTTAAAACTAGTTAGATAGCTTGCTCCACCGCTCCCCTTGGCTGGCTGTCAAAGAACCTCTTTCTTCTGATGGTTAGAAACCGTCTAATTTCCAACCTAAATATATTCATGACCAGCTGACGCCCATTGTTCTTGTGCCAACACTGTCCTGAAGTTGAAAATACTCTTCTTTCTCCCTCACGTCAATCCCTTGGTGCAGGAGATAGCATGTGCCTTCTACTCTTTCAGCTACTCTATACAAGCTAGGTCCTTTGGGATTTTCTCTTGTAAGACAGACTCCAGTCTCCAGAGATGCCCTTTTCTGAACAAGCTTGTCACAGTTTGAGTTCACTCTTTCTGAGGTAGTCTTTTTGGGTAGCCAGCACTGACCATTGTGTTCCAGTGTGAGATCTCACCGGTGTCTTGTACAAAGGGATCCGCACACCCTTAATTCTGCTGTAAACACCTCAGTCCGGAAGTGATTCCATAGTAAGCTGGTAACTCAGATGTGAAAGAACATGTCTGCGGTTATCACAATATGAACTTTCCAGTTTATAAGCAGAAAGATAATACAAGCTAAGAAATGAATTGTACTCAGTATCCAGGCTTACCAGGGGAATGACTTAGTTTAAAAAAGGGCTCTTGAGATTAGCAATAGAATTGTATTAAAATCTATCATTCTGATTAATGTTGCCTATGGATGAATTTGTCCTATATGATGACGCTGATCATCCTCAGACAATGTGGACAGAGTCTTCTTCCTCATGGCATATTATGAGACTGCTTGCAATGAACTAATACATTTTGTGTGTGGTGAATAATAAACTGAGACAGATTTAAAGTAAACTGTGGCTCTGTAGTAAATTTAAAATACTTAGGATTTGGAAAGCCTTGCTTTACCAGTAGATGGCACAAATCAACTTGATTTGGTTTCAGAAAAATACGTAAAGAAGCACTGTGTAAATAATGAATTGAAATTGCATTAAAGTTCTTCCATTTATGACTACTGATTGACAAGCAAAAATTATAAACAGGAAAATAATATTCATATTTTAAATTATTTTGCACTGGTGCATTTTTTGGTCAAAATATTTTATGTCAGCTCCCTAAATTCTGCTTCTTCAGGGAGTTTTGATTTGATTTTTGGCCTGATGCAGACCTAAGCAAAATGTCAAGGCAGTCACGGGGTTTGGATCTGACCTTGATTTGATGACTGCAAGCCCTCTTCATTTCTTTACCTGCACAAAGAGAATGCAGATTTAAGTTTGTGTTTATTTTATTGGAAGTTTGTTTTTTTCCTTCTGAGAGAGAATACACACTCACACTAAATGTTTCATTCTAGCTGTTTAAATACCAAGTGGTGAAGAGTCTCATCCATCAAATTGCACTTAACTGGGCTGATTTTAGTTCAGGGCATTTGCTACTTTGGAGGACAGCTCTGAATCTTGGAAGGCTCATCGCACGTGCCGAGATGTGGAGGAGTGATTCTGACAAAACTCTTGCCTCATCTTCCACCCCTCCCTTGCCACCCATGGGGACAGGTTTTTCATGGGTAGTTCCAGCCCTGGTGACTGAACAGGTCGGCTCCTTACTCCATAAAACACAGCCACGTTACAGAGGAACAAGGCAGTCACAGATCTGTCAGCTACCTCTCTGGCCTCTCTCAGATGTTGTCTCTACCCTGCTGGCACCCAGTGGAATCATGGCCTGATTTCACTCTCTCTCTCTTTCCTTTTTTTCTGTCTAGTCTCTTCAGTGTAAGTTCCTTGCAGGCTGCATCATAGCACTTTTGCTTCAGGGTCTGTGAAGATGGTCGACTTTTTCCCTACAAGAGCACAGTCTTTTAATGATTGAGTTGCAGATGTTTCTTGCAACAGGAGGGAGTGCAAGAAAAGACAGAAAAAATGTAGTTGGTGTGTTAATTTGCCTTGTTTGAAAGTCGATTTTGTCATTAACTTAACTCTGTCATTCAGTGCAAAAGACATTCCCAGTTAACTTAGCTATTCTGTAAAAGATCATTAGTAGTTTGATGGAAAAAAGAACTATTTTGGTGGTAGGACTTGAAACAACACTGCAATATCTTGAAACAGTTTTATATTTTATTAACTGAAGAACTGATCAATAGCTAATTATTCTTAGGATTAAAAAAAAAGCAATCACTTTCCTCATAAATAAAACTGCAAAAAGAATTGTTTGAACTGTACTGAGTCAATATAACTTGGACAGACATTTACCCAGTTATGAGCTGTTAAGTGAGGAGGTTTCCTTAATAGGGGAAATGGCACATGATGCTGGATAGTAGAAAAAAATGCAAAAGAACCACCTTTCTCTCATTTCCTTTAATTTCTTTGTATATAATGAATGTATTGTACCTCAGCCAGTCGTAAACTGACTCAGACTCGTTGACTCAGAAAGCCAATGGGGAAAGCAGGAATTGGCCCACAGCGTGTGAAAATAGGGTTTGAGATATATTCTAACTTGAGAGCTCTTTAATCCTTAGGTACTAGAGGGAGCTGCATAAGGATCTCTGCCAATTGTGTGCCACTGCATAATGCCGTCCTGCCACACTCAGAGGAGCAGTCCAGGACTAGGTGCACGAGTACCAAAGGAAGGGTGCTCAGGGTCTGTGTTTGTCCTGGACTGACTCAGAAGTCCCCCAAAGAGCAAACACAGATGCGAGAATGCTATTAGTAGCAAGAGCCTCAGCAGCATGGGTGCTCCACAGCTCTTGGAAGATCACTCAGACTTGACTCAGATGTCAAAGATTGAGCGTTAAATTAAAAAGAGATTTCGAATGAAAGAAGAAAGCAAGATGTATTTTAGGTGCTGCCAAAGCAGTGAGGCAAAAATGCTCGTCTTCGGTGATGTGGGTATCTTGGGTGGCTGCTAGATGGCACTAGAACACACTTGTGTCACAGAAGTAATGCAAGTTGGTGCAGGCAGATGTCTTTAGGGACTCCTTTTTGGCTTACTGTGAAAGTACAATGAAACAGTGGTTACGTAAATACCATAACAGCCCTCCTCTTCATCAGTATGCTGTGATTGGCTTTTAAGGGTGAGAAAATGATGTTCTCTGCATGCCATCTGGAGCATATATTACAATATTTTTAAACTTGTAAAGCACTTTGTGATTCTTTGGGGTGAAGGATGTTGTTTACATTTCAGTTACTGCTTTGACACTGTATACAGTCTACATGTGCAATGCATGGAATCTTGTATGGGTGAGACAAGACGGTTTAAACAAGAGAACAGACCTTCTGTGCTCATCTTTAGATATTTTTATTGAGAAGACTATCTGCTGAATACTGATAGCAAGCAAACAAAATGATGTTCAGTCTTCTGAGGCTCACTATGTAAATGGAGAGAGAAAACACACAAAAACTGTCCTAGATGATCATCAAAGCTTAGCAATTATTTTTATTAGTCGTGTAGCACCATTTCTGATTGCATTGGCCGGCTCAGTAAAAGGCGGTGTGTGTTTTAGGAGGGATTAGAATGAAAAGAGGGTGTCTGCCTTTCTCTCTCCATGAACTAGAAGGAGTTTTGTGTATAAGGAACAGCTGTGAAGTGGAGGCAAAGGGAGTTACCGAGGAAGCAGTGATGCCAGAGGCACTGGCATGATAATGGAAATGAAGAATAGGAGGAATTAAGAGCGGGGGTGTAGGCAAGGATGGACTTGTGCAAGGGACTGGAAGATTACCTCTAGCCCCTACTGTTTTCCAAGCAAACGCATACTTATCTAATCTTTGCTATGGAGCGTGAGCATTGCTTCTTTTAAAATTTCTGGCTGTGTCTGAAAGTACTGCCTTCATTCTCATTTCACATTATTGAAAATCCGGACCAGCTTACCCAGACTAGATACTTTTAAATCTGGTGCTGAGCACTCGGATCATTTTTACATTCACCACGCGCGTGTACACACATGAAAGGGGAACCCATGATACACGTGGCAGTCTTGGTTCCGATGTTACGCTCACAGCATTTTTTCTGCAGCGTTGTGTTCATGGGGTAAATCCAGATATTAGCAGTCTTGATATCCCAAGGCATATGTTTAAAGAAGTGGATGGAGTTGCACTGATGATGAACTTAACCTGATCTTTTGCAGGTACTGATATGGCGACCAGTTTCAGGGTGTAGTAAGAGATGTGTTCTAAGACACTAAGATGTTCTTTTGCAAGGTTTCACATTTGACGCTACAATCAAAAGAAAGGATTGGAAGTTGAACTCCCTAAGAATCCAAGTAACATTTAGAAAACTCTTAGCAGTAACCAGAGAGATTGCTTCTTAAGGTAATACTGTCTCAGCTGTATTTAGCGTCTCTGAATACTTGCTCTCCAGGCTTCTGCCACAGGGCAAATCTATTGAAGCAGGTTAGCTTGTAGTAATGCTAGGCTTATAGCTCAAGGCTATCTGCGTGCTTTTGGGTCGGGTCTATGCTAGTTGTAAATGACAACCTTGATAAAGATACTTTATGGATCAGGATGCTGGTTATCTGATCGTGATAGGCTGGATTCCTGTGCTTTTACAGACTGGCTGCTTTTAACAGAGAACTACTCTGAGATTTTTTTCAGTGATGGAGTTTTGTTGGTGGTGGTTTTTTACTGTACTACAAAGAATACATACAGTTTTCTTCATCCAGGGTGGAATATCTGGTCTGAAATTCTCTGTTCCTGCGTAGTCAGCCAGCTAACACAGAACAGAAAAACTCCAACAGAACCCTTCCTGGGAAGGGACAGGCAGAGCTGGAATTTTCCAGGATCTCCTAACAACACTATACTAGGCCATCTTAATTTGTTTTAAACCCAAGCTGCACCAGGGCCTATTACACTGAAATATCCTTTTCTAAACATGCTTTATCTCCCTCACATCTCTTGTGAAAATGAGAGATTTATATGGAATTAGTACTTTGTTAGCAAAGAGTTATCTCCAGTCACCTTGTATGAAGAGATAAGGAACGTAGGACACAGAGAAGTTTGAGATATTGTCAGGAGGTATTTATTTATATATTAAAAAAAGATGATCAAAACACTGGACAGGAAAAACAAATACAAACTTAGAAGATGTTTTTCTTTTAAGATGGTTGATCCTTTGTAAGTTTATTTCACTGAATATTTTTCCAAATACTTTGAATTTTCTACATTTTGATATCTTAATTTCTCCTTATTTTCCTTTTTGTCACATACTGTAAAAAGGTGAGTGTTGACAAAAGCTTATGGGTTCCTCCTCCCTCCGTCTTCTCCCTCCGTCTTCTCCCTCCGTCTTCTCCCCTCTTCTTCTCCCTCCCTCTTCTGTTCTTCCAGAACTTTAAAAAATAGTTTAAGAACTTCCTAAAAGTTTTTCTGATTTTTCTGATTTAAGAAGAGCTACAAAATAATGAGAGGAAGAAGGAGTTTTATAACACTCATTCTATAACTTCTTATATTTCTTATAACTTTTTAGATCTCTGAAGGGTAGATTTAATTTCTTTTTTCCTTAAGCTTTTTTTGATGCTTCCGAAACTGAGAAAGTGTTCAAAAGCTATAGCACCAAAAAGAGAAAAAAAGAAGGAATAATTTCCAAAACTCATTCATTGCATTCAGTGAGCAAAGTAAAAAAATAAGGGTTGAGGAAAGAATGAAAAGACAACATTGTCTGAAAAAAATCCGAAGACTTTTGTGAAGTTAATTGGTTTCACAAAATGCAATGTTTTGTTGTAGAAAAATTTTTCTGAAAAACATTTATTTGCTTTGTTTATTTGTGTGGTCTCTGCCACTCCAGAAAAGATGAAAGGCCTAATCTGTACATAATATTTTAAGGGCTATGCTAGTTATAGGTATAATTTTAAATAAATAATAATGATAATAGTAATGATAGAATTTGTAGTGGTAGAATTCCAAGTCAGAATTTGCTTCAGTAGTACAAAAATGTATTTCATCTGTATGGGTTCTTACACAATTGTGCCCAGTCTAAGTGCATTGAATAGTTTTATTGGTATGGTTAAAACTACACAAGTTTATGTTGTGAAACAAATCTTGTGTTAGACATGCTCTAACTCTTTCCACAGAGTAAGCACACAAAATCCTTCTGCAGAGCTTAGCTGTTAGGTACATGCTTGGTCTGTTATCAATGTCTAATCTACATAAACAATTTTATCTGCCTAATTATGATCTAATCTTAATCTATCTAATCTTAAATTGTATTTAACTTTTGAAATTTTTTTTTCTATCTGTTTCTTATATCACAATCTTTCTTTGGATGACCTGCAGATTAAATAAAGTGGAAAATTTCTATGCATATTGTAGTGATTGTGGTTAGAAGTGCTGTGGGCTGATGCTTAAATGTCATTGCACTTAACCAACTGATGCTATTAAATAATATCTTTTTCAATATGCAAAAAGTTTTAACTAATACAGGTATTACATATTTTTCATGTAATAAAAGTAATATATAATCACTTTTAAAATAGTCTTCTAGTCCCAAAATAGGTGCTAAGACTAAGCAGTTGAGGTACTCTGCTTGATATTAACAGCAGCACAGTGTATAGACATGCTGTATTGCTGCTTGTTTATTTGTCTTCTCCTGTACTTATCCTGTATTTGTTTTCTCTTCTTCACCTGTCATCTGCCGTATGCTCATTTTTAACCCTTTTGGTACAAGGCACTGAATTTTGTTTCCTGTATTTGGCATAGCAACCCTCCTAGGTGCTGTTGCAGTGGTAGTACGATAATAAGTAGACTACAGTTTTTTTGGAAATAATATCAATATTACTTGCCAGCATTCGTTAAAAAACAATCAGTTATGTACTTCTAATTCTAGTTATCATTTGCAGAGGTAGACATTTGTAATGTGGCATAACTCACTGTTCTGGAGATTACATTGATAAAGATATAGCTATTCACATCCTGGACTTTGAGAAAAAATTCAGCTGTATTTGTTACAACCTTTAGATTCCGTCATCATTGTTATTTACTTATTTGCTTGATAAAGCCAATGAAGAACTTCAAACATAGGAAAAGTGGAGGAAGTTGTTCATGTGAAAAAGTCTGGGAGTGGGATTTCACTTCTGATTGCTCTTGATAGCAATTGTGATGGAGGTTCGTAGTAACACTGCATTAATTCTTTTTTGCCTAGCATCAAGAAAAATTGGCTATTTGAAATCAGGTCAGTTGTTGCATTTGAAATCCTTGCGTCTGATGGGCAAGATGGTCTATGAAGTCCTTCAAGAAGGATGACGATTGATGGATAAGATACTAGTTCTGGCAATGTGTCTTTAAGAAGGGATTAAATAGGCACGAAGATAATGGCAGAGAGATGGACCAGAGAAGGGAGTGACTGAAACAGCAAAGGAGGGAAAAGAGTGGAGGAGACATGCATGAGGATGGAAGGAAGACTTACTGAGGACCACTGAGATATAGAGAACATCAGGCAGGGAACTGAAGCAAGCTAACAGGCAGTCCTGAAGAGAGAGAACAGGAATGAAAGAAGTGCAGACAGCACTCTTGGAATTTTCTGATCACCTCAGTGCCTTGGTACCTGCAACAAGCATGCATGTGATAGTGTCTATCAGATTGAGAGTTTCTGTGTCTCCATAGCTGGCCTCTCGTTGGAATTGTTCTTTCCCCAGCTCATATATCCAGAGAGCAAGGGAGCAATATATTCATTCCTGGCGCCTCTGAAGTGGTGAGGTAAGGTCAAACAGTGCTTGACTTTCTGGTTAGAAGGGTTGTGCTGCAGGACACTGAGGAGCCAGCAGTTGCACATATGTAAGTCATCTGTACATGAGCAATGTCAGAGTTTAGGAATAGTAGTGATAAAGCCTTGTAGATAACCGGAGATGGGACTACGCCTAAAGGAGAAAAGAAAACAGGAGGTAATATTGCCAACAGTATTGCTCCACCCGAAGGTTCTAGTTGAACAGGATATGTGCAAGTCACTTCTATGTTGTATATGATAAAAGGGCTTGCAAAAGGGAGTAAGTAGAGGAGTATCACACAAATGCTCAGCAGAACTCATAGGAAGTATATATATGTGTACATATATGTGTGCATATGTATACATGCACACACACACACACGCGCGCGCACACACACACACACAGACACTCACTCACTCACACACTGTACAGGGCTTGGCAGATATCAAGAGATCTTAAGCAAAACTGAGCAACAGTGGGCATTACAGGTGTGCCTGTGTGCTAGAGTTTGTGGCAAGATGCAGGAGAACATCCAGAACATAATCTTAACTGTGGACACTGTAAGGCAAGACATTACTGTGATGAGAGGTGCATAGGTGTTCTACAGTGCTCTGTGTATCTCTGCTTTCCTCTGAACTTCAAAACAGTAGATTTGCAGCTACCTGGCAATGGTACCACATTACTCCTGAATAGGCTCTTAGCAGCAGGCTGAAGAGGCCTCTTGGTAACACACCAGATTCCTCATGTACAGCCCAGCTCCGACTAACTTGTTCATACTGTGATACTGTGGTTATCCAAATGGCAATCTGACTACATGTGTACGGTCATCATCTTCAGTATTGTCTCTACATTTGTGCTGTGGTCTAAAATTACACCCCAATCAGATAACAAATTTCGCAAAGAACTACCTATCACTCATGAAATGAGTTGCAAGAGACGTGCCTGTTTCTTTTCCTTTGGTGTCCTTTTCAAGGTCTACTTTTTGGGGGGTTGCTTGCTGAACTTCTGTTTAAGGGCAGTTTATTATTAGACTGCCACAGGACTTCTTCACTACTTACTGTTCGATGTTCATGAATCGAATGATTGTAGGAAGCCTCTTTAACAATAATAGAGACTCTATTCTTCTGATCATAGTAGTCTGTAGCTACCAATACTGTAACTGAATAACATCCTTTTACCTGAGAGTAGCTTAATGTAATTTGATGTCCTTTCCTTCTGTGCAAAGCAAAAGGCACCTTCAGAACATAAGTCGTTGTGAAAGTGGCCAAATCGCTTCTCTTACTGAAGGAAATGACTGAGAGCAAGAAAAAAGGCAAATGCTTCCATTGAAACTGTGTCACAGACCATCTCTCTGCCTGCGCCCTCCCAGCACAGCTCTCTCACACAATAGTGCATAGAAATTGATGGCCATCAAGGTAGGTAGATTGTCTCCTATCCCTGAAGCCAGGGAAGTGGTGAAGCAGTATGATAAACAGAGAGGACCAGCACAGAGAGGGGATACCACATCACAAACTGCAAATAAGTTAACCTTTGACATTTTTCATGCACAAATAAACCTCTGGTGCTTGGTGTTGATCTCTGGTCCGTTTGTTTTCTTTGGTAGACATGAGCTAATGAGTAGATAATTTTTTTTAGTAGGTGCATGCAGAATATGTACTTAATTTTGTGCAAGGGGGTTAGCTTAGAAGGTCTGGTTGTTTAAGAAGTTTTGGTGTGCCCAGGATAAACATCAGTTGATGATGGCAGTGATTTGGTGTTTTGATAACTGTAGGATGCTTGACTAGTGACAGGCATAGCTCTTATCACCAGGCTCGGCTTGTTTCATGGCTTTTTGATGATAAAATCAGCAATGGGGATGCTGAGAACTGCAAGCCTTTCCAAGTGGTATTACCTGATGCATTTGATTTAAGATTTCATCCTGCAGAAAAATATACCCCTTGCCTTCCTTACTGTCTTTACCATTTCATACTGAAAATGCACAGATTTGACTTCTTAAATATCTGAATATGTTTGCCCTTTGAAAGACTGGAAAGTTCAAATTGCAGAACTACAGGTGATATACAGAGATCCTGAAAAATTGCTTCCGCAGGGGAATTTCTTCATGCTAGGAGCAGCCTGGAGACAGTACACACTGGTTGCTTGCAGCTTCCAACCTTGGCATTCTCTGGGATATGAGAAGAGCGAAGATCAAGTGGCAGCTAAAGTGAGGTACTTGGTTAACAGCTTTAGTAGGCCATAGAAAATTAGGACAGACTCAGGACTCCAAATCGTTTCATTAGAGGATCATTCTAGCCACAGCAGATGCTCAGAAGCCAAGAGACACTCTAATGTCTCCTAAGTCATTTTTTCCCCCATAACTCTTACATTCTAAAAGGCATAGCACAGAATTTAGCCCAGTATTTATGGCCATAATGATATCTCCTGGGATTCAACAGGTTTGCGTGTGTATGCCTATGATGGATGAGTTAGGAAATTTGGCATGTCAGCCAGTTGTGCATATGAGTGCCTTCACTGGGCAAACATACAACTCCTGTTCTTGCCATATCAGGGTATTTGAGCAAAGCTGATGCAACTGGGAGGTTTGCCCAACTGCATGGGCCGTTCTGAGTTAGTTTTTCTAACACTGAACAGAAAGCTCTGGAGAGTAAGCTTTTCTTTTTCTTTTTTATTTTTTGCAGTAGCATAGCCTGTCTTTTCATGACCTTCCTTGTCACCTGTGTAATCGTGCATATGCTGAACATGAGGATAGCATATAAAATGATGACAGTATGACTGAAGATAGGTTGCAGGCTGCATCATTTAGGTTGGTGAGAAATCAGTGACTGAATCATTCCTGTTCTCCCTTACTTTTGCAGTATTCCTCATTTTGTAGATGTTATGCCCCAGATGTGGTTGGCAAAGACTCATTTCAGGAGGTAGCATAGATTGCCAGTAGACAGTACACATTCTGTGAAGCATACTGCTTTTGGAATTCGTGATGCTCTAAGTAGGCGATTCATTTAATTTCTAATCAATGTACCCCAAGTGGATGCTTTGATGCAATCAGCTTTATAACTAAAGAGCCTGGTTTCTTGAAAATGATTAGACTTGTTGGCTTGTGATTGTTTAGCCTCTATCTGCCTCAGGAAAGGTACACAAAAAAGAAAGGGTTTCCCTGGCATATATGGTCATCAGTGGACTGTAACTAACATAAGGGGAACAACTCATCTGTTTTCTGTAAGTTTCCAAGGACAGAATAGTGTCAGTGTATATCCTAAATGATATATGGCTCCTCTGATATACATATGATATATGTAACTCTGTATCACATACTACATACAGTAGTTGGTCTGCAGACCCTCTGTTTTGGTCTGTGGACCCCTCCTTGAGTTCATGAAGGGCTAAAGCAAGTGAAATTTCAGATGTTTTCCAGACACAGTTTCTACAGATCATATATAGCAGTTGCCAGCTGGTTGCCAGGTTGAGTGAATCTACAAGCTCCTTCTGTTCACTTGCTATGTTTTATACTACTCTGTATAGACTTGGTGTTGTCATAAGACTTTTATTGCTCTGTGCATACAAAATATTTTCTTTTCATTCCATACAGTGAAATGACAATGGGTGCTTTTCTAGAATCACAAATGCCCTCATTATGGTAGTAGCCCCATCACTATTAAGAGCAACCTCGGCTTGGCTAATTATGGCATTGTCATTCAGTCTTAATTAGCTAATGTATTTGCAGTTGGGGGGGAGGGGGAGAAAGTCCTGCATAAATGCTGATTGTTACTATTCTCAGTGCATAGCTCCTAGAGCAGCATTTAATATGCGTTTATTAGTATTATGATGATAATTGATGTTTACCATCTGCATAGCATCTCAAAGTGCACAAAGCACTCGGCAAAAGCAGTGCAAAATACCTGACCTAGTGAATTTGCAATCTAATTTTAGGTAGGTGCCACACTGAATCAGAAAAACAAGAGCTGAAAGGAATACGAAGATGAAGTTGAATATGAACATGTACTAAACATGTTTCGGCATGTATACTTCTTGCTCCTTCTCCCAGTTTAGGTTACTTTCTTTAATAACATGGGAAACATGAGCCTATAGGGAGGGTCTAATTGAGTGGATAGTACTGTGTTGGACAAGGGTTATGATAACATCCCCTATAGATGCATCATGTGGAAAACAGTAAAAATGCAATGTAGGAAACAACAAAGTAATTAGCAAACCACAGAGGAGGAAAAACTGCACAGGAGTAGGGGTCATTTTGGTGGTCTGCTGCAGCAGTGTAAGAACTTGTCATGTTCATATTTCCTTTGTCTAGCACTTGCTGTCATGTCGTGGTGAGGTTGAAATTCTTACAGCCTTTTGGCGGAGAAGGTGATAATCACAATAGCTACCTGTAATATTCTTTATATACCAACAGGCAGGTAGGAATGAATCACAAAGATGCTTGCTTATCTGGATGTTCTTGCTGCTTTCTAGTGTTTGAGGATGCCATCTTGCAATATTGATATCAGTAATTTCCCTTTCTATCGGCACTGAAATCACACATGGTTCTTGTGCCATATATGTTTAACATACCTGCACAAATTAGTTGCTCCTAGTGCTTTACGTCTTAAACTGTAAGTAATATCTCATCACTGTTGTGGTTTGGACTATGCTAATCACAAATACACGTACACAAAAGACTATCTGCCTAAGAAATTTCAGTTTAATTAGACAAGAGAGGAAAGGTAAATGTAGACTGGCTGATGACTAGCAGTGGCAGCAATGAGATGCTACTGGCTAGTATATTATGCAGTGTTCTCAGTGAATGAAGTTCGTAACCATATGAACAGCATAATTGCTCTTCTCTGTCTTTGAAGTGCCATAAGAAAGAAGAGCATAGGGAAGACTTAAAAGAGAACATCTAAACGGCTAAGAAGATAGTTAGAGGGAACTCTCTCAAAACATTAGTGGCGAGAGGGGAGAATATATGAAAATACTTGTTTGAAAATTTAATATGGGAACAATGGGGAGGGGCATAAGAGCTTGTCGGGGCAAGAGTTGGGGCACCGGGAAGGACACTGCAGTGGGACACTGTCAGGAGAACTGATCCTTGTGGGAGTGCATTTGTCAGGAACAGAGGAAAGGACTTTGTGCTATACTTGTGTAAAATTTTAACTGTGCACATGGCCAGCAAAGGCAATATACAGAGATGTTATGTAAATAGAATCTGTACGACTTAGACTGCTTGTGAAAACCTTGATCTGAGGAAAAGAAGCAGGTTATGAATCTTATTAGTAAACCAGATTGTAATGGTGTCCAGGCGTATATTTACTGAGAGGAGAGACTATGGCAGTTTTAATCTCCTCATTAGCTTTAGCTGGCATAGTGTGTGCTCCCATGTCTCCTAGTAGAGTCATGGCTTCATGACTATGCAGACATTTCAATCAGACTAGCTGCACCTGTCCCTGGTATGTGCAGGGTAGGCAGCAGTGAAGATTCCTGAAGAATATCAAGTGCTTTAATTCTGCTGCTCTGAACTTAAGGTAAAGTCTAGACAACAATGAGGAGATGTCAGACAAAGATTTCAGGTTGGCTAAAAGTGACAGACGTGAGATTCAGTAACAGTGTAGCTGCATTTGTTTCTGGGTGAAATAGTCCTGGGATAGGTATAGAGGAGAAGGAAAACCAAAGACAACATTCTATGAAATCCCCATGAGAAATCAAAAAGTTAATGATATGAGGTCATAGACTGGTTCCTAAAGATATTGTATTTTCTTTATGTCGTGAACATATTTGTATCTGAGATTCCAAGCTTCATTTTTATCTTAGTGATGATCGTCATTCCGTTACTTTCCTAAATTCTTGTGAGGCTGAAGTTCTTAAGGATGGTAGCACAAAGACAATAACAGCAAATGGTTACAAAGGGATTTTAACACCCATATTCTATGCAGAGAAATATATCCTATGAAGAAGAATTGGTTTTTTCAAGGGATTAGTCTTCCTGAAAATGGATTTAGCTAAAAGTGCAGTAGGAAAAGATTTTAGAACGTTGAGTCAACTGGGAGATGTTTTGGAACAAAAAAATGGGTGGGAACAGCACCACTCTTTCATCGAACAGTTCAAAAGGGACTCAAGAAACAGTTGAGTTGCTAAGTAATCTATGTAACCAAGCAAGTTATTAGAAACTATAATGACAGGTAAAATTTTTAGATATAGGAATACTTATGATATATTGTGGAAGAACCACCATAGTTTTTTTTAGAAATGAATCATGTTTCACAAATTAATAGTAATGGTTGATATACCATACTTCAACCTCTAAAAATTATGTGACAGAATCTCTAACAAATTAGGAGTTAAGAGGTATGGATAAGTTATTTCTTGGATTAATAAGTGGCCAAAAATGGGAGAACAAAAGAAAGAATAAAATGTCAATTTTCCCAATGGAGGGAAGCTGGACCACTGGACGCTCATAGGATTTATATTTTGGCTTTTTAATCTAGTCATACTCCTGAAAATTAATAGATGAAAAAGCACAAGGTTTTGAAGGTGAAAAAAGCTTGACAGTATTATTCACTGTAGTCTAAGTTAAAAATAGCTGCAAAGAACTGGAAAGGACTTTTACTCTGGATATCAAGTAACAAGATGATAAAACGGTAGTGAAAAGCAATGTTAGATGCAAAATAATGCACATGCAGAAAAACAGCCCTCATTGTTATCATACAAGGAAAAAGCAACTGGGTAACTCAAGGCAGATGTCTGACAATGTCAGCTGCAGAGTAAACTCCCATTTTCTTGGCTGTGAAAATAAAATTCGGTTTAATGGTGGCTTCAGAAACTTTTTAGGGGAGAAAGGGAAAGTTTGAGTAGAATGGGAAGGGAAAGGAAGGCAAGGCAGGCATGAGCACAGTTTGAGGAGCCATGTCCATTCTCTCCACTCAACTCACATCTCTCAGAATCTCTTTTCCATTGTATCTTCCCTACGGCAAGAACTGAAGGGAACCTCGTTAAGTTACTAGGTGCCAGGTTTACAACAAACAAAAGGAAATAGTTTCTCATATAGTAAAAATTAACTATAAACTATAAGTATAAATTAACTATAAAATTAACTGTGAAACTCCTTGTGACAGGAAGCCAAAAGTGTTAAAGGGCTCAGAAAGTATTGGAAAAAAAATGATATGCTTTTCTTCTCTCAAGGTCTAGTTAACTCTGGAGGCAACCTCTGGCTCAGGAAATCCCTAAAAAACTGATTGCCACAAGTTGGGAGGGTAAAGTAAGAAGTATCACCATTTAGTTGACCTTGTTCTTATGTTGTGTCTCTACAAAAGCAGTGCCAATGATTGTTAGAGATATGGTAGTGAATTGCCATTGATCTTACAAAATATTCCGGTCATATTCTTAAGAGCAAGCCAATTCAAGGATGATATGATGAAAAAAAGAATTTTATGGAAAAAAAAAAGTTGTTGTTTGCTTTTTTGGTGTTTTTTACAAGTTCTGACTGGCATGGGTACTGCTCAGCGCAGAAGAAGGAAACAACTTTGCTGAGCACAACTGGACATTCTGGGTTTCCCAAAGAAATGGCTGGTTAGCAGAAGAGGCATTATATTTTGGAAATTTTCTTAGTATTTGTAATCTCTGGATTTTTTCTATTAAGCAAAACAATGACATGTAAAAACTTGGTAAAATGCTTATCTTGTTTATCTTGTACCTTCTTTCGAGTTAAGCTATAAAAACAAATGCTTGTAGAACCAGGAAGATTCTGGAAAATGGTGTCCTTAAGCTATAGCAGAATTTTAAAGGTCTCAGCATGCACCTTTGGGACAAACTAATGAACTGTTGGAAGGACCTGCATTACACAAGTTTGCCTAAAGAGCCAAAACTGAAGGGTGATATATTCACTAGATTCTTCAGGGCTTTGTTCACCCAAAGATCTAGTGTTTGTGACTCCAGCTATCAATTTGGTGAACAGCCAGAAGCAGATGTTAAGCTAGGCTTTGTTGCAGTTTGTTGTCTCTGAGGGACATGTTGAAGTAGCGATTAGGGAGGGTAGGAAGACAGCCAGAGGAAGTCGTAGAAGTCTGAAGAGATCAACCCTATCTTTTGCCCTTAGCCTTCTGGATACTCCGTCTCTCACGTTTTGCTTGGTTACTTCTGACTTAGCTAAACTCCCATAGCTACGCAGAACCCCCCTCTCCTGTCCAAGTTTCCTGTGCATTACTGTCAGTCTATCCAGTCTCTGAGTCTGATTTCCTTCCTTGAAGGTCTGATTTCCACCTGGCCTGATCCCCAGTGGGGATTTTCCACTGTGCATTTCATGCATAATAGTTATTCAGCTGGTTTCTTTAGACTTCATCCAACTAATTGTCCCAGGGCTCTTTGAATAGGTAATCATTAAAGTTATAACAACCCATCATTGTGCTTTGTCTGGGAGGGATGTGACACAGCCTTTGTCAACAAATGGTGGATTCCCCATATAATGAAGTCTTCCATGATTCAAGGGTTTCGTAACAACAGCTTTATAACATAACTAGGATATGCAAGTTGTACACAGATTCCCCAACCTCCTTCTCCCCCTACCCACACACACAAATCACAAGTTACTGATGTACCTCTTGGCTGCAGAGGTATTATTAAATATTCTGGTTGCATCTTCAGTTGCAAAGGAGAGGAACCATACAAAGAGAGGAACCCCAGATAAAACATGTGTTATGTTCAAAGAGCTTCAAAATGAAAAGAAGATGGAGTGATATTGATGAAACAAGTTGGCTCAAGGTGAGATGTCTTTATTACTGGAGTGATCAAAGCAAGCTCATGTGAGGCAATAAGCTTAAGCAGAGTGGGAAGTTAAGCATGGTAAAAAGGAAGATCTGGAGTTTGAAGGACTACATCATAAAACCAGAGGGAGAGGGGACCATAAAGGAAGAGGGAGCACTGCTTCCCTGGCTGATCACTTGTTGCAAACTGACATGAACGATCTTGCTTTCTCCGCTTTCAGAGCAGCACCCTGTCTCTCCAGATGTATATTGATCTTCACCCGTACCTTGTTGATCTGGAGTTATCACCGATTAGGAACCTACAGTCCTGTGTTCCTCTGTGTGTTAGTGAGCATGGTTGTCCTGTTACCATAATGTTAATAGGCACGTTGTGGGCATTTGTTGCTTCAGATGATATCTATGGGCCTGATGTTATTCGGGCCTTATGTTGCTTTATCACCTCTGAAGTTGATACTGGCTTATGCTTCTGCCATTTGTTCCCTTTGCAGACTTTGTCTTGTGGCTTGACCTCTTTTCATTCTCCTTGGGCTGTGCCTTCCACCATGACAAGGGTGTGGGCAGATCTGTTAACTTGTGCCATAAACACATTCCTCCTTTAGGGTGGTACTGAGGATGAAGCAAGAGTTTAATAGGAACGTCTTCAAATAGTTCTGGAGTTTAGTGTGGCAGGATGCATACAATACTGTTGCACTTATCCTGCTGTACTGGCCCTGCATGCTTCACTTAAGTAAATCTCTCTCCAGTCATTGATGTGGGTGCGTCTCTGTCCCTCCTCCATCAGGAGGGAATTACAGCTGAGCCCTCCATCTGTACGTAGGGATTGCCTGCCTAACTGTAGAGCTTGAACTTAGCTCTGTGTTTGTTGCTTTATGTCTGCGTATTGATGCAAGGCAGATGACTGTAGCTTTGTTGAGATCGTGGCAAGTTTTGTTCTCTTTGGCCTTCCGTACTACAGACCGCCATGTAGTTTGAAGTGGTTGGTATTTTCATCATTGTGATGCCATGAATTTTCCTGGATGACCATAAATTTATTTACTTTTCAAGCCACGAGATTTCAATTCAAAAAAAGAGAGTTCTTAGAATATACAGAAATAATTTGCATAGAGAAAAGTCAAGTTAGCAAGCAAATGCAGCAACATAGTTAGTCAGCTAGGTTAAGACTGTGTGGACTGGAAGATTCATGCATTCAAACAAATACTCTTTTCTGCTAATCCCTCTCTGTTCTACCTCTTACCTCCTCCCCCACCCCCGACTTCCTTCTCCTGTTAGTTACTAATTGGTGTAATAGTGTACAGGGTATGACTTTGATCTTAAATATTGAGTAAGGAAACTAGATAAAACATAGTAAGACACCATTCCAAAACCTTTTATTTGTGTGATTCTACTCTATTTTCTGCCTAAAAATATTCTTTAAAATTTAGGACAATTCCTCCAACTTTTTCTTAATTGAGGTAGTTAGTTATTATCTCAAGGGTAAAAGCTCACAGAACAGGAATTACAAACCTGAATAACTATTAAAAGACTGGCCACAGAACTTTGATCTTCAATGGGAAAGAGAGTGATGTTTTTAGAACCAAATTTTAACTGAATAAAAACTGAGTTAGATGTGTCAGTAAAGATGTCCACAGGTAATTTCAACTGCAAAATGAATATTTATATAAGCAGTGGACTTAATACACAGACAAATATATATATATTATGCTAAACATACCCATTTTATGCATGTGAATGTTGATTTGGTAATGATTCACTCTTACAGATAAAACTAGGTTGGAAAAATAGAGCCTTTTTTCAGATTCATCAAATTTAGTTAAAAAATAAAACAAAATTCCCTGCAAACTCTTTGCCTTTGACTTATTTATGTGATAAAATATCAGTTATAAGAGAATTGAAAAATGATACAGTTTGCCTTGTCAGAATGAGAGAGGTCGAGAATTATAAAGCATTGTTATAGGTCGTTCAGGGCAGGGCTTTATTCCACCTTCTCTGGGGTCAATACAGTGGTCCTTCCACATCTTAGTTCTTTTTAAGCTAATGGACATTTGAATTCACCAAAATTTAAAAATCAAACCTTTACTTTTGAAAATCAGACTGTGGATTTCTCTTAGAAAAATTTAAAATCACTTTTCAGTATTAACAGAGCTAAAAAAAATATACTATTACAAATAACTCCCTGCTTAGGGCTAATTTTCAGAAATGGCTTTGACTGTTCAACTGTTTGCAGCAGTGAAATGTCTTGTATCTTCTATAAACATTTAATTTTGTATTTAATTACACAGTGTTTCCCTGTTTTCTTTAAGTAAAGAAGGAAGCCTGTCCATCTCCAGAAAACCTAAGGGATACCTACATGAATAAATTACCATGAGGTAAGTTGGGGTGTGGATTTACAGCATGTTGCCTACTCCACCCAATGGCTTCTCTGTGTACTTTATGGTGCATGCAAGGTCTTTGCCACACATCCATTGAGGTGCACACTCAATGAGGGTAAGATTATATGTGCATCCAGGCAGCCAATGCTACTGTACCATGATTTCCCAATCTATCTTATCTCTTAGCAGCTTGTTTTTGTAGCATACGTTTACCATAGCAAAAGGTTGTACATAAACAGAAAGGGAGCTTAGAAGGCATTGCTTACTACCCAGTTCTCAATATCATCTTAATAATGTTATGTTGTATGCATTATTGAGAAGTTTTAAAGGAGTTCTGCCTCTGAAACAGACGATGATCATTTGTTTCGTCTTTCTCTCCCCTTACAGATGAAGTTCTATACTGAATTTTTTTAAAGAAAATAACATGACTATGATTAGTTTGATGTTATTTTGTATAACTAGGAAATTGACTGTATGAAATGATGTTAACCTTTTAAACCTCATTTTCAAAAGTGCATTATCCTTTCTTTGTCCCCGCTCCTTCCAGCTTGTTTCTTATTTTTCCGTTCTCCACTCTAGCTTGTTGTCACCCAGCTTTTCAGTGGTTCTACTTTGTTTTCATTTGAAATGCATGTATACCATTTGCCTAATGCTATTTGGTTGATCAAACAGGAGAACTAAAATCATGTGAGCTAATAAAAGAAATTCGATTAAATCTGTGCCCTATAATTAGTAGTGCTGAAATATTTGTATCTGACTTTTTAATTATTAAACCCTACATATTATGGCTATCTAATTGCTAGAACTGTATTTTCCCTTTCATATTTTTGACTTCAGATTTCCTTTCCCTTTAATTTCTGTCGTTTGAAAAAGGCAGTTAAATCTTAATAAAAATATTCTTGTATTCCAGAATCTAATTCTTTACAGCACTAGAACTGCAGTGTTCCAGACAGATTTTTGAAAGTGTTCATACGCTTTAAAATAACTACCTCTGGAAATTTCTAAAGCACTTAAATAGGTTATTAGCTTGCTTAGATGCTGTTGAAAACTCTACTCGGTGCTTTGTACCGTTTGCTGTCTAAATATCTTTGACAATCTGGCTCCTTAGAACTCCATTGACTTCTGAAAATGGGATGTAGGCTCTGGAAATACTCTGGCATTTCTGAAAATATTACCTTATGACTTCCTATCAAAGTTTACTATATTGAGCTAGGTTGAAGCAAATTATGCTGAACGGACTGCTGAAAATAGTAGGTCTATCTGGAAGAATGTGTACTCTGGCAAGCACAGGTTTTCTTTTAGAAAAGTGCAAAAATTAGAATGGTGTTTTTAGAAGAGCTATGAAGGGAATCCCATAAAGCTTCCAAACCCATTGGATAAGTACTGGAAGAAATATGTCTTTTGATACTCAGAGGAATTTAGAAATGTGAATTAATCACGTGACTTGAGGTGAAAAATGGTACTGCCATAGCTTATTATGTGTAATGTGCAGCCCATTTTCTGAAGGAGCCAATAAAAGCTAAACCAGTAATCCTATAACTGATCTCGAAACAAAAGCAGGGAGCTACTGTCTGCTCTTTCTCTATGTTGTATTGTTTGCATTGGAGTATGAAAGCTGTCTTGTTGAACACCATCCAATATATATTTACTTCAGTGCCCATTCTTATTCTGCAATGAACAAAAGGTAACATGTTCCTCCATGAGCGAGAGGTAAATTAATGCATTTTTAGTGCAGGATTTGAATGTAAGCACTTATCACAGTGTTATTGGCACCTACAAATTCATGTCCTTTCTTATCTTGCAGTAACATATTCTTATTCCCACAGATTCAGGAAACCATTACAGTGGGCAAAATTGTAAACATAGCTTTTGATATGTAAAGGAAATTCCAAGAGATTGAAACTTGGTTCCCTTGAAAAGCCTTGGAAAAAAAAAACAATTGGTGTTTCTCTGCTGACTTCAACCGGGTTTGGATTAGACCCCATTTTTTGTCCTTCAGCAGGAAAAGTAGGCTGCCGCAGTCTTGCGGTAATTCAGAGATAATGTCTCTTGAGATTGCAACAGGCTGTGAACAGCTGGGACAAAATGTGAAGTCAGTGCACTCTTGGCATCATTTTGCCATTGCATGAACTGTTTGTGAATCCACTGTTTGCGCTGGAGACTGTCGGAAACCCCTGTGGAAAGCTGGGCACGCTGCAGGAGGGACCTGATCCAGAATCTGCTGAAATCAAGGAGAAAGGCTCCTGTTGTCATTAGTCTACTTGAATGAGACCCTTTCCAGGAAGCAGCAGCCACCAGTAGGCCAATCCAAATGTGAGTTACTTTATATTCTTTCTATCCTGCGGTTGCCAAAGCTCCACCTGCTTTAGTAGCTGTTAAAAAGAGTCTCTTCACTTAACAGCTCTTGAGCAACTGTTGCTCTTTTCTTTTCTTTCATGCCACAGCCCATTATTAAGCAACTTCTAAAATACATTTATACATACATACACATATATATAATATATACATCTCCAATTGCTGGCTGGTGCATTGATTGAAGAAGTAGAAAGGACACAAGTCTGTGGGAGGTTTCAGTCTTGTTATGGCCTGAAGAAAACAGAGTGTCCTGATATTTTTTTTGTTTTCTTTCTCTAGAACATATTTCTCTCTCCTTATGATGCTTTAGAATTTTACTACCAAATTCATGTTTCCGATATCCACATGTGTTAGTCATCTTTGAAGAGAGAGGATTGGTCCCAAATGTCACTCCATCAAAGAGATGTGTTGCCTGCTGCACTGCTCATGCAGATGCTTGGCAGATTGGCTGTCAGAGAAACATAGCTTGTGCCCAGCATGACAAAGATCCTGTGTGTGCAGGATCTAAAAAGGGGCATGCTGTTTGTTGAGCAGCAGATGTGCCCAGAATAAGGGTACTGAATCCTCGTTCCGATAGTGAAGTGAAAAGCGCAGCAGCTTTACTCTGCCAGGGCTGTGCCATCGTACTTCTACAGAATGTCTTAAGCCAACTAGCTTTCTCATGCACAGTTCTGACATGGTTACAATCTCTCTGCTTCCAAGTAGGTTTAAAGGCATATTTAGCTTTCTGAAGATTTTCACAGATTATTGCCAAAAAATCATTTGGGTAACAGTTGAACTGAATCATTTGGGGCATTTATTATGTAGTGTGCATTACATGGCAATTATGATGAAAGGAATTCCCTTTTTTTCTAGTGTCACAGTTCTAACCTGCACTGCTTCTTCGGTGATACACCCTACATTTTCTGTATCTACCAAGCTAAACCATTATGGGTACAATTTTCAGTAAGAGACCTTTTTTCCCTACTTCAAATATATTAGTAATACAATGGTGTTGCACAAAATTCCAGTTACCTAGAACCAGTTTGCTAGAACCAGTTTCCTAGAGTTCATTTCCCTCGGGCTACTGTCGCCTAATAGAAGCCTTTTCTAGAAAAGCAGCAAATCTCAGGTCCTCTGTTTATCCTCTTTTCACAATTTGGAGGCGTTGTTTAATCTTCAACATAAACATCCCTCCTTGGATGCTTTTCTTCTTAGACCACCGAGTATATGCTCATTGTGATCATTGACATCTTTTATAAGAGCGCTTTTCATCATGTTCATGAAGTGATGGACACAACTGGGATCCTAACTAAACAGTTTTGTTTCTTTATAGTTGTGTAGACCTATGGTTCTTCTGGCAGTCACTTGAAGATTTTAAAGGCATTCTAACTTTCTGTTTTCTGCTAAATTAAATATCTACATGTGACAAATCGTGTTTTGTTCATTTGTTTGCTTGTTGCTAAACAGTACAAAGTTTAGAGTGAACTTTTATATCTTTTGGCATGGAGATAAAGGAGTTCAGCCTACTGAATTCAACTGCAACTAGTTTAAGTTCACACCTGCTGAGTAACAAGCCAGTGAAATGGACCAGTATGTCAGTCATCTACATTTAATGCAACCACACACAGAGCTCCAGTATTTCACCTGAAAGCTATTTCACGGAAGTGAAAAACAGTTATTTGAAAAAAATACATATTATTTTTCCAACCAGCATAAATAAATCTTCATCTGCAGCTTTCCAGGAAGGAAGAAATTGCTTCTTCCTGAAGTATGAAGTATGTCCTATTAAGCCTGAAATATGTTCTTCTGAGAGGTCACCTCTCAGTTCTGTTCTATATTGTAGTGACAGCTTTGCTCTTGGAGACATACTCAAGCTTTTTCTGAGTTGTTTTGGTCCATTTCCCTTTCCAGTGAGTTCACTGCCCTGATGAGATCAAGGGTATGATATATTTTTACAGACTCTTCTTCCAGATAGAACTAGAATATTTTTTCCTCCAGTTTATTTATCCGTACCTATAATTCACACATTTCCTCAGTGTGAATCAGATCATTTCTATAAACTTTGAATCATACCACTACCCAAAGTTTTTCTGTAGTTATCATTTCAGAATTTTCATCACCACGTGGGTGTGTGCACCAGGATCAAATTTACAAAGAGCAATGATCTATTTTCTCAGTATCAGTAATTCACCTCCTGGTGCGATGTTGTCCAGTGTTTCTATGAAAAATTCCTCTGAATTAGTAGTCTGAAAGTACAAGGACTTTACTATGCTATATACTGACTGCTGTGGCTCATAAATTCTTCTGAACTGGTGTAATCGGTTAAAATTTTTGCATCTTTTTTCCATGTTGTAATGCCTGTATTAACTTGGGCTGGTTGTCACAGGATGTCTCATGAGCTCTTTGTGCTTTCTTCCCAGGGTATGTCTGCAGTCTTTGTGCAAACTGTGTGGGCAGAGAGATATCTAAGGGAGCCCCCGAACGAGCTAGGTCAGGTATCAGAAGCAGTGGAGTCATGCTGCGTGGCACACACAGATTACTTCACAGGATATATCTTTCTAATTCAGGTTCAATTCTTCTGGATTCTCGTGCATGTTTGAGACACAGCATGCAAAGTACTGTCTGTGGTCTACAAGCTTCATTCTGGACCATGTAACTTCCCTTAGGACAGTGTTGGAACTGTTACTTAGGGTTAATTCTCAGTTCCTTCAGAAGTCTCTCTTGGAGCTTTTTTGTACTGGACTCTATTCAGATTTTCTTACAAGACAGTGTTTGTGTTCAGATTGTGCAATGTGATGTTGTGCTAGATATCTGAGTTTGTTCTGCGTAAGTTGATGGGAATATGTGGCACAGCACCATGCTGCAGAGAGCTGAGTTGTCACAGCTCAACAGTAGGACAGCCACCTCAACGTAATTAGCCTGAGTTCTAAGTAGACCTGTAGAGCTTCAGCATCATGTCACTGCTTTGGCTATATTGCTTCCAGTTTTGAGACTGCCAAGTGATCTGTTGTTGCATGGTATAGCAGTCTCTATGGTTAGCTCCCAAAATGAAGAAGTTTATTTTCCAGTCCTGGTTTGTTCACATCTCTTTTTTACCTTTTAGTTTCTTTTTGATCTCACAGTTTTAAAAAAAAAAAACAAAACTCCCCTTCATATTTCATTTATATGTGCAAAGCAGTACTTGCTATTTGTGACACACCTTCTTTCTTACCCTCTTCAGCTGGTAATCTCTGAGGTCTTATTGCATGTCTAGCTGGAGTGGCTTGAGAGAGCATGATGCTGTAGCTGAGATTAATGTATCATGTTCCCCCTCCAGTCCCCGTGAGATCACAGAACTTCAAATACACTAAATGAGAAATAAACATAACTAAACTGTTACATCTGCTTCTAGAGTATTTAGATAATTGGTAGTCAACAGTATTCAGATAATTCAGCATTTAACCAAATGCTACAGAACTTGATCTTGTCAGAAAAAAGGATCTCTTCTGACAACCGTCATCCTCTTCACTGGTTTCTGTTGTTTGCATTGACAGAGTAAGTTGTTGTTACTTTCTCAGCAAAAAAGTGTTGATGTTACCTTAATGATAAGAAACACCTTGAGATTTACTGATGGAAATGCTGCATAAATAAACTTTTTTTTCCCCAATTACCAGTTCCTACTGTCATGGAAAAATAGTATAGTTTGAGATTGACACTAGTCTGCCTATTTGTGCAGGACTTTCTTTTATTCTTTAGCTTTGTATATTTTGAGACATGATGCCTTTCAGACGGAAGGTCAAACCTGGAAGGAGGAAATGAATACGGAAAAATAGGAGATCAAGATATTCTAAGGTATTCTGGAGTGGTAATCTATGTATAGTTTAGTAATTTAATATTGAAGATTTCCATTTGCCCTGAGCTATGAATCCTGTTTTGAATAGAGAGGGGTTGCCTTCTCTGTAGTATTTTGCCTTCTCATTTGATTAAAATTTCAAGAGCTGGTGATAAGGACTGGAAGTAGAAAGCCACTAACCTTGGTGGCTGCTATCAAGGTGTTAGTGTTTTGGGACAGTGTGATAGTTGAGGTTAGGAGGAAAACAGTGTTGGGCAAATATTCTCAGCAGACAGGAACTTAAAAGCAGTTAAATTTCACCAAAGATAGATCAAAAAAGTTTACAAGTGCAAGCCATTAAAACTGCAGAAGCTGTGTAGTGTGGGACAGAGATTCACAGACAGCCTGAGCAGAAAATAAAAGAAAGGAAGAGTTTATTCTTGTATCAGGAAAATCCTATTTAACTGAATGACCTGCTGAGGAGGAAGTGGACTAGTTTCATGGAAGAAGAGATGCCCTGGGTTTGAAGAGAAGCTTTGAGCAGTAAACAAAGACCACAACTCTTCAGAGTGATGGTTCTTCAGCCCTCTTAAGGCAAACTGCTACCTACTTCTTGTCTTCACCTTACCTTCTTCCCAGGACTCTTTGCATAACACTGAGGCTCAAAGGAGATGCTGGAGGTGGGTGCAAAAGGTGTTAGTAGAACTGAAGGAGACTTGGCTGTGAGAGTCATTTGAGGAGATGGTGATAGGAACAGTATTGATGCTTGGAGGGCTTGTGGTATTGGCTGAGGGATTTGAAGGAACGTGAGAAGAGGGGGCTGGAGTGACATTGAATTTCGGAGGAGGGACATGTCTGAGAGAGTGAGAGTCCTGTCTAACATTTCTTCCTTACTCTTCCTGCCTCCTTTGCTGGCTCCCTTTTGGCTATGAAGCCAGAACAGCCACAAGGGTAGAGAGAACTCAGAGATACAGTATGGATCTGTTGAGTCAGAGGATTTGAATCCTCCACAGAAGAAGGGATGTCAGAGTAGGCTGGGTGGGAGACTTCCCAGGAAGTAGGGAGAGGTGGGAAGCTGGGCAGGAGGGAGAAGACCTGCCAAGCCACAGACATTTCTACCCTTTACCTGTAAGCTTTCTCATCTCACCACTGACAGACAGTGGTGGACAAAACACCACTGTGCTGGAGGATAGTGACCTGATTCAAGAAATGCTCAGCAGTGTTGTAAGAGAGTTAAACTTCTTTACGTGAGCCCAGGCTTTCCAGTCATAGGTAAGATAATAGTTTGAGTGTATGTAGGAAATGTTGAAGAGTCAAGTGTGTCCATTTACCCGTGAATGGCGTATGTCTGTGAAGAGTGAATGTAAATGGAGTTTAACTATGAATTTAGGGGCTCTGGAGAAAAGAGAGACTGAAAGTTAAGAGAATTGCTGACAGGAATCCTGAGGATATGAGATATGTGGGCTGCTCTCTGGCCAAGAAGTGATGAGAGAAAGGTTAAGATTGAGAAGGCCCTTTATAAACATAATTGAGATGTTAAGGAAAGAGAATACTTCATCCTCTGAGGGTATTTTTTTATTTTTTTGTTTATTTCTTTGGTTTTGTTTTTTTTAAGGGAGCTTAATGCATGCAAATCTATTTTATTGGACTCAAACACTGCTTACTGGTGAAAGAGTAGCTCAAATGGGTACTGTCAGGGCTGCATTGCTGATATGGTTTTTCTGACATTTCGAGATACTTAGGATGAAATGTTTTCTTTCAGATGCAGAAGTGCTTTGGATAGTTTCAGAACCGGAAACAGTGTAGTTGTAAGCTTTCTGAGATACCAGCCCACTCCAGCTATCTCAGACACTGCTAGCTTGGTAAATTCTTCACCCTGTTTGTTGTGTAGCATAATAGGTTTGTTAGCAGGAGATCCTGGGACTGAAGGAAGTTTTAAAAATGCTGTAACTGAACAGAGGGGAAATTTCCATCTCTGAAGGTCATCTGTAACACTTATCTATCACTGTGCAATATTTTTTGACAAATTCCTCAAGCTCTGAATCATTTTCAAAAGGCCGTATTTTGGTTCTAGCAGAGAATCAGGGGTCCAAAGTTAAATTGGACACACCTCTTACAGATTACATAAACTGAACACTCTCCTCTATTATATTTTCAGGAGAAAGTATGGACAGCTCCAGAAACGTGCAACTTAATATGAATTTATTTGTCAGTCCCTGTTGCCTCCCTTTTTAATTATGGTTATGAGGAAGTGCTTTAGTTTCAATGGGACAACAAATTAAGAGATTCTTCCATCCCTTTGAAAATATATACACACCTGGTATCTGTGGTTTAGGCTAAGGAGAGGCTCTGGGGCCTTGTTTATGAAGTAGAATTCCCTACTCATGCTACTAGTGGTATTGGGTATAACAATGAGTAAACGTTGCATAAATAAACCTTTCCTTACAACTTTGTTCACAGCAGATGTAAATGGAGCACTAAACGTTGCCTGCTAGGGATGAGTCACACAGGAACAATTCTGTCAGTGCTAGCTGTGTTAGAAGGTTTGGAATCTTTCCTAAAAGCTCCTAGTGTAGATGAGGGAATTTCTTGTTTCACTGTCAATATCACATCTGCAACACATGCAACATCAGCATTATCCTGGGAATATCTAGATCTTCAAAATTAAACAAAAAGGCTGAATTCTTGGTAAATTGGTATTCTGTTTATAGTTCATATAAATTACCATTTATAGTTGTAGCTTTTTCATAAGGCACAAAAAATATACAGTTAGTTTAAGAACTATTTCCTCTTCCTTTCTATCAAGTGCTCTGATGGCTTGATAGTAGGAAGACATGAAAGACAAATTTGGATATTCTCTAAGACTGGTGTAAGGAAATTCACGTTCTTCATGTAAATTGATCCTATATTGGTTTTCTTTGCTTTCTTTCCAATTGCAGGTAGGCTTTTTCATGTTCAGTTGCAGCCTTTCTCCTGCAAGTGTCCTGAGGTGTGGTCTAGGTGTGTTCAAATGTAGGTTACTCATTCATCCATCACCTTGTCATTAGCATGGCGTCTGTATTTAATTGGGCTTCCTTCCTTCCTTCATCAGAAATCAGTTTTTATACACTATGAAAACTGCAGCCCATTATTAAAAGGTAGTTCTGAGTGAGATTCCTGGCACTTATATTTAGGAGAAACAGAGAAAATAACATCTCGAGTACTCTTTCAGATGAATGCTATGCCTAAAGAGCACATTATATGCAAGTACAGTATGCTGCCACAAAGGCTTCTGTTTCCCAAGCATTAGTTCATAAGCAACTTATTTAAGAGGACCTCTTTCCTCCCCCCCCCCCCCCCAATCTACTGAGTAGCTTGACAGGTGGTAATCATCACCAAGTTTCACTGGTTGCATCTTTACCTCCCAGAAAATGTTACTAGGTTATTGTTGTGTTTAGTATTTTGGTGGTGTTTAGAAACACCATTGAGATCAGCACTCCATCTATTTTGTGTATACTAAGGATTGGTCCCTACCCTAAAATGGTTGCATTTTGAAGGGGAGCTGAGGAAAGAAGTTACATCAGCTTTAGAAATGAAGACATGAGATACAAGGGCGGGAGGGTTTAAACATGAGCCGGCAAAGGAGGCCAGCAGCATCCTGGACTGCATTAGGAAGAGCATTGCTAGCAGGCCAAGGAAGTGCCTGTTCCCTTCTACTCAGCACTGGAGAGACCACAGCTGGAGTGCTGTGTTTAAGGTTGGGCTAAGAAAGACATGGACACACTGGAGAGACTCCAGTGTAGAGCCATGAAGGTGACTGACATGAGCATCTAACATAATGGAGAGAGCCTGAGAGAGCTGGCACTGTTCAGCCTGGAAAAGAGAAGGCTCAGAGGAGATCTCATCAATGGGTGCAAATACCTGATTGGGGTGGGAGGGGAATAAAGACAGAGCCAGACTCTGCAGTGGTGTCCAGTCATAGGACAAGAGGCAATAACCACAAACGAAAATATAAGAAATGTGATTTAACCATAAGAAAAAACTCTTTTTCAGTGAGGGTGGAACAGAATGCTGGAACAGATTGCCCAGAGAGGTTGTAGAATTTCCATTCTTGGCCAAAACTCAACTGGATGCTGTCCTGAGTAGCTGTAGTTGACACTGCTTTGAGCAGGGGTTGGACTACATGATCTCCCAAGGTCCCTTCCAGCCTCAACTATTCTCTAATTCTGTGCTTGCCACAGCTGTCACAGGAGTTTACTGTAGTGACTAGAGCCGAGCTTGGGACACCAGGCACTGTGGTCTGACCCAGGTAAACTTGGCACATGATCAAAGGGCCCTGCTCCCCAGATGCCAGATCACAAGATAGTAAGCTGGGATAAAGGCTGCTCTATTTTACACCCACGTTCCTAGGCTTCCGCCCCCTATCCCCAGGCCATTCTTGTCACTGGGATCACCTGTGTACAATGGCATCCTGGCCACATTCCTTTTACCTGGCCACACTTCCAGGTGAGTGGCCCAGGAGCTGTGATAGCAGCTTGTGCTGCCAGCGGATTCTTCATGCAGAAGTGGATAATCAGGTACATTTATGGCTGCATTTGCTAATTTTGTTAGAATCATCACTGACTTCACCTGGAGATGATCATGCCCAAACATGGATATGCAAACATGCAGACTAGTTCACAAAAATTCAGATTATCTCTAGCCTGGTCCTCCTGCCTTACTGGCAGTAATGCAAAAGTCATTTTAAATTATATTCAAGATCTTTGACTGTAATTACTATTGTTAATGACCCTATTGTTCATAATGTGGTAGATTTTAGCAACTGAGATGTGGATAAATGTTTATTATTAAGCAGTAGGTTCAGTTTGAGGAAAATCAGATTGAGTCTAACTGGGACAATCAGTGGTGAATAAAAGAAAGTCACGTGTGAGACATCTATTCAGCAAAGTTAGGTGTCCAGTAAAACTAGTTTCAACATTGTTTGCTCTACCTAATCTCTGAAATTATGATGTGTGAGTCATGGCCCTTAGATGATCTTAACCTTTACTAGAGGATACCCTGCTTTCTGTTCAGCAGCATAAACAACTGAGCAAGGACCTGGGCAGACTTGGTGAACACAGCAGGACCCTTTTGACTGCACTGTAAGTAATACATCTTTTTTCTGTGAAAAATTATCAAACATTATATGCAAAATGGTTGTTTCTGAATAGTCAGCTGAGAAATTACTGTTTTCTCATTCAAGTTGCATTTTGGAGCCTTTTGGTTTGTTTTATTGTGTTCTAAAATTAAAAAGATAAGTCCTTTGTGATATAGGGCATGTTTGTACAGCGTAACTCTTTTAAGGAAAACTGCATCTTGAAATGTTTTAGAGAGTTAAATGAAGTGAAGGAGTGGTAATATCAAATGTAGTACATGAAGTAGAAGTGAGATGTTAAGGATTACTCTCAAAAACTTCTATCTTTCTTCTATCTAGCTATCTTTCTGATGGTAAACACCATGATTATTCTGAAATTTCCTCTAATTTCTTTGATTTTTTTCAAAAATAGCTAGAGGTGATTTGGTACAATCACTGAGCTGGACCTATGCATGCTAACAAGCGCACTTGTTTCCTTTTGCTGTTCTGCATGCATTCTCATTTTCTCAATAAGCAACATCATATTTCCATGGGCTTGATAACTTCCTAATTGCTCTAAGTAATTTTCTCTCTTTTGTTAATTATATGATTTTTTTAAAATAGTGCTCAGTTATTCAAGCTCCATGGAATCGTAATAACTGTTCATCTCATTTTCGTTAACTAGTACTTTACTTTCTCTGTGATGCCTCTATGTTTACCCTTAGCTCACTTAAAAATATGTGGAATATTTTGAAACTCACAGTGAAGGAATATTGTGCCTTTCTTCTGCTTTGTTTTTTCATCTTGCTAAATATAACTGACTAGCCTAAATTGGCTCCCTTGTCTCAGTTCTATAGACTTTTGATTTTTAATTTTATATCACTCATAGCCATATTAAAAATAGAACACTGGAAATAAACAGTTTCAAAGGGATTGTAGCCTAACCTTAATGATGTTGTCTTTAGTAGTGCTTCACTCATCTTTGATTTTAATTTTTCTTCTTTCACAACTTCTACAGGAAATTGAGTAATTTTCCAAAGTCTGCTTTCTTGAAATAGAAAGCTGGTATCTTTGAACCCATTCTGTCTGTACTGAACTCAGATTACTTGGAGTCACTGGTACCAAGCCACCTCTATATTGTGAAGGGTTTGACTTATTGGTAAGCACTAAGTAAAAAGATTTGTAAGCCAAATGTCATTTTTCTTTTTTTTTTTTTTTTTTTTTACAGAGTTATAGAAACATGAAGCTGTTGTTTTGCCTGTGTCTTTTAATTGTTGGGATTCATTCTGAAAGTTATTACTATGACCGTTATCAACAAGGTGTAAGAAACCAAAATCAAAGAGGCCAAGAAAATCAAAATATGCCACAGCAGTCTGTAGGGAAGAGTGTTTGTCGATTTGCCTGTTGTTTCTACAAAGAGATTTCTTCTCGTGAAAACAATGGGAATGTTTTCTTCTCTCCTTTAAGCATCTCCACTGCTTTTGCAATGCTGACTCTGGGTGCTAGATCAGACACTCTGACACAGATTCTTAGGGTCCTTAACTTTAATCCACGTGAGATTTCTGAAAATGACATACATGAAGGTTTTGGTCAACTCATGCAAATGCTAAACAGAAAGAATCAAGAGTTACAGCTGAATATGGGAAATGTGCTGTTTGTACTTGACCAGCTGAGACCACAAGATCAATTTTTATATAATCTCAGAAACTTTTATGAAGGAGAAGTTTATCCTATGAACTTTAAGAAGGCTGATCAAGCCCAGGTGAAGATCAATGAATATGTAGCAGAAAGAACCAATGGGAAAATCAAGGACCTAATAAATAATCTTGATCCACTGACTGAAATTCTCCTCATTAGCTATATTTATTTTAACGGTAAGATATACATATCGTATTATCCGACTTCATATATTACTGCCTGTACAGTCTAGTGAGATTTAAGCACTTGCTTAAATGTTTTAAAGAATTAGAATGAATTTAATCTCCACTTCAGTTGTTTTTCAGTTCAGCAAGTTCAGAGTTCAGTTCAAACAATCTTGTTAAGCTACAACTTAACGCCATTCCTAAAATAAAAATCTTGCAGGTACTTGCCTGCCAGTTTTTAATGTTACTGAGTATGTTTATGTATCCAAAGATAATTATGCAACAATAGCTTTAGCTTCACACTGACGTCCTCTGCTTTTTCACTATGCTTTTAATGCTAGTGTGGTTGTAGTCCTGATGTGTCTAAGGCATAGGTTTTCAACCTTTTTTTTTTTGATTTGCAGATCCTAATATTTTCCAGTGAAGAGATGGACCCCCCTGTATCAAATACAAGCCTACTGACAATAAGCTTTTTTTCTCTTAACTCATGCAGTCTGCTTAGATACAGTCTACAGACTTTCCCAGAGATTTGCAGACTGCTGATCTAATGAGAAGAAGAGAAGCAAGGGTTGTAAGGCTCAATCAGTAGCCTAATAATAGATATTACCTCTTCTTTCAAACGGTCTCACTCATTGTATTCTGAAAGCTAATTAACTGCACTCAGAAAAAATATTATATAGTTTATTTTATTAATAATAGTGAGCTTTCTAATTGAAACAAAGAAGGCATTTATTAGAAATGCTTTTCTTCTTTAACTGTTAATCTGGATGCTTCCACTACCCTCCAAAATATCAGGTTTCCCCCAAAAGTAATGCAAAGCCAAATTTTTGTTTTGCTTTGCTTTTCAACTGCATCTCTCCTTCTTGTGTTACACTGAAGGTTTGACCGCAACCAAGTGGAGCTGTTTGGAATCAAGTTGATTGGTGTTTCTGAATTCTCTTGAACACATAAAAGTTAGTCTCAAATAATATTTTCAAGATAGCATGTTCTAAAAATGGTGTTTTATTTCAAATTAATGTTCATTCTTATATCTGAAATGATTTCCCAGTTTCTCCAAAGCTGGTGGAAATTCAGCTTTAGATTTGCAATTTTGAAGAAAATGGAAAGATAGCACTAATAATAATAATAGATAGGAATAGCAATAATAGCAGTAATATGGATTTTTATCTTGAAAATGATAATAGGCTAATGTTAGTTGGTCTAGAGGCTGAGCTTTATCTGGAGAGGATCTGTAAAGTTCAAGTGCCTCTATAATGAGCCTACACTTCTAGAGTCTTGTCCATTCTCTCTACCTTACAATTCTCCTTACACAGTTCTGGTGACTCTCCTCCCCCTTTTTAGTGATGTAACTTAGTTTAAAAGTTCTTCCCTAAGGACAAAAGTCTGGCAATATTTGCCTGGCTGTTAGCCAGAGGGCATGTTCTTCCACTACAGTACACCTGTCCCTTATCATTCCCTAGCCCACAAAGTATCAAACTCTGAGGTTCATTTTCTCACTTGAACACTACAAAGCGTGTGAGAAAGGTGTCATCCCTAGAAGTGAAAGCACAGAATTAAGAGCTCCTCTGAAGGAGAAGGAAAGGATTAGTGAATATTGTCTCTGTCTAACCTGTATGCTTGATCCTGACGTCCTACTCTGTTTTTAATCAAGCAAAACGCTTCTTGAAGTCAGTGGGTATTTCCCTTGAGTTGAACGCTAGGTAAAGGTTGTTTAAGTGTTCCAGGACTTGTGCAGGACAGTGTCCAGGACATTCATGTTCCTGTGTTTCATTCTGCCCCCCTCACCCCGCTGTGATATCAAGGCAGAACTCCTGCCTATTATATACCTGATAATAGAAGTCACCCCCATTTTTAATGCAAGCTTTAGAGTAAATCAATCTATAATATCAGAACTGTGTTACTGTGGTTAGTGTTGATGAATAGGCGTGAAAATAGCAACTCTTCCTGTCTTCAAAATAATGGCAGGTGGCGTTTTATATCTTCAGAGCCCAATAGATGCACAAATTAAGTCTCATTTCACTCTTTCCAAGTACTACATAAGTGCTGTTTATGCCTGTTTTACAGATGGCTGTAGCGCCAGATAAGTTCATTTGTTCCAAGCTGCCTAATAATCATTGTTCAAATAGAAATCAGAAGTCAAAAGGGATTGCATCTTGTTTCATGGCTTTTAATGTCACTTATTTTACTTAGCATTGCAGTTTTGCTACTTTGCCGAGTAAAGCTGATCAAAAATGAATTTTGTTCGTCAAGGCAAAGTTTACTACAGAGCAACACCTCTTTATTTAAAAAAAAAAAAACTCCCTCCCCCATTTTTTTTTTGTTTTAGTCAGCTCAGTCTCTGAAATGGATGAGGTGCATAACTGGAATTTGGCATAGAAATTCCTCTCCGCTGAGGATAAGAATCTGTTGGAGTTTCAATGTAGACAGTTTATTTCACTATGACTAAGTGAGGAGCCTTTGGAAATTTAATGTTGTGAGTATGACAGTACAAAGGGTTGTTGTCGTTCTTTATTTTGTTTTTTAAACCAGCAATCTGATAGAGTTAAGCTCTTCATAATTTTATTGGCCGTCAACTAAAGCAGTACATGAAATCCTTTCCCTCTGCAAGTAACCTGAATCCCTTCCCCATTTCTCTAAAAGATTCATCCCTCACCTCACCCTTCCCAAATCTGTTTTAGTGTTGGAATAAGTGAAGGAGAGAATCTTCCTTATTCTTAGCTCTCATTTAAAGGCTGCATCATGTCAGGGCTTTATAGGCACCTTAAAATTACTGTCATGTGGGAAAAAATGCATACCCCTCTGTGCACATAAGAACACTTGATATGCATTATCTCATCTAAATAAAGTATATTGTGGCCTGCTGTAAGAAATGGCGATTTTCTTGCAAATCACACTCTTCCTATTGTGTGTTACTATTGAATTATTCTGATTATGCAGTAAGATCAAGTGCTCATTGCAAACTGGTTTATCTCTGAAGCTGATCCAGGTGTACCAGGTTCTATCATCTATGAATATATCCTATGGTTTCTCATCCTAACAATATGCTATATTCTCTTATGTTTCAAGCTGAGTGGGAAAAACCCTTTGATCCAAAATACACTAAAAAGGACAAATTCTTTATGGATGGGAACAAGGCTGTTCAAGTCCCAATGATGTTTGGAATGGGCCTATTCAAGCATGGCTATGATGAACAGTTGTCTTCCACTGTGTTGCAAATGGATTACAAAGGAGGTGCTTCAGCCTTTTTTATTCTGCCTGATCAAGGAAGAATGAAGAAACTGGAAAAAAGATTGTCTTGTGAACGTATGTCGAGATGGAAGACATTAGTCTCAAAAAGGTAAAATTCTGCAGTTCCTCATTCAGATGATAAGCAAGGGGACCCAGTGATTTCAGTATGTGATCCCTGGGTAATGATATACAATCAGGATACTATTTTTATTTTAATCTACAGCAGAATTCCCGCTGACCAAAATTAAAACTTAGCCCTGTTGTGTCCCTTGGTTTTCAGTTTTCACAAACAGTACTGCACAAAGGAAAAACCTCGTAACTCTAGAACCATTGCTGTTTCTGCATTTTGTTTCCTATCTTCGTCTCCCTGTAGTACTCCAGTTCTCTGTCTTAAGACCTCTTCTTACTTTTCTTCTGTTTCTTATCTTCTCCTGTTGACAACTAGATTCCTACTACTTTCCTTCAACCCTTTTTTCTTAGCTGTTGCTTCCTTTCTACCTATCACAGTGATCAGTGATTGCACATGTAATGCTGAAACAGCACCTTTCAATTGGTAGTTGTGGGAACAAAGCTCTATGATAAAGCTATAGAGGAGTTAACACATTGCAGAGTCACTCTTTTAATGCTGTCTACACACTTAGGAAGACAACACTGCATTAAGCTATGCTTGCTTCAAGTTAATTTTGAGACTACAAGGCAGAAAGGTTGTATGTTTTCAAAAAACATTTTTAGACTCCTGTTTCAATATAGTGCCATGTGTATTAGAAGCCTTTGATGGGAAGGCTGAGGGGAAGGAGAAAAACACAGGCACAACATGTTTACAGAGTCAAGCCTTTGTGTTTATCAGATTTATGAATTTGTCACATAGGAGATTTTCACACATATATGTTTGACAAGAGTTTTATGTGATCAGTTCTCAGCTGAAGAGAAAAATGACATCCTAATAAAGAGAACAGTTAAACGTTTTTACTCTGATCCACTGTCAAAACTTTGCAAAAAAATCTAAAACTTTTTCCACAAAAATATGACAGAAAAAAAATGTATTTTTTAGTGCAGCTTCAGTTTTGAAACTTTTGGGAGCAGCTCTGTGATTGGTCACCAAAATCAATATAGGACAAATAAGAAGCTGAATTAAAATACTTGTGTAGTATTTTTGTCTAAGAAACATGAATTGTCTTTAAAATCAGCAAGAAAGGAGCTAAATACAATTGAGTTTTATATTTCATCCTCCCCTACCCTTACCCCCCAAAACTGGAATAGGCTACCTAGAAGCCATTGATGGGAGATGCAAAACTTCTAATATAAAAAGGCACTACTGCTAAGAGATCTTTAGCTTGTCTAATGCAACTCCCCCTTTTTCGTCATGATGCTTCTCTCCCCTGCAAACTTCCTTGTTTTTCCTCTAGCTTTCAAAACAACTGATTGTCTTTCTCTTTGAGTCTTTGAGAGGGCTTAACCAATGGATTTGGTGTAGGCTATGAATTGATTTAAGGGTCTTGGGCAAGCTATTTTGTCCCTGTTTCTCTATCTGCAAACTGAAGTTGATACAAGTTGCAGTACTGGCAGAGTGTTATTCATTAGCATTCACTATTGAATGGGGGATAGTGTGAAAGTATTGCAAGTACAGGCAACTGGGATCTATTTAATGGCTAACTTGTGGAGATAACACCCTGTTCACTTCTGGAAAGTGTATCCTAGCGCTTCCTGCCTGGTTGCATTGTTGCAGTATGCCTACTGCTTTCCCTTTCCTGCATGTTGGCAGCAAGTGGGGGCTTGCAAATGAGTCTCTTCAAGTAATAGCAAGACAGATGATGCAATGACAGTTGCGTCCTCACTTGAGGCAGCAATCAGCACCATCAGAAATTAGGTAGAAGTGAGAGATCAGCAACCTGTTATCAATCCACTAGTACTCTTATCTTTGGGTACCAGCCAGACCTGGCATTAGATTCATGGAGATCCTGTGCTAAGGTGGAGGTATGGGCCCTTCCCTTCCCACTTGTCCACTGGATGACTTACTCTATGACCAGCCTCATTAAGTGCTCCACACTCTGCCTGCACTCTGGGCAATTGTCTCGATTTCTCACCAGAAAACTGTACCTATTATCAGTATTGTCACTGGCCTCTAACTCAAGATATGCTGCTTCTGATTGATTGTAAATGTTAGTTCTAACCTTTAAAAGATCCTCTCTGAAAGAGCAAAGAAGAAATGAGTCAGAAGTATGGAAGTTTAATTAATTTATGGAAAGTACCAGACTAGTCACCTTCCCCCCAAATTTGAATAAATTATACATTAGATTGCATGTAGAAAAAGAATTATCTATTGAGTGACTAGATTTTATCAATGTGCTTTTGTTTTTTGTTTTGTCATCAATCCAATCATCACGACAAATTGTCCTGCTCCTTTGGTATAGCTTTTTGTCTTCTCTGTTTATGATTTGTATGATAAACTCAAAGGTCAACATTTTTTTCAAAAGTGACCAGTGAATTTGGCTGCCTTGGATTTTTTGTGTGCCCAGCATGTGATGCTTAGATGATAATTGTTTTGTGACAAGGTGAATGTTCTGCATCATTCAGCAATGGGAGATGTTTAAGGTGCCTCCAGCCAAAAGCACGAAATCATCTCTGACTTTTGAACAAATCAGATGAAGAATCTTAGGGAGGTACATTAGGGAGGTACATCTGTACTGTTGTGCTGATTTATTCCTCCATCAATCTCACTATTGACCTGTTGGCTCACTCGAGTCTGTGAACCAACAGCCTAGAACCCTAGCCTCTCAACGAGCTCTCCAACATTGTTATAACCTTCTTCTCCCCAAATTAATGTCATTATATTTCTCCCATGTAGACTAGAGAGAGCCTGCAAGCAGGGTGTGCTTTAGGGGATAAAGCAAACTGAGTTGTCTCTTGGGAGTCTGTGTTATAATGTGATATCTGATAAAAAATTTCACCATATTCTTGCACTTCTTTTCTGGCAGCTCAGCAAATGTGTATCTTCCAAAATTCACTGTTTATGGGAAGTATAACCTAAAAAATGTGTTATATAAAATGGGCATTGTGGATGTATTCACCGATAAGGCTGACCTTTCTGGGATCACTGGGCAGCCCCAGCACAGAGTTTCCCAAGTAAGTCATACTGGTTTTTGTTTTATAGATCTATGGTAACTGATAGTTGCATTACTTTTCTTTACAAATGTTCATGCTGCAAATCTCATGTAAAAAGGCTTTACTGAGCATGAAAAGGCAGCTTCTGGCATACAGAGCATTTCACCTAAGTTACTTAGGCTGACAGCACAGTTGGGCTGCAGCAGATTACAAGTCTATTTTTTTTTAATCTAGAAGGCCTTTGATCTATGTGGAGCCACCTTATAAAACAAGCATGGCTGAATCATTGCATCTCTCTGCTCTGGTGCCTTCCTGCAGTGTGGTGTTACAATCATCCTATTGCTGCCGCTGTTTGTGTCCAGCTCCTTTTCCTGTCTTTGGACAAGTAGAGAGCAGTAGGATGTATCACTGCTTGTGCCTTGGGGAGGGGAAAGAAACAACAATATTTGCTTTTAAGGTGTTTGGGAGAAAGGAAATTGCAATTACTAAAAACATTTGGCTTCCGTCCTGTGAACAATGAGTCCCATTAGTGCCAGGTCTTGGCAAAAGCTACAGGTAAGTCATAGTTCATGATACCTAGAGTATAAAACTGACAATCACAGCCACCCTGCAGGACAAATTTCATTGTCTAGTACTGAGCAAAACAACCTCCCCATAACATCAGGTGGCATTTAGTGAATTAGAGTCTGTGAATGTCTTGATTTTGCAAGCTAAAACTTCAGCTTAAAACTGTGCTCTAGCACTCTGTTTTCAGTACTCTTCTATTCTCATGTTTCAAGACATTAAGGAACGTAGAAAAAATTTCAGTGTGCTCTTCAATGTATTAGTCTACATGTTACTTCTTCAGCTATATGAATTTGTCAAAGACAGTTAAATGTAGTCTTGCTCTCTTTTAAGTTTTATTCTAGTTCCAGCAATCTGCAGTAGTGTGAACAGGCAATAAGAGAAGAAACAAAGCAAATATTTTTGCTAGCAAGGAGATGTCCCTATTCCAGAGACGGACATTTCCTCTCTAGGGCTAAGGAAGCCATGCTTCATGTAGCTTACTAATTCTTTTTTCCAAATTTTCTGTCTTTGTGTACTCACAAAGTTCAAAAAGAAAAAAGGCTTGCAGTGAACTCATACCTCTTCCCCTGATATTCTTTCCTTACCAATAACTTCTTCAGGTACTTTTAGCTAAAGTTCTTATTTAGGCAACTAGTTTTGCACCCCCTTGATTTGTAACATGTCTGTTTCTTCACAGGCTATTCATAAGGCTGTAGTAAAGGTGGATGAGACTGGCACCGAAGCCGCAGCTGCCACAGGCATGGAAATAGTGCCCATGTCCGTTCCTGCTACCATTAAATTCAACAGGCCCTTCCTAATGGTCATAACTATGGACAACAATATAATGTTCATGGGAAAAATTGTGGATCCTCTGAAAAAAGATTAAGTTGATGTACATGTTAGGTATGCAGTGATCACCACTTTTGAACACAATGTTTGACCTAATGAGTATAGCATGGCTGCAGAGGGCTCTCCACCTCTTAACCTATGTTATTCATTGTTTTGTTTTCAGATGAGACTCTTCATCAGTTTAAGTTGTCATAGTTGCATGTTTGTTTGGGCCTTGTACATTTTTTTTTTTTGGTTAAAGAAGGTTGCATTCAGGCAAAACTGTCATTAGATCTGGGACAAAATAGGCCTATGTGATACTGACAGCATAGATGCATCTTCTAGCAGGGAAGATGGAGGAGCATGTGGGTGGAGAGGATTTTGTAAGTCTCTTTCTTCCCTCATGGCTATCTTCTCACCTGTCTTTGCATTGACTAACAAACAGATACAAGTTATGGCACTATACTACTTATGCCCATTTTCCTACCAACATGAAGTTCAAATCTAGCATAGTTCTTAACATACATAATGCTTACTGCCTTGCATAGTACCATTGTTGTCCAGTGAGTCTGATACATCCTCCCCTTTCAGCTGTCAAGCCAGCTAGGCTGCTGCAAAGGGGTCACAAAGAAGGTGCGTTTATTTTCCCTGTAGATATATACTGGGCTCGCCGCTGTTTCTGCAAGAGCTTACAGTCCAAACGCTTTCCAGGGTGGACATGTCAGAATCAAACCTCAGAAAATGAGAGGTAGATCAGATCTCTGCCTTTCAGCTCTCTGAAACAGGCCGCTGTGAATCAGCTACACAGCTTAGAGCAGCCAGAGGATTACTTTTAGCCTATGCCTGCACCTGAGCCAGCTTCTAGAAGCCCCCAAGCAGCAGGGAACATCAACCATCTCCCCTTTGTGCCAGTGCCTGTACATTACCACCTGGCCCTGAGAGATCACTTGCACAGTAAGCACCAATCCAGTATTTTTGTGGGATCAAGCACCCTACCTGTAACACCTTATACCCCATCTGTGACATTTACCTGGTCTCTTGCCATAACCCCTTCTGTTCCCAGACTGTTCAATAATACAACATTGGTACTCTATTTCTCATCTGCTTCATGGTTAGTATAGCCACAATATTATAGGGTCTGTCTTCACTATTAGGATGCACAGTACTAAAAGTCACATTCATAATGCATATGCATATTTATTTTTTCTTAAGTTTACTTTCCTGTCATTTTTTTGCCTTCTTTTGTTTCACAGCATCTATCAGTATTTTATTTCTGTGCTCATGTTCATGGTATATATCTGATCTCTGGTTGCAGGAGGGGTAAATTGTTGACTAAAGTGGGTTAGTCTGCTAATGGGTATTAAGCGTTAACACCAGTTTTTGTTCGGCCTTGAAATGTGCAGACAAATGTACTGCAGTAGAAAACTGACAAATAAACATGACATTAAAAAGTTTCTAATTTGGCTGTTTTATTTCTGTAACTGGGAGTTAGTAATTAAGATATGTGATTCAAGTAGGTTCTTCATCAATGTCAATAAACAGTTATCCATACGCTGTTCACATATACTAGATCAGCATGGTAATGCCAATAAGAAGAGTCAGATAGCTTTCTGCTCTCTCCTCCTTTGGCCTAAGCAGTAAATCTCTGTTCAGAGCATAGTAGGTAATTTATTTCTGTTAGGAGGAGAAATTATTAGGAAGTTTAGGCATTTCTTTGATGCTATCATGTTTATTGCAAAGGCTATATATAACATATTGTTTTCTACTATATCAAATGTATAGTTCCATGTGTCTCATCAATCCTTTTCTCTCCTGACTCCTCCTAACAGCTATGTTACCAGCATTGTCTTGTGTTTTGAGCTCTGGTTCCTGTTTCCTCAGCTACCTAATTCCATAAACAAAATTTAGTTGCTTCTTACATTTATATTAAGTAGTATTCTGTCAGCCATCTAGAAAATACTTTTTCTAATAGGTTATGACAGGAAAACAAGAAAAGTGCATAGAAGTGATCAGCTTTTTGTAGTGGAACCCATGTCCAAGTAAAATCACTGTGATACAACAGGGAAGAAAAAGTATATACACTCATGCATATGGTATTCCAATTAGGCAATAAGGCAGAGAATAAACTTAGTATTACCCAAATTAAAACAGATGATACACTCAATTTGCTTTCATTTCTCTTTGACTGCATCACTGATTTGTTCCACAGCAAACTTTGACAGAGAGTACTTTTCTTAATGATTCTTACAGAGCTTTGCAAATTAAATTGATCTAGAGGGCCTGCAGAGTTTTGATAGGTCACAGTGTTCAGACATAACAAGATCTTAGCATTTTGGCTCTGAAGATTTATTTGCAGATTGCTTTCCTAGGGAAAAGTATAGGAGGAATGGATGTAAATCCAAACAAAAAAGGACCGAAAATGGAAGAGGAGGAAAAAAAAAAAAACTGGCAAGTTTATACCACAAAGTAAAGGAAGCTGGTAGAAGTATGAAGAAAAACTTCAGAAAATGGAAGTCTTGATCAAATCAGGGGAAAAGCCCACCTGTAATACTAAGTATAAAACCATAGTAAGACAGGACAAAGATGACTTTGAGAAACATCTTGCAAAAAGTCATAGCAGCTAATAATAAATTCTTTTTCAAAGATATCAGAAGCCTGCCAGAGAACCTGAGGGACCAATGGATGCTCAATGTGTAAAAGAAGTGCTCAAGATTGGTAAAGCCAGAGCAGGAAAGCTCGGTCCATTGCACGTGTACTTCCTTTGCAGTGGTTGAGCCTGAGGAATTATTTGAAGCTAAAGTAGCTGTAGAAAAGATTTTAGAAAAAAATGGAAAACTAAGTAACAACAAATTACCAGGACCATTTAGTGCTCATGCAAGAACTCTTATCTCAAGAAGGAAAATGTTAAACTTTTCTCTGTGATAAATCATGTAGACTGGTCTCTGTACCAGAGTACTGAAAAGTGACAAATACAACACAAGATTTGTTGTTGTTGTTGTTGTTTTTTAAGGGATACTGGTGAACATGCAGTGAATTGCAGATCAGTTAGTTCAACTTTTATGTTGTGGAAACTACAGGATTTGTAGACGCATAGATAAATATGACAAAATAAGGAAAAGCTAATGTGGTTTTGCTGAAGAATTCTTTGAAAGAGTTGATGTGTCAGTGTATTGTAGGAGTTTGATTGGTATATGGTATACAGTTTAGAAAAAGATTCCTCTACTAAAGATTTTTTTAAAAAGATAAGCTAAGAAAAGAGGGAAGGTGCTTGCAGGATTAATAAGCAATAAGCTCAGGTGTGCAGAATCAGAGGATTCAGAAACCATGTGGAAATTTAATGAATTGTGAGGTGACACATTTTGCTGATGATCCACCTTGTTCGTGAGTTTTAAAAAGTGAACTGTGTGACTGTACTGAGTGACTAGCTGATAAAATGACAGATAAAATGGAAATTCACTGTCAATAAAGGCAAATCAAAGAATATGAGGGGAAAAGTCCCAAGATACTGATGTATCCAAAGTTGGGACAAAAAGTTGCAATCTTAATAATTTCCCTGAAAATTATTTTGAATTTTCTTCTTCATGTTATTGAAAAATGGTAAAAAATCAAGTTTATCACTTGTAAAACAAAAGTCCATGTGAAATATTTTGATTATTTCTGTTTGAAAATGCTGGCAAGGCCAATACATCCCTGAAAATGTTTTGATTTCTCTGACTCTTCTTTCTTAAATGGAAATTGTTCCCTCAGATAACTTCCAAGAAGTTTTTCTGAGAAGGGATTGTTAAGGGGACTGTAAAAGACAGTAAGTACTACAGACACACCTAAGAATCTGTTTGTATACTTGTATAATCTTGGAAAGTCTCTCAGGTACAGAAAAGGTTTGTGAGCATTTGTCAGGTAGTTTGTATTAAGTGAGTAATTTCCAGACTCTGAAGTTGCCTCTCACTTACAAGACTAACATTAAAGATGAAGCAAAGAGTGGAACCCCCAGCAAAACGTGTTGCTGGACTTGTTAGCTTTGGCTCTGCACTAAGTGCCCATACAGCAGTAGCAGAAATAACTGGTTTTATGGTAGACTCTAAAGGGAAGTGTGTTCAGACCATGCCTGTAAAATTTTACCACCTTTAAGTCAAAGATGGGACAGTGAATCGTGTTAGACTTTGTTCTGGCTTGTAGGAACCCTTTTCTGGTGAGGAGATCCTAGTGGCTGTGCTTCGCAGATTACCTCAGGAAGGCAATATCTAAATATTTCAGAGATGCTGGAAGAATAAAGGATGTTAAATGTCATCTGTACTGTAATATTTGGGTGTTGGGTTTGAAGTTATAGTAATTAAGAGTGTGGAGGCGAATTAGAAAAACAAACGTGTTTGTTAAGAGATTAATTCAATCATCATTAGTAGGAAAGCTGGAGCATTCACAAAGGCTGGAGACCGGTTCAAACTGGTTTTCATAATCCCCACCCACCTAAGCTCTACCAAAGGCATTAATTTAAGAGTGTTGCATCATCGGGAAAAAAAAAAACTCTCACTGATTGACCAATGAACCTGAGGACATTGTCACCTCGAAGTTCTTGTGACCTGATTAACCTTCCTGCAGAGTCACACGCTCGGTAGGCATCTCTCTGGCTGGGACGCATTCATGCTGACCCCCAGCCCTAGAAGTGCTGTATGTATTGCAGTTGTGCTCTGTGGAAGAAGACACTTAGGTATTCTGTGAAAATCAGCTCAAAGAAAATAAAAACCTGCTTGGCATTTCTTGGTGCCCTAAGGTTGGCTTTTGCTAGTCTTCCTTTTACTCGTTATTCCCTTCCTTTGACTCTTGAGGGGAATGCCTTCCCCCATGACTTTTCAACCGACTATTGCTGTTGCTCTCCAAGCTGACAGAGGGTGGTGGTGGGTAGAGGCATGGTGTGCCAAGGGGATGAGAGTGATCTGAAGGTGGCTATGGGCAATGTGAGGAAAGGCAGAGAAAAGGAATATCAGAACAGATATCAATATATAGGAGCCAACACTAGGCATGGTACTGGCTGGCTTAGTGTAGGGAAGTTTTGATCTGTACTGAAATAGTCAAAATTCAAACTGATTTCTGTTTAAATTAACTAATGTGAGACACTTGTGTGATGGCTCATTATGTGGAAAAATTGCTCCTTTTACTTGTTTGTATATAGATTTAGAGTAGAATTTTTAAGAGCCGCTCAGTGTTAGCCTAAATATTCTCCCTACATAGTTAAAAGTAGTGGTCAGAACAAAGCTTAATGTATATTCTCAAAGCTTAATGTATATTCTGTCTATTCAAAGTAAAATTGAAACCTGCTTCCTTTCTGTGTTTTCTACTTGGAGGACTTCTGTGTTTACACCCACGTTTTCAACAAAGCTGTTCTGTACGAATGGAGAGGCATTCAGGGAGTAATTATGGAAATTGTGTCTGTGGTTTACAAGGCCACTTTCTGGGTCCTTTCTTTGAGCTTTAGTCAAAGTCCATATTGTGTGCTTGGGCAGCTGAGGTTCTGAGTTACAGAATAAAGTCATCATTATTTATTTGAATCCACTTTGAGTAGCCTTACTTGATCAGCTGCATGGTTAAATGTAGGCACTCTGTCTAATCACGCAGCAGTACAAAGGAGGTAAAGGAAGTAGTTAAGGTGAGATGGTGCCAATAAGCAGGGTCTGTGAAGCAAATAGGTGAAAAAGAACTTTTTAAAGAAGGCTTTGAAATTTATGCAGGTTGCTTAAGTCTTGAATTACTCATTGGGATGGTTCTTGTTAACTATTTTTGTGTTGTATAGAGACACGTTTATTACAATTTTAAGTACTATATTACTGTTTGAAACCCATAATTAATTGATTAATTTCTTTCTTTCTTTAAGACAAGAACATTATTAGGAAAGAAGGATGGGCCTGTGGTTACAGCACTGGGCTGGGGCTTGGGAGTTTCTACTTCCCTTCCCAGCTCAGTCACAGATTCACTTTGTATAAACTTAGCTTTTCTCTCTGCTTTGTAGCTGTAGATGGGAGTGACAGTCCTTTCTTTCTTTGTTTAAACAGCCAGAGTGGGATTCAAGTGCCTAACTGTAGACAACTAGTACAATTTTAAAAACATAAAACGCCTACACAGAACTGGCAGTAAAAGCATGAGTTCAGATGAGATGATCTCAGCTGGCAGGGTCTTTGGGTCAAACTGCAAGGTGAAAAAGGGAACAAAATAATCATATCCATCTCAATTTTCTCAGACAGGATTCTTACACCAGAGGTACTGGCAACAGATACTTGCATTTTTTAGCTCCGAAAGAAAAAGTTCTGCTAAAAGAGCTGGTTAAGATAGTGTCATGAGATGCATGAAAATTGTTAATACTTGCAATTTATGTGTGATTGAGGATCTCCTCCCATGCCGCAATGGAACATATATAGGTAGCTAGCACCTCTTGAATATAATTATTAAGCACCTCAGGAAAGAAGGCCCTTTTTGTAAAGTTCAGAGGATTTATGGAAGTTTTTACCTGAGGAACTTTTCCAGCTACACTCTTTGAAGCTGTGTGTAGGTGCATCCTATAGATAGTAGTTTTTCAAACTATGCATCATAGACACCGAGGGAGGGGCCATGGTATCAAGCTGATAAAAAACAATCCTGTCTTCATTAAATTTAATAAAGAAGTAAAATGGTGCTTAAGGCCATTGAAAGTAACTTTGTATTTTCATGTTATATTTCATCTTGTATAAAAGAGCAAGGTAAATATATCATTTGTGTCTTACAGATGAGAATACTGAAGCCCAAGAGAGAGTGTTAGTAATGTTCCTAAAGCCAGAGATGAGCTGCTGAGAAGAGTTGGCAATAGATCTCAAATTGCTTGAGTTATAAAGCTGTCCATCCCATCCTGAAACCATTCCAGTATACTGAGCATCCGGTCAATGGAAAAGATTCCTGGAGATCTTTAGTCAGTAAGATTGCAACATGGTTATTTCATCAGCTATTTGTGGTTGATAAAAGAAAAAGGAAACAGTATGTTTACTACTCTTACACAAAACCCTCTCTTGGAAGTTATTCGCAAACAAAAATCTCAGAAGACTGTTTTGTTACTGGCATTCATGTTACAGAAACACTCAGGCTTGAAATGAAGCTCCATGGTGCAAGCTGTTACAGACAGAACTAGTGAGAAACGGGTCCTCTTTGAAAGATTTTAGGAGTCACTTGGAGGTCTAAAAAAAGTTTTATAATATTAGACAATCCTGCCTACTCTTCTACTGCTTTTTCAGAAGGACTCAGGTCTGCTGTAAGTCCTGTCCTATATCTGCCAGCCTGTGCTCTTCTGAAACAGCAGTATGAGGTTTAGTCATTTTTGTTGCTACACTATACGTGTAAGGCACATGCTACATCTATCTGGTAACTTTTAACTGGCATTGCTCTTACAACTGAAAATTGGTGTTTAGTGTTGTTGGTTATTGCCATAGGTATAAAATAGGTCTATAAATTTTTGTCCCTGCTCCCTACATGGTTTGTGCATGTTATTAGTGACAGTAATTCAAACAAAGAGCAGCTCTGGGAGCAGAGCTTCTCTCTCCCAGTGGATGCTGTCATCACTATATACAGACTGTATTTCATCCCCATTTCAAATTCTCTTTCTAAGCTAAGGAATTTTGTCTTCCTGGTAGCACAGTGAAGAGAATCTAAAGGAAGTATTGAGAGTGTGGAGTGCCAACGAGTGCAAATAAGGCCTTTTTTCTTCATACATCTCATCCAGGCTAGAAGAAGCATAGTTCACCAGACAGGCATAGATCTTTAGTCTTAAGAATTCTCCCTGCCCTCTTGCTGCGTGATCCTTCCAAAATTTGTTAACATAACTGGATGCTATCTGGGAGGGGGAGAGAAAGTCCATTTTCCTTCCTAACTCCACACTCTTTTCCCTCATGTTGCTGCTGTGTCACTACACTTGCAGTCTAGGTACTTCATACTTACAAATCTTTGTGTTGCCTAATAATATCATATAATAAATCCACAAGAATAAAGAGTTTTTGATATTTAAAGTAACTTGTGTGTCTGTGAGCCATAATCTCAGAATAGTTATTATTGTTGCTAAATTGGCACCAAAACTATAATTACCTGACTTTAGGTGTAGAGAAACACTGAACAAGATGAGAGATTCTGTTGTTGTGCAATAGGCATTTATACAAGTGATCGGTAAATTAGGATGTCTTTCAACCTGCTGACCATTTGGAATGATTTGCTCAAAACAAAAGAAACTGGCAGGGAGTTGTTCACAAGATGTTGGTAAATGCATGAAATACTCTATGGGTCTATTTCTTATAAAGTCAAATATAAGTTGGGGAGAGGAATAGATACTGATCTCCATGAAGTACAGTTCAAGCCAGCAACACAGTAGTAACTTGGACCTGAGTAATGTATATTTTGTCACTGGTTGAGTGTGTTCTTAGTTATCAGAAGTAATAAACCACATGAATTTGGTTATTTTGATATTTTGGACTTGTATTCCTATTAAAATAATTAATAGAGAAGCAGCATCTAGTCACTAAAGGAATGACCAGTATGAATCTGGTTAATGCAGTGTCATGGCATAGTTTCAGGGTTGAAAATTATGGCCAGTGAAAAGGTGGGACTCTAACTGGCTCATGGCAGTGCATGGTATACCTGGCACATGTGCAGCTGTTCATCAGTTCTGTGTAAATAAAAGTTGACTTAGCACCTTATTCCTGCAACTAGAATGAAATGTCAGGGAAATGCCTTGTTAAAGTATAGCTTAATGCTGTTAAAAACAAAACAGTAATTACAAGGCCTGGCAAATGAAAAAGAAAACAAGAGGTATATGACCATTTTGTAACACAGCGCGTCGTTGACCACATGACCTTTCACAAATAATCTCTGTACTGCATTTATGACATTTTGCAGCTCGAATTGAAAGGTGCAACTGCAAAGGAAAGGGGAAAAAGAAGGAAAAAGGAAAGCAAAGAGTCGGAATGTCAAGACAAGGTTTATCTATATTCTCTATGTTTATCTATGTGTGTAACAACAAAAATGCTCATGGGAGTAGACAAGCATAGGAACAAAAGAGTGGTCACAACTGGGGAAACATACCATGTCACTACTCCATTATGCTCCTAGTTGTTAACTGAATGAATTTGATCAGCATAATCCTCTAGCATTTTATTCCTACTGGGAAAAGTGAATAGGAACTTTTTTTCACTCCAACAATTTCAGTTTGTAGGGAGAGGGGCCAGGAGAAGAAGTAAGCATGCACATGACTGCATTTGTGGGAGTAATGAGAACAGCTTGCTACTTCTATTTTCACAGAACAGATGTATGAGGGGCCCACATCAGCCTCCTCTACGAAGGCAAATAGTAGGAAATCCATCAGGGAAGCATAGCTACCATATGTCCTCTCAATGGCATGGGATTACTACTAGATTGAAAAGGTACGGCAATAACGAGGAGAACGTATTCAGCTTGAGGATCAGGAGGAAGACTTAGCTCTGGTCAGACTGTGGAAGAGAGCTGAGCTTCCATATTGTGTGGCTGTCAGCCCTTTGTATGCTTCAGCTCAGCACAGAAAGTCTGACTTTTGGCAGTGAGTGTCAACATCTGTTTTCCGTGGTTCCAGGCACTCCTGGTCTCCAGTAGGGTCCTGACTGCACAGTGTTTGCGGTAAGATATTCCACGTGGTCAGAGGCAACAGACTGAAGGTCACAGCTACCGTTGAAATGGCACAGGGTTGTTAGCTCCATTGGCTGAAATGTGACCTTGGAAATCCTGTTTCATCGATATTTACTCTGTTTCCTCCTTTTTTTTTGTGGCTCTAATTTTTATTTATTCTGTCTAATGTTTAACAGTGGAAACTAAGCAGAAGAAGATTTAGCAGTATAAGTAATAGTGTGGAGAATAGCTTGGTCAGCTGAACACAGCAGGACACTTGTGGTTTTGTAAGTAGTGCGTTCGTTTTTCATAGAAGCTTGAACCTGATGGTTTCTGGGATCTGAGGAATTTTCATGTTCAGTTTATTTCATTTGCATATTTGTGACTTTGTTCTGTGCAGCTGTTACCATGAAATATTAAATGAACAAACAGCCAAGGGATGAATGGAACCGGCTGTTTTAGGGGAAGTATTCTTAGCCTAAAATTGGAATAAAATAGCGTTTGACGTTGTGGGGATTTTTTAAGCAGTTAGTAAAGCAAAATGTTGATGAAATCACCGTTTGGGTTGGGTATAGCTTTTGGTGTGACTCAGAATTAGCATAATTCCCCCTAGTGACTGACCACCAGGCCCAATTTATAAACTCTTCTGATGACTTAATATATAAAATAACAATAGAAGAATCACCAAGGCCACGGTCTTTAATTAGGATCGGCATGAGTGTAGGGGAAGGATGGAAGGCCACAATTTCTGAATGTAATTACCCCTTTTTTTTCATAGATAGACCAATTTGTGGGTTTGGCAGAGATGTAATTTCTGAATTTCTAATTGGGGTACAAAAAAACCCACCACCTATTTAATAAAGCCTTTCCAATCTCTTCACCTTTGACATGGTAATCATAAAATTTTACTATCTAGAACTTTCAAATTTCAAAATGTTGAAATTAAGTTAATTAACATCTCTAAAGAGAAAAAAGTATGTGAGGAAAACTTGATGACAATTTTTCAATGCTTTCTAGCTTCTGATAGAAGTACTTCTCTGGTATTTCTAGTAGAGGGCTGCAGTACTTAGAGAAGTTTTTGAATGGATCTATTACTAGCAGAAGTTGAATGGCGTTCTGAGCCAAGTGTGATATGAGCTAGCTATAGGAAAATCATATTCTGTGCTTCAGAAATTCTTTGAAATTTAGGTTAAGCTCTGTTAGGCATAGGAAGCGATCATGGATCAGGGTTTGTCTCAGATAGACAAAAATCCTCCTGTTATTATTTGTGATATCTCAAATAACTAGAGAAAAATACTCTAAAAAAAATACTTGTGAAGCGGTCTTTGTATATCACAGAATCACAGAATTGTTTAGGTTGGAAGGGACCTCTGGAGAGCATCTAGTCCAACCTCCCTGCTCAAGCAGGGTCACCTAGAGCATATTGCCCAGGATCACATCCAGACGGGTTTGGAATATCTCCAGGGAAGGAGACTCCACTACCTCTCTGGGCAACCTCTTCCAATGCTCAGTCACCCTCACAGTGAAGAAGTTGTTTCTCAGGTTCAGATGGAACTTCCTGTGGTTCAGTTTGTGCCCGTTGCCTCTTGTCCTGTTGCTGGGCACCACGGAGAAGAGGCTGGCCTCATCCTCTTGACACTCCCCCTTCAGATACTTGTACACTTTTATGAGATCGCCTCTCAATCTTCTCTTCTCCAGGCTGAAGAGGCCCAGCTCTTGCGGTCTTTCTTCATAGGAGAGGTGCTCCAGCCCTCTAACATATATATATGTATATGTGGTTGCCTGATTTACTGCATTATATAAGGATTTTTTATCCTGGGAAGAAGGGGGAAACTTCTCCCTAAAATAGATAAAAATAGTTGAATCGTATTCCCATCCAGGGACATCCTCCAACTTTTGACTTAAGAAGATGAAAATTTAGCATCACCCCCTCTCACTGCAGGCCTAACAGTAGGTAATTGCTAGTGATCACTGCATGGACTCATGCAGGCATACTCAGATCCTGAAAAATGTGAGAGTACACAGCTAGTATATATGTCAGCTATACAGACATGAAAGATCACCATACCATTAAAGAAATAAAGCAGCTGATTAATCACTAAGAATACTAGTACTCGGGCTGACAGCAGAAACTCTACCTAGATCTTGTTTATATAGTAGATACAGTCATCTCCCACATCTGGGAATGAATAAGAACTTCACCTTAGCTAGACAAAAGTTCTGGGGTAATACTTTTGCTTTCTCTAAATGACCTGGAGAAATATACTCCAGTAAGAGAAAGAATGGGTTCAAACAGGCTATACGTGTACACTGACTGGAAACTGGAAGAAGGAGTAACCATAAAATAGAAAAGTTTTAGAAAAGCTTTCATGCAGAAGATGTGAGGGTAAAAAGTTTATTTTAATAGCTAGCTTGGTAGGTTTTGGAAGAACATTTATATGCTATGCCTCCCCATAATAGCAGGAAACTGAGTTCAGTAAACTAGAGACTTGTTCCAGCTCCTATGAAATGGAGCAGGCTTGCGTGAAGCATCTCATGCCAGCATTAAGAGAAAGACCATAGTGAAGAAAACTGCTGTGTTCAACAGGAATACTCTAGAGTATCCAAATGGGAACTATGTTCCTCTTTTCTTCTTGGACCCAGTTAATGTGGCACATTGCATGCACTACCAGCAAGGGCCAGTTGTCTCCATGGATGTTCTCCCATTTGTCATAAGCTATTTATAACAGAATACACATGTGGGAACCTGGGGAAGCTCTAGATTAAACTGATGTGCCATTTTGTGGAATTTCTGACATATGTACACCATATTCTCTGCAAATAGGGAGTCTGTCATTTTCTGCCTGAGCAGCCAGAATGTGGCATACAGACATATGAGCTGGGGCGTGTGCTGGAATCAGTCCTTCCTCCGCTCTAGAGGGACCCACATGTCCCACCCGGCTGAGCCAGGTTAACCGGTAGTGAGGGGCACAACTCCATTTAACCAGTCACAAACGCTTGCTTCAGTGCTGCCAACAGAGGGTCTGTTCCAAACATGCCCCTCATCACCTGATGTAAACCTGCCACTTTCCACATGCCTTTATGCCCACTTTTGAATACACTGCAGACACTCTACAGCCTGCTCCAGGCTTATGCCTTGAATTTTGCCTGAAGTTCATGTAAATGACTTTCATCCCTAAATTAACAGTTGTGGTCAATGACTGGCCACATGAATAAGTAACCATGAAGTAAATAAGGATGTGCATTTAAGGTGCACCAGACAGTCCCTGATAGTTATCTGTTTGTGTGCTTCTACTCCAACGAAAGGGCAGGAGTCTATCCCACTTTCAATGAAAAGTGAACTGCCTTGAGTTACCTCACATTTACCACAGTGCATATGGGCAGGTACCGCAGAGTAGTTGATAGATCTGAAACCCACACCCTGTCTTACGTCATGCTAACTTGTTTGTTTAGCTGTATCCTATAGGAGACAATGATACAAGGAAGATAGTATCACTGTTAATAGACATTATTATGGTCTTTTGCTCTATACTTTCATAGTCAACAAAGAACAACCTTTTCTAAACAGTTACAGTGGAGAATTGTGGTTTTATTACATCTGACATTTTAACTAATAATTTGGCTGAATTTGTTAATGTAGCTTGAAATTGTGTACACAGTCACTTTGAATATCGTATGTATATTAAATATTTATAGTTGCTTTGTATATTTGTGATAACAAACTATTCATTATTACTTACTGCAAAGCTCATCATTACCTTCTGCTCATCTAATGACTGTTTATTTTGTGAACAGAATAATCTGAAAAGAAGATGAAGTATCCTCTGTGCCTGTGCTTGTTCCTTGCTGGTCTTAGTGCTGTAACTCATTGCCACCATAGAGACGTTTGCCATGAAGTCAATAATACAAGGCTGCATGATGGAGCAGAAAATTTATTAATGCAAGATTGTCGCAAACAAGGCTCTGCCTATGCAGATTTTGCATTTAGATTTTACAAACAGGCTATATCAGAAGAAGCTGACAAAAATGTTTTCTTTTCTCCCATAAGCATCTCTACTGCCTTTGCAATGCTGGCTCTTGGCGCTAAGTCAACCACTCTGGCTCAGATTTTTGAAGGACTGGGTTTTGGCAGCGTTGCTCAGGCTCACATAGAAGATATACATGAAAGTTTTCATAAAGTTTTAGCAGTACTAAATTGTACTGATGTTAACATCACATTAAATATAGGAAATGCCCTTTTTACAGCTATTGGGGTTGAACCACTGGAGGCATTTTTGAAACATACCAGACAATTTTATGATGCAGAATTTTTTTCTAGCAATTTCCATAATGAAGGAGGAGCCAAGATGCAAATCAATAATTATGTAAAGGAGAAAACCAAGGGGAAAATTCCTGAATTAATTGATTATCTTGATGGAAATACTATAATGGTTCTTATTAACTACATTTATTTTAAAGGTAAGAAATTGAGCATAATAGCCCAACAGATAATTCTGATGAAAAAAAGTAAGAAGTTATAAAGAATCCTTAGTGATTTATTAATCGAATGATTATATGGGAAAGAGCTAAACTGTGTAGAACCTTCAAGGTAAGGATTAGACCTGGCCAAAAGCCAGGTGTCTGATTATCGAGAAATATTGATTGCTTGATTTTTGTCCAGTTTGCCTGAAAGCTGTGGACAGTGGAGTCCCCCTGTAGTGGGCTGCCTCAAAGCCTGCTGCGAGTAGTCTCTCTGGTCTGGAGTGTCGTAACCAATGATGTTTCTAAAGTCTCCATGCTGAGCATATGTGCCAGTCAGACCTTTAGAGGACTTTCAGGGTCTGCAGTATTATGGCAGACCTATAAGGTACCCTGCCTGAAAATTTGGGACCTAGCATTTTGAGGGCCTTTGCTTCTGGAGTACTGCTTGAATTTTAGAGTTCTTTATTCTGTTGATGAATTCCTAACGAGACTGAGTGCAGTCAGTTTGTATCTGACGTGGCCTAGCAGGGGGCTATGGAAAGGTAGAAAAGTCATAATGAGATTCTGTGGCCAAATGTTTATGCCTGTGAATTTAAATGAGATAAATGGTACAAGAGAGTGATGGGAACATATAGCAACAATAGAAGCAGGACTCTTGATTGCTCCTCATCAACCTTTGGTTGTTTTTCAGCAAGATAGGACTTAGTCAAGCTCAAACTGCTGAGCTCACTGCACAGCTAAAATACTTCACTGTGTGTTATGCAGAAGATTGAAGTGATGTGGTGATCCCCTTCTCCCATACACAGCTCTCCTAACATTCATATTGATCAGATTTATATTAGCTATTTTTATGATCCTCACATGTTCAAGTGCAACATCTTCTGTTTTCCCCCATTAGCTGCCTGGGAAAAGCGTTTTGATCCTGAGTGTACCTATGAGGATGATTTCTTTGTGAACATAAACACGTCTGTTAGTGTCAACATGATGCGGCGTGAAACTAACTATAGCAGTTACTATGACCAGGACCTCTCTTGTGAGGTGGTAGAGCTGCCTTACCAAGGCACTGCACGAGCATTGCTCATTCTGCCTGATGATGGAAAGATGAAACAAGTGGAAGATGCTCTCTCAAAAGAAACTATTTGTAAATGGGATAGCAAACTTGAAACCAGGTAAATCTTGGTAGATTAATTATTATACTTTAGGAAATAATGTTATTTTTGAGAGAAAGCATTCATTTCAGATCTCCTCCTGGAGATGTTGTGATGCAAAGATTTCATGAAGTGGGGCTTTAAATGATTCCCAAGATTAGTCAGAGCAGAGCATAACTAATCTGCCACTGTAGACTCCCTGACCTGATAGAAGTGGATGTAGCAGTCCAACAACTACCTCAGGACTTGCCTACCTACCTTTTAGGTACCATGCCTCTTCTTTCATGCTGCTAACATAATTCATTTTCTTCACTATGTCTTGGATTTTATCCTCCTTTTCCCTTTTAGCCTTTCTACTCTTTGTTATACCTCCAATCTCTGTGCTCAGTCCATCTGCTTACAGGCTCTGCAGCCTGCTATTCCTACAAACGTCTGCTGGATGTGCATGTCCTGGCACAGGAATGAAACAGTGGCAAAGAAGAAATCAGTCTATAACTAAGATCAAAGAGAGAATCTAGGCACAAGAAAATGATACCTCTCTCTCTGGATGCCCAAATCTCTCAAGGAATACAAATACCAACATCAAACACATTAGAAATCAAAAGAATGCTTTCAAGTTCAGTGCATTACATACTATTCAGCCTGCTTACTGAAATAAGACTGCCATGCTTCACTACTATTCTATTTTCTCTGTTCAACAGAAGAGTAAATCTGCACTTGCCAAGGATTTCTATTAGTGGATCATATGAAGTTGAAACGCTGTTCAAGAAAATGGGCATTACTGATGTATTTTCTAGTAATGCTGACCTGTCTGGAATTACTGGCAGCCATGGTCTTCATGTTTCACGAGTAAGTTACTAGAGAGAGATGGTGCTAGTGGGTTTGTTGGTACTTGTGATCAATTATGTCTGGGACTTTTAAAGACTTGTTTTCCGTCCTTGTCCTACTGAAGTTATAAGCAAAACTTATTGACATCCATGGGCTTACTTAGTAATTGTGCTTTTCCATAGAAAGGTTTTATTGTTCACCTTTGAATTATTTTAATAAAAGGCTGGATATTAAGCACATGGGAAAGGGGAACAAGAATTTCAATTATTTCTTGCACTGGAATACAATCGTTTACATGCAGTTCTGTCAAGTAAACCATAAGTGAAGGATATGTCATGATATTTGTGTTGATTAGTACCTCATTTTTTTAATATTCTCAAAGTTTCCTGGAAACTTCCAGTTTTCAGTGGCATAATTTCACCATATCAGCTAAAGCTACTATTTAATATGGCAAAGATGTCCATTTAACATTTACATAGCAATGTTCTGTTAATCTTGGAACCATAGAGGAAGTGTTGTAAGTGGAAATCTAAACCATCTAAGAAAAGAAACTAGCTAGTACATGGACTGTTATTGTCCCTCTCTACTCAACATTGGTGAGGCTGCATCTAGAGTAAGTCCGTTTGTGTCCCCAGTTCAATCCTGGCGTGGAAGACACTGCTGTTGAAGGCTATTGGAGATTTACTATACAGTTGACTTGGGTCCACTGGATTTTATTGCTCCTTCCTTCTACTAAATATTCCTTAAGAAAAGAATTTATCTTCCCCTCCTGCTTGCTGACCCATATATACACCATAATTTTTGCTCTTTTCCCTGCAGGCAATTCACAAGGCCCTGCTGGAAGTAGATGAGGCTGGAACTGAGGCAGCAGGAGCGACAGCCATAATCATTAGGAAAGTTCTTCATCCTTCTGTTACCATCAAATTCAACAGGCCCTTCATTATTCTGATTTCTGATAAAACAACCAGCGTCACACTTTTCATGGGGAAAATTGTCAATCCTACTCAGAAGTAGTTGATGAGTTATTGGGCTTGCTGGGCATGTATTGGGCATGAGTTATAATGGGCTACAGTGTTTGCATATGTGAACTAGTTAGTGCTGCTAACTACTCTCTGACTGAGGGATATTCACAAGTAAATGGTCAATTTCTGTATCAAATGAATAAAGAAAAATTGTAGAAAAAAAAAGCCCTGACAATTTAAATATGCAATGTTTTCCCCAGCTGAGTAATTCAAGTTATTAATACATTTCCCAAATTTTGGGGAAAAAAGCAGTTTCTTCCAAATTCTTCTGTTATTTTTAGAAGAGAATTCTCTCTGCTGCATGGCTTTGTCCAGGCCCCTTTTAGTTATGAGTTACTCATCAAAAGCTGTATCCCAACAGGAAATAAGTCCATTATAATTGTATTACTTTTACTCAGGCACTTGCTGATTGTCAGTGTTCTCCTAAGCCTGTCCCTACAGAATCCCTTTTTCCCGATATATCGCTTTGCTATTTAGTCAGTTGTGATTTCCCCTCAGCCGATCTGGTCTTCTTTCTCACATGTTCCAAATCTTTTCCTAGGACATTAAAAAAAAAAAAAAACAGCAATAAAAAAGTAGAAAAGCTCTGAGCCAATAGATTATTCTGCTGTGGTGCTGTAAAAGTCCCTTTGCAGTCCGCAGGTCAGCAAAAAACTTCAAAAGACATTAGGCATAAATTGTCAAGGAGTTGTCCCGCTACAATGTTATCCATGAATTATTTCTATGGCTTATGAATAAAGTAAGCATTATGATTTAAATCCATCACTTAAGGACTGACTCTCAGTTTCTCCAGCCTCTTGTTATCATGCTATAAATCTTTTAAAATCAGCAAAAACTTTCAATCACCCTTATTAACATAGCAGGATGTCTATAAAATATGTTTTAAAGGGCTGTTAAGAGAGTCCAGCTGTTCTCAGATGGAAGTGGAGATTCTTTGCATTCTCTCCTTGTGTGCCTACTAAGGTAAAACCTGTTTTCAAGAAATACATAAACAGTTTTCTTGCATGCAGGTCTGGAGATCACCTGCCCTTACTGCAGAGCAACACTGAGATTGAACGCTCGGCTTTGCTAAACTCTATAGTAAACCCTTTATTGCCCAGCTGCTGTCTCAAGGAGAGGCTGGCTCCTGTTTTGCCATTTGCTCTGTCGTTGCACTACATGCTTTGATTCATGCCACTGCATCCACTGCATATTGACACTGGATGCATTTTTTTTTTTTTTGGACCTGGAACTTGGTCCCTGTTCCAGGGAAGATGGTGCTCCTGAGCATCCATTGTTCATTTCTGTTGTGGTTCTGGAATGGGCTGTAAGCACTGAGAAGCCAATGCATGCCCCAAATTACCATTAAATTCCACCTCTGACATCTCTCAGGCCCTCTGACCTGTTCTCCCACCTTAGGTCTGTCCTGCACAGAGGTGCTTTATTGGAATGTGTCTGTTATCACAAATGCTTATAGTTTGGGTTTGGTGGGCCTATGGTTCTGACTTGGGGTGCTGGAGACTGCTGCCTCACTCAGAAACAAGAGTCACTTTGCACCAAACAGCATCTCCTGTGCTGCAAGAATGCAGTGGAAGCTCTGAGCTATTGCTTCTGCTGAGGCACGATACCATCACTTGGCCTGGGAGATACCATGCCGCTATGCAAAGCAGCAGCTCTTACAGAGTTGAGATCAGTGATAGCTCGCTGTGGTGTGAGGCAGTCTGCTCTGCAGTGACTGTACAAACTCAGCAAGAGCTGGGAGCTGCTAGGGTGAGATCCCACCCTGATAAACTGATGCACCAGTACTGATTAGAAAGTAGGATGGTGAGATTTTTATCAGTGTGGGGTGGCAGAAAAACAGGTTCTAGGCTTATTGCTAAAGGAAAAGAGGTTAGGAAAAAATTTTGCGGTTGCTAAGACAGAGCAAAGGTTTGGGGAAATAACAAATGGAGCAACTTCCTGCCTTCTCTACCTCCTTTACTTTCAAGAGTGGGAAGGAGAACAAAGGCAAGGAACTGCAGGAGGAGAGCTGCACTGGGAGTTTTCACACTGGTGTCCATTCAGGTGGACCAGCTCCAGGAAGAAACATGGATCTATTCAGAAACCCTTTATTTCTGTAGGGCTCTCACTTGTAGGCAGTCCTCTCTCCCTTCTTTTTCAACAAATGGAACCCAGTGGGTAACATTACCTGACAAGGGCAGTGGGCACGCGTCACATATGCATGGCTGTGGTGCTACGTCATGAGGACTAGGGCGCTATGTCTTCCTACAGGGCTCCTTTGAATGCTGGATGTGGTTAGGAGGTACAAACCAGGCTGTGAGGCATCACCACAGTTGTCCTCTGGTTTAGGAACTTCCCACTCCAGCCCCAGCAGGTTAACCTGAGCTGTGACAGGATTTTGGGGTGGGAAGAGAGATCATCCCAAATCTCTCTGGAAGGAGAAACTGTGGGGAGGACAAGAAACAAGTAGTCTTATGCCAGCTTTGTAGAAGGCACAAAAAAATACCTACAACCCATGTTATGGAAATCCATAGGGCCAGGGTGCAAAATCTACATGACTGATGCTACTGTCAGCATGTTTCTGATGATTTTATTTAAGAACTAGCCCAATTCTGTAAATTTTTATGAAGAGAGGGGCTCTTTGGTCTTAATTTCAGTAAAATCTAATCACGTTGGTCTGTTCTGCATCATTTTCCCTCATCCTTCTTTATAGTTGGTAGGGAACCTTCTACTTCATGCTGTCTAGTTACATTAATGGTAGAAGAGGAAAAGAGTGATTCAGATGGACATACGCTAAAAATGTCATTCAGGGACTGTGTATTCATCTTATATGTTAAACATATGTATTTCTATGTCTTTCGTTCATCTGAAGGTAATATTACTAACAGCCTTCAGTCTTCTGCAACAGCAAAACCAGACCTGATTAGGACAGCTTAATCATACATACATGCTCGGTCTCTGAGACAGTTGGATCCAAGTTAAGCTCTTAATGAAAAGTAGAGCTTCTTTACACCCTATCAAGTGCTATCCACCTGACTTGCTACAGGGACAGCTGGCAGCCAGTGATGATGCAGCTTACAGGGGAATATGTAACCCTCTGCTGTAACCGTCCAAGATGACTGAACTGCAGTGGGTCCATTAACCATGACCTTCCATATCTACAAGAAACTCTGAAGAAAAGGACTTAACTGAGCTCAGCTGGTGGTTCCCTGTGAGAGAAGATGGACCTACTGGGCTGGGTCCTTGAAAGGAAGTCTAGCTGTGCCTGAGGAGAACTGAGGGCCAGGCTTTTCCTGGCAGCCTCTGAGCCACGTGTGAGATAGTAAGTTTGTTCTGTCTGACCTTGTTTATGGTCCACTGTGACTCTGTTTGCTGATGAGGCAGTTTCTGTCAGTAAATCTCTGTTTGCTTTGCCCCCTGGCAGAGTCTGTGTAGTATGTTGCCACAAACCATGAAGCAGTGGTTTTAGAGCTAACATGGTATGTATCCAGTGCATGTTACCTTTCAGTAAGGAGAAGAGCTAGCATGAATCCAAAAGGCATAAAGTAATCAGATATCACAGAAGCACTAATTGCTCACATAAACCCTGCTATGTAGATTCTACAAGAACTTTGGACTTTCCTTTCTTATTCTTAGTCTATGTGAGCCTCAACCTTGTTCTCGGCAGACCAGCCTTCTCCCTGCAGTTAGGACATCAGTTTAGCCCTTGATTGCTGTTACCAAGTTACTCTCTGTGGTTAGAGAACTTCTGTTAACATCAGTATGATGCTCTTATGGAAGGTTTGCTGAGCATTGGGATTGGCCTGACTTGAGCAAATTTCTTATTAAGGAAAAGTTTCTGTATTGTTTATTCTCTCACGTAGGAAACATGAGAAGATACTTTGCTGAAGGAAAGTGTGAAAGGAAAAACCAATTTAGGAAAAGCTAATTCGCTAAGTGGCGCAGCCATAATAAGAACTTTGGTTGCAGACAGGAAAGAATCTCAGTGCAAGAGAAAACATCTGTGCACTGAGGAGATGAAATATGTAATGAAAACTAGGTCTTAAAATGCATATGAGTGCAAAAGGAAGCATCTAGTTATGGATAGCTACTTGTCTTGGTGCCTAGGCCTCATTTAGCTATACTGTTCACACAGATGCAAGGAGATTCTTCAGTCATCAAAAAAGCCATATCATATTTCATGTATTAAAAGGATAGATAGTGGAATGTACAGTTTGAATCTATTTTCTGTTCCTTTTTGAGAGAAGAGCAGTATCTTTGTGCTTTCCAGGTCTGAGATCTTCCTCTCTGGCAAATGTTACAGAAGAAGCTGTAAGACATCATAGGCCCCAGCTGCCCTGGTTACTGCCAGAGGTTACTGCCTTGTGCCAGTGTCTGCCATTGTGCTGGGTCATTCCATAAGCTTGACATATTCAGAGTTGTAGCAAGGGTGATTGAGAAGAGGCATCAAATAGAGGTAAATTTGCTCCAGCCTTTCTATCAGCTTCTAGACTGGCAGGGTGGGAAAGATATGGCAGCAAAGGTGACAGAAAGCAGGCAGGTACAGCCTAGATGCCAAAGAGTCTTGTGGTGGCCTGTTAATGTAAACCACTGATGGAAATGGGATTGTGCTAGTCTGCTAGAATGTGAACCACAGAGGCTGCAGGGCAAACACATAATCTCTTTTGCCTACACTGAAACAGGGAAGAAAGTAGTTACATTAAACCATGTCAGTGACCTTCTGTCAGTCTCCTCAGTATCCTAAATGTTTACAGTGTGAAAGACTCGTTTAAGAAAATGTGTATGAGCAATGGAATCATGTCGTATAAATAATATTTTATATTATTGAATATATCTATTCAGCTAGCTGAGGTCTTCATCACTGTAACCAACAATATTCATCTATTAAACAATAGCAAATGCTAACACTTGGCAAAGTTTGGCCCAAGCATTTTCATTCCAGCTTTCAGAGTAACAAATTTCAAGTGTAATTCCAAAATATCTACATATGGGATTTAGTCAGTTCTTGTTTAAAGACAAGTCTAAAATAGAAAGATAAATAATCTAAAATGTCAATTTCAACTTAAATAATAATACCAAGATGTTTCTCTGTGTAGACATCTTCATTCCAATATGAGAACTTTTTCCTCTGGTCAACTTGTCACTCTAAAAGTTATTTGAATAAGAAAGTTCCTATACACCAAGATAAGAAGGTCTATATTGCGAATTTTACTGGTAAAATGTTTTAATTTTAGTATACCATTGTAATTAAACAGTTCTGAGAGGTAAAATCTCTGCAAAGGGGTAAGATTTTAGTGTAATTCTGCTATATCACTTTCTGCAGGTAGAACCATAAATATGGAAATTTGAGTTCTGGGCATTGTAGGAAAAGAAGCCCTGTGCCACCATCTCCTGGTAAAATCAAGGAATGGACATGACAGATTCTGTCTCATTTTGCAAGCCAGAAAGAACAGTAGTTTTCTATTTTGCTGCTGCTGCTGTGTCAGCAGGAGTTTTGACTTTCTCAGTAAGTTTTAGATGCAGGATTAATGAAATAATATACTTGAACTGATCACTGCCACTCAGGAGTAAGGGCTTGGTATTATGGTAGGTAATGTATAGATCAGCTCAGTAGTGGGGAAGGAGGCAAATGAAATGCTAAAATTGATTAGAAAAAATAAAGAGCAAATCTGATAAGAACATTGTGCCACTGTGAAAATCTCTGGTTTACCCACACCTTCGTTGCAGCATGCAGTTCTGATCCCTAATATAAGGGGGGGATGTATGAGAACTGGAAAATGTTTAGGGAAGGGTGTTAAGGAGGACCACCCTGTGTCTAGCTGGAACAGCTCCTGTATGAGGCAAGTGGTCTTCAGCCTGGAAAAGAGACAACTTAGAGTGTATATGAAAGGTGCCTACTAAATTATTTGTGGCACAGAAAGGGTAGATGGAGACTGAATGTTTTACCATCCTTTTAACAAAGGAACTAAGGACCATCACATGAAGCATGTAAGAGCCAGCTTCAAAGCCAGCAGACAGCGATGGTTCTGCACACCATGGGCAGTGGATGTGGCATGGCCCTTCATGGGGTAGCCATGCAGCCATGAGGCTGTACCAGCCCAGTTAGTGCTATCTCATGAGCCTCCTTGCTGTGCTCCACTGCATGACACACCTGTGCTGAGAGTGCTTTCGGAGGAGCGTGTTCAGCCCCAGCCCAAGGTGATTGACTCAAAGCTCTTAAGCTTCCAACTGTCTCTTGAACTGCCAATCTCAGGCTCTCATTGTTGAGGAAGGACTAATCAAATAGGCTAGGAAAGGTCAGTAGAGACTTCTGTTTACTCAGGTGTGAGGTACTGTCTTCCTATTACATGCTGCAGAAAACAACATGTGGTGTCTTCTCCCATTATACATGTACTGGTCCTAGATAAATCTAACCTATAAACAGGTGACTTACTTCCATCTTGGAAACATATTTCTGCATGGTCAAAGTGACTACACAGTGAAATCTAATTAGAAGTGTAACTTTTCATACCAAGCATAAAAAAATTAGGTCTGCTGCCTTTCTTTGGTAAGCAAACAACCTTCAGTCCAAAACATACAATGAACACCAGTTTAAACATGTATAATTTCATCATTTTCCAGTTCTGTAATTCACTGTCCATATTTGAAAAAACATCTTGAGAAAGTGCTTCTGCAGAAGTCTAATTTAAGGCTCAAAAATCTCTCACTTGGAATCATACAATAACTTAGGTTGGAAGGACCGCTAGTTCACTCTGCTCCACATTGATTATATTTGGAGCTATCTGTTTTACCAAGATGGACTCCAGATAGCAATACTTACCAGTCACTTCATCTAGGCAAATGTCTTTCCTGTGCCATGCTTTCACCTAAACTTACTGCATGTGCTAGCTGAATATTCCCTCAAAGCAATTTTATCACAGTTCTTCAATAGGTTTTATCAGGTAACTAGAGAAAAGCTGAGTTTCAGGAGTGTTAGGCTTCTGTACATTGATTTTTTAAATTGTCTGCTTCCAATTCTAGCTATCAACCAGCTAGCGTTACAGGGGCTTAACTGAAATGAATGGTGATCTGCAGTATTTAGTCTATCTGTAAAACATTATAAAAAAAAAACTCTTTAACTGTTTCATGTATTGCTAAATCATTCCAGCAAGCATTGGACTGCCTACAAGCTTTTCCTGGAGAGGACAAAAAAGAAAAGCTACTGATGCTAAAAATGGAGAGACATCATTATTAGAAGGTGATATATCATATCTGGAGTTTTTTTCATAACTAAATGTGAAGATGATGAAAACATTCATGACAGCTAGTGAGAAATGGAGTCACATGAATTGTGAAATCTGAGAAAGCGTGACTCAACCTCAAATGCAGAGAAAATAAAACAATCAGCTTGGTTTCCAAAGGAAATGGGCTCCTGTTTTCATATTTGTAGCCTCTTACTTTCTCTTAGCTACCCTCCATAACATTTAAGCTTGTTAGCACATTTAAGTCACGTTTAAAAGAGAGGTAGGGGACTGGAAAACCATTAGGTTACTACTTGAAAATCAGTGACTGTATATAGGCAAGAGATCCAAGTTCATGCCCTGCTGAGGGAAAGGTAGGAGGACTCAGCTGTTTGAAATGCTGCTTGGTAGCAGTGAGCAATCAGTGCCTTGGCCTCGGCTGGCTAACGAGCATAGGGCAGGGAGCTTGCCCACCTGCCTAGCAGGAGCCACCATGGGGGCTGTGGAGAAAAGCTGCAGCTATTGGGAAGAGAAAGGACATAAATCCTTAGGAAACTGGGCTTTATTAATTCCACTGCTCACAGAACAGTTTAAATATGCTGTTTTGTATTATCTCTGTCATAGTGTAGTGAGAGCTAGTGCATTTCTTCTGAGTCAGTTTTAGGATTTTTTTCTAAGAGTGCAGTTAAAAAAGGCGTATGAATGTTTGTGCTGTGAAAATCTCACACGATGTGAATCAGTGCCATGAACTGATGTTATGCTCTTAATCTGCACTAGACCAGAACAAAGAGGAAAAACTCAAGTTTTCAATCTCATGAATTTATTATGGCTAGTTTACCTGGACTCTACTGAAGTCAATGACACTGGAATAGTCTGTCTCAAATGAGGAGATGGATACCATCATAATATACCATCATAATACTTGCAGAGCAGGTAAGGACAGGAGTTTCTACATCACCACATAACTGCTAGGAGGAGTCTACATTTACCTTAAGCTTAAAACAGTGATATCTAGTGGTATACTCTATTCTAAGCTACTGTCCCTCAGGCTGGGCGCTTACAGCATAGTGAACTGTCTCCTGGTCTCACTTTTAATGTACTACCTTTTTTTCTTTCCTTTATACTTGACTTTGGTTTTCAGAATTTTCAACAAAAATCTGGGTAAAATAAAATATTTTTTACATTGCTTCACATCAGGATGTGGAAAAAATCTGTTTTTTTAGCGTTCAGCAAAAGTTGATTTAAAAAGTGGTGAGAATCTCCTTCTGTAAGATGTAGTATATGTAGACTTTCAATGCTCTTAAAGAAAAAGTATTTTGAATCTATTGTTATGTTAATGAAACCTCACAGTTATTTTGAGATAGTATTTCTTCCTATTTTGTTCAATTCAAACCATAATTCATTACTTATTGCCACAGGTTCTGATTTAGCAAAGATAATGTTTATTTTTAGCAGGACTTACTCACATGCTACTCATATGTCTAGGATTAGTAACACTTGCACATCTTGTGCAATCAGGTATCACATTCAGAAACAATTCCTAGGGCCTGTATTTCTTCTTGTATACATGAAATGACATACTTGAACGGTTCTTGAAGTGAAAGCTGGGTTTCCTGTCTCCCAAGCTTATGTCTGTATCATTAGGCTAAACTGTCATGCTCCCTACTTGTTGATCTTTCTCCAGGCCAATGAATATGTATAGGTATAGGTATGTGTGTGTCTGTATACATAAACATTGTACATGTGTTTCATAAATAGATAAAAAGGAACACATTTACATAAGCTTTTTTTTTAAGCAGAACATTCACAGAAGGAAGGCAAGAATATGCATTTCCTTCACTTTCTCACCAGCCTTTTGCAGCCTGAAGATTCAATATTCCCCTGCAAAATGGATGATTATGGATGATCTGATTCTATCTGGTTGAAGAGTGTGTAAGACCTGCGAGTCTCATATCTGCATCAAGTGCTCCTCTGCCTAGGTTAGTAAACAAAAGACTGGTACGGCTGAGTTTAAAAAGAAAGCGGTGTGCCCTGCCTTGTTTTGCTCTCTGAATATCCCGCCTTATAAGACAACTACAGGACAAAAGCTTTGCTTTGAAATTGAGATGAAGAGGATACAGTTCACTTTTCGGTGTTTCCTACAGACGGTGCAAGCGGCTTCCCCTTCAGCATGCCCCCGCTGAGAGTCATCTGATGCCTCATGTGCAGCATTTCGACATTGGACGTAGCTGCTCCAGAAGCCGGGTGCTCAGGAGCCCGGGGCGAACCGGGTTTCTGCGCTGGCCTACTGCTGCTTTCCTCCATGTGGTGCAGCAGTTCTCTCTCCAAAAACAGCCTCTCTTCTGTGCTAATGCCCTTTTCCAAGTAGCTGCTGAAATTCTTCACAAGTATACTTGGGAAAAATGAGTATCTTCATCATTTACGCTGTACTCCTTTTGAAGTTTCCATTTGATGAGAACACCTGCAAGATAACAGTCCCTTGAAGGTGGTTTAATAATAATTAGCAAAACAAACACGTGAGCAAGCACATCTGCATGATGAAATTACAATTTTGCATTACAATACGCTGTGTTAAATTTTTCTGAAATTTTGTATTTTACATTTAATTATCTGGATTTGTGTATGAAGAATGAATTTCTTAGAGACAGAGGAATCAAAAAAACCCACAAAGAACGAGCACATGTGGGTTCCCTGATGGAGAAATTCCTATTCAAATGGAGACTAGACTCAACGGAAAATGAGAAGCAGATTTTAGCTTGATCCTTTAGGAGAACTTACTGTTAACAGGACCAGTTAGTGCCCTTCTAGGAATTTGTATAAGAGATTGCCAGGATTAATAACTCAAAGTTTAACATCTCTGAGAAAGTGTGCTCTATGTTTTCTAGCACACTGAAATTTTTAACTAGACGTGGGGAAGGGGAGATGGAGGGGAAGCTCTCTCCCTCCAATATCTTGACAAGAAAGGAATGATTACATAAAATGAAGTAAAATGTGGCACTGTGAAAGCAAAAAGGTCCTGAAACTGGGAGAGAACAAGTATTGGCTGTCCTGGAAGTTAAGGAAAGGATTATGTGCGTTATTTTTGACATATATAGTTTTTTGGCATAGTGGAACCAGGAAAATGAAGTCCTCTCTCTGGCTATGTGAGTTACTTGTTGGGTATCATGACATCGTTGAACTGTTATTCCCTGATACAGTCAATAGTCATGATGCTCTCCAAGCTATAAATCGCACTAAATATGTTTTTGCTACTGCAACCAACGTTAACCTTTTTTCCTTGCCTTATGCATTTTCAGATAGCATCAAAATGTAACTTGAAACAGATACAACTTCTAGAGTCTCTGAGACTGATAGTTATATCTTTGGTTATAAGGTGAATAAAATAGCAGGGAATAAGGAGCAAAATAGAAGAAAACATTGATTCTCAGCAAAGGTTATGGCTACCCATATTTTCTTTAAAGGTAAGATGCAGTACAGCATTTTATTGTGAGCGTGCGCTAGATACAGCAAAACACCTACGGCACATTCCATCTTTCTGTCTGCTTATTTTACTGTGCTGTTTCCTAAAGTTCCAGAGGAATGTATCAAGCTCCAATCTCTCCTCAGTGCACTAGTAAGGAACGCATAAGGAACTGATTATATCCGTTAATGATGCTGGATCTGAATCTGTCCCTTCAGTTAATGATCTTGTCCCAATTCTTTAGAGTTTTAAGGACTGCAGAATTAAAATCACTGAGGTTCATTTTCTGCTATACCTGCTCTTGCTATGCTCTTTTGTAATCAATCTACTATCCAAAGAATATTACTTTAAAAATATTTGTCTCTGGTGGTTGATTATTGTGGTATTCAAAAAACAACATTTCTTTGCTTGTAGTTGCACATGAGGTTCTGCTAGTGGACATAAGAAATTATTTGAGACTTGTTGTCTCAGGTTTTAGGAGTGGCTCTCTGAGGTAAATTGAAATTCACCAAGCTGATTCTGACTGAGAATGACTGGCAGCAACATCACGGATGCAAAGGAGAAATGATTCGTCAGCTCCTCCATCAGTGTTGTATCATTGGCATTGAGAATTAGCTCATTTCCCATGATGGGCTGGAAACTGTATTTACATTTTAACCTATAATAACACCAACATAAAAGAAGGTATGTGCTAGTCGGTTCCAGCTTCTCCCCAATGAGATGGCTTACTCGGGTCTCTTGGATTTCTTCTACATACTTTACAACTTAAACAAGGATTTTTTTCTCTTCCTAGGTTCCTCTAAGCTCCTTACCAGTTTCCTCTTCATAAGTTAAAGCCATGAGTTCTTACTCAAATTCAGCTGAAAATTCATTTCCGACAGGCTGTTGTAGGATTGTGGCTCAAGTCTCTGTAATGCTTCTCAAGGTGCTCTGTCTGCCTTATTTCTGTACATTCTTATCCATTAAGTTCTTCCTTAAACATGTCTCTCTTTCCAGGACAGAATTGTCAGTTTGTCCATTGTCAGTCCAAATAATTCAGTATCAATTTGCTGGGCAGCTGGCCAGGGGCCAGCTGGTGCTGGTGCTAATTTCCTGGTGTTACAGCTCCAGCTAGCCCATGCCTTTCACAGAATAGCAGCAGCAGAAGAGAACTTTCTGCCAGTTCCTTTTCCTTCCCCACTTTTCTTCTCCCTAAGCTTTTGCTGTCTTGCTGGGCTTTTTTGTTTGTTTGTTTTTTCTAAAAAGCTACGGGGAGGACTTCACCAGCTCTGAAAATACCTAGTCACTCACCGTGGTGGCTAACAGTAATGAGTCAACAGCAATGAGACAAATGAGACAGATCGTCTCATTAGGGTGTTAATGCCACATTTTCAGTTGCTGTTATGCACTAAAGAAATCGGGAAACCATTCATCAATGATAGTCCGCTCCCCCTAAAACAAAGAAAACCCAACACGTTATACATGGTGTCGAAGGTCGCGATTGTGAAATATGGTAAGGCAGAACGGATTACAAATCAGAGGGTGGCTTACCACATTTAAAACTCTGACAGAGAGGTTATGATTCTGGCAGTGTCCCTAGCCTGTTTATCTGAGGCGAGCCCTGGAGAATGGCCTGGCAGGGATGCTATACTCTCTTATGGGTGAGCCTGGGGCTGTGGCTGTGCTTGAAGCTTTGTCTCCTGGCACTGGACGCAGGTAGAAGGTAGCCTTCCCTTGAATTCACAGTGTTCAGCTGCAGTCACACAGGATACGGCTCTCCTAGCAGATATGCACAGTAGGCTTTTCATGTGATTACCAGGCACCGTTTCTCTATGCCTACAAGGCTGCCTGTCACACAGTGCTGCTATTCAGTCCTTGAGCTGCTACGCTCACAGGTTTGTAAAGGGGGAGAAAAAAGTTTTGAGTCAGCTAATACCAGTAATGTCTGTAGCTTCCAGCCCTTGTCCCAGGAGGACGCACTGGGGAGAGTAGCTGTTTTAAGATAGAAATCCTCTAGCTACACCTGAGCCCCGGTCACATGCTGGGCACAATCCAGTAGTATTGGCTTGCTTGGGTTGCACAAACTGTCCAGAAAATCTAGTGTCAGTACTGTTTGCTGTTCATCCTCACCAGTATTTTTTATTTGAACTCATTAATGATTAATGGACCTGCTCTGCTTAATCCTGTTTAGTGGTCCTGAGTAGCACAAGGAGCAGTCAAGATCAGATGGACACCCCAGGCTCCTTTTTGTTGCACTGTGAGTACCCTTTCAGTTTTCCTTTGCATCATTTGTGCATTTCGTTTTGGGGGATTATAGTGTTGTCTGCGAAGGGTGCCTTTCAACATGTAAACAAAGTGATGTATCTATCATGCAAAAATCAGAACATGCCAGGAACCAGCAAGAACTGGCTGCTAGTAAAGAAGATACTTTACATAGCTGAATAAAAATTATTTTGGAAGAAATAGAGATCTCTACAGAGAGTTTCCTGCCACAGCGGCCAAATATTTTATCTTTAAGGAATTTGCACAAGTATTTTTGGAATTTCGGTCCCAGACAGTGTGATCTGTGTTTATATCACATTTTTGTTTAACAGATTTAGCTTTCTAGTCACTTGATGAAGTGATGAAGACTTATAAGGCTGCAGTAGCTATCATACAGTGCCAAGCACAAAAACAGTGTCCACCAGTTTACTGGGGAAAAGGTCATAAATCCCCAGTTATTTGAAAACTTGAAAAAATTCAGTCTTATGCTAGTTTTACATGTTAATATGATCAAAATGACTTCTTTTGAGAGAGCACTTATTATATGAATCGTTTATCATGAGACACTTTCCGGGAACCACTGGCATCAGGACGTGAAATATAGAAGTGAGGTTTTTTTTGAGAACAGTGTGTGTTCTGAGAGTGTCATTTTACTTGGCTGGAGTACACAGAGATGAAGAAATTAATTTCCATGCTATGTTCTGTATGTCTTCCAGAAAGCGTTCAACGGAAAATGAAGCCCACTTTGTGTTTTTTGCTGGCTGGACTGTATATTGTTGCCCAGTGTCATCAGCGCCCTTATCACCACAATAAGCAGGATGATCCTAAAGGGACATATTACCCAGAACATAGTTCTCGTAGTGAAGGAGTTTATCCAGATAAAAATAAAACCTTTATCAAACTAGCTTCCAGCAATACTGACTTTGCGTTTGCATTTTACAAGTTGGTCACATCCGAGGCAACCGATAAAAATATTTTCTTTTCACCCATAAGCATCTCTACTTCCTTTGCAATGGTGGCACTTGGTGCCAAATCAGCAACACTGATGCAGGTTCTGGACGGACTTGCCTTTAACCTGAAAAAGACTCAGGAGGAGGAAATACATGAAGGTTTTTGCCAACTCCTCAGCATGCTGAATCGCCCAGAGAGTGAGCTCCAGCTGAGCCTGGGCAGTGCCCTTTTTATAGATGAGGCACTAAAACCACTACAGAAGTTTTTGGATGATGTTAAACGCTTTTATGAATCTGAAGTCTTTTCTATTGACTTTAACAACTCTTCTGGTGCTGAGAATCAGATCAACAGTTATATCAAGGAAAAAACAAATGGGAAAATTGTTAAGTTAGTGGAAGATCTTGATCCTGTCACTGCGATGGTTCTTGTTAATTATGTCTTCTTCAAAGGTAAGAAATGTAGGGTGCGAAGGTTATAAGTTATGTGCTTACTGCTTATTACAGGGAGTGAAAACCTAAGAGAAGAAACTGCAGTTTAAATATTGTAAATGGAGGAGCCCATGTTCAGTATTTGCAAAATAATCTTATAAAAGATTCCCATCTTTATATGTTGTCAGCGTCTATGTCTGTGTCCTCCCCTGGCTAAGAAAAGACTAGGATTTTTAGCAAATATTTTTTTTTCCTGAATAAATTCTTTAGCACGATGATAGTCTCATGCTCAAGTTAAAGATGGTATTTTTGGTATTATCTCTTTGTGAAAGTCTTTAAGCGCCTGAAAAAAAGAGCTGCAACACCTGAGGATGTGGTAAATCGAAAAAAAATATTTGCTCTAACAGAAAGAAGGTTGTGGGACTAGACCTATTTTATTCACAACGACAGCTACTCATTGTATTTCACTGAATGGTTTTTCTTTTTGTCATCAGCCCATTGGGAAAAACCCTTCAGTACTTTATACACAAAACGGGAGGATTTTTTTGTGGATAAGAAAACGTCTGTAAAAGTTGACATGATGTATCGGAAGGGTTACTACAGAAATTACTACGATGAAGAGCTGTCCTGTTGGCTGGTACAGATACCTTACAATGGAAATGCTGCAGCATTACTTGTTTTGCCCGATGAAGGGAAGATGAAGCAGGTGGAAGATGCTCTCTTGAAGAGAACTGTGTCTCGATGGGAGAAGTTCCTCCTAGACAGGTAGGAGGTTTTGCTAAGGTGAGAGCATGTGTCTCACCAAGACAAAACACTGAAGGCCTGATTATTGTAGTGAAGCCTATTCATTTACTGGTCCCTCTCTGTTCGTGCCTTCCTTTTTCTTAGTTGGAAAAAAAAAAAAAGGAGTGAATAAATAGGCCACTGAATGTGGGATCCCTCTTGGATTAAGTCCCTGGCTCAGCCACAAGTCTCTTAGCTCCAAGGTGAAGTTAGCACACCCATGTCTCATACAGGCATTGTGAAACTAGAATGGAGTAGCTAGTTTTGAAGCACTGGGTACAAGGGTGTTAAAAGCCAGATGGGATTTGCCACATTGTATACAAAAGAGGAAATTTTACTTATTCCCCAGCATGGGGATGACTTCTATGGTGGGCCAGGCCATCTTTTATATGAGAACAGCCTTAGGACTGCTGGATAAGTTCTTTTGAAGAACACATGCTCCCTGGCAGTAGTGAGTCTCTGTTTGCCCTAGACTTGGTTTAATTGTGTCTTCCTATCTTTCCCCGCACTCCTGAACCCCTTTCCTCCAGCAGAGTGGGTATGTGGAGACAGGGGCGAGCACAGGCTGATACTGCTCCAGCCCTCTGCTGCAGATAGCTATATGGTCAAACGTGCTGTTCAGATCCTGAGAGCAGACTTTTAGCATTTAGAAAAATAAACAGGAATTGTCAATAGCTTGAAGCCACTCAGGAGCATTACTTGGATGACCATTTCTTTGTCTTTGTGTTATTTCTTTGTTACAGAAAAATACATCTGCACATTCCTAGATTTTCTATTTCTGGTACCTATGATGTAAAAAAGATAGTCAAACAAATGGGGATGATTGATCTATTCACCGAACAAGCTGATCTGTCAGGAATTACTGAGGAGCCTGGACTGATGGTTTCAAAAGTAAGTCAGCACATGCAATGCAGTGTTCACAGGATTTGTTGGTTCCTGGGAATATGGCACTGACACCACGTAAAAAGTTTATCCCAGTCTCTCTGAAGCAATACTCAAACATCAACAGCTGCCAGTCTGAAGGCAAAGCAAGCCCTCTCTTTCCAACAGCTGAAGCCAAGCATACTTACCCCCCTTTACAAGAGGTTGTACATGCACACATGGTTTGATGACAAGAAGGAAGACAAACATGTATTTAAATGTTCTTTTGGCTACTAAACAAAATTATCTAAAGGTAGCACATTAGTTTTGGTAAAATATCCTCTAATTCACCCTACAAAGGGTAAAAGGCTGTTATTCCTGCTCTTCTAGTGCCTTCAAAAAGTTTTTTTTTTTTTTTTTCACTTAGATGATAGGGTTGACTCTTAATAATACACAAAGCTGCCAAAGCAATACTAAGTCTGGACTAAATTACCAGGTTTGTTTACTTCCAGAGTTTCTTTCTATCACTCATCCTGAATGCTCCTTGGCTGTGAGCTGTTAAAGGGTTATTCTCTGTGTAACGTTTACATCAGTCAGCAGAGATAGTGTAACGACGTGATTGTGCTGTGGTGCAAAGAGGAGCAGTAGGCAATGGACTTCCTGAGACTCACACTGCTGCATCTCGCATCAGGTGGGCTCGTCAGACAGGAGCTAAGAGGGGGACGGCTTACTCCCCTCCTGCTGCAGCCCCCCCCCCAGGAGAGAGTGTGCGGAGCCAGCAGCTGCAGGGTTCACGTTGAAGTAGAAGTAGCTGCTCTTTTTTTTGCCAGGATGTTAGGTGGAGGCTTTTTCACTTTGTCTCTTTGCAGGTGATCCATAAAGCCTTGTTAAATGTTCATGAGAACGGCACTGAAGCAGCAGGAGTCACGGTAAAGGAAATTATATGGAGATCTGGTGAATTTCCTGCTCCGCGTCGAGTCAAATTCAACAGGCCCTTTCTCTTGATGATTCTGGATAAATTCACCCACACCATCCTCTTCATAGGGAAAATTGTAAACCCTCTGAACTGATTGGCCAGGGGGCATGCTGTAGCACTTGCATACAGTGCTAGCAGTGATCCGGCAAAACACTTACACATACACACGGCTAGGTACTAGTGCATTTCTTTCAACCATTATCATTATATGTTTATAATCCCTTAAAACATAGACACTGTTTTTTCTTGCCCAATAGTTACTGATATTTCCTCCTTGTCTACGGCTGTACACAGCTTGCAGCATTAAAAAACATAAGTCACCTTTCCTCTGTTCTGTAAGAAGCCTTTTCTGCCATGCTCCGGTGGGGTAGTTGAGATGCTTGAACACTCTCAGATGATCTACCTTACACTGCACACTCAGTGTGCTCAGGGAAGGGCAGGGAAAGGGAATTAGGGAAAAGGAAGTGGGAGGCTGTGAGTCCTGGCTGTTTAATCCACTGACTTTTGACAGGTGATCTCAGCTGTAGATTCCCTTAATAACACAGTGAATTCCATTCCTTTCTTTGTTTTTTGCCAAGCATGGCATGAAGGATGGCAGTCTGGGACACTGTAGGACACCCCGAGAAGGGTTTATTGGTACAGCTCTTCTAGCTTGCCTTCCCTGTCTTTTCCTGATATGAAACTCTCCTCATGCAGACAAGGTTGTTTTGCCTTGTAAATGATATTTGTTCTACAAACAAAGGAAGCAATACCAGCAACAAGACTTTTGTGTGGTTTTATTTTATTTTGCTAATGTAGCTGTGTCAAAGCCAGGACATTTACCTGAGATAAAAGTATGGTGGAGCAGTCCATGCTATAGTACCACTTTCCTTTTATAGAGTACTTGTCACTATCGTTTTTTATTTCTCCTGCTGCGGCCGCCTTCACTATCACACGTTTCAGCTAGACTGTCAGACTTTGGTAGGAAAGAGGAGGAATGAAAAATTATAACTCCAGAATGTTTGTGTTTCCTCCCTAGGAAAAACAACTTTCTTAGGGACTGTTAAGCTGCTTAAACTCATAAAATTAACACAGGCACATATACAAAATGCAAATAATATTTGAAAAGTCACCTTTCTAAATATTTCCAGTGGATTACTACTATTGACTAAAAACATGTTGTGATTAGAAATTTGTACTTTTTCAGTCACGGTTTAATGAGTCTAATTTATTGCTATTGCTTTATGTAGTTTTACAGAGACTCTCAGCTGATAACAATTTAAAATACGAGCCGTAATAGATACTTTTAGGATTATGAATGGGAGGAAAAAGAAATCGGTAAATATTTAAATTATTTTATTCTTTTTTCTTTAATGTTGTAAATGAACGTTCTTAATATATCTTCATAAAAACACAGAAAGCCAGTGTAAACACTTAAATTACTGATTGATTTGATCATTTTGCTAAAGAAAAACTAGAACTGGTAGAAAACAGCAAAATATAAATGGCAGTTTTTTTAATTTTGAGGTCTCAAAATATTTGTGAAACAAATATGATTTTAAAATGATGATGATTATTTCTGAAATATAATTATCTTGATTGGTTTGGTTCTTAATTTTCTTTGACAGATTAAATTAATGCTAATAATATTGCCAAACTATAGCTGCAGGTATCCTGATATTCTTCCATACCTAGATGCCAACTCAGTAGCACTAGACATTCATTCTCAACACCCTCCTCAAAGTCATGTAAACCAAAAGCAATGACAAAACTTTCTAGCTGATAATTGTATTTGGTTGGTTTAGTATTTAGTAGTGAATATTTGGCTTCATACCATTAAACATGTAAGGACTTGATCTTGGTGTAATACAGATAAACTGGTTCTACAGAAGGTCACATAAAAGTGGCAATCCTTGGTCTACTTTAGGATGGTATGACAAAGTCCAAATCTATGATGACAAATGCGTGAATACCAAAAGACTTTGTTTTTTGTCTCTCCGGGACCCCAGATCAATAGTCCGTATTTGCTAGCAAGAAAAAAATAAATCACTTGTTGCCAATCAGAACTTCCTTTGAGAGGTAGCTTGGTGCTAAATATGTTTGAAAGTGGGTGGAAAAAAAACAAAGTGCATGTGAGAGCATGAGGCAACCTGTGCACTGACCTTGACATCTGAAGACGCTAGGAGCTATTTTGTGAAACTGTAATATAGTGGGCCCCTTTCCTGTATGTTGTTGTCGCAAGCAAGGACACTTAATAAGTGAGGAACTTAATTTGAAATGGCAAATAACTGTATGATTATATAAAATAAATCATGTATTTTATTCGATACAGAGAGCTATAAGTCTCCCTTCCCACCTCAGTAATCTTGAAATATATGTAACTTATTTTTCCCTATAAATTGATGCTAAATAATGACATGAGTCAGGTACTATGTCACCTCGTTCATAAACTGCTTAAGTTTCATCATAAAATCAAGTTTTTGTTTTTTTATCTCTACTATTTTGATTATTAAAAACCTTCCTCTATTCTGTAACTTCAGGTTGTTTCTGCTCAATTTAAAACCTTTCATTTCTTATATTAGTATGTAGTCTGTTATCTAAAATAGCTCTTTTCTTTTTCAGTGTTTTCGTCTCTGTCTATGCAGATTTCATCCTTATCTTCCCTTAGCCTATGCTTTTTCATACTTAATAGCGCTAGCTGTTTTTCAGCTCCTCATTACCTGCATGTTCTGAATATCACTTTTTTACACTTGTTCCAGCTCGAACATATTTTCCTTGACTATAGAAGACCAGAACGTTCTGATCACCTCATAAAATGCTTTTAATACTTATAGCTCTTCTAGTATATCCTAACAGCATATTTTCCCCTTCCAAACTCAATTCTTTAATGTTTATGGGCTATTTATTCCACTCTCAGAATCCTTAAAATACTTTAAAATGTAATCTGTCCACATATACTAGATTCTGTCTTACTGAGAGTTTGAATTTAGGTTCTGGTTTCTAGAAATACCAGGTCAGCTTTCAAGACAGGACATAAAAGGTAGCCAAAATCCAAATCCTGAACAAACGTATGTCTTGACCATGTTTTATTCTTGGAAACCGTAGTCTCAGAAACTAAAATAGACTTTTGTAAAGATCTGACCCTCTATCATTAGCATTATCTTCAGTATTAAATTATTACTGGGCTAAGAATTAACTGATGACTGTCAAGAAATTGTCAATAGTGAATCATCTTCAAATGGGAATAGGGTCCTTGGCTCCGTCTTCGTTTTCACAAAGATCAGAAAGTACCCCTTATTGAAATGTGAAGGAGAGAACAGGTCCTAACTAATGAGTATGGGAGTGTCACAGAGGAGAACAAAGATGGGTCAGCCTTGAGGCTGTCACAAAGCCAGCGCAATCATGATTTGCTCGGGACAGTACTTCCTCTTTCAACCTGCTGTTTCATTCCTTCCTCTTTTTGGCTTTTTGTTTGCTTGCTACTTTTTCTGGTCATGGTGAATTTCATGAACAAGGTGTCTCAGTACAGCAGGGCAAGGAGCTTCCTTCCAGCTGATTTCTCCTGCAGTGGGAAGCCAGGTAGCAGGGCGGTGACACCCAGCCATGTCCCGAGTGACCTTGTGGCTGGCCCCATGGGCCGCTGCAAACTGGCCAGGACCAAGGGACCCTTCCCAGCCCATTGCCGAGCTTGTGCTCAGGTGGCCTCCGAGCTGTACATCTGCAACCACAGAAGCACCTGCAAGGCTATAGCTGAAAACTGTCTTCCAGAAGGGCTGTTTTCGAGCAATAGCCATGGAAGACGAGCTGCCAGTCCAGCAGAAGCAGCACACACTGAACAGCTCTCTGAAGTAAGAGAAGGGATTTGCCTTGAGGTATAGCCTGTTGCTTCATGCAGCTGTTCTACCGAATAGGAATAAATGGGATCATTGAGCTGTCTTTGCATCCTTTGAGGCGTTTTCTGTCAACCATAGGACAGGAGATGGTGCAGAAGTGCCTAGGAACATTACATTGCCTGCTCTCCTCAACCTCCTTTAAGCTTGCCTCCATAGAGGTCATCATCTTCAATCTTTAGCCCTCTCTGTTGTTCTTTCCCAACTCCCTCTTCATAACTGCATCAGATTTTCTTCTCCTCTTTTTTTGTATTTCTGCTTTTTTGCCATTTCATAGGACTCTCTGTCCTTATTTTGCCCTTGCTTTGTAGGACCTCTCCCCACAGGAGATCTCTCTCTTTCTGCTCCTTCACTTGCATTGTCTCTCTCATCTCTTTAGGCTTCCCCCTCTCAGCACTCCTGGTCCTTACTACATCTGGAGCCTCTCCCTGTTATGAAGTTTATCCCATGAGTCACCTCTCCAATAGTCACCTCTCCAGTAGCTAGAGTCTTTTTATTCCTCCCTTCAGTTGCCCTTTTTCAACTTCTGCCTATTCCCCCTCCCCACATACATAACATACATCCCACCCTACACTTAATTCCTCAACAGATTAGGCTCATGTCCCAGGCAAGTTTTAGACTTTCTCTCCTCACCTCAATGGCTCATAGCAGGACTCTGGAGAGAGGATGAAGGGAGAGAGCAGCTCCACGTACCTCTCAGGCACAGATGTCTACTTTCCTTATTATGCTCTTATTACACAGCTGCAAGGGGCTATTATCAGCAAGACAAGGAAGCCAGCTCAAAGGACGTTATGTTTTTCTTGAGTTGGAGAGGTAGTAGTCTCTTAGCATCCTTTGCTTGAAGTATCAACACCCTGATGGCAAATGTTGAATCTTGACCCTAGGAAAGTGTGGAAAGCAGTGGCACTCTTCACTGACGGGCCTGTGTAAACTCCTTCCCAGCTCCTGGCCCTGTAACAGGGGCAGACAGTTAGGCTCTGTTGAAGGTTAATGAGAAGAGCACTGAGGCAGTAGCAGTCACTACTGAGGAATTCTTCTTTCTTTCTTTTCTTTCTGTCTTCAAATCTAACAGGCCTTTCCTGGTGTTGATCATTAATCAACACACTCACAACATCCTCTCCCTGAGGATGATAGTCAGTGCTTCAGGAGAATAACTGGTTGGTGCCGTTCATGTCACAGATACATCACTTGGTGGTGTCTGACTTCTCAAAATCAGGGAGCATGTATTTCGTTACATATTTAGAAAGTGCATTAATTGGCATACAACTAATAATTAATCTGCATTCCTAAATCAATACTGTTTAAATTGGGTAGCTCACAAAGAACCAAGTGATTTTTGATTGCTGAAAATGTGGCTTTTGTTGCCACCAGGTACATAGCTGCTATGGAGATGCCATGTCTGAGATCCACATAGCTGCATCCATCACCTGTTAATCATGCTAATGCTCAGGAAACCCTTATAAGTGATAAATTGTTCAAGGCAATGCATTCTGACAGACTTCACAGAGTACTGGTAACCCAAAATACCAAATACATCACCCTGGCATATGTCAGAGCAACCAGCTGTATGGTTTCCTTACATTGGGGCACCATCAGCCCAGAATGGAGGGGCCTGAATGTAGCAAGTTTCACTGTTGCAGTGGACCTGAAAAATGGTTTCTGAAGGCAACTAACTTTAATTGTACTACCGGCTGCTAAAAGACTGAAAAAGCCAGAACAAAACTCAAATTGTCTTTCAACAGTACAAATGAATGCCTTTCACACTAATGTTTCCAATTCTTTTTAATGTAAAGCCATAATGTTAGCTCAGTAATTCTGTTATATATCAGATCCCTGGCTTGTGCTCTGTCATTTGGCCAGGAGAAAAAATAGCTGCAGGGCAGGATGGAAGGTTTGTGGTTATTTGACTCCTGCAAAGGCTTGGCAAAGATTTGTGTTTCTCTTCTTCAAATATAACATGGTTTAGTCATTTTAATCTTACATACAGCGTGACATTTCTTTCCTATGAGGAAAATATATATGAAAATGACAGTATAGTATTATGATAACTATATATTGATGCACACAGCCAGGTCAAGCACTGGAAACGATTGCCTTTTCCTCCTTTCCTCTCTTGTTTGAAACTTTCCTCCTGTGCATGCTGAAGCTTACCTTGTCCCAGACTTTGGCTGCAACTTTCTTCCAGATAAAGATTCATGGGATGCTTTTCCTGAGGATCTATTTGCTTTCTGAGAACTGCTTTGAGATTATGGCCTCAGAAGTTGAAGTTACAGAGCTGTCAAACTGTCTCACTAACCCTTCCCACTTCACCTTTCCAGGGAAAGCAACATGCTTCAGCCTCCAGAAATCAAATGTAGCTGTAAACCATAAGTCTCAAACAATCTGAGTCAGAAACTATTTCAGCCTAGGAAAAAGGGCTGGCAAATAACTGGGTTTGCAGTGTCCATCGGAAAGAAACGGCTCCCATAAGCAAACCATGCTTTAACTAGGACTGTTGGGTTTGCATCACATTCTTTACATCTCTCATTCCTCAAAAGTAGCTGATGTTGACATTTCTTATGAGGTTTCTCTGGTTTAAATGGAACTATAAGTGTTTATTATAGATTAATTGAGAAATGGGTCTCAGACTTTTAGCACAATATTTGCAAAAGCACCTTAACTACTAGGTGCCTACAGTAAAATACTCAAAAGAAAAGGATGATAGCTTTCTCAGAAGTAGACTGCGTCCACGATAGTTCTTAACATCTCTATTTAATTGCCTTATGCTGTATGGAGGGAAGTAATAGAACAAAGCGCAGACAAGAGGATGACAGCTTGGCTCAACGGCTTCTTGATACCACTGTGAGTATGAGCTACCACTTGTGCTAGAGCCATTTTTACCTGTGTTAATTATGGTAAAGTTTCTTATTTCACTCATGCAGAAGTACGGCTTTGACAGTGCTGGTAAAGAAAATCACCTCTCCACAGAGGTGTTCTGTAGGAAGCAAGAAAAATAATTGCTTTTGTGGAGTGGTACGCAAATGGAAAAGTCTTTACAGTTTCTGTGAAGAAACATGCCATATGTTGAAGAGCACAGCTCTTCCCCAGAAAGAGGCAAAAGTCTATGGATTTACTTGCCTGATCCAGAGCAGTCTTAGGGAGCAGGTGGGAAGAGGAGAGGGTTACCAAGCTGGTTGAAATGTCTTTGGTGCACTTCGAGGGGCAGAGGCACAGGCTGAGGTCCCTCCTGACTCTGCCTTGAAATAGCATGTCTCCACAGGGACGCAGGAAAGTGAGAGCAATCTGGCAGCATGCCTAGGCTAATTAGCTCATCTGTCTGGGCAAGTCATCGCACAGTGTAGACTGTTAGTATTTCTGAGGCTTGATTGGAACTTAATTAGTAGATGTTAAAGCTTTTGGCATAAATAAGCCAGAAAAGGATGCCAAAGGAAGGAGAATCAAAGGAAATGATTGCATGGGGGAATATTTAACACCGTGAACTTTTCACCTCTATCAATTAGATGTCATTTAACCACAGGCTACCAGCTTAGACCAGTTAGCTCCAGTTTGATCTCAAAGTAGCCGAGCTGGCATATTCAGCCTGCCATAGTTGCACTAACACAGGCTCCTGCCTTGCGATGCACGGTGACAGGGGGAGTACCATGAGAAGATGCTCACACTGAGATTCGCACTTGCACTTGCAACCACACCGTTGCTTCTCCATTGCTGAGTCTCCAAAGGCTGAGTGGGGTTTGTCCTTCACAGGCTGGCTACGCAAGTTCCTTAAAGCTTTTAAACTTACAAACTTCAGGAATAAAGATTCTGACCCTTCAGTTAACTTCCTAAATTTATACTCCTGCATTATTTTTATGTGACACTTTCATTTATGTTATCTTTTGTCTCCGTACCTTACAGCACATGTAAGATTTTGACTTCAAGCTTTTGTCTATATTTTCTGTACATCTTTGAGTCTTTGGGGTAAACTTCCTCAACTTGTTTCTCCAAGACAAGCTTGTGCGTAGGAGTTGGCAGATGACATGATACAATCACTTCTTGTTCCTTCTTCCTTATTTTGAAAGTACATGGGGCTCTCCCTGCACCAAGCCATGTTGCAATTTTAGAGCACGGTAGCAAACCCATGTTCTCTTCTCATACATTAATTGTGACTACTCTAACTGCTAGCAATGCCACCTCAATATCTGTTCAAGAACCACCCTCTGCCAAGCTCTAGGAGTTGATGGCTACCTCTCTATTTTTGATTTTGTAGATCTGGTGCAGTGGAGTTAGATCCAGTGTTTAATTTAGACTCATTTGCATCCAACTCATTCAGTAAAGTTTTATGAATCATAAATGAAACTGAGAGCTATTCCAATCTGAGATGACTCACTTTTTGGCCAGTTTTTGGATAGTACAAAGTATGGAGGCTGCTTAAAGCAATAACTCACTTTCTACACGAAAAAGAAATGAGGAGAAAGAGGACGATGAAAAACACAGTTGGGGCAAATATATAGTTTTGATTCTTACTTCTCTTTCAGAAAAAAATCCTTTTTGTAGTTGTGTAGCGTTTCAAACTAAGACATCAGAGACATACATTATTTAATTCAACACAGCAAAATGAAAAGTATGAATCAGTTTAGAGGTGGTAAGGAGTGTCTGGTATGTCCATTTTTCTATTTTTTTTTTAACAGCAAAGACTTTGTTTGTCCAGTTTTGTTTTTTTTAACTGACATTGATCCCCAGCATGGTTCTTCCTATGATCCCCCAAGAATTCCAGCTCTGTTTTCTTTCCAAAACACTCCAGTTGGATGTGACATGTATGTTTTGGATGGAGGTGGAATTTGGGAGGGGGAAAATGATGAAAGGTCAAGAGAAGTTTAAGGGGAAAATAGCTTCTCTAAACACTTCAGTATTCATGGAGTTTGGCAACACTGAACTAACCACTGAGACTTAAGCCTTGTATCTCATTTCTGTGGGCAAAAACGAGGAATTATTTTTGGCGCTGTGTGGATTTAATGGGTGTTCCAGTCTTTCCTTAGAAACTACTTCAAAGGCATTAATTAAGCTCCCTTTCTCTCATTGTTTGCTTGCTGGGCTTTGAGCTCAGTCATAGATCTGAACTAGCATAAAATTAACCTCTATAACAAAATATTGATGGCACTCCATGGAGGGAAGGGTAATTTTCATTATGAATTCTTACCGAGATGGCAGTTTCATTCCTCTTTGACATTGTAAATGGCAGCCAAACCAACAAAAGTCCACTGTGTGATTATGTTTCACCCCCACATACTATCTGGTCACCAGTGATTAGTTCAGCTTAAGAGCTGTAAATCGTTTAAACACCTCCCTAGAAAGCAGTAAAGTAGTTGAAACCTGGCTCATCTCAAGGTAGCCCTCAGCAACATTGCATTAGACTTTTACAAACAGGTAATGGCAGAGACAAGTGCTGACAAGAACGTTTTCTTCTCTCCTCTGAGCCTCTCCATCATCTTTGCAATGCTTTTGCTAGGCCCAAAAGAGCCGAGCAGAGTCAGCTGCACAAAGGTCTTGCCTTCAGATTGACAGATCTAGGAGCAGGAGGTCCATGAAGATTTTCCTTCAATTACTACTTGAGATTGAAAAGTAAATATTGAAAAGCAGATTAATGCACAATTGAAATGTGAGAAATTCAGATTAGGAAAAAAATTCTACCATCAGGGCGATCAATTGCCTGGAAAGGCTGTGAAACCCCCGTCCTTAGAGGAATGTCCCTCAGCAACCTGATCGAGGTAGGCTTGTTTTGAGCAAAGAGTTGAGCTAGATGGCCTCTTGAGGTCATCTTCCAAGCTAAATTATGATACTATGATCCTACTGCACAGAGACAAAAACCCACGGATTTTGTGAACTGTATTTTCTTTAAAAGCAAGATATGTTATATAGAGGGGCATAGTTCCACAAATATCATGTCTTAGTGTCTGACTTTGATCCCCAAGTTTTAATCTTTCCCTGCCATATTGATTGATTTGAATGATCCTGCAGGAAACCACTGGAGAACAAAACTGTACAGATTTTGAGTAAGTTTTTTATTAATGAATGGATAAAAGTGTATTGTTGTGGGAGCACAGGAGTACTTTCTCTTTTTTCCCCTTCTACTTAAGTCCTTTCCAGCATTCCCAGTTGTCATTTTGATACTCTCCACTAGGTCTTTCCTGTCCTGTGGTCAGGTTTCCTCCCTTGTACTTGCTCCATGGAGTCATTCCATTAGGAACCTTCCTTCACACCACGACCATCTGATTCCTGTTCCTATGAAATTTGCCTCCTCTTTTTGCAGGATGTTCATAAAGCCTTGGTGAATTTTGGTGGGAAATGCAAAGAGGCTGCACTAGCCAGTACTGCTGAATATAGGTTTTGTTCTTGTTCTCTCACTATTCTGAAGTCGTCATTGACTGTGGCTGTAGATTAAACTGCCCATAGCATCTCGATAGCAATAAATTCATGTTATAGGACTTGTGCTTTGAGGTGTCTCTCTTCTCTTGATCATGATGATGCCCCAAAACTTCAAACCCTAAATGACATTCCCATGTAATTCATATAGAAATTTTGAGTTCCTGGAGAATCTGTTTCTTTCCATAGTAAGAAACCATCAACATGAGGATGAGGTTTCTGCTGCCGTCAGAGTCTTCACTGGATTTTCCTAACTGGTCTCTGGGACTATGGTGAATGTTTGTTGGTCCACATCAGAACCCCACTTGCAAGTGCCTTGCTAGGTCATACCCATCCCTTCCCTCCCTCTTCTGCAGCAGAATAGGACACCTCTCCCCTGCCGTTGCCCCGATGCAGTAGACACGTGCTCCCGCATGACACTGGCGCAGCAGGGGTAACTGCTCACAAGGGAAAAAATGGGAAACCCTGGCTCAGTGTTTGAAAATCTCTATACAAGGCGGTTTCCAGATCTTGCCCTTGTTCTGTTACCATACACACAAGAACAAACAAAAAAACAATCATTTCCAAAGTATAAATGAAGATACTATAAATTTAAGCCTGTGGCTATCTCTGTGCCTTGGTAAGTCTTGCTCTGTGCTGTACATAGGGCTTTTGTACTCTGACACAGTGATTTATGTTAGTGATATTATGGGCTTGGCCATATTGTTTGTGGTTTCTTGGATGATACGAACTTTAGCATATACAAATAGTGAGAATATGAGTTTGGTATAGGCATTGCCAATGCAAGGCTTGAAAATAGCCTCTATTAAAACTCAAAGAACATGCTATTCTCATTAACTGACTCCTGTTCCTTAAATTTGGGGGGTGGGGGAATTATATGAGAAAACAACTTGAAAATGAAGATTCTACCACATAATCCTTGAAAAACAAGGAAAGCTTGCAAGGAGAGATCTTTATTTCAAATGCATACACACATGACATTAACCAGCTGTGCTAACAGATACAGTGCCAGGAGCAAACTGTCAGATTAGATTGGGCTAATAAAACATTATTACTTTGTTAGGCATGGCTCATTGAGCAGCCACTGCGGTTGTTGTAAAAAAGTCTCTTTTCAGTAAATTATTACCACTCAAAGAACAAGTTAAAGAAGAGATATTTAGGGTCAGTAAGACTTTTTGGTAGATAGAACTTTCCACTAGCATAACAGTAGTTTTCAAAGCTAGATTCTTAAAATTACACTCCTTTAAACCACAGCAAGGTACCTGGATAAAAAAATGACTTAACCAGTAAAATATCAAGCAATTTAATTTCTTTCAGGTATCTACCATGTGTAAGCATGGAGAAAAGATTCTTAGGACATTTTTGTTTTGATACATAAAAATGAATTTAGAAAGCCTATTTCCAGCCATTCCAGTGTAAGAAGTTTGCTTTCCACATGATACAGAAAGCTATAGAAAATAAATACGTTCCACAATTATTCTCCAATCAATGGATACCATACATGCACAGAAATCTTTTAAGAGGTTAATGAATGCAATAAATGGCATCATATCCTTTCTTTACTGAGGTTTGAGAGTTGAAATATTACCTTTAAAGCTTTGCAATATCAAAATAGTAACACAACCATTTTCCTAATTATAACTGAACTGTATTTCTCCCTCACTCAGCATTTATCTAGTTTGGAGTGCTTTTTAGATATGTAACTATTAGGAGAAAAGTAAAGAAAATCTTGAATATATCTTAAAACTATGAATTGTGAAATTCTGTACCCTAAAGGCATGATTTTAAGGGCAGTCAGAAGCTGAACTCCTGCTGTTTCATGTCTGATTGACCTATGAATCTCAGTTGTATCTAGATTCAGTGAGAATCGCAGACCTAATTTGGATATGGTTGATCTACTCAGGCATTCATAAAGCAAATTTGCATGTCTGTGTTTATAGATGCAGTTTATACATAATCCATTCATAACTTTTTATCATTATGCACATCAGAGGGCTGTCACTGAAGTGAGGATTTATTCTGCATTGCTATGTGTTCTCATCAACCTAAGAGTCATTGTGAGGGGAGAAGGATCCAGCATAGCATGGACCATCGATCAAATCCTTGCGGAAAATCAGAAGAACAGATGTGCAGGTTCCTTTCCCTCCCTCTTCGAACATTTGAGGAGCTATCACTAGAATGAGGCTCTGCATCCCTTTACTTTGTAAGTGGGATTTAGCAGCCTGTTTCTAAAGCCGTACACAGAATACACTGGCCGGCATATATATCTCCTCACTAAACCAAAGCATGTGCACGTAGAAAACAGAGCTGGGCTCGGTCCTAACTTGAAGGTAGGAGTTGACATGCAATCAAACACAGTGGTCCAGCTTTTCAGATAACCGCTCTTCAAAAGTGGCTTGTAGCTGATGTCCAGAGACCAGCTAAACAGGTTAAACACACAACACCAGGAAACTTTACTTTTCCCCAGAGACTTGTAGCTCAAAGGCTGTCTGAAACAAATAAATTATTTATATTCATAAATTCTTGGTCAATTTTTCTTTCATGACCTTATCTAGTTGCTAACAGAAGCCATGTCAGCCTTTACTCTTTGCGATGCCCCCTGGAAAGGAGTTCCACCACTTCACATTTGTGTGAAATTCTGGGTTTTTTTTTTTTTTTTGAAAGTGACACCTGCCATTAGGTGCTTCCCAGAGTTATTCTGGAAAATGATGCTCTGTCTTTTCCTATTCATTTTTGCTGGTCATAATTTTAAAGACATTAACATACACCTCCTCCATCACCTTTTTGCAAGGCTAGAGTTATAATCTATTCAGTAGTTCCTCATACTGAAATAACTTCATTTTTCAGCTTTCTTGTTGTCCTTCTGTGTAACTGTTCCAGCTCTGCTATACCCTTTCTGAAATGCGGGAGTAAAAGTTGCACACAGAATTCAAGCTTTAACCACACTGTGTAGTTGTACAGTGGCATAATGACGCTTTTTTATTCTCTATTTCTTCACAAATCATAAATTCCTAGCATTAAATTTGCTTTTTTAACCACTGATGAATACAATATTACCTTTCCAATAGAATTGTTTGAACATCAAGATGTCTTTCCTGACATCGCTCAGTAGGAAGACCAGAGCAAATTACTGTCTATGTAAAATTAGTATTGTTTTTCCCCATGAGTCTCATTTTACATTTGTCTACAACTTACCTTTTAGTGTCCTGTCACTCAGTACTATGAAATCTTCTGCAACTGTTAACATCTGGCTCCTGCCTTTGCTGCTTCAGATAACTTCATATCATAAGTAAAATTTGTCACTGTTTTCCACATTAGTTATGAATATATTGAAAAACACAGACCCCACACCAGTCTCTCTGGGATTCCACTAGTCATCTCCCTTCACTGTGCAAACTGAGAATTTATACTATTTTTTTCTTTCCCATCTTCTAATCAGCTATTTAGGTATATAAGAACATTCGATTTTATTCCATGGAACTGTAATTTAATTAAAAGACCTTGGTGAGGGCTTTGTCAGATGTGTCCTGAAAGTCAGCTACGTCAACTGGATAAACACTGTCAGGTCACCCAGTGACTCATTAAAAAAAAAAAAAAAAAAAGGAAAGGAAAGGAAAAAACCTCCAATAGATTTACAAAACAGGACTTACTCTTACAAAATTGCGTTAACTCTTCCCTAATATATCCAGGTATTCCCTAATTCTATTCTTTGGAACATCGTCTATCAATTAGCTCAATACTGAGCTGAGATTTACTGATCTGTCATTTCCTAGACACATACCAAAATCCTTTGTGGAGATGGAAGGTTCTCATCAATGTATCTTACAGATTTTTATGCTCCATCAACTCACTCTCATCCAAATTTCAGTTTCTCATTATTTCAGGTAAGATTTAGTTCCAGTTAAACCTCTCACTGACGTTGCCTTGCTTGCTGGTTGAATTCCATGTTGTTATAAATTATTATTGTGTCTAAACTACAAATAAGGTACTGCTGTAGAGCAATAAAATGAGAATATGATCATTCTTATCCTCCATTTTTGATATTTTTCATCTCCTGCTGAAGTGCAACTTGAGAAATGCATATTACTTCCAACACCAGCTGGGTTAGTAATCAGGCTTTTTGTGTCTCACGAAAAATATACTATCCTTGGGAAATAAGGGATGTAGCTATCTGAGGGAATAAGCTGTAAATATTGTTTTCACAAATACAGCAAGTAATGAACGCGTGTCAAGCATGACTTGTACGCAAAAGAAGCGTGAATCAACATATTACAGATGACAGGGTGGAAGACCATAATGTAGCAAGCTGTGATGCTGAGAAGACTTACACTTCATAAAGATAACCAGCTGAATATGATCTGACTAAAGGGGTCAGCATTACCACTAACTGTGTAAACAAAACTAAACCTAGTATTAAGGTATCACCTCCCTTTATGTCAACAAGGAGATGACCATTGACCTTCAAGTGAGAAAGGATACTTAAACTAGCATGCCTAGGAATCAAGCAAATTGTATTTTTCCTTATAAAGCACAGAGACAAGGAGAGAACTGAGAAATTTAGAGATTTTAATGAACTTGGCAGAGAAAAAGCTATCTCATACCTGAAAGCCCTTCAGCCAATAGGGAAGAAAGTTAAATTCTTAACACACTGCAATAGCTGGAATTAGAAGCTAGAGATATTCCCATGTAGTATAAGACTGAATTTCAGTGCAGATTTACTAAACACAGTAAGTGACACCTCAAGGTTCTGCCTCACTTGAAGTATTATTTCGAGATTGGCCATCTTTCTAGAAGGTTAATTTAATTTCAGCACATTTTGGGGCCTGTTATAGGAACTACTGAATGGAATTCTAAAGTGCTTTCTAACAAATGTGTTGATCTCTCTGATGATGCAGACTTGGTCCAGGGTACAGAAGCAAAAGAGAATACTGCACTATAATGTCCTCACCATCGTTGCATGGAACTGGTTGTTATTCTTTCTTGTTAGTTATGCTTTGCTGTGTTTGACAGAAATCCGATGTAAAAGAAACAATGAGCCTAATTCCATTAGAATATTTCTTATATCTTAACTGAGTCAAACGCTGGACACATGTGACAGGATAGGAAAACCAGGACAATGCTTTTCAAGGGAGAGTCCCATTAGCACTGCCAATAGTTTTAGTGACTTTTGCCCCCACCCCTCCTCTGGGATTTCTGTATCTGTTGCAAAGGGGAGGACTGGGCTTGCGATCTCGGTGTAAGGCTGGGTGTTGTGGGATTACCGAAGTTTAGCTGGTATACGTTGGATCAGATGCGTGAAGAAGTCCCTTTGAAGCGGAGTCTGGCAGGCTGGGCAGCCTGGCTGGTGATGGATTGTGCTCCCACTGGCTCCCTCATCCAGGCTGCCTGCCTGGCCTTGCTGCCGGAGACTAGCGCCAGGCTAAGTTGTGCGTCTTTGGCTGAATGTTAATCTCTGTGCTCAGGAAGCGCATAGGGCAAAGTAACTGGTGTTGGCACCGATAGCTCATTTCCAATAAATATTTGTTTAATAAGGGTTGCATACCATTAGGGACACAACACTTCACAGACCTGGCTACTGACCAGCTCAGCTCCACGGTCTTTGCTCTTGGTTTGGGGTGGACAGTTGAGGACACATGAATCTGAGCCTGGGAAAATTCGCCTCATCAGCATTCAACTGTGTCCTTCTAGATAATCTGTATTTGAAGTCATGTAATGTTTAACAGAGGAAGATAGCAGTATAAGCAAAGAAGAGAGAAACAGCACAACTCATACGAGAGCAGGACCCTTCTGAATGTAATGTAAGTACCCAGTTACCTTTACCTTAAAGATTTTGGTGTAGCTGTATGGCAATTAGCTGGTGAGCCATGAAGCACATCTGCTTTGAACGGTGAGACCTGGTCTCTATGCACTCAAGAACATAATTTCAAGAAATATTGAATAGCAAATTGTGGAGATACGTTATAGCAGCCCTGCAGAGTATAACCTTGCTCAGAACATTTATCCTAAATAACTCTTTCATATCAAAAGAACCCTGCTTCATTAAAAGGGGGAAAATATTCTGTCTTCTCAACCACCAGTCCTGTCATCTTTACTGAGATTCCCTAGAGCTGTACTGCGCATTACAACCACATTACCCAGACTTTTGTGTGAATGGGGTACTTTACTTTTTCCAGCACAGTTCTGACAGGATTCACAAAGCTGATTTATGCTGTAACAACCTCCCCATAAGTCCTGATCTACTGGCATTTCACAGAGCAAAGCTCCCCTCACAGAGAAGAACTAGCTAGCTCCTTTTTCACCAACATCTTAGTGGTTAGTGTGCTGACACAGCGGGAAAAATTCCAATTAAAATGTCATAATCTTCTCCTGAGCCATATCTGAGTGCTTACCCATCCACTGTAGGGTTTGAGTAGATAACTCATTTGATCTTCTTCCCTAAAGCTGTTGCACTTTAAATTGCCTACCTTGGGAGTACTGTTTTGAATTGCATTTCCAGTCACTAGTAAGATTTTTAATTGGCATAGCTGTTATCTGTCTTCTGACAAGTTCAACATCCTAGATACTACCAATTATTCCTATGAATTCTTAGCCTAATGGGTAAAAAAAGGAAAGTAATAAACAAAGAATACCCACAATTATCAGAAATGGCCAAGATGCCATAATTCAGGCTCTTTGCTGGGCGCTGCTCTAGCCATGGGGCTATCTCCCTTGTGAAATTACTTTCCTGCTAATACAAAATTTGGAGAAACACGAGGGGCTGAGACCACATCAATAACCTTACTCTCCTATGACTAGGAAGGGGGTGGGCACAAATAGAGAGGGATCCATTTGGAACGTATTCATCAGTTGAGGCAGTTGTTTAAAAGAAAGTAACATATCCTTATCTAATCAGAACAGGTATTGAAGGGAAGTGCTGCTAGCTTCCTTGTGATTACTCATTTTTTACGTTAAAAATGAGTCAAGAATGAGAGAAGAACACTACGTTTGAGCACTGCAGTAACATATTAAGTGTTTTCCATTTACATAGCTATGTTAGCTGACACGAGCCTCATTTAATCACTAATAGCATATTAACTGTCAGATTTCTTAGAGGTAAACATAAGAGAATTAAGAATTGCCGCTGATGTGCTGTCTCACCATAAAAGGGACTTACACTGAAATCAAAACCAGTCTGTCTCATTTGTTCTTTTCCTCTAACTCCTAACACGTCCTATTTTTCTTTAATACTCACCTGCTTCTCTCTCTGGGACTTCTGTAGCTGGAAGAAGGCAGAAGTAAAATGGATAGGAATTATACACAAACTCAGAAGCAGGAGGATTTCAAAACACTTTCCGTAGTAAGGAAGCTGGTCAAGATAGAACAATGATTACCAAATAACTGTTGAATCTAAAAATGGATAGAAATAAAAGATGAAATGTTGACATGACTATGACTGTTTCCTTCCTTGTTCACACAGTAACTGCAAAAGGAGATGAAAGCCTCCCTTCCCCTGTGTTTGCTGGTGGCTGCACTTCACCCCACCATCTGCAGCCTGCCCCAGCCCAGGCACCACAACGGAGAGCACAAGGTGACTTACCCCCAGGAGCAGCGTCCCCACGGGGAAGATCCTGGTGGGTCCTACCACAGGATAGTCCCCAGCAACGCTGACTTTGCCTTCAGGTTTTACAGGCAAGCAACCACAGAGGCTCCCAGCAGGAATGTTTTCTTCTCTCCAGTCAGCATCTCTGTTGGCTTTGCCCTGCTGGCCCTGGGCTCCAGATCTGCTACCCAGACTCAGGTGCTGGAAGGGCTCGCCTTTAACCTCACCGAGATCCGGGAGGAGGAGATACACAACGGCTTTCGTCATCTCCTTCTCGCACTGAACCGCCCTGACAGCCAGACGCAGCTGAGTATGGGGAGCGCCCTGTTCATGGACAAACACCTCAAGCCACTGAAAAAGTTTCTGAAGGACAGCAAAAAGCTGTATAAAGCAAAAGTTATTTCTAGTAACTTTCAGAATTCCACTGAAGCTGAAAGTGAGATCAATGATTATATAAAGAACAAAACCCACGGGAAGGTAAACCAAACAGTTGAAGACCTTGATCCAGATATTTTAATGGTTCTTGTTAACTATATTTACTTCAAAGGTAAGTTGAGTTATATAGATGCTATCTACTGCTGTGTCTTGGCCTAAAACAAAAATACTCCTAATTATGTTTGAATTATTTTTAAAAGAAATGCCAGTAGATTACACTATTATGATGAGAAACATTGAAAGTTCTCATGCTCGGAGGTCTTCCACATTTACATTTTTCTAGCATATGTTTAGGCTCTTAGGCCTAAGAGTTTGTTTATTTGCAATCGCTAAGCTTTGTGGAGTTGCCAGAGCACAACAGACTTGTGTATTTGTAAATTTTCATATCAGGGTTTTTCTATTTATTCTTTCCAAAATTATTCTGCAGTAGTTTTATATGCTGTATGAAGTTGAAAAACATATTCCAAATGTACACCTTATTCTACTCACGTGCCTGTAACATGGCATGTAAATGGATGTAAATGGAATTAATCCTTTAACAGAGTTCAGTGAAGGGCTACAAAGATGATGAGGGGACTGGAGCATCTCTCCTCTGAAGAAAGGCTGCGAGAGCTGGGCCTGTTCAGCCTGGAGAAGAGAAGACTGAGGGAGAATCTGATCAATTTGTACAAGTATCTGAAGGGGGGGTGTCAAGAGGATGGGGCCAGACTCTTCTCCATGGTGCCCAGTGACAGGACAAGAGGCAGCTGAAACGCAGGAAGTTCCATCTAAATATGAGGAAAAACTTCTTCACTGTGAGGGTGATTGAGCGCTTGAACAGGTTGCCCAGAAAGGTTGTGGAGTCTCCTTCCCTGGAAGTATTCAAAACCTGCCTATATGTGATCCTGGGCAACATGTTCTAGATGACCCTTTCTGAGCAGGGAGGTTGGACTAGATGGTCTCCAGAGGTCCCTTCCAACCTCAACCATTCTGTGATTCAGTGAACAATCTGATTTAATACAAATAAAATATCAGAACATATTTTTGAATAAACATCAAGAGAAATCCATTTTGAAGATGAAAGCCTCATTCCATTTGCCATAATGGAGTTATAATCAGGCCAAAAAGTTTTGGTTGTTCTTGCATAGAAGCTTTTCTTTAGTACTATAAGATGAATAACAAGAAAAAACATTAAAGGAACTTCACATGTTACCTATTAAAAAGCAGTCATCTACTGGGGAACCTGCTTTACAAGAAATGCTCTCAAACCAGAAAGTAACTACCTGGTTCATGGTCAGCTTTTCTTTTCTTCAAATAAAATGTAAGATAATATAATGAAGTTATTCATTTAATTGTGAAGGCATTGTACAAATCCATGCCAAGTTTACTCTGCAATATTTGGTTATTACTGAAAACATTACAATGAAGATGACAGGGACCAAGGTCTTTAACAAATTTTGAGTAACTTTGATCTTCAAGTATGAGTGTAAGTCCTCAGATATGTATTTTTTTGATGTAAATTAGTCTGGACTATGCTAATATATCTTATTTGAAATAAGCATTCAATTGCATTCTCTCTTTTGGTTTTAAGCCTACTGGGAAAATCCTTTCAATATTAAGGGGACTCATAAGGATTATTTCTATGTGAATGAGAAGACTTCGGTCGAAGTGGAGATGATGAGTCGAGATGGGTTTTATAAAAGCTACTCCGACAGAAAGCTTTCTTGTGAGGTGGTGCAGATTCCTTACAAGGGAGATGTGGCGGCATTATTTATCCTGCCCAACAAAGGAAAAATGAAACGATTGGAGGATGCCCTTACGAAAGACACTGTGTCTAAATGGGAAAAATCACTTGAAAGACGGTAAATATCGAATTCTGATCTGATGCTTCCCAGTAGGTTATAATCCAGAGTCTAAATAATAATATGATCAGACTTTACAATTCTTCTGTTTTTACAGCTTTTGCCGTTGACTGGAGATGTTAAGTGTTGAGATGAGTATGAAAGGGTAGACCAAATGATTTCATGCTATTTACTTTCAGCAAGAACTGGAATCAGTATTGCCTTGTGATGAGGGAAGAGACCTGTGAGTTTGCAAACTCAGCTTCTTTTCCCATGAAGTATATAGCTGATCTTAAGTAAGTGTCTCTAGTTCCTGTCTCAGGTACAGTGTGTTAGGTGTGGTAATACTGCTGCATAGCAACCAGATCCCTTAGTGGGAAAGGAGTGTGAAATCCAAAAGAAAAATATTTCGAGCTAGAAAGTGAACTCAAATATATCCCAAACCTGATGGCACAACATCTTGCTGCCAGTAGAGTGACTGTTGCGGTATTGTATAACAAAGCTCAACCAATGTCTTTCTTCTCTTCCTTACTCCAAATCGCTGTCTTCACCCCTCCTTTTTGTTGCCATCTCTTCCAGATTTGAAGATAAGGTTTTTTTTTGACAGAAGAATGACCAGCCAGCTGGGAGACTTTAGTCCAAGATGCTATTTAATTACAGTAACTACCATCATTTTCTTTTGAATTTAACAGGAGGATAGAAGTGTATATTCCAAAACTATCTCTTTATGGCACCTATGACTTAAAGAAGATGTTCAGGAATCTGGGTGTAACTGATGTGTTTTCTGACCATGCTGATTTGTCTGGAATCATAGGAGAGTCTGATCTAAAGGTTTCAAAAGTAAGTTTGTCAGCAGAAATGATGTTCTATGAATTTCTCATAGCCTTGCCTAGGCTGTGCTGGGACATTTTTCTTATTTTTCAGGCTGTTTGGTAGTCAGTGAACAAAACCATTCAGCTAATAAAGCAGTAACCTTAAATTCTCTCAGACATGTCCAAGATCTGGGGCTAAGAGAAGTATAAAAGCAGTTTCATCCTACTATCTTCCTTCTAACAGGCTGAGACGTGGCACAGGTTCAGAGGGGTATAGCATTTATCCCAGGAACTAAACACAGCCCAGTTTCTCCACATGAAGAGAGTCTCCATGGATATCTGTGTTAGGGATGCTTTGCATCAGAGTATTTAGCAGAGAAAGTGATTCTTTTTATAACATGTATATTCTATAATTTTAATGGATTTTAAAACTTCTGCTGTCATTGAAGACAAGCGCCAATCACGTAAAATGGACCAGATTGGGGAAAGCATCCTATTTCCTGGAAATAAGATACAATGTTGAGATAAACATTAGCATTCTTATAGCTATTGTGAAAGGACCAATTACCGTATTTTAACAATCTGGGGCTAGTAAAATAAAATGATTAAATAGAAATACTCTCCAATAATTTTAAAAACTATAGTGTGGAGATTAAATTTGTGATTCATGTGCTATTAGGAACGAGTAGTCCTGGATTCCAGCTTCCTTATTCTCTGAAATCATCATTTCTTCTGAGTTTCCTTGAATGTTCTATTTTCCAATTCATAGCATAAGATGTGCAGTCACTGTAGCCTGTTAGATACACCCATGGTGAGAAATACTGAATGGGAATGCAGTCACGAGGTTCACAGTCACTGGGGTCTCTTAGCTACGCTGGCAGTAAGCAGTGATGAATGGGAAAACACTTGCTTATAGAGACCACATTGCTAACAAATCCATCATCATGGGCTCTAGTGGCTTTCTTCCTGGTCCCTGGTCTATCAGCAATTTTTGTGAAAGGCAATAGGTGAACGAATTAAGTGCTAATTTTAGTTTCTCCTCCCCAGTCTTCTCCACATACATTAATACTTGCTGTATTTTATTGTAGGCTGCTCACAAGGCCCTGCTGAATATCCATGAAAATGGCACAGAGGCGGCAGGAAGCACTTACGCAGAATTCATTCCTCATTCTGTTCCTCCTGTTGTTAAATTTAATCGTCCATTTTTGCTGTTGGTTGTTGATCAATATACTCAGAGCATCCTGTTCATGGGAAAAATTATAAATCCTACTGAAAAATGAGCTGTCAGTGGCTAGTTGTGTTGAATTGAATTGCATTCTTCATGTGATTGTATTTCTATGTGATTAAAATTGTATCAAAGCTGTTACTAACAGTTTTCTAGCTCTGAAAAAAAGATGTATGTGGTCATTCTTGAAAACACTGTTTTTCCCCTTTCCTCCCCTAGAAAGTAACCCTTGAACTATGCCTATGAGTGAATTATGGATGGGCTTAGAAATCAGGTTTTCAATGATCAGTGTATGCTATCTTTGAAAAACAAGGTTAATATCCATATGAAGAAAGCATGTTAAAACATTTCAAGTAAATATATACATACATATTGAACAAACAGGCTACTCCTGAGTTATGAGTAGGAAACAAAGAAATTGCTCCTGCAACTGTGAGGTCTTATCAGGTGCTGTCCAGCAGAGGGCTGATACATTACAGCTCAAAATACAAACGCAGTCCACCCAGTCCAGTCCTTCTCTTCTACCTGGACCTCTCTTCTGGTAAAGGAGAAAGGTCATATTGTATTTCCATGAGAAAATGATTGTCCCCACTCTCTGAGGATGTCTGCACCAATTTGACCTCACTATTCTGTTGCAGTCTCATGGATCCAGGGGACTACCAAAATATAGACCCGAAACTAGGCACCTACAAGAATCTGAAGCACCAAGGAAAGCAGATGTCTGCTAACAGATATGTAGTCACTCTGGGTGTGGTGTCAGCCTGATTTTCTCTCTTTTTGTGGGTTCCACCTAATTATTTAATTCTGACCCAGTGATTACACCAGTCAATGTAAAGACCCTACAATTTCATCAGGGTCACATTTCCCCCTAAAGCAGGGCGGGAGGTTATAACATGCAGGACATGCTTGTACTGGAGAGATTCACTGTAGGAGTATTATTGACTAGGCAAAAAACTATCCCTTCTCAAGGTCTTGTGAGCATGTCATTCATTTTCTTTAAAGATACAGGGATGGGTGACCAGGAATTTAATAGTTAGGATCAGGAATTTGAGTTTATGGAATCATGAGGGTCATAATAGAGGGCTTACTAACCGAGGACAAGCTACTCTGTAGAGCCTGACCTGTCTAAGGTAATTGTCACCCTCTCACACCAATCTCTGCAGTTAGAGCATTTGCCTTGGATATAGGAAGCTCATGTTCATATCCCTCCTTTGCCAGTAGGCAGACAATCCCATACTTACAGTATCCTAAACTCCAGGTAGATCAGACTGGCAACTGTGAAAGGAGAGCTGCTATTGTATTTTAACCCTAAAGAGCTTGGACCTTGAGTTCTGGTAATGATACTTTCCTGAAAGATGAAAGCCCAGGTTTGCCTTTACCCAGATGGAGAACGGTTTGCATGTGGGTTTGGAAAAGCCTAATGAATGCTCTGCAAACTATGCTGTTGACTGAAGTGGCGGCTGAAGCAATGTTATTGAGCTCCTAGGAAAAGGGGGAGGCATAGCTACAGGTCACAAGTTCAGGGAATCACTCTCCTTTCAGACAAGCTTTAGGCGCTTCCTTTGAAAGACAAGTCTTTCGCTGTACTCACCTTTCCAGCATTCACACCTAATGGCATCCACCCACTTTGTGTTGGCTTTTTTTGAGCTACTTTAAGGATCTCAAACTCTCTCAGAGCATCCTATGGGAAAGCAGGAACTAAATCAGAGCTGGATGTTAGCCAGATACCCAAAAGATGTTACTTGTATTGCTTTGCAGATTTGATCGTTGCTTCTTCAAGAGGCATCCATCTTAGCACTCTATAGGAAATTCAGAAGAGATAGGGTGTGAATAGCTGGGAGGGCTAAAACCTACACTGAGATTAAGTACACTCACAGAGCTTGCATCTATGCTAGTAAATAAAGTGCTCCAAGGTCTGTTCTCTAACCCTGAGGTCAACTGGCTTGTCATAGCTCATACCCACATTGCTTAACTCTCTGCCCCTGCAGAATATCCAAGTAGCTGACTGGAAATAATCCACTGGCCTGCGCTAATCCCTAAAATACACCTAGAGCTTATTTGGAAGAGTTTAATTGGCATGGGCAATGCCTGTGTCAGGAAGCGTACTAAAAACATGTAAACCCCTAAGGTCAAGGTTATGTTACTGGCCCTTCACCAGCTATTTCCTGTAAATGATAAAACCTGAGCAATTCTTCCCTTCTACGGGAAATAAACTTAGGAAGTTCAGGAAGCAAACTTCAAAACTATTGAAAGGCACAAATTTTGAGACTCCGATGTGCCTGTCATTGCTATGTTGTGCTGTTTTTTTCTGATTAGCCATGTGCATTTGTTGTCACAGTAGCTGTGCGTGTATATTTTCAGAAGACTGCTCTCCACTGAGGATTTGTACATGTCTTCAGGTAATATGACAATGGTTTTGTGATGCAGATATCTCAAAATGCTTCATGGTTGAGCACACAAATGATCATGTGTGAAAATGAAGAGTAAAATATGCAAGTTTAATTGTATTAAGTGATATAGTAAATGGACTAGGCTATAGTTTAAAATGTGTGATACAATGTATTATGGAGTCACAGCCACTGCACTTCCCTGTACTTAAAATTCTCAAAACTAAGGTTTTTAGTATAAACCAGAAAGTCTGTCTTTGGTCTGGGGACTGTGTTCCAGCTTTTTGGCAATTGTGCAAGCTGTTTTCTGGGTGCTGAACCAGCTCTGCAAATTGAGTGGAGCTGACAGAAAATGGCCTTTGGAGAGTTAGCGGTCTTGGGAGCTGGACCCCCTGTCCAGAAAGGCTCAGCAGCTGATGCTGATGTCATGCAGCTCTCCTTCCAGCACTGGCACAGGGGCATACAGAGATGGAGGCGATTAGGTGCATAGCTCTTCATTCCTCAAATCTGACAGGGATGTTAAATAGCGCAGATCACAGACTGCTCCAACACCACTGCCAAACTGGTACAGAATCACAGAGATATAATCAGATCCCTCATGATCACTTCATTCTCATAGACCGTTCCAGACTAAGAACGTATAAGGACCAAGATATATATTTTTTGATAGCTGAAAATGTTTAGAAGTGGTTTTACTGAGAGATCAGAAAGACAAATGTTGCTACAACCTAAACAAGTAATAACCGTAAAAGTTCTCAAAGGGCCAGATGAATGAATTTAGGAGTTGTTTCCGGCACAGCACACAGTTATGAAATCTATTTACACTTAGATCAAGAAATATATTTGTTTTGCTCCTTATCCAGGCCTGTCAGCACTCCCCTTTGCTGTACTTCACATCGCTGTTCCCGGTTATCACCAGTCCAATCACCACAGGCAGTGTAAGAAAACTACATGTCCCAGGAGCAGTGTCCCTATGGGGGAGATCCTGGTGGTCCTACCACAGGACGGTCCGCAGCAATGCTAACTTTGCCTTCAGGTTTTACAGGCAAGCAACCACAGAGGCTCCCAGCAGGAATGTTTTCTTCTCTCCAGTCAGCATCTCTGTTGGCTTTGCCCTGCTGGCCCTGGGCTCCAGATCTGCTACCCAGACTCAGGTGCTGGAAGGGCTCGCCTTTAACCTCACCGAGATCCGGGAGGAGGATGGACTACTTTCCTTTACTGTCAGTTATTCTAGCTGCTACTTTTTTTTCTTTTTTTTTGATTCTGAGAGTTAATGCATGCCATCTCTAAGTTCTTGCATCATGATAATTATGGTTTTTGGTCAGTAGTCCTAGCTACTTGTGTTTGATGATGTATGGTTTGAAAATAGATATTCAAGCTACAATTCAATTTAAAAACAAAATTATAGTCTTGCAGAGCTTATCTGCTGTTCTTTACTTTTTCCCTTTTCTATTCTAGTGATTTTTTTTTTTAACTTAAAGCACCTATTTTTGAAAAGTCTGGACATTCTCATGCAGAGCTTCAATTTCAATGTTTTCATTCAACTGGGAACTTGATAGAAAATATATCGGTAAAACCTGAGATGAGCTCTCATTGAGATACCTGTCTTGAACGTTAAAATTCTGGCTCATTGACTCCAATGGAATTCATATCAAGCCTTAAATTTCTGTATATTCTTAGAAATACACTTTCCTTCAGAACTAGGATATTAGGCATAGACAAAGCAGAGCACTAACACTAAAATATTTGTTTTCTGCAAACACATAGAAGTGATCATCTGAGGTGAAATGTCTAATATGAGAAATAGAATTACGGTCTGGTAACGAAAGCTTTATTTCCCTCTAAGATATAAAACAGGAAAAAATAACAGGATTATTTGATTTCACTTATATGGCTTTCATTTGGCAGACTATGAGATCCTACAAAATTTCAGTTCAGAGATTCCAATTGCAATAGTGAAAGAGGCCAAAAACGTGGCAGAAAAGAATGACATTAGGAAAAAAAATTCAAAGTACCATCAGTCCCTACGAGGAGTTTTATTATACATAAATTTGTCAGCTTTTCACTAATATTTTCTTGCCCACAAAATGTTCAGTTACTCTCTCTTAGTGTTATCAAAAAAAAAAAAAACAAACTTTCTTTTATTGTTGCACACACCTACGTAGATGACTTCTTTTGTGGGTGGAAACAGTCCAGTTGCTGGGCAGACCATGAACCACAGAGCAAAGTGGTAACATCCTGTCCTGAGAGAAAGCTGATTTGTAGTGCAGTGCTGACACCTCTCCAGCTGCTGCAACGTTCAGCACCTGCCTGACGCAAGGAAAGTACAGTAGGCAGAGGATACTCTGGCCAAAGACATAACATCTGGAGGGCAAAAAACTCATTTGAAGAATGGTGTGCATCTACTTAAGCCTGACTACACCACTTTTAACTTGCAACAGCTGTACCAGCTTTTCCTGGCAGGAATTTCAGATGATAGCTAAAAGCAGGTGGGACTGGATAGTTTTAATTGCCTCTATCCCTTTTTGCTGAGGGCAGCAAGCTGCTCTCCTCACAGGTATGGCAGCAGCCAGAGCATTGGCAGCTACAGCCCAGCTGCAGCAATGTCACAGTAAGTTAAAAATGTAGCTTTGAGTTTATTTACTTTAGCATTTAGGATCCAAATAAAAATGAGATACTGGCCACCTTCTTGTAATAGAGAAGTGGGCCTGGTTACTATTGTCATTTCCAACAGACTTTATCCTTAACCTTCAGCTTTTTATCTTTCTCTTAGCCATGCTGGTTTGGGAAGGGAGCGAGCAACACTTTCCTTATTCCACGTGAAAAGGCTGGGTATTTGTAAGACGTGGAAATCTTAGTTGGGATGTTCTTTACAGAACCAGATAAAAAGATGGACAGGACCTGATTTTTATCCTAGTTATGGCAATTTTTCGGTGGTCCCAAGCTCCTGATTTTAACGGAGTTGCTTCTGTCAAAAGGTATATTTATATGAACTTTTGCAGATGGACCTTGAGTGGATACCTCTTGCTAAGGCAAATGAAACGGCTGCCTGAGGATTTATCATGCTAAGTACGCCTTCTCTTGCTCAGTCCTTATATTCTTGCTGATGTTTTGCTTCCATAGCCAAAAATCCTTTGCCCTGGGCAACCCAGAAATATAAATTGCAAAGCTGGCACATCATAATTTGACAACCAAGCAGGCAGAGGAGTAACTTAATAATATGGGATGAAGTTGCTCCTGCAAGGATGAGCCAAGCTTGCCTCACATTGCACAACTGAGCAAAGAATCACTGGCAAACAATAGGGAAAGAGAGAATTAAATCATTCCATTAATTCGTTAATGAAGAAAGGTCAACACAGGCCATTATCAGGCCGGTAGGGAAAAGCACTTCTGTCAGTCCTTTGTGTGATTCTCCAGATGGCAAGTGATACCCTGGCTCCTGGAGCAGGAGTGCCTCCGACCCAGGCATTGCTCCTCTAGAAACACCTAAGTGCTCCGTGAATTTGCACCGCATGGGCTGCCTTCATGCAAAACTCCACACAGACGTCCTGATTTACCTTCACATTTCACTTCATAGACATCTGTTCTGTGGACAATGTCTTCTACACAGCCATTTGCACCAACAGGAAGATGTATACAAAAAATAAACGGCTTCACATTCACCAGTATCTCACAGATGCTGCCATCTAGCAGGTACACTGGTATTACCCTCGTGTGATGATTCACCCTCATTTTCTATTGCATGCAGCAGGAGATACTTGTATTTTACAAGAATCTCTATTTCTCCTAAGGGAGATTGTCAAAAGACAATGCGACTGATTCATTGATCGTGCTGGTCTATCTGGAATTGTGGGGAAACTGATGGCTTCAAAGCTTGCAAGCAGAAATGGTCATTTGTGGGTTTGATATAATTGCAAGCCTTAACCTTGACTAGGCTCATACGTGCGCCCAGGTCAGGGGAATAGATGTCCAGGTGTCAGGGACCAGTTACTCCCATCTCGCTGACACGCTGAGTGCTCCAGCATGGCCAGAGAGGAAAGAGAGCAATTGCTGCAGAAGCGGCACTGTTCCCTGCAGTTCCTCCCCGAGAACAGTAGCATCCTTCAGATGGTTAGCCAAGGATAAGGGCTGTATTGAAAGATTCGTGCTATCTATGCAGGCAGGCATAGACTTCAGAAAAAACAGCCTATCTTTTCTAGAGTTAAGCAACAGCATACTAACTCCTGGTAAACCTTGGTCATTTTATGTAACACTGCAATAAACTTTCTATGTCCTTACATACTTCACGAAGAAAGAGCTATCTGTGAAAATATGTTCTAACCATTTCTGGCTACTAAAAGATAATGCTTAAACAATGATAACTATGGTAGACAGATTGCTGTGTGTAGATAAATTGCAGATTTACCTAGAGTGAAATCATGTACATTCAGTGGCAATAATTAGCCATTGCTAATTAGGATGAGTGTCATGCATCTCATCCTTAAATAACCTTATAAATAGCTAAATAGTTCCTATCTCTCTCAAATGGCCCTAAGAGATACCCTGATATGACATCCAATATGTACATAAATCATACTGTATGGAAGTAGTGAGGCATTAAGAAGATCTTCTCTCTTCTTCTTCGCTTAACATTTTGCCAGGATGAAGATTGCCCATTTCATTCTTCCGTTTGTTTTCTGGGTTTGGCTATTTTTCGAGCCGTGCTGCATGCTGATATTTTACTTTTCTCCTATTATTTTAGTAATTTCTAAACCAAACTCATCAAAATCTTTTTGTAAATCTAATCAGTATCCTTTATCTAATAAAGTAAGGACTTCCAAAGAGTACTGGTTAGGGTATGTCTACACTGCATATTGTAGGGCAACACGGAGAGGCTGAGCTAATCCTGAACAAACTCATTACTGCCTTGGCTACATATTTAGGCAGCATCCTTGCTGCAGAAGAATGTCCCATGCAGAAAGCTCAGTAAGATACACCATCCTTTTTATACACAGAGGCTGCTTGGGCCCTGTCTTGGTTTCCAGCTCTTCTAGTGATCCGTTTTCTGAAGTATTTATAACAGTTAGGCCACGTTACCTCGCAAAGCTCTCTTGTCCACAATTTAGTGCAATCCCAAAACAGCAAAGTCCCTGCTTATGCTCCTCCCACAAAGCCCCATGTGCTGGCAACATTTTGCCTCTGTAACGGGAAAATAAACTGTCCAGAAAAAAATAGCTTGCTCAGTGTTTGCTTTGCAAATAAATCTTGTTTGCTCTGCTTAATATTTACCAGTGGACAGTAATTTAATCCTACCCAGTGAAATGAAGAGTAGGGAAGGAGCACTGTGAAAGAGAGGTGCAGCAACTTGTTAAATGCACTGTAAGTACCATATTATACTTTCTTAAGAGAATTTGAATGCATGTTGTCTGGGATCTCTGCTGTTTATTATACAATATTTCATTCTGAGATGAACTGTATTTTGTAGCAGCAATTAGAAATACTCTTAGCCTCCTGGAAACATGTTTTAAATGTCAGCAGGAGGGTTCGAGCAGTGGTCAGACTCCTAGATGAAATGACGAGATGACTGGAAGATGAAATCTGCAGTAAGTACTTCACTGTCATCAACGCTTTGGAGAAACACAAAACCTTGTGTCTGCTCCCAGAGGAGCAAATTCGATTGTAATGCCAAGTGCCCTTTACAAACCAGAGGCCTGACATAGGGTCGGGCTGTTGAAATCTCAGAGAAATATGTTAGCACATAACTAAAAAGGTACAGTAGGCTGCCTCCTCTTAGCTACTGCTCAGAAATCGTAAATATGGAAAGCTTCACTTTGAAAGATTTCATCATTATAACAAAATATTTGCATTTTTTACAATTTCCAGCTTCATTTCTTTGAGATTTGCTGGACGTTAGAAAAATCTTGTTGAAAATTTTCATAAAGTCTCAGTTGTAGAAGATCTCCTACCTACATCTGAAGTTAGGCAGGAGCATCGGGTTGAAGTCACATCTCTTGCCAAAGGTGTAGCTCCTTGGTGATTTTAGGACCTTGTTTCCACATTACATACGAGCAGGGCAAGTAGCACATTCTGGAGCTGACCCGTATTGCCTGCTTATTATTGGTGAACTGCTTTCTGTCAGTAATTCCTTTACCAAATCTTCTTATTCAGGCTACACTTTTCTACGTGTTTAACCACCAACGTCTAATTTTTATATTTTATTTTTTGAACACTTCAGTTAAATGGATCCACCTACTTCCAAGAAGCTTATGTCCTAAAAAAGAAAGCAAAGGAAAATAGCACCAGCTTTTGGAGACTTTTTCTTTGTGAACTCTGTCATGTCCATGTTTTGAAGCAGAGAGTCAAGACTTGGCAGAGAAGTGGCCCTTGTATCAGAGATCTCTGTGAAAATCTATCAAAAACAGGCCAGTTAAGCTTCTGGGAAAAGTCAGGTTGCACATTTATTCGTATTGTAATAGGTTAGAAAAGAAAATCCCTGGAGATTTCATTATCTGAGCACGCCTAAGCCTCTCAGCTCCTGCTGAAGCCATACCAGCTCCACTGGAAGAACGACTGTGGCCCCACTCAGAGCTATCGCAAGGACGCCAGGTGCTTCATGTAATATTTGCTCCTGGCTACTCTAGGCTGGTACAGGGCAGATGCCTGATCTGAGGGTAGAGTCCCTGAACCTCCAGTGCTCCCAGCGATGTGGCTACTGGCACCTAGACAGCCAGGAGGAGAAACTGGTCTACTTCAAAAGCAGATCTGGAGAATTAAGAAAAAGTACTCATCAGCTTGAAATGAGTTGCTTCCATTTAGAATGCCATTTTATTTCAGAATCTACAGTTTTATCTCGGTTTTTAGGCAAGCTGAGTACAGCTCCCATATTCAGCACTGCCATAGCTCAAATCTTCAGCATCTCATCTGGGCAGTCAGAAAAGGGGAAATCTGGAATTAACAACTGCCCATGAAAATTTTGATATAAGAACCACACCTGGCATTAGACACAGCCTGAGGCAGAGCCTGGCGCAGAATCCAATGCTCTAGAAAAAGTATTCAGCTGCTGTGAACAACGTTAACATCTTCTCTATTTTCCTGCACTCCACTGCCTCCTTCGTATTTTTGAGCTTCTAGATTTTGAGGTAAATTAGGTGAGGGCCCCTGCTGAGGGCATGCTTCTCCAGTATATTTCATGATTCATTCCCCGAAAAGGATGGAAGAGAGACTGTGGAATTATGTAATTAAAGCCTTTCAAATTATGCAGACACATACACAGCACGGCTGAAATTAAGCTGCGTAGGCAACTTTCACTGTAACTTATCCTAAGCTCTTGAGCATTTAGCTTTGCAACCTTATGGATATTTTATGTGCAATAGAGACAGCCAGTAAACTTTCTTGCTTCACCCTCATTTTGCTGAAACACTTAAGATTATGTTTTGAAATAATACAGTTCTTGAGTTCAGAGCTGCTGCGTAAGAGACAGAAGGATGTAAAAGTTTAAACGGTGAGCCTACAGATGGATTTTATTCAGTCTTGTAAGTGACATTACATTTGTATCACTGCAGTGTTTGACAACCCCAAGCCATAACAATACCTTGGGCACTATAAAAATACATTAGCAAAAGCCACTCTGCCTGCCAAAACACTTACTGAATGCTTGGGGGGGCACCAGGTGAACTCTGCTATGCACCCAAAGGTGCATAGGAGGGCAATGAGACCATAGGCAGCAGACTCAATACACCCATTGCTGAACCAAGACTGATCAAACTGTGAGCATTGCTATAGTACTGTTGCTTCATTTTATGGAAATCCTATCAGAGATTTACAGACCTGGAGTACCAAAAAACAGGGATAAAAAATTAATTCCAAGGCTAGATCTACTTCACACATGATACCTTACCAAAGGCTACACGGGACAAATTATTCCCTGGTGCTGTTACATTAATATCTTTCTTCTTTTAGTAAATGCCCAACCGGCTGGAAACTGATGGAACTGAATAGAAATGGACTAGGCTGAAAACCAAGTAGAAGAGTATTTCTAAATAGATCAGTAATCCTAACCATTAACATCTGAAGATTAGTATCTAAAATATAAGAATCATTTTTATGCAGGAAACAAAATGCTCTGTGTCTAAAAGTAAATCTATTCTTTCTTAACAGAACAATCAGAAAAAAAATGAAGTCTACCTTGTATTTGTGTTTGTTGCTTCTTGGGCTTCATGTCCAGGGTCACCATGAGCCCAGCCACAACAATGAACAAGAGGAACAAAAAAGAGTTCACTCTCCAGGAGACCGTCGCCAGGCTGAAGGTGAAAACCTGGCTCATCTCAAGATAGCCCCGAGCAATGCTGACTTTGCATTTAGATTTTACAAGCAAGTCGCGGCAGAGGCAGGTGACAAGAACATTTTCTTTTCTCCTTTGAGCCTCTCAGCTGCTTTTGCAATGCTCTCTTTGGGGGCCAGAGCAGCCACGCGCCAACAGTTGCACAAAGCCCTCGCCTTCAACTTGACGGAGATCCAGGAGTGGGAAGTCCACGAAGGCTTTCAGCGTCTCCTTCAGTTACTGAACGACCCTCACAGAGAAGTCCAGCTGAGCATGGGCAATGCCCTGTTCGTAGATGACCAACTGAAACTGCTCAAAAAATTTGTGGATGATGTTACAAATTTTTATGATTCTGAAGCTATTTCTAGTAACTTCCAGAATGCTTCAGAGGCTAAAAAGGAAATCAATGATTACATAGAAATGAAAACGCATGGAATGTTTGTTAACTTGCTCAAGAGTCTTGATCCATACACTGTGATGGTTCTGGTTAACTACATTTTCTTTAAAGGTGAGTGGCGTGATAAGTGTGGTTAGAGGTTATGCACATATGCTCTGGAATTCTGATCCCAATCTAAAAACATAATTTATTCACAAAGTCAGCCTATGCTATCACCTACTTGAATGTAGGTCTTTCTTCCTTTAAATGATGAAATCTAGGTATGAAGCATCATTTCAATTATATGCTAAAAAAACCCCAATTTTTAGATGTACTGGCCAATGCTGCATTCATTTTAAGTCAGGTTCAGAGATGAAACTATTCAGAACGCTGAAGGGATGAGCTTGGCCACTCACAATCATTAGTAGAGAGGCACAGCTCTTTGGCTATGCAGCAGATGGTCAAAGTGACACACCAGTGAGAACACCTTTATGGAAGGAATAGGCCTGGAGCCTGCATTGTGGAAGTCAGCAGTAGTTTCACCACTGACTTAGACAAAAGCTCAGGTCTTCTCCACAGCAACCCTCAGCCTATATTTTACTGGGGTGATTTTTATCAGAACTGTTAAAACAACATAAAGCTTCTGTCCATGGCCACAGGTCAAGCATGCTATAATGGAGATACGCTTGTTGCTGACTTTACCACTCAAATATATTATTCCGAGCATCAACTAATCTGGTATGCCCTAATTAGTCCCTTTTTCATTTTATTTAACTCTATATTCATTCCTTTGTCACAAGGCTACTGGGAACAACCTTTCAGCAGTTTGCTCACCAGCGATGATGACTTTTTCATGGATGCCAAGAAGTCTGTTAAGGTCAAAATGATGCATCGAAATGAAGCCTATAACACCTATAGGGATGAGAAGTTGTCTTGCTGGGTGGTAGAAATCCCATACAAAGGAAATGTTGCTGCATTGTTTGTTCTGCCTGATGAAGGGACAATGAAGCAGGTGGAGGCTGCTCTGCTGAAAGAAACTGTGTCTAACTGGGCAAAATCACTTAACAACAGGTAATCCTTTAATTCTTCCTTTACTCAGGTATGTTTGAACATAGAACGGGCCATAACTACTCATCCAGGCAAGGTATAATTTAGGATCCCACACTGAGTTGCTAAGCACAGCTCTGAGCATGGCATTGCACAGGCATTGCACAGTCCACTTAGGTCAGAGGAGGAGTCAGGAGGTTTCACACATGAGGAAAACTCTCTTCTCAATTCCCTCAGCTAGAGCAATGGGAGCGCTGCCAGCTGTGGAGTACCCACACAGTATGCACCCTCCCGAGTGCGTGGCCCTCGGGAGTCAACCTGGAGTAAGGAGAATCCACTTTGAAAGAAAATGCCATTTCCTTTTCTCCATCCTAGATGGCACTGTCCACTTAGTCACTTTCGAAAACCAGCACCGTGCCCCTGCACAACTGCCCAAACCGTGTCTAGGGGCACTGGTATCTCAATTTCTGCTTCTGTAACATAGAGGTTATCACTCTCTTAGAAAGCCAGGCCTCAAAAGATCAGTACCACAGATATTTGGGATGGGTACATACCTGCCTTATGAGCTCCTCATCATAAGAAGGATTTCAATAATAAACCCACATTTTTCATTTATTTCTGAAAAGACAAATCTACTTGCACCTTCCAAAATTCTCCATTTCTGGCTCCTATGATGTCAAGCACCTGTTCCAGGAAATGGGTGTGACAGAAGTGTTCAGTGACCAAGCTGATCTCTCTGGAATGACGGAAAACACTCGCCTAAAGGTTTCCAAAGTAAGTGTGTAAGCAGAGATGGTGATCATGAGATTTGTCTGCCCCTATTACGTGCGGGTTTTTAATCTTCACAAATAGCCTGATCCCCTTTCAGGAGTACATTCATGACTCACTGATGCTAATAAAGGAAGGAGAAGTTAGGGATTAGACGGCTGTTGTTCCAAAAATTCAACATTAAATTGTTTGCTGCACAGCAACCCTGCAAACTCACCTGAAAGTTTCTGAAGAAGAAAATAGAACTGGGAAAGACAGAAAAAAATAGCATGACCGGAGATCATTTCACTAAAAGCTGATGTAAAACAGTTAATTCAACATGACAAGAGTCATAAAGTTATGGCATAAATTCGGGAATAGTTATTCGCTGTATATGTCTTTTACTATTACATTATCTGAGCACCTCAGAATTTATACAGACAACAAACTTGTGAGATAGGAATAGCCCTATTTCACAGATGAGAAACTCGTGCACAAAAAAATTAAGTGATTTGCCTAGTGTCCCAGGGAATATATGCCTTGCATCATAAGGAAAGTGGTTATTCCCCTCTCCTCTGTGCTTGTAAGATCTCCTCTGGCATACTGCATCCAGTTCTGGGTTCCCCAGTGCAAGACAGATGTGGACATATGGGAGCAGAGTGAGTCCAGCAGAGGGTTACAGGATGATCAGGGTGCTGGAGCACACGACATATGAGGAGAGGCTGAGAGAGGTGGGCTTGTCCAGCCTGGAGAAGAGAAGGTGAGGGGGTTCTTAGTGCTTTCAACTACCTAACAGGAGGATGCAAAGAAAATGGAGCTAAACCCTTCTTGCAGGTGCACAGTGATAGGACAAGAGGCAATGGATGCAAGTTAGAACACGGGAAATTCTGACTGGAAATTATGAAAGAAAAAATTCACTCTGAGGATGATCAAACACTAGGACAGGCTACTTAGGATATTAAATTTCCATCCTTGGAGATGTTCAAAACCTGACTAGATAAGACCCTGAGCAACATGATCTAACCTCAGAGCTGACCTTGTGTTGGTGGTTGGTTGCATTAGATGACCTCTAGAGGTCCTTCCAACCTATATTATTTAATCATTTTGTGCTTCCTCACACTGAATACGTGCAAACGTGTGAATTAAGGAAATAGGATCAGTGAACAGGAGGAAGAGTAGCAGAACACACAATAGGAAATTCAAGATGTGTTATGGACAACGAAGAAAGAGCACCAAAAGGTGGGCAAAGACAACGAAATAAGATCACATGTGGGTTCAGAAGTATGAATTTGCTGTACCCACCACTGAAAATCCTGTAAAGTAAAGCCATATCAGTGGGCCAGCTGCCTTCCAGAAAGATACTTGATAAAGCTTGTCATTAGTGTGTCTTTGCAGAAGGAGATTTTTTTGCACACAGAGAGATTTATGTAAAGTGAAAACATTCTTCTGTGATGTTAAATATTAAAGAAAGAAATCTTACTCTGAGAAACAACATAACAAGATACGTCCTCCGTTCTGCTCAGTTTCTGCAAGCAGTGGAGTTTGGCTCTGCCAAACTAGTGAAGAAAACTTTCACAAAGCTCAGAGCAAGCTTTGTTCTTCTTGGAAAGGTTGCATATGAACATCTTCTCCATAGCCAGTAATACACTCATTCTGTGCTTCCTTTTACAAATTACCTTCTTATGATGTTAAAGCAAGCAAGTTTGTCCCCAACTGCTTCTTACTCTTTGGTGTCTACATTTTAATCTTTGCTTCCCTTTTAGGCAATTCACAAAGCAAAAGTGGATGTTAATGAGAACGGCACAGAGGCTGCTGCCGTGACTGTGGTGGAAATTACGGCAACGTCTCTTCAGCTTCCTCCTCCTCCTGTCATCAGATTCAACAGGCCCTTCCTGATGCTAATTTTTGACAAAGCTGCCAGCAGTATCATCTTCATAGGGAAAATTGTGAACCCAGCTGCCAGTGAAGAGTAGGCCAGAGCACTTGCATTCAGCACAGAAATTCTAGAGAGCTTGTGCACATCCCAGGGATTTCTTTGCAAAAAGGGATTGAAATTGAACCCTAATTAATAGATAAATAAACATTAAAGGTAGTTATTCTGCATCTGCAAACAGAATCAAGGCCATGTTTACAAAATGTCCCAGACCACATAGGCAGCTGTGGGGTCTTCAACAAACATTTTTCTACCTTGCTTGTTCGTCACTGGTTCCACGGTGCCCTGCACTATGTCTGCCGTGTTCTGCTGAGTCCTCAGCAGAGATATGGACTCCAGAAATCATCCCCTTCAGCTGATAAGCCATCATTTCCCTCTCTATCATTCCACTGAATCCCAGAACAGCTTCCTTCAACTCTGAAACCCTTTTCTGTCCAGCCTGATCACTGCCTTCTACCAGCTCAGATCCCTTGCTCCTATCTGCGTTCCTCATTAGTTGCTCCAGAGTGAGATACTCAACTTTTCTGACTGGACAAGAACTTAGTTTCCATGTCAGGGAGGGCTGCACATCACTGCATGAATGGTCTTGCACGTGTACAACAGTGTCCGTGCTCCCTAGAAGAGCTAGATTTGCTGGTCATGGACTAGACAGGTGGTGTCTGCAAGCACATAGCTAATACCATTTTTGCTCCAGGGTTGCCTGCATTAGAAAAAGCCTGTCCTGCTAAACTAATTTGCACAGCCTGCTCTTCGCAGTTGTCTTCTCCTGAGGAAGCACAGGCCATGGGTGGCAGTTCACAAGAATAACTTGGCATAAAAGGATTCCGTATCTGATTTCTGATTTTCCTGCGGCCATCGAGTCCTCCTCTCTCATGTGACTTGCTCACATCAATGACATGAAAACAGCTGCGGGAATTCAAATAGGATTTTGTGGCCTAGCAGTTCCGAAGCTGTGATGCCTAAATCAAACAGTTCATTTTCTGAGCGTAGCTTCTCTTTTCTGCTTCAGTCTTTCATGGTTCAGGTGATGCTTCATGCTTGTCATCATCGGCTACCCGCCCTGGAAACTTTGTTTCCATCAAAAATAATTTCTGCTTCTCTTGGACGCCACACAGCCAGTCATCCCCCAGAACTTCTTAGTAAAGAATCAAATTCCCCTTGCCCTGCCAAACTGCTTATCTCCAAACTCACTGGGTCTGATTTAATTTTCCACTTACTAGTGTGGTCGACTGAATAACTTTAGAAGCTTGACCGATTGACTTCCCAGTGATTATTCTCTCTGAAGGTTTCAGGTATCCATCAAATTGAGCTCTTTGATGCCCCCTGAAAAAGCTAAGGATGAACTTACTTAGAAACACAATCCTCAGTAGTGATAGAATAACATTAACTTCACTGATGTTAATAATGCTTAACTGATACATAGAACATTTTTATAACACTGGTTATTAATGAATTGTCATTATTATTAATTTATCCTATTATCATAGAATCAAGAACTGATGGGCCACTAAGCGCTTTACCAATACAGATCAAACTAAGTAACAATATCTCCTCCAAAAGGTTTTCAAACCAAGCTTTGCTTTCTAAGTGAGGAGGGGCAGGAGTCAAAACTGCAGTTAACAGGGCTTCCAGCTCCTAGCCATTGCTAGGTGGCTGCTGGACTTCTGGCAAGGCTGGATCAGAACGAGGCTTAATACTTCTGTTATGGTATGGTTTGGGACAGTTCTGACAGGTCATATGCATTTATTTGAGAGAAACTAGGAATTTGCATATTCATAGGGAGAGGTAATTGAGCTTTTCGTGTAAGCAAGCACAGACCTTTCCCCAGATCGGCAGACAAAGGGAAGTGCTAGTTGACCTATTTGCACAGTCCTAGAGATTTGCTTACTGAAAATATTTTCTCTATAATCATTCTATTGTCTTCAGATTTTAAAGGAAGAAAGAGAGTCATGGTTGAAAATTCTCTACAGAAAATCTTAGTGAGCTATATCTGTTTAACTCATTTTTCCTCTCGGTAGAGGAAATAAACTCAGTTGTTCTGACACTGCTTGAAGGGACAAACCTCTTATGCTGGAGCCAAGCCAAGGATTTCAGTTCTGCAGAAGGCTGCCAAACCACAGCCTCTTTGTCCTAAATTACTAACGCAGCTTCACAGGCGTTGCTCATCCCCTTTGGGAGTGGTGGCATTTAGGTGAGCAGTAACTGTGTGCTATTTGGGACAGGCTAGAGGGAAGGCAGGAATGACAGTAAATGGGAAACTGTTAGCATTACCTCACTTCTTACCTCCTCTTCTGCCCACTTCTGGAAAAGGAAGCTAGCAGTGTCCCCCAGGGGTCAGTCCTGGGTCCAGTCTTGTTCAATATATTCATCAATGACCTGGAGGAAGGGACAGAGTGCACCCTCCGCAAGTTTGCTGATGATACTAAACTGGGGGGAGTGGCTAACACACCAGAAGACTGTGCTGCCATTCAGAGGGACCTGGACAAGCTGGAGAGCTGGGCAGAGGGGAACCTCCTGAAGTTCAACAAAGGCAAGTGCACAGTCATGCACCTAGGGAGAAAGAACCCCATGCACCAGGACAGGCTGGGGGTTGACCTGCTGGAAAGTAGCTCTGCCGAGAAGGACCTGGGAGTGCTGGTGGACAGCAAGTTAACCATGAGCCAGTAATGTGCCCTTGTGGCCAAGAAGGCCAATCGGATCCTGGGGTGCATTAGGAAGAGTGTTGCCAGCAGGAGGAGGGAGGTGATCCTGCCCCTCTCCTCAGCCCTGGGGAGGCCTCCCCTGGAGTACTGGGTCCAATTCTGGGCTGCCCAGTACAAGAGAGACATGGCACTCCTGGAGAGAGTCCAGCGGAGGGCTACAAAGACGATTAGAGGGCTGGAGCATCTCTCCTATGAAGAAAGACTGCGAGAGCTGGGCCTGTTCAGCCTGGAGAAGAGAAGACTTGAGAGGCAATCTGATCAATGTGTACAAGTATCTCAAAGGAGGGTGTCAAGAGAATGGGGCCAGACTCTTCTCCATGGTGCCTAGCGACAGGACAAGAGGCAACAGGCAGAAACTGAAACACAGGCAGTTCCATCTGAACATGAGGAGAAACTTCTTCACTGTGAGGGTGACAGAGCATTGGAACAGGTTGCCCAGAGAGGTAGTGGAGTCTCCTTCCCTGGAGATATTCAAAACCCACCTGGACGCGATCCTGGGAAATATGATCTAGAGGACCCTTCTTGAGCAGGGGAGGTTGGACTAGATGCTCTCCAGAGGTCCCTTCCAACCTCAGCTGTTCTGTGATCCTGTGAAAACCAGGAACAATTCCAGTCTTTTTTTTAGTTGTAAATATTAGATATCTGAAATAGAAACCTTCACATAAATTCATGATTCTCTTGTTATAAGACTCATGAGATTCCCTTATGGAAAATAGTGCAAGGTCACGTGGTACCATATGGGTTAGAAGCCCTTATTTGAGGATGGAAAATTTATTTCAGCTGAAAGGATAGTTCCCAGTAATGTTTATGCAACTTCCTTACAATTGCACATGATAAGAACTTTCACCAGTGCGAGCCAGTGATTTCTCAAATGAACAGTTAATTTTAAAGACTTTGCTGAAGATTTAAATTGATTTTGAAAAGATACTTAAAAAGCTGGAAGAGATCAGGCGTGTTCTCAACTGATTTGCTCAGGAATGTCCGTTCCATGGTTAAACTAAAGGGATATAGAAAGCATGTGATCATATAACAGAAAAAGTGAAAACTTTACAGATGTTCTGAAAGCCTGCCACAAAAACGAAGGCAGCATGGTCCCCACTTCAGCATCTCAGTGCTCCATGCTCTTGAGCTGACTGGCATAGGGGGAGGAAGCCAGGATCTGGACCGGGGAGCAGCCCTGCGGACAGGTGGTGCTGGCTCGAGGGGATAACCAGTAATGCCCCGACACCCTCACGGATCATTTGAGTGCACGGCTGTCATGCTGCTGTGGTCTCCAGTAAATACCACAGTGTTTAGGCTCTTAGTTAGACATGGCTTTTAGGTAATTTGCGAGGGGAAAAGATCTATTATAAAGTAGAAGGGAATGTGTTTGTTTATACTCATTTTCAGCTACATCAAAGATGACCATCTATCTTGGGTTAAAAATAACCAACAACTGCATGAAAACTCGAAGTGTAACACTAATTCCTCTAATGTGTCCCTTAAAATAATTACTACAAGAATATATTTCTTGTAGCATAGCACACATTTTCTCACAAACATATATTCTACTGTCCTCAGTATATAATTTCATTATCCTGAGTTTCAAAGTATAGCTTATACTGGTATTTGGTAGCAATATTATAGATCTTCTAAAAACTTGCCAAAAGGGAGCCACTTTATCCAGCTCTGGAAAAAATCTTTTCTAATACTTGACTGCATAATTTCAAGCTGAAAAATGAAAGGGAACTGGCTACCATTTCAACCTTTTTCCTGAAATCCAATCTCAAAACTTTTTGCATGTGAAAATTAAATTAACTGCAGTTTGGAGCTTACACTTTTTGGAATCAATATTTAGCAAGTTTCTGCAACACGAGCAAGTTTGCTTATGAAGTGAAATGATCATTCCTGCTATTGCTGAGGTAAGAATAAAAGTTATAAATTCCACAAGCTTTAAGAAATTGAAAAAGCTAGAGTTTTAATATAAGCCCTAATTTCCAAATCAAAACTTCTGAAACATGGTCTCATGTGTTACTGAATCTCTCAGAACGTATAAGCTATATCCATTCTTTTTTTCACCTGTCACTCATTCAATAACATTTACTTTCACCTGAAAAAACCCCCACAGATTTGAAGGGAAAGTGCAAGGTATGTATTGGTGGATGTGAAATATGGTTTGATGAAAACAAAATGTGAAGTCAAGCCTCTGAGAGCTAGTGTACACCACTTCATGAAATCCCTTCTCCTTTCTTCCTTTGATATGAAGAGGTTTTAGGTATTTATTTATGCACAATTGTACTCAATTCTTTTCTGCACTTTACCTTTCATTTAGCCTAAACCCGGGCACACATTGTTCTGATTTCAATACCATAGGACATCTGGCCTCATCCTTTAGCGCACTGTAAGATAAATATAATTCAAGCCTCCATTTCTCCATCATGCCCTTCTTTATCATCCCATAAGAATACAGAACTTACAGACTGCAATACTCATCTCATATGCAAAGGTGAACTGTAACGCTGGAAGACATTCAAAATCCTCTCACCGCTAGGGTAATTGTCTGATGGGGTGAGCCTCAGCTGGGAGTAGTGGCTGTGCTGGTGGATATATTTTGGTATGAGTGGAAAATTGGAATAAGTCAAGAAAGATCTGAGTAAACAAAGACTTCATGACTGACCAAGGAATTGAGCCCACAGACCTCTAGCAGTTTAATTTTTTTCCCTCTGCCTCATGTGCACCCTAAGTTCCTTGGCCTGGTGAGTTTTTAGTGTGAACTTTCTGTCCTTTCACTTATATTGCTTTGGTTAGCTGAAGGGAGGAGAGCATAGCTAATATTCGGGTCTACCAGATGCAGGGAAGAGGGACTCTCAAACTTTTAAGTGGCAGAAGCAGAAAGAAACAAAACTAGAGTGAAAAAATTGGTGTCACAAGGAAGACTGAGGAATTTTCTGATACATGTCTTACACAAATGACCATTAGTGACTTCTAAGTATTTCAAAGGAACAGTATCAGAAAATGATGGGTTTCTTGCTACACAGACTTACAGCAATTCCTTTGTTATCGCTGGGTATCTGGCTGTTGCCATGAGCATAACACAGAAAAATGCAATTCTTTGTAATAGGATTAGATTTTAAAAAAAAAGCAGCAGTGTCTCTGGTGAAAGCATCACCTACAGCTAGCCTCAGCAGTGCTGACTCTGTGTTAGCTTTTACAAGCAGGTCACGGCACAGGCAGGTGCTGACAAGCTTTTCTTCTCTGTTAAATGCAGCTGAGAGGCTCAAAGCAATGGCTTCCCCAGGGACCAGGCCTCCTGTCCAACCTGACAGAGATGGAGAAGCAGGAGATCACTTCTTGTTTTATTCTTGCTAGGCCTGCAAAGATTTTCTTTTAATATACAAAACAGCCATCAGACTGAATGCAAGGTGGTGGCAGGGTGGAAATGCAGTGGGTCCGGAAGGGGCTGGCCTGGTGGGTTGTGGAGGTACCTGGCAAGGGAAATAGCTGCATGGTCTTTTTTCTGGAGGAGAGGGAAATGATGCCAGTGGAAGGAGCTGAAAAAAATCACTTGCAAGTGGGTCATTTTCAATTGCTGTAAATGAAAAAGTCACACTGAGGCAGAATATTACATTCAGTCGCCTGCCACTGAGAATGGCAGTCAACCACTTGTAGAAAGATTAGCAAAGGAAGCAACTGGGAGAAGCTGAAAAAAGGGCTCTGGGTCATAAAATGCGGCAAGAATGGGTCCCATTATGAGGAATTACAGACATTTTTCTCATTCCAAGAACTCTAACAAGACACTAAGAATTTGGCTTCTTCTCCCAGATCTGTTTTAACTTTCTGTCATGGAGTTGATCAGTACTAAAAATAACTGGGAAACCTTTAGCACTTGCTCCCAAAAATCTGTGCAGGGAGCTATATGCCAGCCAGCTAGGGCAGAATAGGATGAAGCTGTTCATATGGAGAAATATAATGAAGACAGATATTGGTGGAGAACTAGGAGTGAGGAGGAGTCCCTTCTCTATCCTACTTCCAGAGTAAAAAAACCACAATGAGGTAGGCTGTGATGATTATACTTTCTTTGTGATGAGGGAAATGACAAGTTGTTATAAGTTACCTCATTGAGTAAAGCTGCCTACATGGGGGGAAAAAGGTCAGTTAAAGGTAATGCCTGAGGAGCTGTTACAGATTAGACTGAATTTGCACTCTGTGATAAGAGCTCACCTGTGCCTTCAGGCATGCCCCCAAGTAAAGGGCATGAGCAGTACACTGCTCTACAGGAACACGCTGGAAGCCTTGGTGCCTCAGTTTCTCTCTTGAGGGAAGTAATTTGCTTTTCACCTGTTCTGGATGGTGAAGTGGATAGAAATGAGTAATTCTGTAGTTTCTTCAGCCAGATTTCTGCAGTTTCTCTGCAGAAGCAGTGATTTTGATAGTATTCTTCTAAACAACCATGCTGGTTATCGCAGCTGTTCAAATCCAAGCACAATAATTTCCTGCTCTCCGTACGAACTCAAACTATTAATCTTTTCTTCTTTCTCAAACCTCACAGTACCTGTAAATAACTAGCCAAAAACAGAGATATGGGTTTTGACCACTGATTGCTTTTATTGGCAAAAGAAACAGAAATATTCCCCCTTATTGTACAGCAATATCGAGCATTCAAGGGATCTGCAACCACTATATGGCATCAATCTGCCACGTAGCTTTTGACGGACATCTTTCTGTACCTTTATAAATCACCCGTCTACTACTTTTGATGTAAAGATCCCATCTAAGAAAATGGGCATTGTTGATGTGCTCAGTAACAGCACCGGTCTCACTGGAACCATGGGGGAGTCTGACCCGGCAGGCCCTAGAGTGAGCTGTAGGTTGGGGTTGAGATCATCTGAGCAGTGATTATGTTTTATCCTTGCAAACAGGCTGACCTGCCATCCAGTGAAATGAAGGGTTAGAAGCAACGGTAGGGAATTACGTGGGCTGCAAATCGGCATATTTGAAAAATAACATCCTTCACTTCAAACAGAGTTACTGTGAACTCACTTGATTTCTTTGAAATGCACCTATTGAAATAATTATCATAAATAGTAATGAAAGGGCCAGAAAAAAAATATGTAGTTTTGCCTCTGGCTAAGATAAAATTGTATATACTAAAAACATAGCATGAGAGCTTGTTACTTCGGAGCCTTTTTCTGTTTTACGTATTTTAAATTCCCCATTTCTGTAGCACCGGTGCACCTCCCAGTTTACCAGGGCACTGCCTTTACAACTGCCTTACAAGGTAGGGAATCCATTTTCTGTATGAGACATGAGGTGTAGGTGGGTTAAATGATTTCCATGAGGTCATTGAGGAGGCCAGTGCACCCCAGTTCCTTGCTTGGAGAGCCATGTCCCAGGGAGCCTGCTCAGGGCAGGCAGCGGGAGCCCAATTGCTTCACTACTATTTGGAGCCTCACTACAAATGGGTGTATGAAAATATCCCCCTCACATGTGCCTTTAGGGAAACAAGATGTGCCCATGACGCAAGAACAATGAGCACACCTCAAAATAAAGCACCCCAAAAGAGAAACCTGCTGTCCCCACACCTAAAGCCATCCTGGCGTCCTAGGGGCCGAATCATGGATTTCGGTTCCTATAAACAGCCCGCCAAGTCTAGGTAGGTAAAACTCCCCTTTGCTTCTGCTGGGCTTATAAAGGCAGGGCTGAGTCAGCAGTCATTCTGATGCTGGGTTATTTCCTTACCAAACTCTGAATCCCACAGGCCAGGTCACACAGCCAGCTGTCACTGTACCACAACAAAAGCATTTTCCCATGCAAACTGAAGATGAGAGTAGTGCCATTTCCCCTGCAAGCTCTCCAGTGCTGCAAGGGAGGCCTGTGTTTACAGGAAGCTGCAGCCTGACTGGTGACCTTACACGTCGCTCTTTCCCCAGCTCTGCCTATGAGTGCAGAAGAGCCACAGTGTCATCTTTGGCCGAGTCACCCTGGGGAGTTAGCTCAGCTGTGACACGGAGCATATTAGCCAAATGCTGCACAAATCTGACAGCGCTGCTTCCAGGGATGGTCTGAAGCTGGCAGCAGACTGCTGCTCTTGGGCAGTAAAGCTGGACAGGGTTTGATGCAGCTCATAGCTGACATGCCCTGCAGGAGCACATCAGAGGTGCACTTTGCACTCTGCTGTACAGCTCCTGCGCAACACCACTGCCCAACCACGGGCGCCGGGATGCACCGGGCACCACAGCTATCTGCGCTGCAGCCTCCGGCTCTTCCCACCAGCCAGGCAGGCCCAGCGTCCATCCCACCTCACCGCACTGGGACTCTGCTCGCACAGCTCTCAGACGGAATTTGGAAAAAGAATAATCCTTCCTATAATGACTATAAGTGTAGAAAAATTATTAATAGCCACAGGGAAAGATGGGGAAGCTGCTGAGGAACAATTTGAATTGAGGGTAGGGTTGGGTTTTCTTTAACTGAGACAAACTAAGATATGGGAAAAGTGCCAGAGGAGAATGAAGGGCTGAAGGGAGGCAAGACACTGAGCGATCAGGAGCAGAACTGAGATCACTGCCTAAGTGCAGCATGAAAGAGACCAGAAGAGACATTTTCGACTGATGGACAAGGATGAAGCAGCTATGGAAAGAAGGTCAAACAAGGAGCGAGAATAAGGGTGGAAGGTATTTTTCACTGTTTTTTTGGATGAAATGTTGATACACTGAGTGGAGAAAGGAAATCGTGTCAGTGAGAAACAGTCTTTACAAATCTTATAATTTGTTCTTCCAGTATTAGATCTTTGCTGTCAACTCCCAAACTGCAGGACTTATTTGCATTTGCTTTCACTCACATAATACTTATAGATTATAACACAACCTCTGTGTTTTTCTCAGATGAGACGTTCAGACCAATTAAGGACAGACCAGGAGAATCCAGCTATCTCTGGCCCTGGAGGGCAGAAGGGAGTAAGTACCGCTCTGAAACGGTCATAACTGCCAAGGAGCAGCTTCTCTGACTAGTCTAACTTCAATTTCACTTTGGAAAATGTTATATATTCACTTGTTAATTCAACTTGTGCATTACATTGCACATTTGATAAGAGCCTTCAGGTACAAGCTCAAAGTACCAAAAAGGCAGAGAACAGGAGATAAAATACAACATCAAGGATCAGGAATGCATATCATTTGCCATTATAGGTGAGACAAGCTTGTACATGACTGTCTATAGAGTCAAATGCTTCATTTTTTGTTACCGATTTCATTTTTTCGAAGGCTTCCCCCTTTCCACTTTATTCCCATCTGTTCAGCTGGCATCAAGGAGGGAGCCAAAGGACTCCAAGGGTTGCTCTGGCAGGGTATGGCACCCTTGTTAACACCTTTCAATTCCCATCTCTATACTTCTGCACTTAGGGGGGCAGGAGGGGAGCTTCCAGTTTGAAAGCCCAGCTGTTGCAAGGAATCTCAGCGGTAGCACTATTCATGCACATATCATTAGCAGGGGAGCTGGGCATCGCTTAAGCCACAATCTCAAAAGGAGTTTCCAGGCCTTGGATAACAGAGAAAGGCGATTGATTTTTCTTGTCTATTTCTACAATGAATGATTCCCATTTTCTTCTCTTTTTAAAGGAAAAAAAAAATAATTACAAGAGAAATTGAATCCTTCTTCAACCTACCAGCTAGACAGCTGATCTGAAAGTTGTGCCACTGATGACCTTAGTTTCTCTCAAAATAGACTGCAGGAACTTGAATTTGCCTTTAGGGTCTGCAAAGGGGTCGCAAAAGGGACAGATGGCAAAAACATTTTCATGCACCTCTGAGCCTCCTCATTGCTTTTGTAACCTCAGTAAGTACTAAAACTACGTATTGAAGTGAGACACACTAAGGTATCTCCTGACAGAGATCAAGGGTCGGTACATCCATAACAAATTCCGGTGGATGCCCCAGTTAGGAAACCTAAAAAACAGGTCCAGCTGAGTATGAGGAATGTTCATATGTAGCAACTGGAACTACTACAGAAGTTTTTTTGATGATGTCAGAAGTTTTTCAGCGACTCGGAAGTTATTTCTAGTAACATCTGGAGCTCTTTGGTGGCTGCTAAGTGGAACAGTGAATTTCCTATGAAGGCTTCAGAAAATTGCTGACTTAGCTGATAGCTATCATCCACACAGTCAAATGAATTTTCTTGGCAGCTACATGTCTTTAAATACGTGGCAGTACAGGCAATGTTGGGGGAGGGGGGAGAAGGAGTAAGGGGGCTTGTAACACAGACAACCATCAGGTTTCTAGTCCTATAAAACTAGAATTGAATAAAAGCCATTTGATAACTCTGTTAAAGCTTGCCATGAAACTTAATAATCTACATTTGTAAGTCTGTATCTCTATAGGCAAGTATATCACATTTATGTAAGTGACTCATCAGGCATTTTGCCTTCCTGCATGCTGCTTTGAAGTCAGCAGGAACTATAGATACATATCAACTATCTGTACTGCTGGTTGGATTGATTTTAGCATTTAAATATGACACTAAAAAAGGAAACAGAAATCCACAACCTCTGCCTAGCTTAGGAATAGAGACATTCTTTCCACAGCTCTGTAGGACCCGTGGTGCTCACTGCATTTGGACATTGCACAACGCCTTTGCACACCTCTTTGCTCAACCCTTATTTAGGAGTAAAGAGCCCAAAACTGAGCACCATCTATTCTGTTCTGTGAGGGATATTCTGCAACCATGGAAATTTGCCTTAAGGCCTAAGAGGGGGAAAAAAAAAAAAAGCTCACACTTAAGTGATTTGACTATTCAGAAAACAGTCAAACTAACACCCTGATGAGGCAGTTTATATAAAGGAACCAGGACCCTATACAGAAGGACAGGTGGCATTAGATCAAGCCTGAGATGCTGCAGTCCCTAAATGTCACTGCTCTCCCAACCAGCGGCCTGCTGGGGCCCGCGTGTGCGTATGGGTGGAAAAGGGAGAAAGTAACATCGGAATGAGTCCCCCTCACGAGATCAACTTTGAAGAATTTAATTTCCTATCCTTCAGGCAGTGTAGCATAAGGATGTTTGTAGCGCACAAGGGTCGTGGGCATGGGTTGTGCTGGGCCAAAGTCCTCTCAAATTTTAAATTAGCTGGATGACATCAACAATACTAAACTAAAGGGAAAAAAAAGTATTTTAGGAAAAAAAAATTGAAAGCCTTTGAAAGGCTGTCACTTTCCACTCTAGGCCCTTATCCCTTGCATTCCCTTGTGCTATTATAGTAAGCAAGTAGATTAGATATAAACTAAGTGTGAGCCAGCTCTTTCTCTGGGGCACAGCCACTGAACCATTTTTGTAAGGGTTCAGGAGAATCCTTACAGCTCACCAAGGAAATAGGGGTTTATTGATTTCTGAATGCTTACCAAATTAAAGTCTGATCTGCAACTGATCTGAAACAGATGCATGGCCTCAGCTTAACAATAGAAAAACAATTTAGAAAGCTTTATCTTTCCTAAAACTGCAGATTTAAAGAAAATCAGTTTCCATTAATTTCACATGTTTACCTTTCACCAGGAATTTTACTAGCTAATAAAACTTTCAGTGCATCAGTAATTATAGGCACTGTTTGATGGCCCCAGCCAGCTGGTTACAGAGTAGATATCCCATTGCAAAAGTAAGATTTCTGTGGTCCAGAAACCACAAACAATGACCTAAACAGATATTCATCAGATATTTCCTAATAATTTATCTTTTTCTTTTTTCTATTTCATTTTCCACTTTCTCAAAAGCTTCATGAATGAGGAATTTCATTATAAGATGACCCAAGATCTTGTTTGTTTTTTCCTAATGGCAAATATCGGATAAAACCCACATGATAGCCAAACTCAGTAAAAATTATAGTGAGCCTCGTGAGCACTGAACAGCTGTCTGCCTGGGTGGCAAAGTCCCATGGACACAATAGTTCTCTATTGTTCATTCCTTAGAAGGGAAAAAGGAGCAGCCAGAGAACTGCTATATAAACAGGGAAAAAGTTTCACCGGGATACAAAACTTAATCAGTTGCTATGTTCACATACACTTAACAGCAGAAGAGTTTAGAAACATTACACCTAGGCAATATAAGCATAGTCTAGTTTCTTGCTTTTAGTACCAGATTGAGGGGGCAATTTCTCACTCTCCTCAGCACAGGGCATCAGCACAGGGAGAAGCACTTGCTTCCTTCTTAGTTTTGTACAGAGCCAGGTGGCACAAGCAGGAATGGAGGTTTTCCCTTGCCAGTATTTGCAATACCCCACAAGTGATAAGGTCAGCATCCCTCATAGGCTCACATAGCTGGTAGGAAGGGGCACTGGGAATTGTCCTTTGGCATGTTCCCCTGAGTAGTCATGTCAGGGGAGCCATGTAATTCCAATGAAAATAAGACTATTTCTTGCTCTTCATGCTGGATTGGGATACCCATCCTGCTGTCCCCAAAACCAGCAGTGTTGTAAGTCATAGATAGGTGATATTTACTATAAATATTGGCAAATATTATACAACTAGCCTTCCAGCACACTGAGAGGTTCATTTAATTAATATTTGAGACCATGGGATGGAGTCACAGGACTGTAGTGTACTTAAGTATCTAGCAACATGGACTTAGTTTACCTGTATTTACTTTTTTTTTTTTTTTTAAAAAACAGAATTACCTCTCCAAATTCACTATTTAGGAACCTAGGAAGCAGGACCCTCCTTGTAGACATGTAGCTCACATGTTTAAGCACTCCTCTGGCATGTCTAGAGTCACTGGAAGACGAGGCTAGTAGTTTCAAAAGCAAGTCTCTGAACAGAGATGGTAAACAAAAGATTTGGCTACATCATTGACTTGATCTGCTCAAATGGCTTGGCCTGCATCCTGACAAGGTCCTTGCTCAAGGAAGCCAGACATCAAGAGAATCACAAAATTGTGCTCTCCCTTTCCCCTACAGTTAAACATTAATTGCATTATCACTGTCAATTAAGGGATACTCTGAGCTCACTAGCTCCTTTGAGACACTGCTGTAGAACTAAGCATTATCCAGGAAAGAGATGAAAAGGCAGGTAGAGCATGCAACATTAGTCACAGCCAAGATAAAATTAAGCAACACAAAAAGAACTTACGGAAAGGCTCAGGCTTATCTTAAGTACATATACAGGCATTTACTGCAGTACGTGAACACCTCACAAACTATACGCATATTTACCCTCACAAGGATGTCATAAGGGAGTCTATCATCTTCACAGGTGGAAAGCTAAGACAGAGATAGACAAATTCTCTGCAGTCACATGGGAGATCACTAGCACCATTTGAAGTTGTACCTTACTCCAAGGCAGCTGCCTCAGGCAAGTATCCTATGGTTCCTGAATTAAGAGATAGAAGTGTTCTCTAGCCCCATGAACTTCTTTCCTTTTGCACTTAGGCTCACTACCCATGCAAGTGCACTTCACTGCAGTGCTTTACTGTTACCTGTGCCCCCACCACACTTACACTTGCCGACCTGCCACTGCAGAAACACCACAGTAGTCCAAAAACAGAGAGAGAGAGCCCAAGGGACAAAGTCAGTAGTAGCCTCCTTCTGAAGAAACAGTTGGTTAAGACCCAGAACCCCCTTATTTTCCTTAGTGTTTTAATCGTGGAGCATCTCCACAAACTAGCATCAGCTGTGAGCGAGAAGATGATAAACATAGTGGGTGCAATTTAGGAATTGGACCTCTTGTCATGCTTATGCCTAAGGGAGGATCCCAGCTTCTCCTGCACCGTCAGGAAAGTCTGAGTGCTTACCCATAAGCATTCAAATGTATGCATAGCATGCATAAATCAGGCTGGGTGAGTCAGGCAATCAGCCAGCTAATTGCAGGAAGAGTGCTCAGCTGAACATAAACCTGACCATCTGAAAGCTCTCACACCATCGTCTTAGCATAGTTCCATTTACCAGCCTGTGGCATGTGTGCACCCAGGTTCCCAGATCATGCATTTCTCATGCCACTAAAATAACTGATTGCACTGATATCAGCCTATTATTACTGAAGCGTCTTAGGCAATGGAGTTGTGCCAGAAACCTCTAGATGATAGTTTGCACTATTCTAATTTTTACCAAGCCTATTACACTACCAAAGGCTTACATTATTAACTGTCTCAGCAGGGGCTGTGCAAAATCTGGCTGTTCCAGGGGAAAGTTTTCTTGAACAGATTCCATAATGCTTATTTAGGGAGGTACAGTGCGTGACTTTTCACTAGATTAACTTTTTGATGCCTAAAAGACCATAAAACAGATTCCTTGCTCTGCACCCTCTCATTAACTTTATTTTCTCCTCAAACACTGATCTTACTGCTTTTAAAGGAACGTCAGTAATAATGCAAGAAACACTACACTCGCAGAAACACGGCCACATGAATGCAATATAGTCCTCCTGGGTACACCACAAACTCTGCTATATTTTGTTTCTGAAGCGTGTGGAGTCACATTAGATGTCTGATATGGAGGTTTGTTTACAGAGTTGTTTTGCTCTGGTGTGGCTGACAGTGTTCACTGTATCGTCCCCTTCAAAGGCCTTCCCACCAGCTCAGATAGTGACTGTGTTGTGAGAATTCCTCTTCTAGCTCAAAATATAGAGAAAGGAGGTAAATTTGAATCAAGTGCAGATCTCCAGTCGAGGGCTTGTCCACAGATCCTTGACCAGTTCAGTGCAGCACCAGAAAGCAGGAAAGTGGCTCAAGCTGAGGCCTTTGAACAGAGGATTTGTAATCATGTGTTGGCAGCTCAGATCTCATCTGCTAAATACCACCTCACTCCCTCTCACTCCACCTTCTCCATAGATATCGCCCAAAAGAAAATGGTCCTACTTCTTGATGTTGGTGGTGCTGGAGAAGAGGGATCTGAGTGGTATAAAATTAGCGCTGCAAGTTTGGAGAATGAAGCTCAGGCCCTTTTCTGTGCAGGTGACTGACAGAGGTGGATAGGGAATCAGGGGTGAGAGGGAGGGTGGGGGAAAAAGACCGGTCTGGAGCTGCTGTGTGGCAGGAGGGCACCTTTGGAAGCAGAAACAGTTCTGTGACCCCAGTCCCTGCCTGCAATGTGGCCACACTTGGATACCTGAAAGAGACTCCAAAAATTATTAAGCTGCTCAGGGAAACAAGCTCTTCTCTTGGAGAGAACTGTGAATGAACAAGAAATTAGGTCCTCCCTAAAAATGCTACTTCAGGTTTTCACAAGGCTTTCTGGGGAAATCCTGAAGCCTAGCGACTTCAGAAGATCTAGATGAGTTTGAGCCATTCATTTGCTTCTTCCAAGTGCCTGTTAGTAATCATAACAGATAACAGTCACTTGAGAGAGGTAACGAAGGATATCCCTGCCCAGTGTCGATGACCTGCCACTCTGAACAACTTGCTGAAAGCAGCTTCTTTCAGTTCTGAAACCATTGTGGCCCACAACCCTTGGGTTTCAGAGATAAGAAAAAATGTGCTATGCTTGGCCTTTCACTACACTGTCTGTGCTACTAGAGTGAGATTTACCCAGTTGCTTTCAGTGCAAAGGATCCAGCACCAGAGCCTGCCCACCACTTCCCTGGTCTACCTCTCTGCCTCTGGATGGAGTAACAGATGCTGCAGCTACGGACAGATAGCAGCTGCAGCCAGTGCCCACACTCTGAGTAAGCCTCAGAGAAGCATAGGCCATGCTGCTGTGTATAACACAGCACACAGTCTCTGTCCTTCATGGTTAGCTTTAGGCATAGGCAAAGCAGAAAACTGCAGGATGGCTGTTTGCAGAAAACTGCAGATAGCACCACTAATGGGCATCCACAGTGCTGCTCTCTGTACAGATCCTGCTACATTTCTGGCCACTTAGCACTTTCCTTGGCTATTGGGATGCCAGGTAAGAAATCACCAAAGCTCCAACATGCTTTTACTGCAAGAGCAAGGCAGCACTGCATGAACTGCAGTCTCTTTTGTCCTCCCCTCTCCCTACTGCTTGCAGCTCACAGGCTGCAGGAAGAAATTTAGACACCCCTGTAAATCCATGTGAAATATCTTCACAATAACTTTTGTTCTTTTATGTTTACCTTCTCCTTCTATAGAAAAGTAGTGCAAGTGACAGCAAAGGGAAATGCAGCCTTACAGAGCTGGAACTGTTTTAGCCCCTGAGGGATCACTGTGAAAGCCAGCGATCCTGCTTGGTGGAGCACCTCGGTCACACGACACACTGATGCTGAGAGCCATGGTGTTACCCATGCAGCTGAGCTCCATTCATGCCCAGGTTAACTCATGCTAACCCCCTCCATTTCAGCTCTAAAGCTGATCTCATCTCAGCATCGTGTTCTGAACAGAGCGGGTCTCCTGTGAATAGCTGCAAGGGAGCTGGGGGTGCTTGTCTGCCTCAGTCGACCATGCGCAGTCACTATCCCAACCCGCGCAGGCTCCCAGTGCCTGTGCGATTCCCGTTGTTCACATCCGCTTGGGCTCTGCCATTGTGGACCAGTTCAGACATGTAGCAAAGGCTGTCTAATATGGTAACATGTCAGCCACCCAAATCAAGTGAATTTTTTTCAGTATCACAGAGATGGAGCCAGAACAATTTCAGCGCAATTGCTTGGTCTGCATTAAAAGGAGCTGGGATCTTAAACAAAGCATTATATTTCAGTTCTAAAGACATAATGCATCATCAAAAGAAAACATGTGCTTTAGATGCTGAGGTTCTTCATTTCATGGGCTATCTGCAGTCCCTTATTTGTTTTGTTTCACTTCTACTTTACTGGAAACTTCCCTCCTTGTCCCCATTCAGAATCACAGCTTACAGATCCTACTCATCTGGTTTTGCAGATGTGGGTTGAATTTATTGAGCGTATAACTGCACATTTCACCTTGCTTGATCACCCTCTTCTGCATGTGCTACCTGAGTCCAAAAGACTCAAGACCTCCTCTGACTGACTGAGAAGATGATTGATGTCCACCCCAGGCCTGCTACCACCTGCTCTCTCACAGTCATAAATATTGGTCTCCTCAAAGTCACCTGAAAGAAGCAGAAAAAGCACAAATCAAGCAGATTTTCTGAGAGTAATGATACGAATAATATTTCATGATAAATGATTACCAGAATTTTCCCCTGCATCATTACTGCCATCTGTTCTTTGCATTCCCACAGCATTTAGGAGATTCAGTCACCACAAGCAGGAATGGCATAGCTGCTTCAGCTGCAGCTTACATGTGTATGCGTGGGATAACAGCCTTTCGCCTTGGAAGCAGGCTGATGCACGTCTCTGATCCTCCAAACTCTTCCCTAATCCCCCATGAGTCTCATCCACAGAACAAACCAAACACCGTACCAGAGCAGTGCTAACAACCGGTTTCAAATTCACCATCTGAATGAAAAACATTGTCAGAAAATCACTTTTCATTTTCTCAGTAAAAGAGCCAAAAGGTTCTACAATCTATCAGCGTGTTTCGTCTGAACCCAGCTGAAAGGTTGTGTGTTACTGGGGGTCAGGGAAGTGTTATGAGGGTCAGACAAAATTAAAAGTGAAACTTCCATTTACACTGTTTGAGTTCAAAAATGTCAAAACTAGATGTTTTAACTTTTTCATTTAAAAACTATTTGGGGAGAAACTGCTAGGTAGGTTCAGCACAAATTTCAGGAACTGCCTTGGGCAACCCAGAACATGTTTTGATGAATAGAAGTTTTGACAAGACAATTTCACTTCGTCAGAAACCCTTCTCTTTTTACTATGCAGCTGACCTCTCTCTAAATGGAAGGTCCCTGAGCGTTTGTGAAAAACAATAGGAAACAGCATCTACATTATTTGTTCTTCCTCAGGAGGGATTATCCATGTCTGGTCTGGTTAATATTTATGATATAATCTCCGTTTATGGCCCTGTTCAACAGTAGAAGGAATATAAAGAGCAGAGTAGACCCAAAGAGCACTGCTGGTCTGAGCTTCTGCCCGTAGACTTGGAAACAGTTGGCTAGAGCAGGAATAAATGTCTCCTACAAATGAGCAGGTTTATAAACAACTACAGAGCACCAGCTCTTCTATCAAGTGAAAATCTTCAGGGTCTCAAAGTAATCACTGGTAGCAAAGTCCAGATGTTCCTCCATAACTTGCAATCTCCAGTCACCTCCATGGCCAACCTCACCCAAACAGCTGGATGCCCTTACTCATTTTAAAATGAGTCAGGGGAAATTCTGAGATTTTTCAAAGAAAGGTAGCAAGTTAAAAGCCATGAGGCAGAACAAAACAATGCAAGTCTTTTCAGTATAAGAAAAAAAGGCTAACTGGGAAGGCAGGCATGAGAACAAGGTGCTTTTACTGGATAAGACATATTTCACACTGTTCCTCTTCACCTGCAGTCCTGAAGTAACTCTTGAGTAGTAATATTAGTGCACACTGGACACTCTTCAGCCAGATTTGTGCTGGCTGTATCTTTGTATGCCCAGGTTACTAGTGGAAATGGTCAAGACCAACTAGGTTTGTTTGCTATAAATCTGTGAACACTATCTTGTAAACAGTAGCAAACAAAATACAATCAATGGAAGCCAAAATGGAGCTAAATCAATGCTGAAGTTGCATAATGGACTGTTTAGATATTAGGAAATATAGAAGTTAATGAGGTACTAACAACCTGGTCTCAGGTCCCCCTGTGCAGACATTCTGTGTTACTATTTTACTTTTTTTTTTTTTTTGAGAGTCCATCTTGTTCTTACCTTGAAGAAGTGCTGAATATTGCTTCTCTCAAATATATGAATATCCATGACTGGAGATGAGACTGATTTCACAGACAGTGAGGTTTTTTAGCAGCTTATATCCATACAACTTAAAGTCATGGTGGAAAGATAAAAGACATGGGTTGCATAGGAGCTGGTAATTGGGCAGAGCAAGGTACAGATGGCAGGATTGGGGCTGAATAGAAACTTAAGAAGGATTTTTCCCCAGGCACTGGTAGGCACGCAGCCAAAACACAAAAAGCCTTCTCTAGAGGGAGGTGAATTCCTTCCATCCTGCAATGGGACCAGAGCAAAACAGGAGAAGCAATGTCACAGTGGTAACAAAACAGCTAGCTCTCCTGCGCCTCCTAAGGACAAGTGCATGCTTGGAGGGGCAGTTTGCCCTTAGACAGCTCTGGAGTTCTGCAACTAGTTCATACAAAGGGGGTGGAAGGAAGAGGAGGCTGTGTCATGCTAGCCCTTCTCTCACACACACACACACACACACGCACACGCGCGCACACACACACACACAGACATATTGATGACACTGAAAACAGTTACGATAATCATCTCACTATCTTCCTCTTCCCTCAATACAGCCAAACTTCCCTACCCTTGCAAGGGTCTTGAAAAGAGTCCTAAAAAATTTTAGCTCATCAAGTCCCACTTTGAATCTCATTGTGCGTAATATTTTCTGTGAACAATTATTCCTTAGCTGGAAGAAGATGAGCTGCGCTCAGCAAAAGGTCTACTGAGGCCAAAGCCTCTTTAAAGGTAGTTGGTTGCAATGGACTTGAAGAACGCTTAAAACCAAATTTAATACAAGTAAAGAAGGTATTTTGCTTAACCCACAATATGATTTATGTTAATTTTTGATGAGATAATGCTTTTTCAAAAAGCAAGTGACACTAAAACTCTATTGCATCTGTGCTACTCTGGCTTCATGTGATAGTTCACAGCTATTGTCGTCTTTGCCCAATAACTCCAGTGAGGATGAAGATCACAAAGATACAGGCCATGTAAATCAAAAAAGAACATTTTCTGAAACATTTTCTTCTCCCCATCAGCATTTCCACCACTTTTGCACTGTTAGCATTGGATAAGAGGTCTACCAAGCTAAGCTAAACACTGAAAGGTTTCGCCCTTAACCTGTCAGAGAGTTGAGGAGGAGATAGGCAAAAGCTTGTGTCATCTCATTAAGATGTTAAATCATTCAGATAATGTCCACGTAAAATTAAATATGGGAAATGCTATGTTCACACATAAGTGGCTGCAGCTGCTGCAGGTGTTTTTAACTGTTGTCAAAAACATTTATGAAGCGAAGCTTTCTCTAGTGACCTTTAGCACTCCACCAAGACTGAGAAGCAGGTCAACAGCTACAAAAAGCACATGAGAAAATCACTGACAAAGTCAAAGGTCTGGATCCCACAGACATAGTAATGCTTTTTGTCAACAATATTTTCCTCAATGGTAAGAAATACAATGCCTAAATAGTAGGTATAGACCTGCCAGATCTCAGTTCACTCATTCAGCCCACCACTCCTGAGCCCTCAGGCTCATTTTAACATTAAAAGTCTTCACATTTGTCTAAAGATACTTGAAGCAGGATAGTTTTTCCCAGTAGATAATATCTGAATTTCTAATGGCTCATCACCTATTTCAATGCAACTATAGTGCAAACGGTATAGTAATTAACTTGTAAAGATGGAATTATGCTGTTTAAAAAATGTTGAGAAATTCATTGAAGAACTATTAAAGAGTGCGTGGACATTTCACTGTAAGATATTTGCACAAGAAGACCTAGCAGGGGCTTACTACAGGGGACTTCCCAAGAGAATTCATAACACATGGTCATCATGAAGATTTTAGAATTGCGTTGCATACATCCAATAAAATTATATTTTTAAATAGTATACATATATTGTATGTAGTATATAAAATGTACAGTAGTTACAAATATTCCTGTTGGTACTTCTGGCAAGGAGAATTTAGAACAAATACAAGGATAGTGGCAAAATATTGTTTTAACGTAATAAGAGAAGATCATTCTGAATGGTAGCTGCTTCATTTTTTTAGAACGCCCCTATTTTCAGATAGTCTAGAAAACTTGTCACAAAGAAGAAGCCCCATCAGGAAAATAGCATTCACACTTGTGTAACCCTCTGCAGGAAAAAAATAATTTCACAATGCGTAATCCTTCAGCTTCTTCTCTCTCAGTGGATATTTTACATGAGCATAAAACACTGAATTATGCAACATAGTTTACTCTTCTCTTGACCGGAGGACTAAGCAATAAAGCAAACAAAACCACTCAGGAGCGTGAGATGACTTTAGGGTATGAATAGCAGGCTCTGGGGACATCAGTGTTTCAGTTGTGCTTCAGCACCTTGGAAGCGCACCTCCCAGCACCCTCACCATGTTTTGTGAGCACGCCTTGGAGTGCAGGAACCAGGCTGTTCTGAGCTGGACTGGGCAACGCCTTCAGGAGCTGCTCATGTGCCAGCTCCCTGCCACCATGCTAATACATCTAGTGGAGACACCAGGCCTTCAACATCAACGCTTTTGCTGCCCAGTCATTAAATAGCTGCAGATATAATGCTATGCTTATTAAAGAAAAAGGATAAAATAAGACTAATTTATCTGAAAAAACAGTTTTAAAAACCTGTGTACACTCTTGCTGAACGCTGTAGATCATCCAGATCATCCATTTCCCAGATATGTCCATTTTTTCATTTGTTACGTGTGTCCTGAGGGAAGTCATGTGCACAAGGAATAGAATAAGTATTAATATTCAGTCATTGATCTCGGTTACTTATGTTTTCAGTAAGTGTTTGTGTTGAATCTTTTTCACACTAATTTTCACTGAAACTTATTCACACCTCTTTCAGACTGAACCTTGCTATTTTTTCCCCATTCTCTCTGACACATATTTCTGTATTTTCTGTGGGTTTAATACAGAACACTCAGTATATTTTAAATTTGAAGCTGATGGTAGGATATAAATAACTGTTATTGTACAGAATCTCTAGAGCAGATGGGTGATTATGTAGTGTATGTAAGTTGATACTGGTTTGAGCATGTTGTAAACATGAAGATGTGAAATAAAACCTGTGCCAAAATCTTCATTCAGTTGCCCTAATTATCCACACAAGTTGCAAATACTGCCATCCGTCTCCTTAACAATGCAAACGGTAACTTTTAGTGGTCATGAATAAAGACTTTGTGTAATACTTGCATATATATATATATATATATATGTATATATATGTATGTAAAGTACTGTATAATACTTTGAACATACAGTCACTTAAACACTTTAATCTTTATTGTAGGTTTTCTTTTCCTGAACAGTGGTAAATGTTCATATATTCCAAGACTATATACTTTGCAGGGGCCTGCATGGACATGCTCAGGACAATGAATGGGATCAAAGTATTCACCAAAGCCCCGTGATTTGTTGAGGATTACTAGGAAGTGAAACTGTGATTCCAAGCAGGTGTGCAACGCCTGGGTGTGCCTACATGCACGACATGCTTGAGGAAGGGCCTGCCTATGTATGAGACATTTCACCAGCCCTAATCCAGGCTTAGAAGCAATTCTTTCTTATTTTCATGGGAAAAAAAAAGTTAATAAGGCATCATTTCTAGCTAAGGACCTTCATATGCAGAGATAATGGTGACTTTTTGCTTTCTGCCTGGGCTGATGTCAGTACCAGCCTGGCTTCCACTGCTAACCCCAAGCTGAGCCGAACAAGGCAATTCTGGCTCTGCTGGTCCCTCGCAATCAACAGCGCCATCTCATGGGTCACTTGTATTAGGTCAAGGTTAGACACTTTGCCAGCCAATAAAAGTCATTTATTTAATTTTGGTTTTTTCAATTACAGACAAGAGTGGACAGCTATGCCTAAGGGAAAGGCCTGCCAGTCTGCTTGGACCTCTGAAGGAGTAACTCCAGCATGCACGGGACAGGCAGCAGCTGAGATTGCTCTCCTGCTCCACAGACCCAGGGTGTCTATCGGAAGACAAATTTTCCCAGCATTTGACCCATGTTGCTGCTGTTATCTACTACTAATCTAGAGAAGGAAACCTTTCTTGTGCCTTGTGACTCACATCAGGATAGTGAAGAATAAAAGCTGCCTCCAGCTCCCTCTGAAGGAGAGATAGGATCGTAAGAGGATGGGAAAAATTCAGTGAAGTTTAGGGGAAACCATGCTGGCGCGCAAGTGAGGAGCCAGTACTGTGGTTGCCACACCAGCCTGAAGACTGCTTCTTAGCAGATACTTATTCTGTCATAAACTTTCACTGAAATTTTTATTTGGAGATTAACCTTGCCATGCTCTGGTTTTCCCTCTGTTGCTTTAGAATGACCGTATTTCATATGGGTCTCGTGTGCGCTGAAACAAACTGCATGCTGGGATACCCAGTGATGGATATTTCCCAAGGTTCCAATTTTTCACTGTTCACATATTAGGATCTCAGCTGAGCTAGATTTCCAGCTGAATACCAGGAAAAGATAGTTTTATATAAAGGAAGCAGAACTTGTAGGCTTTCATTCTTTCTCTTCCCTCCTTCCTGAAGAAAAAGGCTTCTTCAACTCCAGATATCTACAAGTTAATATAAATACTGACTTTATGTAAGCACTCACTTGGGTTACAAAATATTGGAATAGTTTGTTGTTCTCTTTTAAACAACTGGCGGTGTGCCTTGTAGGGCAGACCTCTTCTGCTGTAATTCTCAGTACAGCTTTGCCGAAAGCATGAGAGATGGATTTAGCCTCGAATTCTCAAGTCCAGCTGTTGGGATTTTCTATCTTAAAAAAAAAACACAATGACTACAACAGCTTCTGCAGTTCGCTACACTCTTTCTGCAATAGTACTGGGAGGAAGTTTGCTGCATGGAGACTGCAAGATCAGCCCTATGTGCTCCATGAAAGCCATTCACAATGTGTCTTTTCAGGGTAAATTCTCTTATAAACAGTTCAGATCTACAAGTACTTCTTCATAAACTTACACGTCTCATAACTGAGAGGTAACAATTACTTCTCATTATTTCACTGCAAAATGTTCCTAAGCTTGTGCTTGGTGAGAGGGCTATTGCTGCAGGAGATCTGCACACGCACACAGGACCAGAATCAGCTTCCCCTTCAATGCAGTTGATCATCCTCTTCCTCCCACTGCCTGTTAATAGGCCTACCAATAGCATTCTCATTCTGCAAAAAACAATAAATCCCTTGGCAAAGTACATAGTTGGCAATTCATATTGTTTGTCTTTGATGTACTGATTCCAGAGGGACTGTCAAGCATGTTCATCAAGAGAAGATGGCTATAAGGTGTATTTTCATAATGGTGGTTTTGTTACTAATTAAAAGCCTTTAACTATTAAATAGTTGGAGGAGTTAACTCTGCCAGCATTGACTATCATGTTCTGCAAAATCAAGCATAACTTCATCTCTATCCTTGCATATAATCTGTAGTCAAGCGGTAGCTTGGAGGAGTGGAAGGGGAGTACCCTCACACATATCTCCTCTGACAACTTTTCTTTGCTCCTCACCCCTGGACTGTAGCTCTTCTGAGATCCTCAGATCCCTGCAGGCCCCTGGAAAGGGACAGATGAGGCTTTGTGGAAAACAAGCCAAGATGAAAAAAAAAAAGAATAATATTTTTTCAGAGCATTGGAAAAGGATAAGAAGCATCTTTGTTTAATAAAAAGAGAAAAGAAGAATTAGGGAATTACAGGCCACTCAGCCCAACTTAAGTTATTAGAAAAATGCTGGAAATATTAATAAGAATAAAAATCATGGTAAGCATCTAGAAAACAACAAGATGATAAATGACAAGAAAAAAACAAGATGACAAAACCAAAATGGTTTTGTCAAAAACAAACCACATCAAATCAACCTAATCCTCTCCTATGACAGAGCAACAAGCCTTGTCATTAGGAAGTAGTTGAGCTAAAATACAGCTTAGCTAAGCAATGGCTAGATTATATTTAGTTTTAGTAAGGCTTTATTGTCTTACATGACATATGTTTAAATCGGGTACAGGAATATGCACTGTAAGATTGATGTGAGATTGGAAACCATATTCAAAGTTTGTAATGGATTGCTATTAACCAGAAATTGGGTTTCTTCAGAACGGTGTTCTACGTCTGGGATAATCCAATATTTTCATTACTGTTGGTATAAAGCCATCTGGTGTGACCCCACAAACGGCTGTGGTAGGAGCAAGAGGCCAAGTGCAGCACAGGGGCAGGACGAGGCAGCTGGGTACAGGGAATGGGGGGACCTCGGGTTTGGCCACTGGAGAAATGCAATGTCAAAGCCATCTGAGCAGACCTTCCCTGTCTCTCCCCCAAAGGCACAGCACAACCACCTTAATCCTGACATTCCCTAACTGCTGGAGTTTGCAACTAACATGTCCGGCAGAGGAGTCTGATGCGCAATAGTTAGTCCTCACCCCCCCCTGCATGTCCTCCCCTGAGGCACTGACTCCAGCTCTCCCACTTCCCCGCTTCCTGACCCCTGGACAAATGCATGATTGAGGGCAAATAACATTATGTATTGCTATTGCAGCACGGCACGGAGGCCCAGCCAGTCTTTACCATCATGCAATAAAAAAAAATTCCCAATAGGAAACAGAATGTTGTATCCACTCAAGAGACCCAAATTTTATCATTGGCAGTACCCAGTACTATTTGTTTCTGGGGCATCTGAGAACATAATAATCAGGATAGATGATGGATGTGATAAAAAATGAGATTCTGAGGGAAGAAAAGACAAGGCAAACACTGGAACAATCAGTCTAATACACAGGAGACAATAGGAAGACTTATGGGGTTTAAACTCAAGCCAAAGAATAAGCTAGTTTTCTATATCTATAAGATGTTAAACTCCAAATTCCTAGTCATTGAAAGAGACCTAAAGGCATCTTGGCAGAGGTGAGGTGCATTTTAAGGAGGGACCTGAAAGAGGGAGTGTTTCTACTGAGCATGTGCAGGCCATAAAACCTGACACCCTCTGAGCAGCTTACAGGGTTTAAATCTCCTATCTAACGTCTTACAGAGGGGGGCAAGAAGCAGAAAGAAATTTTAAGCTTGCAGAAGCCTATGGCTTTTCTTTGCTCAAAGAACTTGTCACGATCATAATAAAGATATAACTGTGAGTATGTTCAGACCACATCATTTAAGAGTACAGAAGTAACAGATTCACTGAATCTTCCTCTTCCCTGTGGTTCTCAGGAGGGGATAACTGCAAACAGACACAGAGAGGAATGAAATTTGTCTAGAAGATGGAGAACCGTCAACATTTATTCTCAGACCCAGTCACATATATTGTTTATTCACGGCACAAGAAAGCAGAACATAAATCTATTCAAATAATTTTAAAACGTAAATGCACAAAACAAAATAACACGCATTGAGCGTTTTCCAAACTCTGTTCTTATGTGCTAAAGGATATTGTCAACAATCATTTGAAGATGCTTTATCTGTCCCCAGGCCAGCCACAGAAGAAACGGTGTGTTGAGCCACCTGCAGTAACGCTTCTTGCACAACTCTGAGGAGGCAAATACAGGTAATAGCAATATAGGATCTTCTCAAATGCTTGAAGGCCCAACTAAGGGCACATCTTGAAAACTGGCTGCCTTAATGGAGATCTCTAAAAGGCAAAGACAGGATCAAGGGTTTTTTAGGCAGCAACTTACTCCTAATTTTGAAATAGCTCATTCAAGTTCACCTATTCCAAAGCTAACGATTTTCCACTCTCCTTTCCTGCCTAGACTTTTAGAAAGCACATCATCATCAGGTCTTAGTATAGGTCTAGAGATATCCAGACAGCTATATGGATCTGCACTCAAGTGCAGATTAGTGCTTAGTGCTACAATTAGTGCTGCAAACTTTCGAGGTCTCTGAGGAGAAAAGCACAGCCTTATGCAATGCTGCAAAAGCTGGGACCAGGCGGTATTACACAGCGGTGCATGACGCCTGCCTCGGCTGTGGCTTGAGCCAGTAGCACAGCAGATGGTCGAACAGATTTGTTTGTTCCTTGTATGTGTATCGTCTGCTGTGTTCTGGTAAAGGCTATGTCTGGGCAGCAGGGAGGGAGGCTGTCTATTTACCTTGTGCTGGCTTCCTGGCTTCGGGGCTCTCCAAAGGACAAGGGAGACGACACCTCCCCAGAGGGGCTGAGTGTTTCACGAAAAAGCTTCTGGAGCCGGGCAGGGAGGAGCAGAAAGAGGTCTCTACAGGGTAAGGAGCAGATCTGCAGAGTGGAGAGAGGGACTTCCGTGACCGTGGTCTCACTGTCATTTTAATTACAACCATAGAATAATCTAGGCTGCAAGGCACCTCTGGAGGTCATCCAACCCCACCACCTGCTCAGAGCAGCACCAGCTTAGAAACTAGATCAGGCTGCTCAGTGCCTTGTCCAGTCAGGCTTTGAATGTCTCCAAGGACAGAGATTTCACAGCTTCATGGGGCAACATGCCCTAGTGTTTGACCACCCTCACTGTGAACATGATTTTCCTTATATCTAATTTGAATTTCCCTTGCTGCAGCTTGTGTCCCCTGCCTCACATACTATTGTTGTGCATCTCTGGTTCCATCATTGGCTATCTCACCTAGCCCACTAATTGGCTAAAGACAGCAGTTATATCCTCCCCCTTTGCCTTCTCTTCTGCAGACTGAACAATACCAGCCTGTTCGCATGCATCTTGTGCTCTAGCCCCCAGACCATCCTGGTAACCCTTCGCTGGACTCAATCCAGTGTGTCAATGTCTTTCTTGTACTGGGAAGCCCAAAACCGGAAATAGCAGTTCAGATGCAGTCTCAAAAGTGCCAGATAGAGAGGAAATATCACTTCATTCAACCCGTTGGCTATGCTCTTGCTAATGAAGCCTTGCATGTGGTTAGCCTAATGAAATTTGAGTACGAACTCTTCCCAAAAGCAGCCATCAAGCTCCTACCATGCTCCTAGCTATGTCTTCTCCCTTCCTTCTTTATGCGAGTACTAGCACTTGGCAGCACATGGAGATCCGTGTGAGTAATCTGGTGGAAAAGTAGTCTTTTTTACCCTTGAAGGCGGGGGGGGGGGGAGCTAGATGCGCTATAGTTGGTGCAGGAGAGATGGCAGGAACACAGGATGACAAGACACCTCTGGCAGTAGCAGCCTCCACTTAGTCAGGTTAAAGCAAGACCAGTGCCTGAAAAGAGGAGGAAACAGACTCAAAGCCAAATTTCAGAAGTGATGGAAAGTAAGATAGAAAGTCTCCTAGGGATCCAGAAGGGATTTACTGCATCACAAGAAGCCACTGAGTGTTGCTGAGGAAACAGACATGTTAGAGAGAAAGCAAGTGGAGAGGAGAGACTCAGTGCAGTCACACAGAGGGCAGGGGAGTGCTGCATGTGCGTCGCCTTGGTCAGGACTGGAATTAAAGTCTGAGCGACAGACTTTTCCTTAGAGTGCCGAGGGTATTTACTGCACTGGGCTGGCAGGAGCCAAGACTAGCGTGCAGCACGAAATCTAGAAAGAAGCAACTTTAAATTGAAAATCCTCCATATTTTATTTAGAAGGAATGGAATAGACACTGATACAGTTATAACTCAGCTGTGTTGGCGCTATGCGTGACTTGTTCCAGGAGGTCACTTCTAAACTGTTTATGTGACCAAGAGTACATTTCCCTTTGAAACACACGGACAGACAGAGTGCTGCAAATTAAACAAAGCCTGGCATTGGCGAGAACTATAAACCCTTCACCAGCTCCGCACTGACATTTAATCTCAGCAGTATCACAGGAGGAACTCTGCTGTGCTCTCTGTACTCCAAAGGGCATTATCACAACAACAACAACCCATCGTATTTTAAAATGGCTTTCAGAGCAGCTAGTTAAATATTTAGAAAGGATGAAAGTATTTCTTTGCCAGAGAAGCAAGCATCAAGTTTTTCTAATTTAAATAATTAATTTTTTTGGACTGCTACCAGACTGTTTCCAAGAGAATTCATGCTGGATGACTCAATTGTCAATTTGGTGAAGATGAAATAGTATTATCATTATTACTACGATCTTGAAATAATAATTTTTAAAAAGCCTTGAGGTTCAAAATAATGAGATCCCTAATCTATGGCATTAGTAATTTGATCCAAATCTACAGGAGCTAATCGAAGGATTTCTAACAGCGTAGCAGTTAACAAGTTGTCTTTCAAAATGTCAGAGAAATGACTACGTAAGCCTATTTCTTGCAAAAAAGAGTATTGCAACTTCATATGGCACATATTCTGCTATCAAACATTGAAACAGTGTATCTGCAAATTTCAGGGCAATTTACATGACAGGATGAAACTACTGTAAATGTGAGGGAGAAGAAGTATCACGTTGAAGATAATATTGGAGATTGGTATGGATTACATTGCATTTTATTCATTCTTGTCCTCTTGGACCTGAATACAAATGTCAACAAGTAGAGGACACTCAGCTGCAAGACAAAACTGTTTTTAAATGAAGTCATGTGAAGTCAGTTGGGTTTTTCCTCACATTTCTCAGTGATTTTACTTGTAGCAGCACTTTTGTCTTTCATTGCATTCCCATTTGCCTCTCAGTGCACATTTCATTCATCTTTAGTCCTCAGGTGTTCTAAGTAAGGTTCTGCAACCTCAGAGGCAGTCTTAATGTGTTATTATAAAAAGATACTGTCTGCCTGTGCTTAACTGTTTTACCAGCTGGTAAACAATTCAAGAACATGGTCCAGTAGCCGGGATCAAAATTTGACCTGAACTGAAAGGATGCTCACTTTTGTGAGTTAAGTGGGTGAAAGGCACCAGCAGAAGAGAGAGAGGGGAGATGCCAGGAGAGAAAGTAATGCCAGTAGTTCCTACATATGTGGAACCAGCCACGCTGCATCCTCTGCTGGCTTCACACGTGCATGGAGACCTACTGGAAATCAGAGGAAAATAGATTCTTCATCTCATTCTAACCAGGAGGAGTGTCCCAGAGGAAACGCCACTTTTATCTGCCAAAACAGCCATCCCATTATTGCACAGCTTTTCCTTCTGGAGTGTATTTTTTCACCTTTCCCTAAACTTTAGCACCTTTTCATCGAGCTCCAATCCAGCAGAGCATATGAGAGTGTGCTCAGCTTTGAATCCATAAACAAACAGTCCTGATGGTTCATAGGTCAGGACCTTTAAAACTGAAACTCTTGTTTCAAGACACTCCCTGCAAAGAAAAACCCTAAACCTCCACAGAAGAGTGAGCAATGCCTCCTGTAACAGCAGTTAGGTCCTGCAGCCACCTGCCACCCAGGAGGTCCTAGTGATGGGAGGGGAAGGTGTTCAGGTCTGTGCTGCTCTGCGAGCTTTTTCCAGTCCTTCCATTATATCCATATTCACCCAGCCTCTGTGACTGCAGTGTCCAGCTTGAGGGCTGCAGAAGCACATATTGCTAAATGTTATTGCGTATAGCGTGGGCCTCACCCTTCTTGGAAGCATTCAGGGAGAGCCTGCCCCCACGCAGACCCACATTTGGCAGCAGCTTGTCCACCTGCAGTCATGGCCTGACACACAGGGCAGAAGGAGCCCATGTGGGTGCACTGGACATGGGGGCTCCTAAGCACCCACCGAAGCAAGCCTGCCCCTAGCTCTCTTGACTTCCCAAGACAAGTAAAACCCAGCGTGCAACTAGTGCATGCCCTTGGGCACATTACAGTCACTGCCGCACTGCCCCATCTGCATGGAAATGATGGCAACTGCCGCGAAAAGGGAGGCAGAAGGATACCCTGCACTGCTCACGTTGGGCTTCCACCACAGTACCAGCTAGGTAGGCAGCTCGTGTCCACGTGGGTCTCCCTTGTGCTGGATCCTCTCCTGGGAGAGACCAAGGCGCATTGGTACTTACACTAAGGTCATCTGTTAGGTCTCAGCTGCAATCATTTTTGAGTCCAAACACAGCTGATTCTGCCATCTTGCCACTGTCTCTTTAGCAACCTTCAGTCACTACAAACACCAAGAATACCATTTTAATTTTATGTTTACTAATGATGTCCCCAGCTATTTGCCATTATTCATGGCAAAGTAGGCAATTAAGAAATAATGGATAATTTAAAATAAATAGGCCGAATAAAAGCTATTCAAAGTTGGTACAGGAAGCAAGATATCTCTCTGCAAAATACTAAGAAGAGATCTGGCTGCAGTAGGCATTCAGCTTGGTCTTTTCCTTACATTCTTGTCTGATGTTATGTATGAGTTTGATTTTATTCATTTAAGTAGCCTGCTGTACCTAGTCAGGCTGTTGACATAAATTAATGATGCTTGCAAAGTATTTGCCAGAGCGGGGGTCTAACTTTCCACCAGGAGATTGTGTGGAAATGGAGGAGGATTCTTACGACTCTTGTAAGCAAAGGCAGGGTTAGGCCGTGCACATACAGCAAAAATCAGGTGCCTTCCCCCAAAATTTGTCATCACTGTTTACTCTGCACCATTTCTGAAGTAATAACATTTGGCTGCCCTGGTTAATGTTTTCTAGAGGACGCTTTGCTTTCATAATGCTATTTAACAGTATAAATAAGAGAGGGAGCTACTGGGTAGTCAGGGTGAAGACAGCAGGATCCTTGGAAGCTGTTGTAAGTAGCAATTTTTTTTTTTTTGTTTCCTATGGAGACTTAAGAGTGTATCCTTTTGTTGCATGCAATTGATTTTATGTCTTTCCTAGGGCTGTATCTTATATTGAAATCTGTCTTAGCAATTGTTCCAGGGATAAAGAGGCTTGTTTGACCACCTGGGTATAAAGGATATTGGCACCACAATTTGGGCATAGCATTGCCTCTACATTAGGAAGCTGGCAGGGAGAGTAAAAATCTAGTGGGCAGAGTGAGGTGTTTAGTTGCCTTGCATGGAAACAAGGTGATGTCTGGAGCCAGCAAGTCCTACACACCTAAAGGTGGGTCTTTCTGGGATGTAGCTCCTGGTCATCTCTGCTACAGAAGGTAGGCTGCGCTCCATTCAGACACAAAGGATGGGCGCTTGGTGCCTTTTTTCGATGTGCTGCTGATTCTTTTTAAGTAATCCTGCTAAGTTTTATATTCAAGGCCTACAGAAAAGATATTTCCTTAGGGGATGGGATATGTGAGATCCATTTCTCTTTTACATAAGACTCCTCCTCACCTCTCTAATCATTGGATTTCAGGACAATTGAGAGGGAAGGAGAGAGGAGGGTGTCCTCCACACCCTCAGGGGAATTAAGATGACAGTGTAGCCAGCATGAAATGCTCACAGAGACAGAGCGAGGACAGTGGTCACATGCACACTGGAAAGCAGACACCTGCAACTCGATCTGATCTGTTTTTAGGACTGCTTCTGCTTTGTACAGAAAATAAAATATTCTTTGGCTCAACTGACTGCCCTAACCACTACACTGGTTCTTTCTGGCCTTCTTCTGTCCTCTGGCCTCACTGGTATTTCATCCCTGACAGCATGCTCAGGTTCAACAGGAGATGCTGAGGGCTCCCCGATAGAACTCCCTGGAGAGCTTGTGTTCACATATTTCCACGTAAGAGGAGGTCTGGAAGTGGGTAATACCACTGTTGGAGAGTACACTGCCCAGGTGAGCTCTTCACACACACCAAGCTATCTTGCAGAAGATAGATGATACTAGGAATAACTCTCATTTTAGCCGTGTTTCCTAAGGAAACAGTTATGCAACCATGCCATCTGTGCGACTGCCAGTGTTTGCCTGTCTGTCATGCACTCTTCCCTTCTACCAAGGTATTTTGGACTTACCGCCCACATTCAAGCAAATTTGGCAAAGGGCTCAATGTTTCAAAGATGCTAGCTTCCTAGAAGATTCACACGGTTCGACAGAAAAGCTTCTTCCATGCAGGGAAAAATCACTCACCCATATAGTCATATACACTTTTGCAGGCCACTGTAAACTTGGTTTCTGTGTTTCTGCTGCTCAGGGAATTACTTTTAATGAAATAGTCATGGCTGTCAGGTTCTTTATTGAACCCTTGGCTCGTGCTTACATTCTTCTGAGGGGACCTAGGCACAGAAACATCAAAACTCTGACTCACAGGAGAAGTAAACGTCCAACTAATCAGATAGGAAAAGCCCCTAAGCGTGTCCAGGCACATAAAATGAATCACCTAGATTGCTTTCAGGCCAGCCAGGAAAACTCATGTGCATTTGTGGAGCTCCTGCGAGCAGGCAGCCCTGGCTTTCTACATCGCTTTCTCAAACACAGATGTAGCGATTCATGTCTTTCTTTTCTTACTTTTTTTGTTTGTTTAGTGTTTCATTGTTTTTTTTTTTTTTTTTTTTAATGGCCATCAACTGCTATAATTAGTTGAGCAAATACCACTGGTGGCAGTGGGGCCATGTCTTGCTGTGCCCAGTGTGCTCACAGAGTGCAGATTTCAGGAAATAGATCTCTTTTTCCTCATTTGGACACAAGCAAGAAGAAACAGCACCCTCTGGTGAGCACATGTACAGACTTGCAGACAGCCTTTCTTTTTCACGCCTGCATATATTTTTGAGTACTGCAGTTTCCATGTTGTCTAATATGACTTAAAGGTGAGGGCCCCTTAAAGGAATATGGTATAAATATTGACTTCCTAGAATACTACATCTGAATCTACAGACTGGAAATTGTCTTCAGAAGTGTCTCTCCAAATCAGAGATAAAAGTCAGCCCTAAAGTGGACAACTTAGCTACATCCACAGAGAAGCAATTTCTGTCAGTCAGAAAACTTAGTCCAGCCCACTTCCCAGTCATCTGGTGGAATTATTTTAAGGTAACTCCAGCTAATCCCAGCTTCCTCTGTTTTCTTTCTAGGAAACACTGTCCAAAACAAGCACTGCTATTCTGGGTTGTATGATAGGGGAGATGTTGTAAATTCAACAAGTGTGATCACCAGACCCATTACACATAAATTGCTTGAAGCATAACTGTCCTCCAAGTCTTGGCATGTTCTTGCCATTGTCTGGTTTGATTGAAAGCTCTTCGTGAAAGGAATCATTTCTTGAATACCACAAACATATTGTCATTGAGTAACATAGACGAAGAGAGCAAATGAGGCGGAGAGTTAAACTGGCTTCCTTCCAGGCTGTGCAGCACGTCAGTGCAGAATTAAAATTCAAGAGCACTTTGCTTCTACTGCTGTGTTTATGGATAATCTGACAGATTGCCTCTTAGCAAAATGCTCTTATGGAGGTGGTACGAGTAAAGGTCTTAAGATAGGAAGCTATCTTCAGAATTAGTCTCTTCAGACAAGAAATTGCTTAAGCGCTTTTTAGCACAGTTCTCTGCTGTTTGCTTTTTAATTAATTGTTAGCGAGTGTGCTCGGTGGCAAAACCCCTCAGTCATGAGGGCCATAGGAGAACCTGCATCTTGTGTTTTATATCAAAGTGGTCTCTACTGTTAATTTATCACTGGTTGATCTCCTATCAACCTAACAGTCACAGTAATATCAAGTACAACAGTAAATATAAAGTATAAAGCAACAGCTCCCAGTCTTACTCTAAAAGTTTCAAGGATACAAATTTTATTACAAAAATAACTTTATGTTTCAAGGAGAAGCCTAAAAGAGTAACTCACCTGAATCTTCAAGACTTAAACAACAAAAAAGAAGTCTACAAACTGCAGCTGCTAAGTCTTTTATAATCTCAGGATTTTTAAATCAACTATTATCAAGATTGCTGTGAGGGTTGACTCATGAGTCTTGAATGTTAGTGATTGGCCAGTACTGAGTAACAGATGGATGATTCAGATTCAGATTGTATTTAATTATCTGTGAATTCAAAGCTATAATAAAATGAAATTAATTCCGTGAAAGTACATAAATCAACCACAAAATGCAAACATGTCATAACTACATAGAGCAAAAATACAAAGATAATTTAAAAAAAACCTCCAGAAAAACTGTAACCAAAATTTTAGCAAAGCTCTTACTGCAAAACCACGCCTTACTCGTTAGCTATAATTTTGAAGCCAGGTCAGTTAAATTTCCTGTCTGCTCTGCATTCCAAATAAATAGAAATTGGCAGTTCAATGTGTAGTAGAAAATTCCATCTTTATGCTGTGTTTTGTTATAAGCATTAAATGTTATGAGATAGGGAACAGGTGGTGACTTCTGTTTAAAATGAAATCTTTCTTTCTTCAGTATTCATGTTATTCTTAATAAATTATGACTACAGCTGAGTAAATAGTTCACAGTGAACAATTTATCCAGAGGCAGCTTCTGAATTGGCCTACTGGATATGTGGAAATAGATTAAGCTTAGCTCTGATGCTCTTGTTTGGGAGCTGATTTCTTTTCAAAGTCTGACTAATACATTGGCTCAGTGATAGCTGCTTTTAAATATTCAGAACTGGAGCTCTTATGTTGAGTTACAAGCGGCTAGATATATCAAGAAATATAATTTCAGTGTCAGAATCAGAGAAGGAGGCAAAACTGTAATTCGAAACTACTGTGCACAGTAGCCGAAAATGTAGTTACCAAAAACACTAACAGTTCTCCCACTTGTCAATAACACTGCAACCAAAATGTGAGTAGGCCTGCCTTTTAGGAATACTTACATCAGTTACGTAAATGTTTGAACATTTGACTATAGCTCAAAAATATTTTGTCATTCTTATGCAAGTCCAGTTGTAGCTGGATATTCAAGTACTAATACGAATTTCTCCCTTTGATGTTATGGAAAAAGCACTGCCATGGTCATCGTTCTTCCTGATAAAACTCTTTCAGGTTGAACAATGCCAGAACAGAAAGATATTATTGGTTTAATATAGCTGTTCTTGCACAAGTTTTAGCAAATGTGGATCATTATCTCCCTGAACACTTTGCAAATCTCTCGCCATTTGTATGCCCCAGGTACCTCTTCAGAAATGAGGCCCGCTGGGACATTCACATCCTCATTACATTTCCAGGCTCCTGTGTAAGAGCTTTTACAGTGTCTGCTCTGCAAAGGAATGCAGATACCGCAGCCAAGAGCAGGAGGTTAGGACAGGAGTATTGCCCTTTGACTAGTAGAGTGTTTGATTAAAAATAAGACCTTGTTTTTGTTATTGGCATCGACTCCTTTTGCAGCATTGAAAGTGAACCTGTTCCAGTGGTTTGATTTGTCTGCTAAGAGACAACACATTATATGAGGTTCTTAGCTGGTGTTAACATCATTTGTATTCAGAAAGAGAGAGTACCTGTTCCTTAGAGACATCTTAGGGCTTTATATTTGGTTTCCTACTAAAACCACTTGCCAAAACCACTTGCCCTCTCTTGAAACAGAGTTCCTTGTCAGTCTAACCAAAAGTTTATTTAAGAGCTCATCCACAAATAATCCCAGATGTAGCTAGTGATTGCTGCCTACCTGTATGAATTTCCTCTCTTTTTATTTACTCACAAACAGCCAGACTTCCTCTGTGATGGTCTTTTAGGGAATTATTTTAGACCATTAATGTCAAAAGCATAGTGGTATTGCAGCCCTCCAGTGATTAGCCAATCTAACAAATGGTGTTTTCTGACGGTATAGCCTCCCTGTTCTCTGGCCTGCTGAGGGCGCTGTGCATTCAGCTTCTCTACACTGAATTTTACCTGACAGTCACTTTCCAGCGTGGATGTTTAGTGTAAGGCTGGCAGAGAGAGTTGGGGAGATTTGCTGGGAGACCTGGGGAAATACAAATACCTGGCAAGAGTTAAGGAATGGGGAAACTGAGCACAAGTGAAACACAAAATCTCTTATTCAGTGGGACTGATAGAATGTCTATTAATACCTAATTTGTTTACCTTAGTAATAGATTCTCCCTTTTTTCCATAGCACTGTAATACAAGAAGATGAGGACCACCTTTTACACATGTTTGCTACTGGTTGGGCTTCACACTGCTGCCTATGGTCAGCTCCAGCCCAACCACGATGGACATGATCCAAACGAATCCAAGCACCACGCACATCACGCAGGTGAAGTGATGGCTTGCCTTAAACTAGTGCCAAACAATGCTGACTTTGCATTTCAATTTTTTAAAGAGGTTACACTGGAGACACCTAATAAGAACATTTTCTTCTCTCCTGTAAGCATCTCCGCTGCCTTTGCAATGCTGGCCTTTGGTGCTAGATCGGCCACTCAGACTCAGATCCTGGAAGGACTCGCCTTTAACCTTACGGAGATGCACGAGAAAGAGATACACGAAGGCTTCCACCATCTCATCCACATGCTGAGCCATCCTGAGAGTGAGGTCCAGCTCAACATGGGGAATGTCATGTTTCTAACAGGGAAGCTGAAACCACTAAAAAAGTTTTTAGATGATGCCAAAGCTCTGTATCAAATGGATGCTTTTACTGCTGACTTCAACAATCCTGCAGAGGCTGAGAAGCAAATCAATGATTATATAGAGAGGAAAACACATGGGAAAATTACCAGTTTGGTCAAGGACATGGATCCGCAGACTGTAATGCTTCTGACAAGCTTCATTTTCTTTAAAGGTAATTCAAGTCATCCAGTGCTCTTGTTCCCATTACTCATCCTATCAAATGATCTAGTCTGTTAGCTACCTCATTTGGAAGTTACTCCGGGGAGAGCTGCAAATGCTCTTCGCTGGGGTAGAAAAAACAATGCCCAACTTTCCACTCTTGGCCTGCCAGAACAGCAACTCACCACAGGGCAGGAGAGCAGGCAGGGACCCTCTCAGCCCCAGGAGGCAGCCAGGGACTGGGCTTTGCTGCTGCTGGGGAGCCAGGGCAGGGCTGCTGGGAGATGCATCCTCCCATGCAGCTTCAGTTTGCTTTTTAGTGTTTAGCCATAACTCTGTTTGCTTCAAGTCCTTTTAATTTTCAGTGAAGGCACTGAAACAAATGAATGACCTAATCCTTTTAATGTTTCTCTTTAAAAGAGTGAATGATTGAATGGCCTCATTTACTATATCCTACATACTCCTTTTTTTTTTCTATTGAAGTCCTTGAAATGTATACACACCAGCATATTTATAGGTACACGCTAGCATATTTATATGCAGAAGAAGCTAGTGATGGTCAGGGAAGTGTATTTTAAGGAACAAAGTGGAAGCACTGAATTTTTGATGTGGGTTAGAAGTAACATTAACACAATGGAACCCAGATATGAGATTCTAAGTTGTTTTTATCTTCAAATTAAGGCTTACCATTAAAATCAAATATATACATTACATGAGTGCACAGCTAATGTCAGGTAAGCCCTTAAATGACTAAATATAAGCCACTTAGATCACCTGAATAAGGTAAGAAGTGCAAAGAAAATGCCTAATTTGTTCATTACTGACATCTGAAAAATAAAGTGAAGTTGGAATCTAGCACATTCTTTTGATCCAGTAAAAGATTCTTGTCTTACTGTGACACATATTTTAACCAAGTAAATTTGAAAATTCTGAATTTAACAAATGAAGGAATAGGTTATTATTACTTGTTATATAAAATTCCATTTATGATGGGATGGGACATAGGATATTCACTTGCATTCTTCTCTCTATCAGGCAAATGGGAAAAGCCTTTTAAGCCAGAGCTCACTGAAGAAAGAGATTTCTTTGTGGATGAGGAAACAACTGTTAAAGTCCCTATGATGCACCAAACAGGCATATTTGATTTCTATTTTGATGAGAAGCTGCCTTGCACCGTCGTACGGCTTCATTACAATGGGAGTGCTACAGCATTTCTAGTCCTGCCAGAAAAGGGGAAAATGAAGCATCTAGAGCAAATGCTAGTCAAGGAAACTGTCCATGAATGGTCAGAAAATCTCTTCCAGAGGTAATCTTCCGCCAGCCCGCTACAGTGGCACCTAGATTTAGAGTTTCTTTTTTCTTTCTTTCTTTCTTTTTTTTTTTTTACTCACCTGGATTCTGGGAATGGAGTGGGTTATTTTTGGCTTGTGCATCCTAGCTGTAAAAGTCTTGCTACTGGCTGGTATTTGACTCTTCTGTTGTTGATGCAAAGGCTGGAGTGACTTCTTGCTCCCTGTGCCAGAGCAGAGACCTAATGGGCTCTCAGGAGCACAGAGTAGCAAGCCTGTATTGGGGTTTCTAAAATAGTCCATTGACCGAGTGGGAAGGTGGCAATTTCAAAGTAAATCTCCCATACTGAGGTTTCAGCTGTGTTTTAACTCACATTTGTCACTGACACATCATTACTCAGACTTATGTCTAAACTCTAAAAAAAGATAACTTAAACAGTTTGTAGTAATGCACACACATTTAATATGTCCTAATCAAATATATTCACTTCAAGGGCAGCGGTACACAGCAGTTATTAGACTAGGTTAGTGCTTAATTGTGGATTTCCAGATTTTCTGGCACTTTGTTTCTGAAACTATTATAAAGGTCTAATCAGGTTTTGATAATTCCGACCATTGACACTAACATCAGCTAACACTTTTTATGATCTTGCTTGTCCAGGAGGAAAGAAATCTTAGCACTAGTAGACAAATAATGTCAACTCAATATGTGCCTAATTTACGAAGCTCTTCCCTGATTCACTGTAACAAGTCTGTGTAGTTCGCACCCATGATTCTTGCTGCATCATTATAGAAATGCTGTTACAGATAATAAAGGCATACTGTGTAGCAAATTAGATAGGAACTAAGAATGTGATACCTCAAATATGAGAAATAAAAACATGCAATTGTCAGCTGCAAAATCAGGAAAATCTTCATCTAAATTAATGTTTGGTGCAAATTCCTTTAAGACCTACACAGAAATAAGAACTCCATGTGAGAGACTGTGAGAACCAAAGGACAATCTCAATTCTAGCATTATGGTGATGCCAGTGTTAATAAACTTAGTCCTGTTATCTTCTAATGCACTACGCAGTATTGCATAAAGGCTACAGCAGTAGGATTTGGATCCTGTCCACTCTGCTGTTCAGCCCAAATTATCTCACGGAGAGATAGCAGAAGACTTGAGTTACCTAAAGGGTAATTACTACAGCAGGGGAATATTTGGCTCCTAGGTTCCCCAGTCAGTGCACAAAGAGAAATGCAAACAGAAAGCATACTAAGAAGGAGCAGCCTATAGACAGGCAGGAGATAGTGGAAATACCTTAAGCAGCAACTGAGAAGATGCAGTTTGATCTCTGGAGCTGGGCAAAACAGTCCCTTCAGCCCAGGGTTACTCCAAGCACCGGTGTGGGTGAAAGAGCTCGTGTAGTAGTTAATAAAGTGCAGGACAGGGAAACCAAGGCCCTTCTTTCAGAGACCGCTTGTCTCTGCCTCAGGATTCACAGGGCAGAGCCAGAGCTAGAGCAAGGCCTGGGCGAAGGCGGAGGAGCGCGGCGGTGGCTGCAGGGAGAGAGCTGGGGCAGCCACGGGGAGGGAAGGCAGCCGGCGTTACTGCTCCATCTGCTGCTTACTGCCAAAGGCAGACTCTCTCATGGCCAGCCAGCGGGGGAAAGACAACTGGACAAGAAATTAGAAGGAGAATATAGGCAGTTCACTGCACTGAGGCACAAACAGCACCTACCACCGCAGCAGATCCCTTGCTCTGCCCTTTTCCCACCAATTTGCTCTGCCTCCCTGCGCCCCCACTCCCTGCTGCCCCCGTACACAGACACCACGGCACATCTCAAAGACCCGCAGGGAGGATCGGGCTGCCCAGGGGACTTCTGGGGGGGTGGCCAGAAACTCTTCATGCCCCAGTAGCACCAGACTGTCTCCACAGGGTGACCAAAGGTGCAGGTGGCAGGGACATGCCCATGTGGGACAATGTCAGGACTGTGCCAGAACTATGGCTTTGCTTTGAAGTGCTCATTTTCATCGTATTTTTCCCTCAAGAAGAGCCTGTCTGTACCCCACTTCAGGTTCACTCTTCTTTGAGAGGTCTGGGCTGTTGCCTCTGTGCCTCATCTTCCTTGTTTGTAAATTGTGGGCTCATGTTATTGTCTTCTGCAGAGTGCTCCAAGCTTTGCTACAGCAAAATGCCAGATAAATATTGCTATTATTATGGATAATACTGTAACATTTACTGTACATTCAGCACTATCCTGGGGTTTAGCAGTCATAAGAATTAAACAGCTTTCCCACTATCATTTACCTTGATGAAAGACCTTTCTTACCTCTATATGTGCTTCTTTTCTTTTAAACAGGATGATAAGCCTTTACTTGCCCAAATTTTCTATCTCTGGAAGCTATGAGGTAAAACACACCCTTAACAAGATGGGAATTATTGATGTGTTCACTGACCAGGCAGATCTGTCTGGCATCACCGGAGCCCCGGAGCTGAAGGTTTCTAAAGTAAGTCTGCATTTGCAGGCCCTCTCCTGTCCTCTCACAAACATGCAGCACAAACCCGTCCACGGCAGGTGTTCGCAAATACTAGACAAAAATAGTTTCTGGCTGCATGGATTGCGTGCTGCTGTGGGCCAGGATCGCCCTGATGTGAGTCTGTGAATTTACACCCGAGAGGAACCCGGCTCTCAGTGAATATGGAGTTCAGTTTAGTTTGCTGCACATCTTTTTTTCCAAGAGTGCTACCAGCTGAGGTTTTCTCGGGTTTATCTGAAAAATGAGAGGAAAAGTAACCAACCTGTTCATCAGGAGAAGCAGGTAATGTTATTGGGAAGGCCACAGCTCCCATCCTCCCACCCCAGAGATTTAATTTTGGCAGTGCAGAGCTGGCTTCCCATGTGGGACACCTTGTGCTACCAGGAGTGCTCGGAGTGACAGCTGGGGTGCTCCGAGACCCACATTTTTCTGACTCCTGAGGGTGGGCTGGCGAGTGCAGTGGCCTGGCAAGTCAGGGAAGCGCAGGCCAAGTGCAGGGACCACCAGAGCCTTCCATCCATTTGCCCAGCCATCCCAGGGCAAAGAGGAGGAACTGGTGAGAGAAGCAGCAAGTAGAAGAGGGAAAATCTCAGGATTGGAGGATGAAATCTGGATAAAGAGATTACTTTTCTTTTCTTATGCTGTTTTTGGAACCTTTTAGAGCATCACTTTTAGTGGCAGGTTATCTATATTTGTCCAAATCATCTCTTTTCTTCCTCTTCACGTGTCTCCTTTCCTCAGATGCAACAGGGCAAATAAAAGCATTTAACTCAATGCAAAATGCATGCTGTTCTTCTCTACTTATTTGTCTTAGACAGCTTGAATAGCCCTCACACATTGCAGCCTTTCAATACAAGGTTGCAATGCACAATGCACAATCCTTCAATACACAATCCATCATTCAATACAGGGTGGAGTTCCCTGATGACCTCTTACAAGCAGAGCCTCCATCCTCCATCCAGGCTCTAGGAGAGAGAACAAACAATTTAGGACATTTTTTCTGAGGAGATTTGTGTAGATCCATCCTGGTCCTCGTTTGAGACAGCCACAACTATGACAACAAAGCTCACTCCTCTGTCCACTGCCCCTACCTGTTCCTCTGTGGTAGATCCTCTAAAACAGGGCTGTTTTAAAAGTCATCTGGTTAATCTCTCAGGGGCTGCTCTGTGCCCAGAGCTACTGTGGGTGTTTTCTTTCTCCCTAGGTTATCCATAAGACTGCACTGGATGTTGATGAGAGAGGTACTGGGGCGGCAGCAGCAACTGCTGCCGAAATAATGACCATTTCTCTTCCTCCCACCATTGAATTCAACCGTCCCTTTCTCATGCTGATTTTTGATAGAGCTACAAACAGTACACTCTTCATAGGAAAAATAGTTAACCCCACTGAATATTAGATGAAGTTATGTATGAATTCTAATTGTTATTGCTGATTAAATAAAATGTGAAACCATCTGATGTGAATTGTTTCTATTTGTACCAGTATAGTGTAAAGTTATTCTTTAGCAAACTTATTCATTCCATGCCATTATCAAAAACCATTGGTATTGACCATGACACCAGCTTAAGAGAACATAAAGAAAATATTTTTAAATTCAGCTAGCAAAGAATATCTATTCTTAATTGAATGAATGCCAAGGAAAGACTTGCTAAACTTGCCAATATTCAGTCAGAGATGCTTGTATTATAGAAGATTCCTGCTTAGTATACGGTTGTCAGTCAGAATGGCAGACAACACGATTAACACTCCTGTAAACAAAGCAGAAGTGGTTGTAATTTACCATAAGTACATAAGGAAGTAAAAATGACTTAGAAAGAGTTGGATCAACAATCCAGGGACACGGAAGGCTGAAGCTTCTAATGGAGTCAACATAGGGAATGTGAAAAGCTGTCTTAAAGAGAAATAGTGGTCTCTTTTCTCCAGCAGAAATCTTCTACCATTTTTAGCATTAATCTAGCTGCTACTCTGCCTATAAGAGCTTCTTCTGCTCAAAGCAGAGTTGGAAGATTGAATCTGCTCCTCAGCCTGAAGTCTTTCATTTGCCAATTAGACATCCTTAGATAGCCTGTGCGAGTAGTTGACTTTTCACACGTGCATCCATCAGTGGTCAGAAGGAGGATGTAGCTGGATGGGCTGGTGAGGTGTTATGGAGGGCGGTTATACAAGGCCTGAACCTGCTGTGGGCTGAAACTTGTGGAAAACATGTAATGAGGGTCTAGCAAAGTGAAGATGTTTCAAATGCCATCCTTTTACAGTCACCAAGGGTTAATAGGGAGCAACTCAGAAAGCCAGGTTGCCTCACCAGCGTGTGGTGGCAGGCACCAAGGTGGAATTTAAGGTAGCACAAGGGCTGGCTGGTAACCGCTTCCAACAGATCTGCCTTAGCAGCAGTACTGTTGCCCTTTCTTCCTCGCAGCTATGTTTTTTGGATGTAGATAAAACAGCATCACAACACCCACCCCATTAGGAAACTCAGAGGGAACAGTAAATGGCTTGGGAGGCTTACACAGCCTCAGTAAGGCCTTGTGTGCCCTCTGTGAAGAGTAACTGTGATTTTGTCCGTCTAGTGCATGGGCAAGAGAGCACAAAGCATTGTCTCCCCTTTCATAGTCCGAATTAAAACAACGAACTGGTCTCAAAGCCCCCTTTCTGCTCTGTCTATCTTCCTTGTAAAAAGCTCGTGTTAACTCTCACACTAGCTGGTCGACAGCATTTTTTTGACTAAACACACATAATCTCCGGGTAGATACGTGTATGAACAACTCTTTCTGGGATTCCTGCCATCAGCACTTACAAGAGATGCGCATGTGCTACATCACCTTCCTGGCTGCTTCATGCACTCGCTCCCATCTGTTGTGATGGCTTTGTGGTACAGATCTCTAACATGCATGCAGTAATAATTCATAAGGCGACCTATCTGACCGTGCAGCTTGCTTGTCTTCTAGGTCAACAGCATTAATATATGGTCAGTCTTTTAGCCATTATCATTCCTAATGTTAACCGTTGTGAGAGAACTGGCTTTCGGAAAAACAACAGTAAAAACTAGTGACGAGAGAGCTCAGTGAGGTGAGATCCTCAGCTATGTATTTCTTGAACTCCCTGGTGTCATACCAATTTGCACCAGCTGTAAAACTGATTTATTTGATTTTAGTGGAGTGACTCTAGCTTTACATCAAGAAATGTGGAAGAAACAGAAGTCCCAGATGCACAGTTCTGGGCAGCTACAAGGGTAAATATTGCTACCTCCCTTGTAAACCATTTTGGAGTAGATGGGGACATACAGATATATATGTACAAATACAAATATGTATATACACACACAGAGTAGGAGGAAGATGGTCCCCACGTGGCTTCCGGGACAGATCTGAAGATCAAGAGGTTCCCTCACATCAGCTAAATCAACTTTTATAGAACAGAAAACCACATTCTGGGGAGGAAATTCTTTTCTTTCCTGCCCTCAGTATCCTAGTGCTCTCATAAACATATGCTCCATTCAAAAGCAGGATGTGGGAATTCCAGTTTTTCTCATGTATTGCAGGAGAATGATCCCACAGTGCTGTGTGAGGGAAATGCAGGGGAGAACTGGAGCTCTGCATCTCGTGCTCTCACTGGCGAGTCCGTCACGTCATCCCTTGTGCTACAACTCCTGTATGATCTCTGTGTACATAAGAAAAGGTTGGACGGCTTGCAGGGACAGCAGGAGACGTGATATCTGTGTGCTGGCCATGGGAAGACAGAGAGGTGGCAATGAAGGGTGTCTGCCATCCCCACAGGGGATTTCCTGCCAATGTCAAGATCAGCTTTCAGGAGCTGTCTGCCAGACTTGCTTCATCAGGCAACAACTCCTGGTTTATTGACATCTTGCTGTGATTTTCCACTGCAGAATTTGCCAGAGAGTGTTGAAGTAGAGGCAGGCACTACACTTAGCATAAAAGAGCAACAGACAGTTTGCTCCCTGCCTACGTCCATGCTGTGCTGTGCTATTTGTTACGTGGCCCATTCTCATCTCTCTCCTCCGTGTCCCCCAAGTCCTACTCTTTTAGCCCTACTCTCATTGCAGCAAGGCAAATCAAACAGATTTTCCTTATTAAGCTTGCTCTTTGCATTTCCTCTCTGCACCAGATCTTTTTCACAGCTTCCCACTCTCCCTCCTGCAAGCAAATATTTTATCCCTCCTACCCGCTCGGTGCTGTTCATGCAGGAGGTGGATGCTGCCGGTCAGCTGTAGTACCGGCTCGTCCTCCTCCCTGTGCCAGGCGCACTCACCCAGCAAGACAGACGAACGGATGGAGGCTACAGAGACACCCTGCCTCCTGCAGACCGTCACTTGGGCACTGACAGCATGGAAATGCAGGGCAGAAAGGTAGGGCTTCAGACCACGTTCTTTACTGAGCTATTGCAATTTGGTGCAAAGAGCAATGCATGGCTGTAAATGAAACAAAGAGATGTACCTCAGGAGTGATGAAGGACCGGGCTGATCAGGCCAATACATAGCTGACACAGCTATGGTGTGTGTGGACGGGACTCACAGCTGTGCTTGTGGTGATCCAAGGGTTTGGCCAAAAGGAAGAGAGAAAGCCTGGGCATCTGGCAGGGCAGAAGGCCCTGTTTCATTCCCTGCTCCAGGGCCACGCCATCTGCCGTACCCCAACAGGTACTGAGTCTTGAGATAGCAACATCCCTCCCGAGCTCAGGCACTGGAAGGAGGCATTTTGGATACTGTTTGCTCTTCTCTTGCATTTGCCCAGGACTGTACTTTTACTTCCCATCCCACTGTCCTTCAGTTCACCTACAAAGAGGAGTTAAGGAACAAATTTCCACATTTACACTTCAGGCAGGTATAATCTGGTAGCTCTTGTTCAGCATGCAGAGGAGAAGGAGGTGGGTGAGCATAGCCATTAGCTCGGCAAAGACGGTGTTGTCATTGCTTTAACATGCTACCTGCTTTGTATTAAGCTAACAACACAAGCCTCAGGTCTCAGTACTTGTCGGGTTTTGCTTGGACTTGTCTTGGCCTGCCTGGGGCTTTGTTTTAGCTTATTTAGTAATTATGCAACAACTAGGTGACTATTTAAATTATACTTTAGCTTTACACAAGTGTATGGTATAACACATATATATTATACATGTGTATTTCGGTGACTAATAGGTATTAATAAAAAGTAGTTATCCTATGTAGAAAGAACTACCTATGACTCTAGAATAAAAAATAAAGGAGTAAATGCACGGTGAGATGATAGCAGAGAACTTGAAATTACAAGCACAGGATGATCCTGGAGGTCTCAGGGCTGTAATCAGCTCACCAGTTCCCAATTACTAGTCACCAAAGGAATGCAGCCTTGGGAGCTGGGTAAAACCAGTTTGGGGGATAACTAAGTGAACAAAGATTAAACATCCAGCATATTTAAACATACCATAGCTAGTAAATTCAGACGTAATGTGGAAGCCTTTGACCTGAGGAACCAGCAGGGCAGTGGAAGGGTGACCTTAACACCGGAGAAAAGGGTAAATACCAGAAATGTTGTTTATATTAATTTTAACTATACATAATTTGAACCAAGGGCTTGGTATTGCAACCAGATCAATAATAATTCTTGGATAATACTGTTAAGATTCTAAATATACTAATGGTAAATTCTCATTTTTGCATATAAAGCATATCTGTTTTCCTCATAACATGATTTTGACTCGAAGAAATTGGTTTGGTGGGAATTCAAGCAACCTACTCCATAACTTGGATGCAACAAATGGGAAACATCAGCAAGCTAGTCCCCAACATACCTGAGTACAGCCAAAGGACAGCAGCTCTACGGCTTTCTTGCTCCCTGTATGTAGTATGAAAATACATCATACACAGGGTAATCTCAGCAATGAACAGATTTGGAGTAGGAAACAGTACCAGAGCCTTGGCCTTTCAAGGAGAGACAACACTGACAGAAAACACAGTGTTCCCCTTACAGTGGCTTAAGGGGGAGGCTGTTACAATCCACAGATGTGAACCAAACGTAACTAAAATCTCTCTTCCTCTCAGTCTTCCATAATTACCACAGGATGGTTAGAAAATCAGAGATACCGAGCAAGTCTCCGAGACTACAGAAAATATCGTTCAGCACAGACACCCAAAGACATCAGCACACACTAACCCACAATTTTCTGTGAGCTTCCATACGTTTCAGTGAAATCTTTCCTGTTTCTAGCAGCTCTCTTAGCTACAAGAAGTCAAAAGGGCAAAAATTCTACAGTGAAGTACTAGTGAAAGCAAACTTGTCCAGCTGGTCTCTCCGGCAGAAGGGAAAAGTAGTGGACAAAGTACCCCAGGGCACGTTGGGGCTGTGGTGCTGAAATTCCTCTTTTGGTAGTAGATAGGAGGAGGTTGGCACGCACAGACTGACAGGGCACAAGAGGGAAAGTGTTGAAGGGAGTTGAGCAAGGAGACATTTCTGGGTGGCAGCGAAGTGCCAATTGCCCTAGGAGGACCTTTGCCAGGCCTGTCCTCCCGGTAAGCCTGTTACCATGTGCCAGGCTGCAGGATTTCCAGCTCTTCCCTGCAGGCTGCTCAGAACTAAGGGAAAAAGCAGCATGGGGTCAGTCACATCACAGAAGGATGAGACTGGGATGGCTGTGGGGAAGAGACCCCCTATGAGCACCAACTCCCTGCTCGGGTACAGGGCAACAAGAGCCAGGAACGAGGCAGCCACCTTCCGGAGCCTAGGAAGGAGACAGGACCAAAAGAAGAGCGTTTGGGCCCTAGGACCTTCTGGGTGACAAGCTGAGAGATTTCTCTCCGTTTTCTTAAGGTGATCAGAGAAAACTTGTCCAAATGACAGTATTTTGAACTACTTCTTCAGTCTAGAAACTGAGGAAGGCTGTATAAAAGGCTTCTTATGACTTCTTTTTCTTTGCCTCCTTATCTTATCTAATATACCGATAATCTGTTATTCAGTCACTAGATATTTAGCAACTTGACCAGAAGCACTATTTTCCTTTGCTGAATAGTCATAAGAAATAAGATTTCATCATTGTTTGTTCTGTTTTATCTTTGGTAACTGAGCCCGTCAGCGACAAATCAGTGCAATGTATCAGCACGTCACTGTTCACTGAGGTGGGAAGATATCTCACTAGTAGTAGATGAAATCACAGCTGAAGACTCTAGTAGATTGTTTTTGTTCATGGTTATATGGAAAAAATGTTTAAAAATGAATATTTCAAACTTTAAATGACAACAACTATACAGAATGATCCGTGACAAAACCTCTGTGCGCTCATCCACTTGTGTCAAAGTTATGCAGTCAAGTCCAGCTTCTAACTAGAACTGAAGTCAAAAGATACGTTCACCAGTTGAGTTTAAAAGGCCTTGTTTAGGCACTGGTGGCAGATAGCATTTTTAAGGACAGCTTGTTGTAAGCTATGTGTAAATGTGGCTGTGTGAGTTATTAGTTCTAGGAGCTCAGTATGAGATTTTGGTTGTCTTTGTGACTGTTCTTTAGGCAATAGGAAAATATGGATTTGAAGTACTTTCTTCAGCTTGATCTATTTATATCCATTATTTTATACCCATGAATTTGTTATGGTTTTTTACACAGAGAATGAATAAAGAAGCTATTTGTCTGCTAAATGGTATAGCTGAGAGACAATCAGACTATTCAGCATGTTGAGATAGTTGGCCGGGGGAGATAACTGGCAGGGGAGATAATTGTTTAACTAATGGAACATACTTGGTCACAGATAAAAGTCTAACGTGACTTAATATTTGTATAGCAGCTTAAGCTTTGACCAAAGCTTTAGCAATATATCTCTAGAAAGATTTATGTTTCCTATACTCTCTAACTATATTCTGCATGGATATAGTGGTGGAAAAGGATATACTTCTGGAGTATCTTTGTGGTGGAAATGAACTCAGCCTGAGACACAGTGAACAGTAAAAGCCTGTCCCAGGCTAGCTCATAACCATTCGTAAGAAAAACCTTGGTCACTCTGTAGCCTTTCCTAATAAGCAGATCTTGTGCATATTCTACTTTAGGAAGAAGTTACCTGGTCACAAAAGAAAAAATTCCTAACGAGTCTAGGTTTTAGTGCAATACAAATATCAGGTTCAAGAAACAAAGGGCATATTTAAACTGGCAGCTGCAGAAGTGCTCAGCTCCCCCTCAGTTAGTGCGGGGAGAGTGAGCAGCTGTATTCAGCCTGCTCTGCCCCCAGTAGCCTGGGACTGGCCTGGCTGTGCATGAGCTTACTTGGGTCAAGAAACCATAGGGGTGTCCCTATGATGAGGACTGGGAATAAACAAGAGCTCTGGTGGATGCAGGCTTGGGATTGTGGCTCTCAAACTTGGCCAGCCAAGCAAGGTGCTGCCAGGCTGTAACTTATGAGCCCTGGTGACCACACCACCATGCCCGTGCCAGTCTTGCCCGGGTAGCACAGACATGGACAGCAGAGGAAAGGAGAGACTCTCATGAAGCTGGAAGTACTAAGTCAGGAATAAACATGTTTGGTGCCACACTCAGAGTCTTGATATCCCCTGCAGGAGCAGTGTCAGCTTTCAAACATCCCTTTCAACCTAATTTGAGTAAAAATCAGATATTTGGGATACGTGACAACCAGAAGCACCAAATCATTGCAGGATTAAAATCAGACGCTTCAAGAGAGCCAGTGCATTTTGTTGCAGTTTAATTTTCTGCCTGTCACATGGGTATCATATTATAACCCATGCCTTTTACAGGGCCTTTGTCAACAATAGCTCTTAAAGTCCTTCAAAAAGAGGCCCGTCCTAGCCCCCATGCAGATGTGGAAGTGACAGGGCCAAGGTCATACAGCAGGGTAGCACAAAATCTGGACCTTTCTTAGATTGCTGTCATCATATTCTCCCAGTGGTTTATAACAGAGACTTGTCGCCAGCACAGATGAATCACTGACTAGATTGCAGAAGAAACAGTGGGCATTAGCAACCGGCTCCCCCCATGGCTGCATCTGGCCACAGTTGAGCAGAGCTTGTGTAGCTTATCATGCCAACAAGCTCTCAGGCAGTAAAGTGTACTCCACCAAGGCACGCTTCCTCCTCACTCCCTTCCCCATTTCTGGTCTCAGGGGGTTGCAGTTTGCCACCACTTGCTACCTGCACAAACCCCAGCCAACAGATGAAGGGACAGGGTCTGTGTCCTGTCGACTCCACGTGCATTTGCTCGGGATGGGCTGAAACCTCTGCCCTGCCCAGGCTTCGGAGGAGTTTCCTCTGAAACGACGCGTGCTCTGGGAAGGCCCTTAACTGTTTTGGGCTGCTGTGTTTGTAAGAAGAGGAGCATAATTGAGGTCAGGGTCAGTAACATTATTGTACTTTAAACTCATTCATGCTTATCATGCATTGTCTTCAAGAGCATTCAGGGTCTGGTGTTTTACAGCTGGAATAACTGAGGCAGATATGGCTATTCTGGGCACCTACTGTGGTGTTTACACTCCAGAGAGCAACGAAAGATTCAGATCATCTGTTCTCCAGCCTGGCTGCCCTAAGCAGTGACATGCTGTGAGCATGCTGTCTCCCAGGAGGGCCTTGATTACATAGGGAGAAAGGACTTAGCAGCCTTGGTTTGTAGCCTTGCTGAATCCTTCTCCTGAAACACACACCACAGCTTGCGGACTGGATGTGGCCAGAGGGATTTGCTCCAAGGCCACACGGCCTGTCAGAGATGAGCAGGCTGCAGCTCCCATTCCAGCTGCTGAGCTCCCTGACTAGCCTTATTTCCAAACGGAAGTCCAAAACACCTTTTCTTCTCACCAAAGCTCTATCATTGTATTTATTTAGGCAGCAATCAAAAGTGATTGTCTCTCTTGCACTAAACTCTTAAAAGTTTTCATCCAAAGTTGTCCTTGCTTTTAGTTATGTCCAATGCCTTTTTATCTCTTCCCTGCAGATGTACTCAACAGGTGTAGTCACACACAAATGCATGCACTCAGCTTGGTTGCATGTTTTGTGGTTACAAAAATATTAAGTGTAGCTATTACAAGTAAACAAAATTACTGTTTAGGAAATTGTGGCTAAGACACCTTCAAAGCATGGTGGAGATCATTCGATTAGAAAATGCTCTGTTAGCTTGTATCTTTTTTTTCCAACTTCCCAGGATAAATTTAAGATAACCCTGATGTTTGCCTTGCAGCTAGCATGCTGACCTTGCATATTCTCTTCCACTCCCATGCTTTCTTGTTTGATTTGAAACTGGGAGATAAAACTCTGGGCAAATCTCCTTTGCATAGCTTATTTTTCTTTTCAACAGAGCTGAAAAAGAGAAGAGACATTGAAGCGCTCCACGAGTGCTTAAGATCAAATTTCCAGAAAGGCTGCAACTTTTGTTTTTGCAACCTCATCTCTTCAAGCTCGGTTGCCTGCGGGATTTCAGTATGACACTGCAGACTGGCCTTGACACCTGCATCTATCAAATCTACTTGAATCAGATGTACTGTTGCCAACATAAACTGCAGCTCGTGCATAACTAATTACTAAACTGGTCCTTGCCTGAGCAAAGACAGTTATACCCATAGCCTGCTCAGTGGAGGAATGCAGTTATGTCATTTTACAGCTGCTTCATACGGAGAGTGTTTACACCAGTTCCCCTGAGCAGCACAAGCTGTACTGTTAGAAGCACAGCTGTACTGGTATAATTGTTCCTACACGGGGTCTCTCCCTGTCTCAGTTCTCTCTCAAGGAGAAGTTGAAACCCATAACACCACAGCTGGTCTGGGTAGACCTGGTAAGAGCTGATCTGGTAAGTCAGGTAAGTATGAGCATCACACAGATGAGAGCCCTGGACAAAATATTTGCCCCTGCAGTGCTAGCTAGCAGTGGAAGTTGTAAATTTTTACATGGTTTCACAAGTTAAAAGTTTGGTCAAAAATGCAGAATCAGTTGCATTAATTTGCAGAAATGATTATCTTGGATGAATAAATCCACCTTTGTATTACAACTGAGTGCACACAACGTTCTGCTATGAACTAGAGGAGTAATTTAAAGCAGTACAGTCCTGGAATGAAAATTTTCTGTACAGAGACTTTTATGCCAGTATAAAACATCCTTTTTCATTAGTCACTTGGTAAAGAGTTTAAGCTCAACCAAAAAGTCAGTTTTACTCTAGAATAAAAGTCCACACACGGACTTAGGATAGTAAAATTTTTCCGTCATAGTTCTACTGGATTGTTTCCTCATGTAGACAGCTCTATGTCAGTTAAATTGTACTGACACAATGATAAAACACATCCATACTGAAAAGACTTAAGTTAATTTCTCTCTTTTTATAGCTGTAACGGTCTCTGTATTTTGCAGGTTTCTTTCTACAGAAAGGAAAAATACCAGTTTTCTATCTTTTAGTGCCTCTTATGTGTCTGCTAGAAGACTTCCACCTTCTGCACCCCATGTGTAACCATGTTACACATTATCCAGAAAGAACAATTTTATCAGGCACATAATAGCAGGAGTTTGAACACCTAACCACATTCTCACATACGGTCCACACTACTCACATACAAGTCTGAGAAGAAGTTGTGACAAGGCCTCTGGAGCATGTCAGAAGCACAGAGCACAAACTCGCTTACTTAGACAATCTAAACTGTATGGAGCACAGATAATCTGAAGTATTACCAGATCTGATCTACTACAAATGCCAAGTACGTCCAGTGACTACATTCTCACTAGCAAGGGACTGCAGAACACCTTCGGGCCCAAGCTTAGATCTTCCAGTAAGGGTACGATGCAGATATGGCAGATATGGCAGCTATGGTCAAGCTGAAGACAGGAGTTTGAGTGGCAAGTGTATGAATCATGATTTTCACTATACCAAAGTGTGTTCTGCACTGCTCTCTTCCCTTGATACAGAGTCCTGAATTTCATGCTGTGACTATACTGTTACTGTACTGGCATTCACAAGAGCACTTGTTTTCTTGCTGGTCAGAGAGAGCAAAGTCTTGTTAAATATAGTCACTCAGGCAATAAAATGTAGCTGAAATATCATTTTCATCCTCCTTTTATCTTCTAGTAAACAGAAATGTTGGCTGACAAGAAGTCTGACCACAGGACTGGCTTTTCTTTAGAAGGACAATGACTGAAGTTTGAAGACACCACTGCTCACTGAAGAATAATGGATGGTGAATCATAATTTAAACCTCCTGTCAATGTAAATGCTTCTATGGTCACTACAATGCCAAAATGAAAAATGAATACCCCCATCAAAGGCAAATTATATGATGCAGAAATCTCACATTCATTCTATAATTAGCCACTGACTATGGTTACTATCATTCAATATGCAGTGGCTTCATTGGGATCCAAAAATTATTTCCTTATACAGGGAGCAAAATAGGCGCTTTCAGTCAAAAATGACTGAGAAAGAATAAACTGAAGACTCTAGATGAGACCTTCTGGGAGGTAGGAAGGATGCTTCGGATGTTTTCAGTGGCTTATTCTGATCTGGCCACAGACACTGACAGGAAGAGTCTGAAGTAAGACCGTTCCCATGCTAGACACACCACTCCACTTAAAGGAATGCATAATACAGTGTATTACAGGCTCTCAGAATCTTCAGTTTGGCACAAAATCACGACTGCAGGAGAATGGGAATCTTTCCAGGAAACAGCACATAGAGCAATGCTGCATACATTGCCTGTGGTAGCAGCATAGGAAAGCAAGATTAATCTAGAGGAGGATCTTTACAGATGCCCTGATGGTGAACGTGCCTTAAGCTGGCCCATGCATAATTCATGTCCTCTGGGAACACAATCTTCCACCCTAAGTGAGTTAGTGTTCAAAGAGAACATTGGGCTGCCAATGCTAACAACGTGGCAAAGTGCGCTCACTAGCCAAGGAACAGGGCCCTGAATGGCCAGTTTTGCTTCATAAAGTCTTGGGTCAGAAGCAACCAGTTTAATTATCTGTTCCGGCTATCTGTATGGCAGAAGCCACAGGATTTTACTGAGTCATGTCTTCATCTGCTCATACATTCAGGCTGAGAATACTAAGCATAATATGTAATCCCAAGAGTGATCATTACCAATCTGTGAAACTCAGGGCCTGCATCAGAAACTACTCTAAATGTGAAACTCTTTAACTTTGCTGTGTTACTGCAAAAATCCCCTCTACTAACCCAAAGAGGAACATCTTGATGTATTATCTGCTTGGATTAATCTCAGAGAGCACCTTATACAACATCTCAGTTCAAGCATGAGGCAAAATGAGAGATGGACAGGAATGCACAAAGCTGCCCTAAGACTTTGCAGCTTCTATCAGCATGTTACGCTCAGAGCTGTTTGCCAGGAAACACTGAGGCACTGCAGAGGCTGAAGGATCTGGGAGAATTCAGGTGGTGACACAGTCCCTTCTCCTGGACTAGGATCTCTAGCTGACCTCTACTGCTACCAACTGGCCAGGCTGAAACTAGGAGCAGATTTTTCATGGGGAAAGTTTTAAGTACTGAAAAAGCAACAGTCACTAATACTATATCACTAATAAATGTAATGGTGATCTAAAGAATCTGCGGTGAATTCGGGTGGGGTAGGCTTTCGTGGTCCTACTGTCACTGAAGCACTGGTAGAAGAGACACTGAACCACAGAATAATTCAGGTTAGACGAGACCTCTGGAGATCATCTGGTCCAACTCTTCACTCAAAGAGGTGCCAACATATAGCATCTTCCTTAGGGCATTATCTAGCCAGGTTTTGAGTGTCTCCAAGGACGGATACTAGTTCTGAGCTCTCTTCAATAAAGTCTCAGCTTTCTGCCACCTTGACTGTTTTCTTCTTCCCTCCTTCCAGCTGTCCTGTCACTGCCTAGGGTGTAGACAAATGTATTAAAACTATTCTGCTTGCACATATCACACTGCTGTTTGTTATCAGGTAAATGAATATTAAGATTATTTTTACCTCCAGTACACTGATGGGCCTAACTTACCATCATAAGTATAAATCCTAAAACATGTACTTCTATCTGTGTATAAAAATAGTTCTCTGACCTACAGAATCAGTGAAACCTGGTTCCCATAGTCTCTCTGTGGTTTCTCTGATGGCTAGCAAAGACAAGCTCACCAGCTCCTCCCACAGTGCAGGCTATGAAGGGGTCTCTGTCCTAGAGCAGGTCATTCAACTTCACAAAATTTGTCTGAATTTGGTATGTTTCTGGGGTTTGCTTTGTTGTTGTTTGGGGAGTCAAATTTGGATGCCAATAGAGAATACTTTCAAAATGCATAAAGGGAAATGGAAGGGGGAGGGGAGAGAGAGAGAATGAGACAGAGAACATATAACTCAATGTCCTTAACAAAACAAGTTGAAAACCACTTGGTCACAATTGCAAGGTTGGATGGCACTTTGCCAAGAAAATATAAGGAACTGGGAAAACCAACCAAGTGCTGTAGTTCTCTAAAGGGAGCTTGTCAAAAGAACTAGGAAATTTTCACAGGGTTCTTGCCAGCAATGAAAGGATTCACACACTCTCTCCATTTTCCAAATATTTTTTTCTGATACAAATGTTATTCTCACCAACAATCTATGCGCACCCTTAGAATTTTTCTTTCAGAGATGAGTAAGGTTGCTAAGTGACATCAGCACTTAAATCAAGGAAATGAAAAATTAACACTTCACATCTGGCACTGCCCACATATTAAATGCTCTATTCTTATGAGATATAGAGAAAAATCAAATTTCATCCAGACACTGCTCATAGACAGGGATTGTGGTCCATATAAGTATTTCACTATTCAAATCTCTCTCCTTATGGGAAGGAGCCAATGGAAATATCTGATACAAATTTTTGAGCTGATAGTGGAATTTTATTATTTACAAATAATAATTCATATAATACTTACATGTGTTTCTTGAAAACTATTATTATATTTTTAATTGAGTGACAGACAGTAAGGACCTCTGGCCTTGTTTCTAAGACGGATCATTATGGATAACTCTTGTATGAGGCAGTGCGTAATTTATTTTCCTTTTAACTCTTCATTTCCATTTTACCCGCTTAGGTTTGCATTTAAACCTCACAAGAACTTTACTCTTGGCATATGACAGCTTCATGTAGTGGTTGAAGAAACTCTTCTCATCTTCCTAGGGATTTCTCTATCTTTCCTTCTCTACTTTATTTTTATTATTTGCAGGTAAACCCAGACACCATCTTTAAAAATCTCAAGAAGTGGAACTGGTCACCAGAGCAGCAAATGAAGGTAGGAAGAGAAGCACATGGATATTGACTTGTCTCATCAAAGCCCAAGTTTAGTAAAGCACATAAACAGAAGTTTAACTTGAAACAAACAATACTATGTCCTATGTGAAACTGAGCACATGTGTAAATACTTTGTGAAAGCACAGCCAGGAAGATACATACTTTCTCTACGAAGCTAAAGTTGCCTTTGCATACCCACTGCATGCAGCCAACTTGAAGTCCACGCCCTAGCTGTGCAGTTTGAGAACAATTACCAGACTGATGAGGTTACTGCATTTGATGTCCCCCTCCCACCCCCCCCCCCCCCCAAAAAAAAAAGGCAAAACAAAAAAGCCAGCTGTTTGCTCTCCATTCTGACCAGTGTGGTTAACGCCAGCTTGCACACGTTTGGTACTTTGACTCTGTAAATTACAGCATATTTCACAAGTGCAGGAGAGCATCTTTTGCCTCTTTTTTACAGAGGCCAAAGGGCACGGATTTCTTGGTTACGCTGGCTAATTGCTTCAGGCCAGACAGTCAAAGAGTGCAAATCACAGGAACTCAACTTGATTACTGCAATGGTAAGAAGATCCATGCACAGTGCATGTAAACATGGAATTTGGATAAGGAATAGCGGGAAAGTACATCATGGTCCAAGTTCACATGATCAGAAGTCATTGATACAAATATTTTTTGCAACTTTGCAGATAAAATTATGACTTCTTTTTCCCCCTAGAAATACTGACCCCTAAGATGCTTTGCAATTCCTACCTTTAAAATTGATTCTTTTAGGAACTTTAGATAGAAATGTATTTGCATTTCACATCAGCTGGAAAAATTCTGAGATGCCTTCCCAGAAGGACAAAAATATCTTGCAGTGATGGTTGTTCAGGTTTGTTTTCTCCTGCTTGCTGGACTGCTGCCTCAAAATACAAACTGCGTAAGACACAGAGAAGGGCAGAAGTCCAAAGCATACAAAATTGTACTTCTTCCCACTTGGGAAATAAAGGTTCTGATGACACCTGCTGGCTTCATGGGGAGTAGACAAACTTCAACCAGCACGTGCTCCATTTCTTGAATGCTTACATGTAAAAAAGCAGGTCAGATAAATTATTAAGAATAAAAATAGTCCTTTGCTATCAGTCAAAGAATCGTAGGAAACAAGGCTAGGAGGGACTTTAAAAGGTCATTTACTCCATCCCCTGGAACAAAATATATTTTATTCTGTTTCCCTCATTCCTGATGGATGTTTGTTTAACCTGTTATTGAAAACTCCTAGTACTTCTCCGGACACATTATTCCAGTGTTTCATCATCTTCACATTCGCTATAAAGGCTTCCACACTAAGATGTCCTACCAACAAACAATTAACCATTTAACTATGCAGTTCAAGGACAATTAGACTATGCTTGACTATGAAGTTGAAAATATAGAGGAGATATTTCAGCCCTATATTAGGAAATCCTACAGTTTTCTGCTTTCTCCATCTGGTATTACTAAGCAGAATAACCTACTCAACCCACCCCAGATGAGGTGCTGGAATATATACATTTCAAAGATGCTTTCCCATCAGGAATCCTCCTGATGCAGTATAAATAATTGCATAAGCCTAGTTCTTTAGGCAAACAGGTCAGGCAAACAGTGTGGGTATGGAGCCATCAAGATGTTTGTAGCCAGCTGATTTCAATTATAATAAGCACCCTTTGAGTGTGAGAAGCAGCAGGCACCTCGATGAATCACCTACCTGACAAACTAAGTATGTTCAAGAGATTGTATAAAGAACTCTTTTATAACTGTTAGAACACAGTAGTTTATATTTCTGAGTAATTTCATTGTGGTATTTTGTAAAAAAAAAAAATACAGATCCTTGCAATTTATCTCTATGTATCTCTTGCATTATTCTTGGTACATTTGTACTTTTAGTCTAAGAAATGTGGTAAGAGTTAGATCATGTTCAGCTAATATGATACCCAGCCCCAAATATTTTGCTGAATTAATACTTTTTACCTTAATTCTTCTCATCAGAGTCCAGATAGGACAGAATTTCTGACTGATCTCAAGCAGCTACATCAAGCCAAAGGTAAATATCCTGTGTCTACCTATGAGAAACCAAATGGGTAGCAACTGGGTGGTGACAGAAATTCACAGGCTTGGTTACTACTGGGAGAGGCCCTTATTTGATGAATGGCAAGGACCACAGTTTTAAATCTCTCTCACTGGGATCCTGGTACAGAGACACTTAATCACATCACCAGCTTCATTCCTAGAATCTGATCTCCTGTTCCTGGGATCATGCCCAAAATATAGTCAATTGAGGCTGAGCTGTGTGGCTGTGCTACACACCAGCATGGCATGTGAAACGGTGGCGTTACCTAGACAAGCACAAATTATTGTAGGTTAAAAGGACCTCATAATTGGAAGGAACCGTAATTAGCATAGGGACTCTGAACAAGCCCAAATACAAGATACTAAGCGGCGCCACTCTGACTGAAGGCTTCCTAAACCAGACTCATCTCGTAGACAAGGAACGTAGCATTACTTCGGGGAGAGGAAAAGCAGCCACTGCAGTGGAAGTGTTGCCAGCTCCAAACAAAGAACTGCAAAATGATAGAAGTTCATAACAGAGCTCCTGTGAATATTTGGAAGCAGGGGAAGATGTGTCTGCCTCTGCAGGCTCCACCTCCATCCACCCAAGACTAACAGGATCTCTGGCCAATAGATTGGTGAGAACCTGGACTACATGTCACTGCTCAGTTTTGCAGTTATACCTGCATCCAAAAAGCTTGTCTATTAGGGGAACAACAGTCTTTATTTCAACTGCTGACTTCTCAGCTGCCTATTGTCCAGGCTTAGAACTGTGGCAACATTGTACTGGCAAAAAATCCTATCAGTGATGCAACTGGGTAACGATACATGTGTATTGTTACAGCTTATTTTGCTCGCAGTGGCGGTTTTGCCTTAAACTGACGAAAAGTTCAGTTTTGCCAGGATGGCATACTGGTAATCCTCTCCTGGTAAATCACGCTTAGAATACGTATAGGCAGAGCGTTACCCATATGTTGTGTGGTATTTTACTGTGCAAAAAGCTCTGTTGAAACCATGGGGCTACTCACAACATAAATAGTATTTGCTGGTAGGAATAAATTACTCCCAACAGTGTGAGAAGATACATTCAGCAAGGAGTTACCAAGCACAAAAAACTAGCATGGGCTTCATGAGTGAATATGGAGGAAAGCAATTCTTTCAAAACTCTATGTACAACCAAATACATCTTAAGTAGCCTCCTTTTTCTCCCAGATAAGATTCTTCTAGATAAAAGATGTGTTTTATATCATGCAGAAAAGATTTATCTGAGCTATTCAAAGATTTTAGGATCCCTTTAAACTCTTTCACCATCATCCATATATAAATTCAGCTTTTGAGTATCAAGTATCAGTGTATTTCTTCCACGCAATGCTTAGAAATTGGAATTATATATCCAGTTGAACTGAGCACAAATAAATATAGACTAGAAATTAGAAGAAAATGTCTAGTCACCAGAGAAATGAAGTTCTGGAGGCAGCACAATGGAGCTTTTTATGTTTGGGGAAGAGGCTGTATGATGCTAGGACATGGCATTAACTTACCTACCCAGTCTTATGTTCCTCTGCCTTTTAATAGAATGTCTTTACTTGGGCCCTACTATGACAGGGACTGTTTCTTAAAGGTAGAAGATTTTTAAAGGATTTTAAAATAGGACCAAGGCAGAGTTTAGGTACCAAATGCCAGTGACCCTTCACTTCTATGTTGAATCGCTCAAGTCCCTAAAACCCCCAAGTGTCCTCCAGTAACCTGCCCTTGAAACACCTTGTTCTTCAGCTCATGCCATAACTGCTGCCCTTACGGCTGGACCCAGGGGCACAGCTCCACCACCTCAACTCAACACTCAAGCAGGCTTTGCTTTGGAGCACTGCCACGACTGAGTGATAGGAACAGCCTCCCCACCAGGCACAGCAGCAACAACTGCTTTCATCAGACAACACAGTTGCTGGAGAACGTGCTGGCCCTGGTCTCTCCTCTAAAAGGAATGGCCTAATTGCAGGGCTAGAGAGCTGAAAACATCCCTACAAATGCGCTGTAGCTGCTCACTGCCTCCCTTTTACTTCCCCTTGCCGCCCTGCCTCAGTGAATATTGATCTACTCTTTTGAAAATGGCATATTTAAACAGGATCGGATACTGCTTCTAACACTAAGCAGCTTAGAATCTGCCTGTAAAATAATTCTCATAGGTGATTGGATAGGTGGGTCCAAATCCTGTTAGAACGCAGAAGGGCTCGTGCAAAGAGTTTATTGTTCTCCTGTTTCTCATGAAAGATATAAAGTATTTACTGGAATATAACCCTCCCTCATTATGCCATTTATGGGAAACACAACACTCAGTGTTTATAAATCAGTTAATTTATAACAGAAAAAAGAGATTATTACTCTTTGGAATTGTAAATATTTGTTGCAAACCTATATGGGGCAGTCATCTTCATCTGTTTTTTAGAAGTAGTTGAGTGAGAAATTTAACAGAGACACTACCTAATTGGTAAGACAAGTTTTACATTATGTCATATTGCAGAGGGGAGGATTTTTATATTTCTCAGATATTCTCTAGATGCAATGCTTAATTTAAATTGTACTAGATTTTAACCAGCATTCTAACTTTTTAGATTTTTCTCATGCTGTAACATCTTTGAAAGAAAAATGCATTTGAGCAAGAAAACTGCTTACTTTGAGATTTTAGGCTACTACAAACAATTATTTCTTAAAGTAAAAAAAGTATGGACTTGTTTCTACCACTATACTTTGCTTACATATTTATTAATGAATCGTCTATTCTGCTTGTAAAATATGATCTCTGAAGTTAGTAGTTTCACTAAAGTCTAAAATTGCAAGCGTTTCTATATGTACAAAAAATCTTATTGTTCCCAAAACTGTTTTTCCTTGTCCTATATGACATGCTGTCTTTCTAAATTTTTTACTAATAGTGAACGAAAATTGCTCTAATTTTAACTTTAAATTGTTGCAATCCTCAATTTGCAGTGAATGTTTAGTGTAACTGTGAGGTTCTTATTCCTGTGATGTTCATAGCACACCCAAATCAATAGTATCTGTGTACACTTGAGGAAGCAGGAATTTTTTGTTGTGTTTTGAATGGTCTGGGACGTGGCTGTAAATAAGGACTTCTGGGTTGGTCCCGTACTTTCAGTCTGAAATCTATTTGTTTTAGGAAGGCAGAGCCATCTGGAAGGCAGCTCATCACATTCCCCATTCCGTTCCCTGACATCTCCAGGCATGGGATTTGGTGGATCTCTTGAGCCAAGTGCCTGAGCCAAGTACCTAGACCTCTCAAAAAGAGCTGCAACAGTGACATCTGCCAAATGCAACACTGTCACATACTGCAGAGCAATTGCACTATCCACAGCAAGGAAGGAAAAAGCTCTGCCATGTCTATTAAGCAGTTAGACCCAATGTTCTGTCAGGAGGACTCTAGCTATTGGAGCAAGCACTTCCTGCATAACTGATTACTATCAAAGGCAAAATTTCCCAGTCCCTGTCTTTGCTAAAGCTGACTCTGCCTTTGTCCAGAAACACCTCTTTGAAGGAGGGATGACTCCCTGAACCAACCCCCTCCCTCCCCCTCCATGTCTCCAGATCTGGAGGAGGTCATTTGTGGCTGGGGCAGGCACAGGACTGTGACAGAAGCAGCACAGCAGTCCCTTTTCACAGAAGCAGGTACCTAAGGAGCAGTGGTGCCTTGCAGTTTCTGTTAACAGCTCTTACCTGCTCTGTTATGCTGTCAGACAAGGGGAGAATAACTACCCCAACCCTGCAGATTTTGTTGGCGCATCATTTGGCCAGTGAGGCAGGAGCTGAATTCAAGTCAACCCCTTGCCTGCTCCAGCCCTCTCAGGTGCCACAAAGACCCCTGCACAAGAGCTGAGCGGTGCGGCCACTGTATGGAGCTGAGAGAATTGTGTTGTCAAGATAGATTTGGAGATTACCTCAAACGCAGGATAAACAAGTATGAAGGTTTCCGTGACCTGCATCTTCAGCCAGTAAGGACATTGGGAATCTCACTGAAAATAAAGCAAGAGTTAAAGGAAAAAAATATTCACAACTGTAGTAAACTGCATATTTTACTATGTTCCCTGGCTGACATGCACTTGAGAGGAGGCATAATATTCAAGGATTTCACTGTCTCTTCATTAAGTCCTTACAGCCCATCTGTTTTACACCTAGTACAGAACGTGACCTATTATTTCAAAAGAAAATATCACACCACCTGACAGCCAAACGCACCCTGTGACTTGGCATCCAACTGTCTCAATACTTATATCAATGTACTTTTTCAGGACTAACTCTGACAGTCTGAGTCAGGCAACTGTGAAATTCAGCTGACCTCTAAGTAAATGGCAATCAAATTAAGCCAGGTTTCCCATATGCCAAATCATAAATTATACAGTGATCATAATTTGCTGTTTCAGAACCTTAACTAGAAAGGAGTAGCTAATAGTTGCCCTGTGTTTTCTAGATAGTTGGATCACTTACTACTTTAACGATGGTCCATACAATCCATCTTTCCATCTCAAGGGTTACTTGCAGGCTTGGTGGTCTTGAACATCCTGTTTAATTTACAATGGGAAAATGCCTCTCCAGAAATTATGGCCATTCAAGACTTTTCCGCAAGGTGAAATTGTACACTATTCTGTACAGGAGAGAAATTCATATATTGCTTTTTAATGTTTCACCTACTATTTTTGTATAATATCTCAAGGCCTTGCTTAAAGCATAGCTGGCTCTGTAGAAGAGAAGGATGAGCACCTTTGCAGTTTATGCTGGAAATTTGCATCTGCATGTGCAAATTTACACAAGCAAAGTTCGATGCTAAAGTTTGCCTAAGGCCTTCTGGAAAATGTGTCCCGTTCTCTCCGAAGGTTTGGTTGGACAGATCAGACCTTGTATTAATTGTGCTCAAAAACGACAACTTGTTTAAAATATTTTATTTTTTATGCACAGAAAAACTGTCTCACCCTCATGCTATTTGACATTGAAACATGGCATTTTCAGTTAGGAGATGGCACTGACAAGCCTGCTTCAACATTTGCTGAACAGTGAAGTATAAAAGACGTCAGGAGAATGATCTACATGGAATAATAAACAATGCATATCAGAAGGATGAACAGAGAAATTAAATGATAAAGGGCAAGCATTCCTTATAATGATATTGACCATGTATATATCATTACTTATTAAAATATATCATGATATGTATTTTCTGTCCTGGGTCTCATAAACTTTTCAGGGTTTGGTAAGTATAGGCAGTAATGCAGAAATTCACGTGGACTTACTAGAAAAAGTTATATCAACCAGGCTCTTGACAAGAGCACAGTAACAGGTACAGCACCTTGCTCTATGTAGGTACTGAAGTTAGAACTTCAGACTGGCTCTCCCGTTGAGCTAGAGGCTGTCCCTGTTGATCCAGCCACATATTAGGATGGTACCAACAGGAAATCCAGTTAAAAGGGGCTGGGCATGGCATCAGCCTCAATGTTTGCACGTTTTATTTTGTACAAAACCTAGTACGTCTTAGTAATATTTATCTAGGCTCCTACAGAACTTTGACCTTTCTGATGTTATTTTTGGCAGCAGACCACCAATCAGGCTCACTGACAGAAATTTCCTGTGCCTAAATTCTTCCCGTTTCTCCAGGCTCACAACAGTACGCTCCTTCACATTTGCAGAAATACTTCATCAGTTGCTTATACACAAAGCCCCAGATGTTTTATTGCTACTAAACATGAACAAGATAGTTGTTTTATTCTTTTCATGACAATATCTGAAATTCAATTCTTCAGCAGTCTATGAATGCAATATATTAGGGAAAAATTTGACAGGACAAGAGGTATTATTACAGATATCATTAAAATCAGGAATATCTCTCATTTTTCCCCAAATGCAACTTTTTCGTAAGTGAATCGAAGAGCAAAAGACAGTATAAAAGCACTCAACTCTGAGTTCCTTAGAGCACACTAATCTTACAACAACAGTCAATGTTCTGGAAAAGATTTATTTACTTGGCAAGGTAAGAGCTTCTGCTGCCACATTAACATTACGATCTCTCTTTTCCTTCACATATGTGAAAAACTGCTCAGCTTTATTAAGTGTCATTACTATGGAGCCTCCTATTATGCTATGGCTAGCTTATCTCAAAACAAGACTTTCTTTTCACTTACTTAGAAGAATGACTGTGTAAAAGGCTCATAGGCACAGGTGCACAGGTTTGGCATTGCCCTAGTCCAGCTTTATACAAACTATATGTCAGTGGAGCTGATCCTGATTTATTCTGATGAGTTTGGCTTAAGACAGTCTTTTTCAAAGACAGACTGTCTTTGTCTGATTTTAATTTTCTACATGGTTAGAAAAATATATTATTCTAGAGCATTCCTTCTGGGAAAATAAGGCATAAGGTACACAGTAAAACTCAGTCCTTCAAAGTTTCCAAAAGTAATTTGCAGTGCAGAACTCTTGCATTCTCCAAGTCACTTCTGAAATATTTTTTTCAAAAATATTTAAATATTTAAAGAATATTTTTCTGCCTGGCTCTTGGAATTTATCATTTCTGGAACAAAACCTAGTGGCTATAGTTTGACTTTTGTATAAAATGAACAGATATTTAACTCTGTTTTAAAAAGATAATTTTTAACATAAAGTACTTTAACTCTCAAAAAGTAGGTTGTTTTCTGTGTTGGCAATTATCATACTCAAAAATCAGGTAGTTTCTGTGCTTAAGCGTTTTTTTCTAAGGAGCTGAGTTGAATCTTGTGGATATGGCATACCATTAATATAAAACCAGGAACGTTAACAAATACTAGAGAGAAGTATTTCTGGAAAAGAGACGGGAACTACTTGAGTCTGGCAGGCTGCAACCATTATGAAGGAATAGATGGAGCCCATGAGAATGTGCAATCGTGACTAAGAAAAGTAACATAGATGGAACACAATGCACCCACCAGTGCCAACAAAGTGGTAAAGGGGAGCTACAGGTGTCTCAGTTCCTCAACATATCACCATCTGCATTTTCTAGGAACAGCCTGTTTTGGAGCTCTCCACAGAAAACGTTATTTTCCAACACAGTTTGCCTAGAGATCTTGTGTTTACAGAGGACATTCTCACATGGAGTGGAAGGTGCTACATGTGTCCAACAAATAGATTCCCCATCTTTGAGATGGATATCTTACTTGAAAATCTGATTTTGATTTTGTTATACAATTACAAGTTAGAACAGGAAACTCAGTGAAATTCTTCTGAAATTAACTACTTATGGCATACGGCTCTGTGTAGAAGATCACAATGTTTTTTTTGGATTCACTTACTAATGTTGGAAACTTCTCTCTTCCACTGATTTACATTTGACTATTTAAGTAAGAACTAGGTCTTACAGTGTCTACACTGAAGAGGCAGAAAGACCACCTTGCTACCTCCATGACCTTTTGCATTGTAAACTAAAGAACAAACCAAAAACTTTAAAAGTCATTGACGGTGTTGCTTTTTTTCCCCCATTCTCTTTACTAGGAAAAAAGCTCATTACTGGATACCAACATGAAAACAGGAATTTATCTACTTTTTTTATGTGAAGTATGTGTTGAAATCAGCAAGGCCGACACCAAACCTAAAATTCCAAAGGAGGAGGAGAATTTCTTACCAAGAAATAAAAATGTCAATATTTCTGAGGAGTGGGATCCGCATGAAAACGTCCCTAAACCTTTTGAAAAGCAATTCCCTGAAGAGTTCACTCTTTATAACTTCACTGAAAAAACTGCAAATTTTGGATTTAATCTCTATCGAAAAATTGCAATGACACATGACAAAAATGTAGTCTTCTCTCCCCTCTCTGTATCAGCTCTTATGGCTACATATATGTTTGCAGCCAAAGGGGAAACACACAGCCAAATTGTAAAAGGCCTAAACCTCCACACTTTGAAGGACAGAGAGAATCCACATTATTTACCAGCCTTGTTTAAACAACTGAAAGATAATATCACAATGAATGAAGAACTACTACTTGTGCAAGGTACACTTTCTTTTATCCAAAAGGGCTTCAGACTCAGGCAGTCTTTCCTCAATTTATCTAAGCATTACTTTGATATGGAATTTCTGAGTGTGGACTTTCAAAACATTACACAGGCAAAATTTGTTATAAATCAAAATATTAACAAAAGGACCAAAGGAAAAATCCCAGAGCTTTTTGAAAATCTTGACCGCCATAATAAACTACTACTTGTGGACTACATTTTCTTTAAAGGTAACTACTGATTTTGCAAAACGATTATTTATGAGTAGAAACAGCACTCTGACTTCAGTTACATTAGAGGAAATTTAAATGAATTCAGATATCCTGTTTTGCCTCCAACTCCATTAAGATTTACTCTCCTCCTCTTCTATTATGTTTATCTAATAGTAAATGACTTTTTTATAATAGGGAACTCCAAATCATCTACACTTTCAGGGAAAGAAACAGCCATGACATGCAGGGTGTTTTCTGTGGATGGGGGTCCTCTTGCGCCAAATATGTTATGCCCTTCTTCCTGCTGTTGGTTTCTTTGATCACTGGCTTAGCAGATAGACAAGGGATTCATTAAGGAGGTCCTACTTATGGCAAGGAGCGACACCTCACATTTGACTCCAAAACAGATAGCCATACAGAAACCGGCAACACCTAGTCAGGTGAAAAGTAAAGATGAAGGACTAGAATGACAAAGGGGAAAAGAGAAATGCTGTGCAAAGAACCCACAATCACAGCCACTATGCGAGGAAGTAGTCCAAGGAAGTCAGGAGATGCCAGCCAAGGAAATTCTGCCAAAATAAACACACACGTGAGAACAAAGAAAATTACTGCATAGCCATACAGCCTCCCTAGGGATGAAATTTATTCTTTTGGATTTACAAATATGTAGTTTGATCAATGCCAAGGTTCCTTTCCCTGGCAGAAAATCAGAGAAGACAGATAAATGGCTGTGGCTGAGTTTGAAAGTAAACTTAGAGATCATTATCATTAATGCAGAAGAGGTCACATTCCAGAGCACCTTATAAGACAGTGCACTGCTCAATTCCCCTGCAAAAGCTTGTACAATTATTTTAAAAACAGGATGTTGAACAGCTGGTAGAGATTTTCAGATAAGGTGGCATGTTAATAAAAGACAGATGTTCATATGGCATTCAATAAACAAAAGGAGTATCAATTCTGAACTTGACTGGCAACTAATCAGCCTTAGAAAAGAGATTTTCCTCCTTTCCTCGGCAAATGAAGTAGTTTATTTTGTGCATTACTGTTTTTTCCTGCTGTAAAAAGGGAATGTATATATGCATTAAATATATAGGCATAAATATACTGCAGTTGTCATCCACTTACCCCAAACACAACTGATCTCCGTGGTGCCCAGCAACAGGACAAGAGGCAACGGGCACAAACTGAAACACAGGAAGTTCCACCTAAACCTGAGAAAAAACTTCTTCACTGTGAGGGTGACTGAGCACTGGAACAGGTTGCCCACAGAGGTAGTGGAGTCTCCTTCCCTGGAGATATTCCAAACCCGTCTGGACGTGATCCTGGGAAATACGCTCTGGAGGACCCTGCTTGACAGGGAGGTTGGACTAGATGATCTCCAGAGGTCCCTTCCAACCTAAACGATTCTGTGATTCTGTGATAATCACTTCAACTAGCTACGAAAAGGATTCTATGCGTTTTTAAAGGGCTTCTGAAAATTGTTGAGTTAAGTCTGAATGCACATAACTATCTCCCTTCTTTCTTTTCTCAGGCAAATGGCTCTATCCATTTAATGCTAAATTCACAGAAATTGAGACTTTCCATATAAACAAATACAGAAGTGTACAGGTACCCATGATGTTCAAGTCAGATAAAGTTACCTCAACTTTTGATGAGAATTTAAGATGCAATGTGATCAAGCTTCCCTACCAAGGGAAAGCCCACATGCTGGTTGCCATTCCAGAAAAGGAGGCAGATTACATTTCACTTGAAGACCACTTGACAACAGAGCTTGTTGAAGCATGGCTTAGAAGTATGAAGACCAGGTATTGCTTCTTGTTTGACATCTGTTAGCTTTAATGTCTTTTATGTGCATTGCAGCAAAGCAAGAAAGTAAAATAAAGATTAGCTGGTTTTCCTAACTCGTTTAATATGCTAGCATTTCTGTGGCATTAAAGTACCTACAGAGGAGAGGCCACTTTATGACCTGCCCACATCTATGAGCAACTGTGGTATGAAAGCTTCTACTATGAGCTCATCACTTACGTCTGTGATTCATCTCAGTAAGAAATGTCTGTCTCTCTGAGGCCATAGTCAATTTAGTCTTTCCAAATTCTTCCTTAGGCCCTAACTCTCCCTAAATTGGGCACTTCCAGGCAAACTACAAAATAAACCAGTGTATTTATGAAACCTTTCCTACCAGTGGAAACCTCAGTTTAATAGGATAACTTTAAACATGCAAATGTAAAAATAAATTATTCCTGTGAAATGTGATTCCTGAAGTGACAACTCTTTCCACTGGTCAATGAACTACTGTGTGCCCTGGTATCAGGGCACTGGAAGTGCTGGTAGAAATATAGAAAGAAGAAAATGATTTCTAGCATCTTTGGCAATCGACAAGTCAGAGATGATAGTCTGCCAATCTAAATTCCAGCAGAGACTCTTCAGTTTTTGCCCCATGTGGAGGACATTTAGGTAAATTTTAATCCCTAAGTAGTCGGCATTCAGCACTAAAGTGATTTGCTACACAATCTAAGATTTTGTTGCCTTTTTTTTTTTTTTAAACAGAAAAGTGGATATTTCATTTCCAAAGTTCAAACTGGAACAAAAATACGAAATGAAGAAATTGCTCCATGCTCTAGGAATTAAAAATCTCTTTGCACGTACCGCAGATCTTAGTCATCTCACAGATCAAGGATACATAAAAGTCTCACAGGTAAGCTTTTTAAAATTATTTGCTCTTTGGCTTGTAATAGTGTCTAATAGACCCAACCAAAAAAATATGTCGCATAAAGATACAGTGACACTATTAGGAAAAGACTTCCACTGCAAAGTGTATGGAATCTACACACTTGAAGCACAGTATGGATCCCACTTGAAGGATGAGGTGCGCATAACTAAGAGGCAGTTACATTTCGTACGTCCTCAAAACCTTTCTTAAACTAGCCCATCACAGGAAGAAAGTCTTGCCTCAAGAAGCACATTGTTTACAGAGAAGGGAAAAAAAGTTAAACAAAAACTGAACAAGAAAAGCACTGTAAATGATAGTCATTGTAAATGACAGAGTAGGGCTGATAACCTAGGACCAAAACTCTGGGAGAAACTTTCTATCAGAAAGGGCACTTCTAAGCTACTGCTGCTGTTGCGACAAGTCTCCCTACACTAGCTTATTACAAAACACTTTGATTGTCATTTGTCAAAACTGCTAATAGGTGGTGTCATAAAGAGTTTTACATACACTTCAAAAAACTCTAAACCTTCAACAAGAGTTGTTCAAAATTGTGCTAGTTATGTAATCTTAAAAAAAAAAAATTACCTTTCTGAGAAAATATAACACCCTAAGGAAAAACATCAAAAGCGTAACACTGTAGTGACGTTCAGCTTAGTATAAACTTCTAGAAAGTACAACAGCAATCTGCAGCACTTTTCTCCCTTCCCTTTTATTTATATTCTTTATATTATATATATTCTTTGCTGTTTCTCAACAGTTGATTCTGATAGTGCAAATCAATCACACTTCAACATGACCTGCTAACTGATATTAGAAGCAATATATGCATCAGCTGACAAAGCGTCAGAGGAACATCCTTTACTTGTGAATCATGTTAGCCTGCTTTATTACTTAAGCATTTTTAGCAGAGAGCTTGACACTGTTAAGTCCTTCAAGTGTCTTGACATAAAGTCATTTCTAGAACTAAGAGTTCCGGAGTTAGGAATCCATTAGCTGACCAGGCAGTTCACCAATAGAGACCGAGATACAGGGGATGTGCTCAGAGACATATGCAGGCTAAAAGAACAAAAAGGGAAAAGAATCTGACCTTACCAGGCTGTCTCAGAGTGATTTCTGTCAGAAAGGAAGGTCCTCAGCCCAAACCAGGATTGTACTCCATAGCGCTACATACTAATGTAAGAATTAGAAATATACATATATACATACACATATATATTAGAAAATTAAGACTGATGCATTTACCTAAGCTGTCCCAGAATAAGTGGTGAATACCATATCCAGCCATTCAGTGTTTGTAATTAATTAAAATGCACCTCCCACTACTGAGAAAATTTCTCTCTCTGGGAGGGACTTAGGAGTGCATGCTAGATATAAAAGAGGAACACCATGTAAGTGCAATGCTTGCTTCATGTTACCAGCCGCAAGAATAGCACTTCTAAGTGATGCCTATGCTCAGAAACATGGAAAAAAATCACAATGATACCTGAATTAGCATCTGTGCTGTAAGTATTGTGGTCATACAGCTGTATCAACTCTTCTGCTTCTGAAGTAGATAGTACATGGGTCTACCTGTAACAGACAGTGCTAGACTGCACAGACCTGCCTATTTTAATCCTTAATAGAGGCCTACTTCAGCTGAACGTCTGGCACTTTGAAAAATATTCTTCATGTTAGCATTTATTTCTGCCATTTATATCATTTCTATATTGCATTTCAGGTTGTCCAAAAGGCAGCAATTGAAGTGGATGAAAAAGGAACTGAGGCAACAGCAGCATCTGGGTCAGAAGTAACTGCATTCTCAGTACCTCCTGTCATTAAAGTGGATCGACCATTCCTTTTTATGATTTTTGAAGAAACTTATAAAACGTTACTGTTCATGGGTAGGGTAGTTGATCCAACAGAATTATGAACAAAGGTAATAGTTTCTATTCCATTATTTTCTTCAAAATTTAATTTACATTAGAACAAAAAGATAGTGAAACATGAAAATGTGAAAAGCTTTTTTGCATCATAAACTAGCAGAAGGTCCTCCTCTTAACATTTTAATAATGCCCAAGTCACAGGCTTGCTTCACTAAGATACTAAGTGACAGAAATCTGTTCAAAAGTTACAAGTTATTTTCTGAGTTTCCTGAAGTCCCTGCTAGGAGCTATCTACGAATAAGCTTAAAATTAGATTCTGGGGTGAATTTAAAATATTGTACTAAATCATGTATAGGTATTGTATCTATACATGGAAGCTCAGTAAAATGTCAGAGTTCAAATGCATTCATCTTTTATACATTTAGTTCCCTACTGGAAAAGGAATCCATCACTTTTCACGTAAATATTTAAGTGAAAAATAGATCCTTGAAGAAAAAAGAATCAAAATGTAAACAACAATTCCTAAGAGGTTTGCATTTATTTTTAGTGGAATCAGAAAGTGAACTATCAAAAAGTGTCTTGTAAAACCTACTATGAACATTTAAACAAACCACAGAAATGATCTTTCAGTATGAATGAAAATCAAAGATGCATATGCCCCAAAAGTCAAGGTGCTCATACCCAAACACTGCTGTTTGATATTCCTCAATGTTATTTTCTGTTGCAATGACAATTAAAAGCCTACTGACATCAATGTTAGCAGACTTTTGGCATTTATGAAACAGAAGCTAGGTCAAGCCCTAAAACAGAATTTGCAGCCTCTGTCTGGAGAACTTTATTTTATTACCTGATGTGCTTGCTTTTAAAACATCCTTTCTACTAAAGGTAAAATATTTCTGAAAAACAATTTAGGTATTCTCTACCTGGAAAATGTGAACCTGTACTACTTCGTAACACCAAGCTGGGCCTCTCTAGAAATACAATTTCCACATGTATTTTCATTTAGATACCAGGGAGAACTATATAACAGGACTCCACCCTAAAAGCTGACAGACTTCGGTAGGAAAAAAATATGCCTCCACAAAAGGGGAATAAATCTATTCACAGAGTTGATCCTGAAATAAGAAAGCTAATTCCAAAATGTTTCAGATAAATATTTCTAATAACTACATATAATTCACCTTATCCAAACAGTGCAGGGATTTCCACACCACTTTTAAAAAAAGAAGATATCATTTTTTTTTAACCTTTAGTAAATTTTAATTAAAAAATAGGGTCCTATATTAAGTTTGAAACAATGCAAAAAGCTACTTCTGACTATGTAACTAAAAGATTTAAGCATTATTCTGCTTGCTTATGCAGCTTTCATAAAACAGCTTCCCGAAAGGGGGCAGAAGAGTTTCCAAAATCAGTTGGCATAGAAGCTTCAAAGGTATCTGCAAACGCAGCCAAGTGAATCCACAAGAGAAGAACTTTCACAAGGCCCAGAGAAAATATATTTGCATTACAGTGTAAAGTTGATAAAACGTCACCAGCTCTAAAATAACAACCTCAGTTACCACTAGAAATTTACTCATAGCAACCCAGACAGAGTGCAAGCCAGTCACAAAAGCATTTACCAGGCAGGTTCTGGCATCAGAGCAGACTACTAAGGTGCCTCTAACCTAACTCCAGATTGCAGCATGACTGTACCAAAGAGAAAGAGGAGAATCATTCGTCCTGCCAAAGAATCATTAATAGGAGGAATATCTTTAGAGAGAACTACAAAATTAACATTGTACAGTTGATCTCCAGCTGTTATTCTGAGTTGCAAGTAAAAATAATGCTATGAAGGCTTCAAAAGTACTGTTGCTGTCCAACAGAATTAGGATGCAAATAAGCAGCAGCCAGGTAAAAGTCTATGGGACTGGAGGTATGTAGTGCAAAAGACTGGCGAAAGGCTATATAAGACACCAGGAGCACTGTACAAGGAAGACGTGTAGACCAAGAAATGTCTAAATAGAACTTTTAAAAAATACATAGCATGAATTTAATACATGGCTAGGATTAGCGAGTGTATTTAGCATTAAATACATTGATCAGTTAAAAAATGATAGACAAATGACAACCAATAAGAAATGAATGACAGACTGTATACAGAACTCCTCACATGCTTATAAAGGGCTTGGATTCAAGTTTCTGAACTTGCTAACTGTTTTAAGTTACTGTAATAAAGGCACCCGAGTGCCAAACACAATTTTGAGTCCTGTTCTGTGGCTGGGTACTGATCGAGCTTGGTCCCTGGAAGAAACAGGACTGAGAACAGACTACGCAGGACTGAGAACAGACTACGCAGGACTGAGAACAGACTACGCACACTCTTGTGGCTCATGGGTGAGCCACTGTACCTGGTATATTGAGTCAGTTGTCCCTAGGGAATCGGGAAGTATGTGTTTTCATTAAAGAGACAAAAAAACTAAACATGGAAAGAGCCAGTATAGGAGGTTTGTATATCTGCATCAATACTGCATGTCAAAAAAAATCAATACTCAAAGATGCTTTTAAAGAAATCTGTGATTTACAAGATCCTATGCCAAGCTGCAGAATAAACACTGAAAACGTGTTTCCACAGAATCCAAACAACGCCTGTGAACAGAAACTACACCGAAATCCAACCACAGTGTAAGAAGATAAACAATTCAGAGAGTAAAACAATGCTAGACCCAAAGACACATTTTGTACTTCATACAAGACAGCATAAATCTAGCATTATTTAAAAGAAATATCTTTTGTAAGTAAATGTCTTTATTTTTCTTTATAAAATATGACCGAGAAAAATATTTTCAAGAACATGCATGTACAGCATTGTCCTAGGTTTTATTCTGAGTAAATTAATCATTCTTTTTTTACATTGTAAAAAGTAACCACACACGCATATGCATTCACAAACCAGATCACCTTTATCATACACCAAATAGATTTAAAAAACAGATATTTCTGATATCAATATAGTTATGCTGCTTTCATTCTGAAATAGAGAAGCTAACAAGAGCTTCATAGGCTCTTTCTCAAGTATTGGCATAAATAGAACTTCTTAAAATAGAATGCATGTTTTTCCACAAACAAATTTTGCTAGAAACATTAGCCTTAATACAAACAAATGCAAATGACATCGCTGAAGCATGATAGCTTGCCATAACAGCTAATTAAAAACTAGAGTCATCATTATAAATTATTAAAGTGAAAATGCAATCTGAAATGCCAAAAATTAAAACGAGTATTTATACAACAAAACTCATGAAATAAAACTTTTTAAATATCATCTGGAGATATCTGCTTTCAGATTATGTTGAAATTTATATGGGATTTTTTATGAACTTCGCTTAGTACTTGTAAAAACATTACCTTCAAATGCACAGCAGAATGCTAACAAAGTTTGTTTTCTTAGCCTGATCAGTTGTTCTGAATTTTGGTCTTAAATTAGATTTGATGCTTCTTTAAAATGTGGGATTACTTTTTCATATTTGTAACCATTTTATTTCTTGCACTAAACATGGATGCTAAGAACTGCTAAAATTGTAAATAAGTCCAGTTAAGTAATGGATACATGTATTCTAAATCCAGGAATTTGAACTACAAAGGCATAATTGAAGAAAAAAAAAGTCTCCATAGCTGCATTAGTTAAGAGCACATTGCTAAAGTTGTATTTCATAACACTTCACTACAACATTGGAATTCTACAATCATTACATTATTTATATGAACATATTTTACAACTTAGGATTTTATTTAAAAGGTAAAGGTTTTAACATTGCAAGATGCATTTAGTCACTCCGGGCATTATAGAGTCCCCATCTGCTGCTCCTGACTTATCGCACAAGAACATTGCTTCCAACAGTCTTTGGTTTCCTCCTTTTTCTCTCAGAAGATCTAAGGGTTTGATTTTCTGTTTTTTCTTCATACAAAAGAAGAAACACATACAATATGTTGTTGCTACATTATTAAGTAAAAAATCATAATAAAGTGCTATTGTGTGCAACATTTTAATGTAAAAGTTAGCTGCTCTACTTCAAAAATTGCTAGCTGCTCTACTGCACCCACTGAAAAAGCCAATGGACACATCTTGAGGGCATCCTTTATAGAAAGGTGCATTTCTCCAGCAAGTTTGCTGCAGAAGGTGGACTTCAAAGTAATGCAGAGATCCCCCTAAGTGGGATAGCTAAGGTACTAGAAGCAGTCTAGTCATAGCTACAAATAATTCCACAAGTATCCAGCCTGACTCATGGTGAAAAATGACAAAATCCTGGGAAAGCGGAGAAGGGGAAGAGAGAGAAAAGTTTACAGGTCCTTACAGTGTTATTTCTAGGTCTTCTACAGACTATAATGTGATCTGGGCAATTTCTGCACTTATCATAGCCTTAATCTTTTAATCTTTAGAAATGCTGTTCTTAGCTTTGCAGACTTGTGGCCATCAGCTAACCAATGTTTGTAATGGTCAGACATCTTTAGAAGAACAACACTTACTTTCAGAACTCTGTGGAAATACTGGTTTTCATAAATATTTTAGAACATGATTTACAAAGGAAGATACTGTTCTGTTTCACCCTTTAAAAACTGCTGATGGAACCTGCTGTGGTAATATATCAGCAACAAGACATCTGTTAGCTTCACCTTGGAAATGGGACCCAAATCACACTCCATTCCCACTGAACTTCAGAACTCTTACCAGCTTAAATGGCAGGAGGAAAACATGATTAGGACCTTAAGTAACCAAGTCAAAGTGTAGCAGATCTGTGGCAGAACTATCTCATCTTGTGCTCAACTTCCTAAGCAATTATATGACTGGACGAAAGACACTATTTAAAGATACTAACGCAAATCATTGTTACAACATGCTCACACTTCAACATGGATGTATTAAAGCTCACTTGTGACCATATTATAAAATATTGGTACTAATTATATCATTATGATTTCAATGCCACATTAAATCTCCTCCCACTTTTTACAGGATGGAACGCCTCATTCTTGAAGTTAACTTACATTGTTTTGATCAAAAGGGAAAAAATCAGGCATTATCTGTATGTCTGTAGACAAGATGCAAAATTCTTAAATGCTGTCTGTCTATAAAGCTGGGCATTTTTATTGATGAACCTACAAAGTATAGAAAACTGCTGGCTTTTTACCAATTGCATACTGGAATCAGTTATATTACAGTAATGTAAACCCAAGGAAAATAGTAATTCTAATCCCAAACTTAATCTCTTAAAAATGAAAACATAAAAGAACATAATAAAGCTAAATGGCATAACAATGCAAGATTGGACCACTTTATGAAACTCTTCATGTTTACGAATCTTGTCAGTTTCTGCACACAATGATCCATGGTCTAACACCATCAGCTCTTCAGAAGAGCACGTTTTCTCTGCAAATTGACTTAAGTAAGGTCTCTTGTGCGCTGAAATACTTAACCAATGCTCTTTTTGATTCTTTCATATTCCATAATGTGCTTAAAATCAGACGCTCATCTCTTCTGTAATTACATCACTAAGTTATAAGGGTGCAACTTCAGCATAAATCCTGCAATGTTTTTTTTTTTTTTCCCCTGAGTATTACGTAAAGCCTATTAAACTACACCAAAGCTAATGGTTTCTCCTGTTATCTCCTTGTGAGCACTGAATCAGGCTTTATTGAGAATTGTTTTTCTGACATATGTATTATTTTAAAAATGAGGGAATACTCTGATCTTCACACACATCTCTCACACAGGACAAACAACATGTCTGAACTCATGAATACAGTATGTAAAACCTCAGTTCTGCACCAAATTTACTTAGGTTTTTGGAAAGTTCCTGGGACAGCATGAATATATGAAAAATAAAAAAGTTCATCCCTATAAGCTGCATTACACTGTCAAATGTGAACAAATGTGCATATGCACCAGAGCAGTTTTATGGGGGGGGAAAAAAAAAAAAAAAAAGAGATTTAGGCAATTAACTACTATTTGGTCAAAACATCACTTTGAACTACAAATCATTAATTATATCTGTTATTACTACTTAGTTATTAAATGACATATTACTGTCCAATCTTCCAGTATTTACAGACACATTATTACGTAGAAAATCACATTAGAAGTTATCTTATTCATGTTGTAAAGCCAGTTAATTAAAAGCTATGACTTGTCAGAATTTGGATGGTCAGTACAATGTTTAATCAGCACATACCTAAGTTTACATGTTGATATAATCTAAATACATGCTCAATAATTTTTTCACAAGCTTCCTGCCTTACTGAATGCATAGAAAAGGTGACATTCATTCACAAGCATCTATTCAACATCACCTCTTGGATTTTCAATGAGAGTTTCAGGTCACATTTCTTGTATAATTTTCAAATTTTTCTCTCAATAAGAGTTGTAACTGTCAACTGCTTGTATATTTTGATATTGGGTTTTTCTTTCACTCAGCTCACTCACTGAAGTTGTGCTGAAGCTGCTTTTTTTGGTTGGTTGGTTTTTTCTTTTTTTTTTTTTTTTTTTTTTTTTTGGTGAGGACATATGAATTTCAGGAAAGTTTTAGCCAAGCAAAGCTTTTCAAAGCCAGGATTGATTTTCTGATCAAAAGATAGATAGAAAGAGGTACAACAAACTATATTTGTAGTCAAAAAGAACATGCAGATGAATGTATTCGCCACTAACCATTCCTAAAATCAGTATCTCTTGGTATCTCCTTGTAGAGCTGCTCCAGTTTTTTTTTTTTTTTTTTTTTTTATAAAAAACTATTAAGTATGGGGCCAGATCACAAAAGAGAAATGGAATTTACAGTGCAATAGGCAATATGTCAACTTGGGAGATATGTTTTCCTGTAAGAACACAGAACGTTAAAGCTCTTATTTTCAAAGCCAAATATAGGTCATCTGAAAGCTGCTGCTCTTTCTCCGAAAATGTTTTTCTTCCTCTAGTATATCTTCTTGGCTTCTGACACTACACAGTTTAGGGATTTTCTGAACTAGAGAGAGCATCTAGATCATTGTGTTTAATCAGATATCAACTTTCAAATAGCCTGCTGTTAAAGTATTCATTTGGGAATATTACACAGACACTTGAAGCTGAGTCTCCTACATTCCACCCTCCTGCCTGAAGCCAAAGGTATAGATGGTTCGGTCCGAGTCTTCTTTCTGTCCCTTTGTATTCAAACAAAAGATATCAGTTTCATTTTAACTAACAGATGGAAAAAACTTTGAAATTCAGAGAAGTTCTATGAAATGGAATAAAATGTCTCATTAATCTTTGTATCTGACTGCTTTATGCATATTAATCAATTTAATTGCACAAAATCCTTGTGAGATGAATGAATAATCAGAATTGCTACAACGGCAGCTACAAAAAAAGTCACAAAATTTAATCTATTTTTCTGGTTTCAAAGAGAGTGAACAGAGGAACACAGTCATTAGGATGAAGTCACATAAGTTTTTGAGGATCTAATTTTTCAATTTTTTTTGCAGCATTGTATGTCATTTTATGTATTCAAGGCATATTTCCCATTTACTTATATTACTTTTGTAAGCGTTCAGCACGTATTATCTAATTAATCTGAAGTCAATTACTTTGAAATGAATGCCACCTAATGATCAACTATGACCAGTCTGAAATAAGTTTGTTGGTAGCACTTAGAATGCATTAGACTCTGGCAAAGATAGAGATAGAGTGCAGTTTGACAGGGAGCTTAGAGCACTAAGATGTGAAACCACTGATTCACCACATATAGTCCACTTTCACTCACTACTCACCATCCAGCTTTTGCCACAAAGGATGTATAGTTTTACAAACAACAGGTTACTATGCAAGCTTGATTTCTTTCCAGAACAAATTTCTCTTTTACAGTGAAGATGGTAAAACTCCAGTTAAAAAACAAAACAAAAGAAAACCTTGCAACCACATAGCAAGAGACTGCATCATGATGTAATGTATACAGGTGGCTGAATGCAAGCTCTTCAGGGAAATTTTGATTTTTTTTTTTTTTTTAACTTTTAAGTGTTTGATTTTACGATTTAGTAAGTATTGTGGCTTTTTTTTTATTTTTTTATTTTTATTTTTTAAAGGAACCTGAAAACATTGAAGTGGAAAACATGAGTTCACACAGATACTTACTTAAGTCATTAGAAAGAACCATTGAACAGGTATCACTGTCACTGTTGTTTCCTCTTCATACCAGGCAAACCAGAGCCATGCCCTTCTTCTTCCCTATCTAGTACCAGTCTATACATCTCAGCTCCATCATCTTTACCCAGCAAGTCATAGCCTCAGATTCTGTATTCTCTTTTCATTCCTAGTCTTTCCTACCTACTCAGACCCCTAAGTCCCAGCTTAAATTTCCTCATCCTTTCCAGCTCCTAGTTCTAGTTTCTTTTTCCATTCAAGTCTGCTTCTCCCAAACAACCTCCCTTTCTTGGTATATCTGGCTCCTTTCCTTTCTCCATTCTACCTTGGCTAAGCAAGCAAATCACTGAGAACACAAAAAAAGCCTTAGCCTGGGCACCCAAAATTACAGCTAGTCCAATGACAGCAATTCAGGACTACAAGGTATTGTGTAAAAAGGATCTGCAGGGAATTACTTGCTAAAGTCTATAGAGTTTTGACTAAATTCATTGCACAGAATGAACTTAGAAAAGACTATTATAGTTTTATCATAGCAGATAAAAATTGCTTCTTTCATTTGGTTCTTGCAAAGTATTGAAAAGTTTAGGCTGATGTTTAAAGAAAACAAACCTGAGGTAGACAGCTAGCATTAGTCTTTTTTCATCTAAATGCTTAATACAAGGCAAAGAAGGCAGCCTTAATAAAAAACAGCACTAGCAGTTCATTTTAACTCTCAAATATTCATCATGAAATTGCTACATAGTAATTCATAAAAATATATAAACATAGGGAAAGGAAAAACTAAATCATCTAACAATAAATACCTTCTATTTCTCCAACTATGGGCAGATAAATCACAGTGACTGTAGTTACTGCATATCAAATGCAGTAACCTTTACTTTGTCCCCTTCTGCCCTCCCCATAAAGTACCAGCTGAATCTGAACATATGCAGGGGAAATAGAATATGAAAGACTAATTAAAAAGGAACATAACAATCTTAAAAATACTTGTAACTGAACACATCACATTTCTACTCCACTGCTTGTAGATTTCAAAATCTGGGCGTGGAAGTATATAAACATGGGCTTAATTTTACAGGGTTCTTACAAGTTCCTTTGAAGATGCATCCCATAAGCCTGACCTAACCTTTTGTCATCCACTTACATGCTCATCTTTCGTGACTGACTCTCTTTATTTCCATTGTTCTTTTGGTCAGCTGAGTTAGCTGAACTGCGAGAAGTTGCGAGGGAGGAACTGGAAGGAAAGGTGGTATTCCCATTATTACCAGTGGAACGAGTTCGGAATGAATCATCTGAAATAAAGAGTTACAGCTTAGACAAATTTGTCTGAAAAAATATATGCAGAATTTACAGAATAAGGTGCTTTTTCTACTACAATAATGCTTAAAATTTAACTTTCTATTAGAAAACTGTTTCAGCTTAACACTTCTTTAAATATATTTATGAGAAAACTTAAATAAAAATAATTAGAACATACACTATTTGGGAGAAAATATATTTTAAGGTACGAAAACTGGGATTTACTTGGCCAGTCTTTAGCTACTTAAAATTTAGCTATTTAGTGTAAGCTAGTTGTCTAGTATCTATTGGCAGCCAACGGAAATGCAGCAAATGCATTCCTCTAGAAAGCAGTTTATCTCGTTCTCTTTAGTATAAACTAATCATTCACACTCCTGAGCAGTCAGTGGAGAGAGACGAGCATTTCCAGACAGCAGTTTCCTCTAATTCAGGAGATGATGTACATGGTCTCCCTTTCTTCACACAGAATGGGTGGAGAAAACTGAAAAAATAATTTCTTTTTTTTAAACTATAAATGCCAATGAACAGATTCCAAATTCATGTTTGCCTTTACTATTTTTAAATATAAACATATTTGTAAAATTAAAAAAATAGAAAAATACAGTAACACTTATTAAGTGCTCAAACATATTGGATATCTATTGTTACTAGTTCTTTAGAAATAACTTTCAGTATGCTGGTTAGTGGTACCCTCATATTCAGCATCGTCACAAGAAACTAATGTACAACACAACATAATAGCCTACTTACCACTAAAAGATAACACAGAACTCTTTCCCATTCCTGACACAGATGTATATCCTGTAACAGTACTTCTACTTAAAAAAAAAAAAAAAAGTAAAGAAATAATAAACTGCTTATCACAGAGTAGTGTCCTTTTAAATTGTGTAATTTCACATTCTGTTGTTCGATAACTTTTGAGCTTCTTTCTGAGTTTATATAAATAAATTGAGAAAGTTTAAAGTGTCCAAATTTAAAAGATGTACAAATTTAGGTCTAGTAGTTCTTATTGAAAAAGGAATTAATATACGATTAAAAAGACATACGATAACATAACAAGAATTCACAAGAACTTCTTGACCTCAATTTGTCTTAAAAGGGTATTGCTTCCCTCAATACAAAACTGCATACCATACTCAATTAAACAGAAAGCTGAAAATTTAGGCCACAATTCAGTAAGCACATTACTACTTGTGTAGATTCATATGTATCCAATTTTCTAAAAGCTGTCTATTAAGTAAGCAATTAAAAAGATAAAAGATACTTAGGGCACTTGTCTATGTTGCTGTATTTTGGATGTAATGCTTGAGTACTGAAAGACTGGCTTCGAACCAACTTGGATTTCTTGCCTTCTTTGCCTGAAATATTTAAGTAGCAAAAGTTTTTAATATGGAAATCATTGCATTTCCTCATTAAGAATATTTTTAATATCACTTTTGTTAAACTATGCTAGCTGAAGGAACTGATACAAATACTTCAATAGCAATAACTATTCCTTATGCTACCTGTTATGTATTACAGAATGAAATAAATCTAAAAAGCATAGAAAATACATTCAGTTCTAGGAATGGATCTTTTTCCTACGTGTACTAGGTGAAACGCTGGCCTACCAAAGCCAACAATAATTTTGCTAGATTTTAAACTACTTATGTGAGATGAAAGTATTCTAGAAAAATTTTTAGGGAGTTCTTACCTGTTGATGTACCAGAAGAGCTTCCAGGAAAAGAAAGAGGTACATTTTTTGACAACGCTGATGATGTTTTACTGTCTCTACCTAAAAAAATGTCTAGTGTAAGTACCTCTTTCTGTTAAGTAGCCTAACTTGAAATAAAGGAGGACAGCACAACATATCACAAGTCCTGGGGTAAACAGTAATAATGTCTAATCCAGTGCTACTAGCACTTTGCAATTATCACAAATTACATTACACCCTAACAGGAAACACAATATAGATCTAAAACTGTTACGTATTTTATTAATAAAGCCAAAAGTCTTCTTTCTAATATAGCAAGGTCAGTTTTCATAAACATCTTCAGAAATACATGAAAAAAATTTATTGCCACTTTCTTGAATTTTGAAATTAACTGCATGAATGGTGTGTGTGCTCTGTTCCCTTCTTCTTTCCTTTTCTAAGGCTAAGAATAACCCATGCACAAATAATACATACATAAGTATATAAACTTACGCTTCTTTTCAAACATCTTATCACTAACATTTGTGGATCTTCCTTCATTTTGCTGTTTCTCTTTTTCTAACTGTTCCTAAAAAAAAATAAAAATAAAAATTTAAGTATTACACAGAAAAATTTTAAAAAATTAATTGCATTTCAAATAGATCAGAAGTTTTCAAAAAAGAACATGCTCTCAACTCACCCAAATACAGTTAACTTCTACTTAATGAATATCCAGAGATCCAATTAAATAATATTGAGTGAAACGAGGGTACATATACTACACAAAAATCATAGCAAAAATATTGATTTTATTTATGACGCAATCTCAGAGTTAAAGTTCTAATTTATAACATTTATTAATTTATTAATAAAATTACATTACAAGGCTTTTTTTTTTTTTTTTTTTTTTGAAAAGTTGAAAAGACATAGAATGCCAGAGGGGCTAAAGAGGGGCACAAAGACACAAGATTAACAGCAACAGGCTATGTTTTTAATTAAAATGTACAATTCAATGAAATTTTTTCCCCAAATGGTATTGTTTATAACATGTGCTCAAGCGCTTCCAAGCTCTAAAATTAACACCAGCAGCTGATAAGCCTTTCTGGAGAACAAAGCCAAGTATTATTATTCTTCAATTTTAAGAAATTTATTTGCCTTCCTGTAACACTAGGTAGTCTTAGAATACCTTCGAGAGCCAGAAGACAGTATTAACACAGCTATATCAATAATTTCAAACCAATACTTGCTTTAGGCTTCTTGGTGAATAGATATCACTCCAGCTTCAAAAAGCTATATAATATTAGCTTATTTTCTGTGCTACCACTCATAATAAAACGTCCTAAGTGAATCTAAGTTGTTCTATCCTATTCTTTCATTTCACTCTCATTAATATCCAGATAAGAAAATAGGTAATTAATTCAGGTCAAGGTTGGTGAAATATAATTCCTACCAAGTCAATTACTAAAATTAAGGAAACTTTTTAACACATTCAATATTACCAGTCAGATACACCTAACTGGCTTCAATGGTCCTCATCGATTCAGGACTACAATATGTCACAATTTATTCTATACATCTCCAGTTCCACAAAAGCATGCCTCTAACAGACAGTGCTCCACTAGACCTTTGTGATACACAAGATATGCCCCTATCAGTGTGACAAATGATAGAAGTATAGGAGTTCATTTAAAGTCCAGCTGTAGAAACAAGGTGAAAAGTAACGTTATTGTAACTAACAGCCTCCAGGATTTGAGCTAACTTGTGCATCTCTAGAACACACTGCAACACAGAGTTCCCTGGGACTACTTTACCACAGCTCCAAAGGCTTTTGCTATAAAAATATTAGTTTTATCTACCTAAAAATTGCAGAACCTAACGCCAAGTTCAAGTCTTTGAATCTGTGCATGCAATGGCTGAGAACAAAGTTTGAATCTCTGGTTTGAGATAATGGAAGATGGTAGGATGTAAACAAGGTAGAGGTAGGTTAGTGTGTATTTCTGATTAGATAAGGCCCTAGGCAACCTGTTCCAGTTGACCCTGCTTTGAGGGGCTGAACTAGATGACCTCCGGGGGTCTCTTCCCACCTGAACTATTCTATGATGCTAGAGTACAACTCTACCATGGTACAACTAGGAGGTGAATTTCTGGAAGTATAGGGCTGTAGCAACTGGACGCTGACCGTAGGCTCATGCAACACAGCTCCAGCACTACAGACGGAATTAAAAAGACTGGGGAATTAGATAAGCTATGTAGGGAAAAACTCACAGGGGAACTTGGAGACTTTTAAGGGAATTTATCTAATTCCCATCTCACAGCTGGGTCCTGCTCTACAGTCCCAATTGCTAGAAAACTGCAAAGGATGATGACTGGCTAGAGTATACATTTGAGAAACCAGAGCAGTAAAACAGCTCAGGAATGAAGTGAGTGAGTTCTAATGCATTTCCAGATGTATGGGCCTGAAATAATATCTTTCCTGCTTAGGAAGTCGGATACCCCAGGAACTCTGATTGTCACTCATGCTCAGCAAAGCTAGTGGAGAGGTCTGAAGGGCTGCTTAACCTGTGAAAGAAGACACCATGAACTGAGAAAAATAAACTGCCAAAAAGAGGTTGTTCTGTGGTACCCATTGATATCAAAGTTGGTCACATACGTAGTTTACGTAGCAGTCCTGCAGAGGAAAAAGTGACATTTTTTCAGATAGTCTTGAACCTGTTCTGGTTCGCTACAGGAGAGTTCTATTGCTACAAATCAGAGGAACTGCGCTAGTGAAATCTAGCCTCTAGCCCATCAGTTTCTTAGCTTCTCACACTTCAGGCTACAGGGGAGGAAGAACGGAAGACTGCAGTTTTTGAAAGTAACCTAGGCTGTGTGAAGATGTGGTAGGCTCTGTGATGAAGTGTCTGCTGCAGCTTTTGCTTACAGCTCTGACTGATGATAAACAGGTTTGTAAATTGGAAAAGCAAGGAAAACTTAGCACGCTGCAGACTTCTTTTCCAAGTCCTAATTATCGTGCAGCTCCTTTTGCTCTGTGCAATCTGCACTAAGACTCCCCCCTGCCAGGCTGCAGCTGTCAGTGGCCTTTTGACTCTTTCTTTTATTTTCTTCTTACCTAACAGAAAAGCCTGTAACAAACACACAGCCTTCTTCAGCTTCCTTGGCACAAAAGAAGTTATGACATTAGTTTCTTTGCCTGTGGAAGCTGTATGAGAATTCTGAGATGTTTTAACTATTCAGCTCATTGTGTCATATAGGTCTGACAAATTGCTAAGCTCCCTCAAAAAATTCCAGAAAGGTAAGTAAGTAAGGTGTACTGAAGTACTTCAGATTTTTAGAACAACAGAGGTGTCAAGTATGAAAATTTTGTAAAAAAAATCCAGTTTGCCTTTCTATTTAACACAGTGCATTTAGGTAGCAGTAAAAGGGAAAGCACATTTTATTTATAGAAAGAGTTAATCCTATTGTAAAGAGTAAAATGAATTCATATATTGATTATGAATTCACCATGCCCCTCCATTGTACGCACTTCCCCTACCTTAAAATTATTTCTCCATTAATATTAAGCAATCAAATATTAACTCAAAAAATGATAGAATATACTGATAAAATATACCATTTCCAAAAGGAGCAGTTCTTGTCTCTCTTTTTCTTGGTCCAATAAATCATTTTCATAAAATCTTTTCTGAAACTTCAAAATAAAATCAATAAAAACAAATATTGTTACATGAAAATGGGAATTAAGAGTACTTTGTAAGTGTTAAAGCTAGTAAATACTTACACCATCTACAGAGATCTCCATTCTGTCCAATTCTAACACTGTCTATAAGAAAAATAAAATAATATTTATCCTTAGTCAACAGCATGCCCATATTTTTAACTAAAAACCTGCCAAGATAAGAAAGCTTAGAAGAGTGATACTCAAAATTAAACATGGCTTTCAGGAAGGTTTATTTTATTTTTGCTTTCCTTCCTAAACATTTGAAGCCCATGCTTGTATTGCTGTGTTACTAATGCTTAAAGTTAAAAACTGTCAGAGAGTACTCTCAGAACCCAACTAAGACTCATAGTGAAGGACTAACAGACCATCTGTATGCAACTTAACCCTCAAAGAGAGCTTGGGCACATTACTGGCTAAAGCATGGATCTAGGAAATAGGCACTCTTGGGCAGGTGCTCATTCAATCCCTTCTGCAGACTAGCCCTATCAGTAAGCCAGCTACTTTAGGTACTTTACTTCATGGCTTCTTTGAGACTAAGGATGGGCTTCTCTTAGAGATATATCTTGTTGTGAACGTCCACATCACAAAGATAGTGTAATATTTCAAAATCCTGTTTATGTAACTAAGGAAACACCAACTCTCTCAAATCAATGCACTGTATCTTCTCTTAATTGTTCAAAGTTACAAAAAAAGACATTAGAAGTCTTTAGCCTGCTGTTCCTATGTTAAAAACAAACAAAAAAAAATCAACAGGAAGTATAACTTTAATCATCTTAAATTTTAATAATATCCCCAACATAAAGTGTTGCTGGAAAGGAAAAATGCTTACTCTTTTTACAATAGTCAGCACATCTTTGTCTTTCTCTTGACACAGAAGTTTCCTTATACACAATTCCAATTGCTGAAGTAAAAGCTTGTCAGCAGGAATCTTCAAAGTAGATTTAACTTTTGGCAATAAGTAGCATAGTTTCATTCTATCAAAAAAAAAAAAAAGGTAAACATTTAACTTTTGATGCAAATAATGCTTAAATTTTGTTTAAAATTTATTTTTTTATTACATACTAGCAAATTTTGATTTAACAAAAGTTCTAAAAAGTTAGATTCAGAAAATAAACCATGTAACCAATAGGTATTATTCAGAAATTATTTTAAATTGTTTGTGTGTTATTTTCAGACATACTGTAAAATTTTAGAAAACTTCTCCATAGACTGGGACACTGCAGTCCCAATTCGCAGTACCTACATTTGAAATTCCACAGAGCCTTTTTTTTCCTAGAAAGATAAGCAGACCTGTAGATTTTCAAAATTATCTACATTTAGGTACTCCTTCGGGTACCTAAATACCCTTGAAATACCAATAGACCTCCCATGGTCTATTGGTACATAACAACCTAATGCCTCACCAAAAATCAAGTGAACGTAGTTCCATGCAATTGCAAGGATGAAGTTGTATCAGAGAGACTGAACTGATTTAACTGCTTACTGGCTCCAAAAGGAATCAAGCCTGCTCCCCCTTACCCTACCTCCCTGCTTCTGGCTGGAGACTCCTTCTGCTTATCTCATGCTGTCTCTGGTACTGGCTAGACCTTTCATTAGCCGATTAAACCCTGCCTGTTAATGCACACAGGTATGTGCAAAGAATTACATAAAAATGTATGCATTGCTTTTTTATAATATTAAAAACCAAAATTCTTCACTGATTAAACAAAAAGCATTTCATACATTATAAAAAATAAAAATCATTGCATTTGATCAGGCTGGAAAAGCACCTTAATAGCGAATGTCAAGAACAGATTTAAAAAAAAAAAAAAATTTAGGGGGATATTTCCCCCTATATTTCCCCCCTATATTTCAAGCAGGTGACCCTGCTTGAACAGGGAGGTTGGACTAGATGATCTCCAGAGGTCCCTTCCAACCTAAACGATTCTGTGATTCTGTGATTCCCTACTATGTATTCTGTCAGTCTCCACTGGTTTGTGATGGGAGATTTCCTGTGCCAGAGATGTAACAGGAATGTTGTGTTTAACAGCTGTGAAAAGATTCACCTTATATGAATTTGTCTGACTGTTTGTTTTTTATACTTTCTAAACATCCATATTATAAAGAGTTATATCATTCTGCAGAAAGCTGGAATAATACCTCCCTAAATTTGTTTTATAATCACCAATTAATATCTAGGACTGACTTTTTCACTTCACTCCATTACAGACTGTACATTCTTTTTTAAAAAAAAAAAAGGAAAAAAAAGTTAAGGAACAATCCAGAAAAGAGTTATGACAAAACACAGTAAATAGATTATAAGTTATTTCAAGTTTCCATTAAATTTTAATACTGCAATGATAAGTTTTTTAATTAAAATTTTTTTAAGAAGTAATATACTACTTAAGATTATACACATTTACTTCATTGTTTGACTATGATTCTCTTGATATGAGACATGAATGTTAACCTATAAGCACAAAATAACTCAGTTTATGGGTTTGGGATCCTCTTGAACGGAACTAAGTTGTAGCAGTTGTACTATGCACAAGATCTATTTAAGCACTGTTTAGCTTGGTAAAAAAAACTATACTAACTGAAGATAATGTACACAGGTATGTGCAAATTATGTTTGTGTAAATTGCTATACAGCATCCATATTATACGTTTAGATATTTAAACGATGACAACATGCATTACATATATCATAAATAAGATTAAAAGCTTAAAACCACACAATTTTCTTACTGGCAATATTACTGAACTGCCTGATCCCAGTTTGTTTGGGGAAGAAAAAAAAACTCACTATAAAAATAAAGGAAATATAAAGAATGTATAAAGAATGAATAAATTCTGTATAAAGAATGAATAACATACTAAATCCTCCTATATGCTTCTATTTTTTTCAATTTCACATTGAAGTAGAAAATTTTTACATAAGGTAAAAACTACGCTAACTTGCTAAGCTCTGACCGTTGAAAGAATTACCTATGTGTTAAACAACACAAGATGACATTGAAATTGATGGAAATTAAAGGAGTCTGGAAAGTTAAGCTTGCCTCCCTAAACCTGTGAAACAGTTTATTATTTTCTTCTCATCTATTGCTAAGTCTCCTGCGTACCGTTCTCACTCCCTATACCTGTGACTTCATACCTTCGATCAGTCCCCCAAACAATACCCTACACCCAGACTGACCTACTTGTCTGGTTTTCTGTCATCATACCCTCAGTCCTCTGCACCATCAATACCGGTCAGGCTTCCAGATTCCGGAAGCCTGCACCATCAATACCGGTTCTGGGCCTTCCAGATGAATCTTCTTATTAATCAATCAGCTCCTGCTGTTTTTCAAGCTCCTATATTCCCTGTCTCAGCAAGGAATTCCTTAGTTCCTGCTACTCTGTACTAGGAGGTTTTCTACCAACTCTAGTGAGAAGCACAGAATCACAGTGGTAGAACACAATAACAAGAGAGAGAATATCATCCGGGGAGACACACCATCTTGACTTGCTTTTCCTTTTTTACCCTTCTCCTTTCCTGTTCAGGCTTACATGTTTAGGATCAGCTCTCTGCACCAGAAGCCCCTGGACACAGCTCTTCCCAGAGCCCAGACAGCTGCTTAGGAAAGCTCATATATCCAAATTTGTAATCCAGAGAGCTAGGGTAATTCACCATCCCTCTAGGGGGAACTGCATACTTTCTCTCACTTTGCATTCCTAAGTCCATAACGAGCACTGATAAGTCCTGATACGTTCACGCACAGTTTTCTAGCCCTGGACCTCTAACGAATCTTAGTTGAAAGCTTTAACTAATTAAAGCTTTTGCATGCATGAGATTGACTTATCATTTTCTTTTTTAACATTTACCAAATGGATAAACACAAAGTAAAAGACACTTTCTTAATCCTATTTATCTGCAGAATTGTCATTTTAATCTTTTACTGACACACACACACACACACACACACACAAGGTCACAAGTGCTTTTAGGAAACTTTTTGAACAATGGAAAAAATAGATGTCTAAGTTTCCTTTAAGTGCTTTGGAGACACTAACCTTGTGAAATCCTAAGAGAAATTTTACATGCACCTCTCTCAAATTTTGTGAGAAAAATAAATTAATATCACAGTCTGACTTCTATTTACTATTATGTGGACATTCGTTACTATACTAAATAGGCATACTACTAAATAGGCAATACTTTTTTCCTCCAGAGGTCCTGGCTTTCAAACCCTCTCATTTTAAGTTTTGATTGTTTCTTAGTTTTTTTGTCATTTAAAAATTACCTTTTTACTCAAGTTCTATTACTTAAACAAGATATTAAAAACCATAGCAATATTTGTTAATGTATTATATAAAACTTTTTCCTGTATCCTGTTTCATATCCTTGGTACAGTACCTTACATTTGCTACTGGATCATGTGTAAGTTCAAGCACAGGTAGAAAGAAGTATTTACAGAAGAATGATTTGGAAAATAGTTCCATAATGAATTCACAGGTATCTAAAAAACGAAGTCTGTTCCAGTAACTTTTTCCTTGGCCCAGTTCTGAAAAATAATGATCCACACATATTACCTATAAAGTTTTCACTGCCAGTTAGAAAACACTTCTAAGGTTAAACTTTGACTGAAACATGACAATCATACTTGTCACAAGGCTCACTTTCTCAGCCTCTCTCAAATCTTCCTTTAGGTGGAAGCCTAAGCCCACTGAGTTCAGTGAGAATTTTTGTCAATGACTACAATGAGACAAGAAATTCAACTAGCTAGTACGTTGAACATACCACTGTGTCTCTCTCAAAATATGTCAAGGGTACATTAAAACAACTGCATAAGCATTAAGGATTGTTCATATAAAAAGCTGAAAGGTCTTCATTGTCTTTAGAACATATAGTATAGACTAGAAAGTCGACTTGGAGACTTCAGATATATTCCTCACGTATTCCAAATATGTTTTGACTGGTGATACTGTGAGCCAAATGATTAGAACTGAGTGTATTCTAAACGTAACTTGCTTTTCCAAGCAATCAAAGAAAAATTATCTTACGTTCAATAAGTTTCTGAATGACCTCATGCCTCTGTTCTTGCTTGCGATTATAACGTAAGTAAACACAGAGAGTTCGAGCAGCTGCTTTTTGGACGGGCAGGACATTCTTGAAAGAAATAAAAGAAACATAATTAAACATAACTAAAATAATATGACTAAAAATGTATAAAAATTTGAAGCAGAAAAAATAGCTGAAAATTAGCCTTCTTAGCTTTGTAAATTTTGAAATAATAAAGAATGTGTATATCAGATTAGTTGAATGCAAAACCTATATAGCTGTATGTATTTGCATATGGTAAATCAATGCAGAAAAAAGGTAAAGTTAAAATTTTAAATTTGTTTAAGTTGCTTAAGGACCCAAGTTTTTTTTTTTTTTTTTAAATAAAGTAGACCAAAGGTTTTAAAAGATATTACAGACTCTAAATCCTAGTGATTTCAGGTGCTTAAGAGGTGAAAACTGAGGGGGCTCCAAAAACACTTCTGAAAGTGAGTACTATGCACTTAAAACACATAGGCACTTTTTCTAACACTTTAATACTACATATTCAGCCTTACTAATGACCGGGGTCTTTCTTCAAGTGAGATGTTAGAGATCTATTTTCTTCTTTTTTCTAGTAATACGAACTACACTATTGTCCTCACTTCAAGATTAATAGATATCATAGATTCAAATTATTTCATGTTTGTTCAGTAGAAATTTATTTACAAGTATAGTGATTTCATATTTTATTGTTACTTTTTATAATCAAACTTTTGTCAAATTACAGATTTATGGCTGCCAGAACTGCCTCATTTGCAGGTACAACTACTTTGCTGGTTGCCTAGAAATTTGCCCCTGAAATTTTTAAACATCAGCATGTTTCATTCAAACATAATTTCTTGTATAACATATTTTATCTTAATATCACTTCCAGCAATGCACTGTATCCCTATACCAAAAAGAAAGACCATGACTTATCTCAGAAAATATCATCCTGTCAAGGAGATGGAATAGGAGTATTAGTCAACTAAAATATAACTCCCGTGAAGCATGGCAACAATCTCTGCTTTAAGAGAAGAGTTGCCAAGGAAAAACACATGTTATTTTGATGTGTATCAGCATTTATAGTTTCTACTATAATGCAAAATCACTCTGATGGAGGTTATATCAATATAGGATAGTACTAATTCACTTTTTTATTCAAATATGGGAGGCTAAATAGAAATAGAGCATTCAGCTTTATGAATTTTAATTAAACTATAATTAAGTTTAATTTATATGTTTTAACTCCTAGCTATTGTTTCTATTGATAAATAAGGAATCCTGATTCCTCCTTTTATGACTTCATCTGTACAAGAGTGTAGTTCCATTTAAACATTACTGTAATACACCTCAGAATAAAATTGGCATAATGTAATGGAGAATAAGGAAGTCTAACCAAGTCATGAGTCATCCACATCTTTACTCCTTCCGCTGAACTTGTTTATTAAACTATTTCTTAAATCTCCTAAATTCATCTATTTTTGGAAGGCACCTTTATATTGTGAATGTTAGAAAATAAAAGTTGCAATATCTTCTCTTACAACAGACAATTTTACTCCCAAAGTAATTCAATAAAACTTCAAGCCAGTAACTCTAAATGAGCATTCAGTTTCAGAATTAAGTATTCTTTCATAAGGAATGGAATATAATGCAAGGTAATCTATAGAATCATTAAAAAGACACAGAGGAAAGAATTTAGATTTACCTAGAAATTGATAATGAGCAAAAGGAAACGAAAGAAAAAAACATGACAATCTGTCCATTCAAATTCTGCTCCTCAAATGGAGGAAAGTGAGTTCTCAGAGCATTTTCTCAGTCTTACATGAAAAAAGAACATCCCGATACAGAATATGCAATGAGAAGTTTTACCTTCAGATTAATATATAACATATAAATAGTGCTATACACAACACACATCTGGTACTAATTTTTCTAAAATATTATAAACAATAGAAAAGAAACAGGAAGGCTCACGTTTGTCAAAATGATTGTTAACATTCTATGAAGAAAGCGATAATAAATCTGATCACTTGATATGATATGAGGGAGACATGCATATTTTTGTAGTAACTTCTCATGAGTTCTCCATTTTAAAGAAGTTGCTGCTCTCTGTTCTGCTGTTGTTAGTGCAGGTATCAGGTCAGGGACAGACAATAACTAGAAGTAAAAATATACGCATTAAACTAATTTTACATCTTCAACCTGTCTGTCACATTACTATGCTTAAAAAAAACAAGTCACAACACTGCAAGGAGCGAAGAGATTTTAAGGGGTCGGTTATTTGGTTTATTCAGACAGGATCAACTACACTGAGACCATTTCCAGCAGATGTTAGTCTAACTTGTTCTTTAAAAATTCTGATGATTGGGATTGCATAATTTCCTCTAAGTAGTTTGTTTCAATGATTAACTAGTCAAAAAGCTTTTGCAGTATCCAATTAAATATATCTCCACTACTGGTTAAGCTGATTCCTCCTTATCTAACTCCTTCCCCAAACAATGGAAAACTACTAATCATTGTTCTCTTTGTAATAACCTTTTACAGATATAAAGACAATTACCATATCCCTCCTCAGTCTTCTTTCTCAAACCAAGCAAACCCCTTTTTTCTCTTAGCTTCTGAAACTTTGCAGTTACTCTTCTCAACTCCCTGCTTGACTTTAGTAGGAATTATACACCTTTCTTAACTAGGAGGCAAAGACTTTATGACAGTCAAGCTAACTCCCATTGGCACTAAGTAAAATGAAATATATACTGCCACACTTGGCATGTTATTCCTATTACATTTTATATATATTTAAAATTGTAAACCTCTGACCTAGTCACATATTAAGACAACTGAATTTTGTCCACATAAAAGGGAAGAAAAAAATTTCTGTTCTTGCATCCTTGTAATATCTGATATCTCTCTATATTTAAGAATTAATCCTCAAAACAGCACCTCGAGTCTGCGGATAATCTGTTATGTTCCATTTTACAGATGAGGAAATGTAGTCACTGAATAAACCATCATCCAGAGTCACAAAGTAGTAAATTAGCAAAGCTGAGAACTGTATTCAGCTCTAAGTCCTAATTCAGTGTCTTTATCTTAAGAAACAGATTTCTTCCTAGCAGAACCTATATCTGAAAATAGCAACTGTGGGCAGTCACAGTTAATACACAAAAAAAATTAGGTATTTACAATCACTTTTTGAATATGAAACCAATTTCTTAAAAAATAATCCCAGTTTAGGTTCAATTGAATGACTGTGTTTGAAAATTTGATCCATTTTTAGCAACTGCATTTAATTAGAAAAAGAATATGGATAAAATGTTAATTTTTTTTATTATGTCTAATCTTCCAAAATCTTTATTATATATTAAAGGCTATAAAGTCAAACAAACAATCCAAAAAAATCACAGAAGCTTGTGTTTCTCCAAAGTAGGAACTAATCATGAAAGCCTTTTTATACAAGTACTTTCAAAGATATTCATATGTCTGAAACAATGTTGCTACAAACTTCCTTTACATGTAGGGACTAAGTTACAAAATATGAGGATACTAACCTTGCTTTCTGATCCACTGTTTTCTCCTCCATTAGTCATTAGTTCAAGGATTTCAGGAAGGTGACCTACCAGTGCATCTAATACCTATTTAAAGAAAGGTTGCATGAATCAGATTTGTAAATTAATTTGACTCAATTTTTCTCTCTCACCAGAAAGTCCCTGCTGACATCTCTTACGCTACCATTCTTTCACCAATGTTGAAAGACAGGAAAAAAAAAAAAATTAGGTGCAACATTTTTGCATTGATGATGACTGGGATTTAAAATTGGTATTTTAAAATAAATATTTAACTGAGTTCTAATTAAGGAAAATAGAACTATAGCTTTAATTTGCATCACTATTACAGTCAGAGCTTTCTAAACAACTCACAGCATGAAATATTCAAATATGAATATTAATTCTTAAGAAAGATAGTTAAATAATAGCCATGGCAAACACGAAGACACATTTTTTTCGGATATTTGCCAGCTGAATCTTAAAGCACTCTTTCCTGCTTTAAGAAAACCTGACAAATTAAAATAGAATATTCAGCTTTATTAATATAGTAACCTTCCTTTCAAGTTGTAATATCTGAAATTGGAATAGAAAAATACACCATTAAATACTTTCTGGTACCAATTCTGAGGATTTAACAAATCTCAAATTTTTATTATTCAGCTAACTCCATGAGAGCTAGCTCATGGAACTCCATGAGAAACACGGAATTTTTCACAATCACCAGCTGCTTTTGAGTGTTAACTTTCAAACATTCAGCTTGTGAAATCTTTCGAGGTGAGTCAGAATTTCATAAGGTACAAGCAGATACTCTATACTCTAATACTTCTAATTCTCTTGAAAATGTCCAACAGTGAGTACCAAAATAAAATTCAGCACCTAAGAGCAATACTCATTTTTACATGCCATATCTAATGATCCTATGTAGCAAGCAAAAAGGATGAGATATCAGAACAACTGTTATCAGAGACGACTTGGTCTCGAACATGAACACTTCTCCTTTTCATCCCCCAAAAGTTGCACCACATTGGCTGTTTCATATTTTACACAGGGTGAAACTGAGGCAGACTAACATATACAACCATCTCAAGAATACTCAGTGAATCAGTATTAGATTTTGGACCAAAATCCTTTCTGTAAGCCCTGATCTTCGAACCATACACAATTTGTTTTACCCCCTTCATCTGGAGAAATGAAAATAAAACAAAGTAAAAACCTGGAACACTACAATGACCTCTTTTAACACAGTATCAAAACTAAACCTTTCCACAGGACTTTATAAGGTAATAAGTACTGAAATAGTTAAGAAAACGTGTTAAAAAAGTATTAAAAAAGCTAATAAAATCACTGTGGGTTTACTAAATTCAAATATCTTCCTATTTTCCTCTTTAATCAAAGGAGGCTTGCATCTTTATGAAGAGTCTGTGAAACAGAAGTAAAAGCTATTGATCACTTCAAACAGTCAACACTTGGTCTTATCACAGAGTTACTAATATTAAGGCAGATTGTCCTGAAGTTAACAAACAAATGAAAGTTCCAATAAGAGTACATTACCTCCAGTGACTCATCCTGTAATAGTGTTACCAGCTCTTTATGTATCGTATACACACCAGAATTTAAAAGCTTAGCAACCTAAAAATGACAGTAAGATAGCAAGGTGAAACACACTTCAGCTCCATGGAACTACAACAGTTATATTATATGTACTTACTTTTCAGCAAGCAGGAAGAAAGGACGCACAACAATTGTTTAATGCCAATCTTCTAAAGTTACGCACTTTTCTACTCATCACACAAAATGCTTGTATTAAGAATATGTGGTAAAAACTACTGCCTAACTGTGAAAAATACTTTTAGGATTAACTCTATTTAATACGTTTTTCAAAAATGTTTAAGACTGCACTGCAAGGCCAAAGAAATTCATTCTGGAATATTAAATATCCTACCTCATGCTCCTTAGGAGAGTCAACAGTCATTCAGTTATATAATTTACAAAAAAGAAAATACAAAAATTGGCTTAGTCACTTCCGGACTTTAAGTTTCCCTAACTTTCCTCTCTGAAGGTTTCAGTCCTTAACTCAAGGCTTTTTTTATTGTGATTCATATGTCACATAAAAAGAAGTTTTGCGGAAACAGCAGAAGTCAATCTCTAAACCGTAAAAAAGGTTTTACAACAAATACGAGATATACTTGAGATTTTTGCCATATGTAACATTTAGATACTTTTAATGATTTTCTTTGAGACAAATGAAACTAAGAGCTCCCTTCCAATCAAGAAGCAGCTTTTGGGAAATGACTAAGTAATTGGAAAAAAAAAAAAAAAAAAATCTACCTACAAGTGAATGCCATAAATTACTCATATCTGGCTGACATGTGACTGCCCAGTTATGGTGTTAAAAATAAATCAACCAGCAATAAGTGTACATTAGTGTAATTTTACAGGTCTTTTTTACTGAGCTAAAATAACTTACTTATATATAAATAGTACCTTAGAACTATTACACATCTGATATGAAACACTATGTAGAATAATATGCTAATTTTACAATTTGAGCAATTAATTTGGATTATCACTTGTTAGAGAAGCCATCAAAAGGTAAACAGATAACTGGAAATCGATCTGCCTTCCTTAAGATGGTGGAAATAAAGTTACCTTAGCTTCATTTTTGGCTCTACTACTGATTTAAGTGCCTCCAGTAAGCTGCTTAACTTCTCATTTTCCCCAGCTACAGAATGAGATAAAAAGCTAGCTCCACAACTGAAATAAAAAGTTTCTCAGGAAAACACTACAAATACCTTGGATAAAGATCTCTCTACACGGATTACTAAAATCAGGAGAGTGACTGTATACTCATTTCTGGAATTCACCCCATATAGCCAATAGCCTCTAAGCAGTTACGTATTATTGAACTTTAATGAAAATAATATAGCAGAGCTTATATACATATTTTTATTTTTTTTATTTCAGTTTTATACTTTTACATCTGCATAGATTTCAAAGTAGTTTCATATTAAATTTGAGCATTTAATTTATATATAAAACATATAAATATCCTCCACAGACTACCAGCATAGCAGCAAATTGTACAGTTCTAAAGTAGGGTTTCAAGACTAGAAGTGGCAAGTTCTTTTCTCCTGCTTGCCTCACATTTTGTCTTCTACACTTATCTGTTTCGTCTTCTTTTTGTTAATTTCTTCTTTCAGCCAGTTTCTTATGTTCTATATTGTGAAATTAAACAATTCATCCTGCCTTGATCCTAATCTGTTCTCTGACCAGGGCCACAGCATTCAAAATCTTCATATATTCTGATTACTACAATCACTTACGTGATTATGTAACACTTCATCATTTTAAATTTCTTCCAACTTCTACTCCTTAAAAACTCAGCTAGCAATAATAGCCTGTTGTAGCCACACGTCAAGCCACTTAAGTGGACAAATATGTGTACATAGACTATAACTGTAGTAGAAGAGACTGAATACATGTGACGACCTAAATGATGTTAACAAGTTTTCTCAGCTCTTTTTATTTCATTTTAACAGTCACAATTGTAAATTTAAAGAAGAAAACAGTATAAAACAAAAAAACTTAAGTAATAAAAAAGAACCTTTGTAGACCTACTTCATAGAAGCCCATGGCCATAGTATATCTGACTACAACTTCAGGGTCGTGACAAAGGCAGAAGAACGTGGAATACAGTTCCAAATGGAAGTTCTTTGGATCCACAAAAACAATCATGGCCTGTGGAAAAATAAGGTCTTTTATTAACTGTACAGCCAAGGGTCACGCTATCAGAGATTATCAGATGAAAATACTGAGTTACAACCAGAAGGACTCTTGGAGACAACTCTGCGATAACAAGGCTGTAGTTTTAAAGAGGAGGTGTGGCATTTCTGATGACCATGTGAAAACACAGATGTCAGATTTGAGGACCAACCTTGCTAAAGTTTCTGTAAACTAGTGGAAGCTGCAAGAGTAGCCTTCAGAAAGAATTAGTGTTGTAGCAAGTGGTAAGCAAGCATCTGAATTTCAACATAATTGTGTGTGTGCATACCTTGCTTTTGCTCAAGTAAATCAACAGATGTCTACCTACATATTCGGTGCTTGTCTTTGAAAGGCAGCATAAAAATAACTGCTAGCTCTTGGAACAAACACATTTAAATATAAATGCAACATTTAAATATAAATACACTTTAAATATAAATGCAAATATCAAAATATAAAGTAGAGTACTAGGTTTAAAGGCCTGAAAAGACTTTTTGCATTCAGGAACAAGAGCAAAACATGAACCTAACCATTCATAGTCAATTTTCAACTCCCCGGAATGGCATGACACAGAGCAAACAGAAGATCCGGTTTTTGGAGGGTCTGAAAATGGGGCTCTGTTTCACAGTCATTTTCTTAATACCTTTGTGCTAAGGATTTTGAGAAAATGTAAATAAAAACACTCTCTTAGCCCAAACTTTCCAAGGTTTTTCTGAAGCTTTGAAATGACGAATCTTTCTAGTAATCCTTTTGGACAACATCTACTTTAAGTCATTTACTTGAACTTTGCATGGGAGGGCTAGAATATAGCTAAAAATGCATAATGCAGTAATAATCTCTTTATATTTCATGTAGTCCTATTTAGCAAAGTGGGCACAATACAACTTATTTAATCTTAAAATATTAGTTTACTTACTGGAAAATTGTAAGCACAGTTCTTCCTCACTGAAATATATTTCTTTTCCTGTTCCAGAGTTTGAAGTTGTAGCTGATTATCATTGTGTCCATTCTCCTGCTGTAAACCCAACGTGCAAAGTTTCTTATAAAATTCTAAAAATCTTAAGTGCTGCTCAGGAGTAAAAATGCCTCAAAAAAAAAAAAAAAGAAAAAAAAGATAGCTGTTGCTTTTCTCATTACAAACGCCATCAATAACGTCCAAAAAACAGATCTTATTTAGGAACCCCTCAAATATGTTTTTCCACAAATATTTTATTCATACATATATTTTATTACCATTACCATTATTTTATTACCATTATCATTACGTACATTTTATTCATACATGTATTCAAACATACCATATAGTCCATTACACAGTTTCCCTAAATGGAACGATAAAGAAACTAGAATAGATTCATCTGCTTTGTAGGATTTTTCACAGAACGATTTCACTAAGGGGAGAACAGTTTGACTCCTATCATCTGAAAAACAAAAAAAATTTCTCAAGTTAGTTATTGGTCATCAAACATTTTTTAAAAAGAGCACATACAGTTGGCTTCCATAATAAGCTGTGAAAAATATCTTTTAATATGCAGGAGGTAGAGAGAACAGTCAACATATTACCATAATATGGGTCTCGATTTGTGAGACCTTCTCCTCCATTCCATTTCTTTTTTTTTTTTTTTTTTTTTTAAAAAGGGGAGGGCACCCACCAAAGAAACTCTTTCGACCTGTAGCATATGAGTAAATGAACAGTCGCTAATTTCTTTCACCAAGAAATCTATTTGGAATTTATGGAGATAAAGAAAGAATATGACTATAACTGTAAAAAGAGAAATGTGAGTCTGTTAAAAGTGAATTTTTGCAACCTACTGAGAAGAGGTTGAGAATGTATTGGTAAATAAAGAATACACAGAGAAACTGAGTAATTAAGGGCAGAATAAAGAAACTGAATTAGAAATGAAAGTCAAATTGTGCAAATAGCGCCATGCACTCTGTCTTCCTACAAAATGAAGGGGCAGAACGTTCAAACAAACTGAAACATTTTGACTTGTGTGACACTATATTTTAAATGGTCATATTTTTAAGGGATTAAGATTTTTTACATGGTAACATAACATTAAAATTCAGCAAGTATTTAGGGTTGAACAAAATATTTAGGTTGACCTGAAGCAATGTTTTCATTTTGTGGGAATGAAATCCTAGCAAATAATTTCACATCACCTGCAAGACGTTCATTTTCTAGTTCAGCCATGAAACCAAAACACCACACAAACCAAACCTCTACAAACACATTCCTTGCAAACATATAAATAATCCCTGAACGCTTTTCTCATGCTCTTTTACAATAACTAAAAGTGATGGTTACAGCAATTTGGGGGGGGGAGGGTTGAAGGTGCGATTGGGAGGAGCAAAGAGAAGCACAAACTTGATAGCATTAATGTAAAGGCCTAATAATTTGAAAATTAACCTACTAATGTAACCACTAACAGCTAAAAAGTCCTTTTATGGTATTCTCCCCCAACCATCTTATTCCTTTATGCACTTCTCCATATGGCTTATATGCAATCATGTGTATTTTAGTAATTCACCAACAAGTTCCTGTAAAGTAAATATTTGCTCCTCACTTATGTATCAGGAAGGAATAGTACAGTCAGTAAGACAGGAGTGGGAGTGGGAAATGTGGTGCAAAATATAGTCACTAATGACAATAAACTACTAAAGAATTTGGAGAAAAAGATAGTATGGAGCGAAAAGTGGCAAATAACGAGCAGTGATCAACAATCACTAGCTCAACAGAGATTCTTCCTTTTTCCTTTTTTGTTATATATGCTACAGCAAGGATCTCTCATCTGCTTTGCTCCTTTGTATGTCTCCAGTGGTACAAAAAAGGTGCATAATAAATTGATACAGAGCTAGAACAGCTGGCTGTTATTGTCTTCTGCATACCCCTGAAAAATTCAGGGCAGGGTAGCCGGTTGGAGCACAAAACATTCCAGCTATCTAGAATGTCCTCTTACACCGGAGCAATTGGAGTAGCTCTCCTCAAAGTTTGCTCCAGCCAATGTTGAAGTGAACTTGGGATGAGAAATCTCAGAGCCATGAATGTAGGCATCCCACTACCACTAAGTCAAAAGAACCAGATACAAAAGGGAATTTCTTCGTATGAACAAACAGACACTCTCCCCTACCCCTGGAGAAAAATGACATACACATGTCATTTAGGGAAAAGGTATGGTGCTGGGAAAAACACAAGCATTTACATTTTCTGTTTTAAATACAATGAAAAGCTTTAAAAAATACATATACTTTCTCATTGTAAAGAAGAAAGCTTTCAGTGCCAAATACACACCATTTTAAAGGGATTTAAACAGTAACTGCTCATGCTTAGTACATCTTAAAAATGGATCAGTTGTGTACAGTGCAGTTTACAGGTCATGAAAAAGTATTTTCTATTTAGAAATTTACAAATGAATCTGACATTTAAAAGTGAATGTTAAACTGCACGGTTTACCAATACACACATAAATACCACATCAAATACCACATCATTGCCCCAACTTGGCTTCTTCAGCTCAAAAGGCAGCCTGCAGTTTGGACTAGCTTTATTTTACTTAAGAGATGGAAACAGCTAAGAGTAAAAGAGCACAAAGGTTCATATCTATTGTGCTAACATATTGTATTATGCATATTGGTAGTATTAAGTAAATGAAAACAACGCAATATTCTGATCAGTTATAAATTAATTTTATTCAGTTAACTTAGTCAATTACATTAGAATCCTGAAATAAGAAAATAAGTGATTTTATGGACAGCTGGTTCACCTTCCTTAGAAATTATTCTGCACAAAGTATTTTAAGACATGAAATGCACAAATATAAATAATAAAACTGTAAATCAAATAAAACCAGAAATGTCCTAAAAATTCAGACAGAACAAAAAGCATTTATATACATTTGTAAGAGGCACTGAAGTCTTAATAACTGGGCTTGTAAGTCTAAATTAAGCTCTTACCTGCATCAAACATTTCAAGAAGATTCACTAACGTCTCAAAAGCTGCAAGACGTACACTGCTGCCTTCATCTCTTGCCAGTTCTACTAATTCAGGGAGCACGACAGTTTTTGTCAGTTCTGTCCTGCAAAGTAAGGCAAACAGTCAAAAGAAAATATACAATGAAACAATGTTCCCACAAGAATTCTTACTTATTCAAAAAATGCAACAATCTCAGGACTTTTCTCTTCATCAGACAAAGAAACATGCAAGTTTAAAATGCAAAAATTCATCACTAAAAGTTCATCTCTAAAAAAGGTGTCAAATTAGCTCACAATAAATCAAAATACAATCTGAAAAATGTAAAGAGATCAAGCTACTTCACTGTGTCACTAAGAAAAGTCATGTGATGAAATACTCTGAAACTGTTCAGGGGAAGAAAAGAATAAGGTCCAAAGATAAAATGATTAAATATGGGTCATGTAGGACTGAAGTGTCCAGAATAACCTGACATCTCAAAGATGAGTCTGCTTTACAAAGAGTGAGCAACCACTGCTTAGTGGACATGAGGTTTCATGACTAGTCCAAACATCAGACTTTTTTCAGGCTTTTCTTAAGGAAATAATGAACGCGTTTTGTTTGTCTGTTTTGATTTGCCAGTTACTAAAACTATCTGCGTGCAATGGTCCTGACAACTTGAATCTAGACATTGGCAGCAGATTGCTATATTACGGACTGACTTCAAAATCAGAGTTTCATCAGATAGGTGACTGAGAGGGAATGAACTATTCTTGGCATAGTACCATTTGCAGGCTAAGATGATTGACATGGGTAAGATTATTGACACGAGTAAGATGGAAATTCACTTCCTGGAGTAAGACCATAGTTTCTGCACAAGCTAGCACCCAGCATCATTCCCTATGTCCCCTTCCTTATTTTAACACCTGCCTGTACTTATAACTGTCTTAAATGGGGGGAAAAAATACTGAAAACAAATCCACACAGATTCATACTAACTGTATCATTGTTTACAATCAATTGGAACATTTCCTAAAAGCTACCAGCAAAACCATTTCTTGTTCCTAACTAGACTGAGTCACAGGGCAAAGAAATGTGAAAGTATGAGTACTGCTGTACACTTTAAAAGATAAAAATATTTCCAGGTATATTTCAAAGAAATATTCTCTAACTATGTTCATATCCCTGATAAGAGCTATTTTACTCAGAAAAATATATTCATAATATTTTAAAAATATATTTTGCAATATTGTGTGTCACAAATTATTTTCAAAGCCAAATTCATTATGATTGCATCTCAGCTCTTTACTGTAGCAGAGGTTAACTGAGAAGGTTAGAGGGATCCATGGAAATGCAGACTGTATCTCAAATGAGATATCAAAAATATCTCAAAAAACTGAATTACAAGAAACGAGAAAAGAGGAACAAAGGTGATCAAGAAAGAAATGAACACATGGTCTAGTAAGGGTCAGGGGAAAGAAGAGTAGTACGACATCCCAGATGAAGACCCAAAAATCAGGAATTAAAACAAGAAATATTTTCCAAATGTGCTTCTGTGGATTTCCATTTTGGTGGTATGAAAAGTACATTTAACAGTCTTCAACTGATATAGCAATTAAAACTGCCCGTCCTGCCCCACTTCAAAACCTTGCAGGAATAAAATCTGGTCATTCACTGAAGATAAACAGAACTATATATTTAATCTCCCATTAAACAGAATTATTTTCAGATACATAAAGATATACATATAAGATACATATATACAGTAAAAATGAACTCGATTTCAAATTCTTCAGTACTTCATTCTAATAAAACGCTTGTTGAATTGTCACGGTTATAAACAGCAACAATATCAGCAAATGCTATCCTTTTATTCTGTAGTCAGAGATTCTTTTAAATATAAAGATATTTAATATGGAAAATGTTAAAATTATTTACTGTGCTAAGCTACCCTTTGGTAGGGTAAATATAAAATAAAATATATACAGTAAATATAAAAACAATAATTATTAATTAATTTAACTCAGGTGAATAATATCATTGCCTGTCCACATTATTCGTGTCCTTTGAACTTCTGCAGAATGAAGACCTAACAGAAGAGCTGACTAAAGCACTTACATAATATTATTCTGTATTGCAATAAAGGTAAGTTTTTTCTGGGAATCAAGAAATTCCTATTCTTTACGATCCTACTAAAACAACGTAAATTAAGTCCACGACAGCAAGCCTTAGTTCTTGTTGTGAATGTTGGTTCTCCTATAGCCAGTAAATCATATTATTTGCAGAGATTTATCCCTTTTTTTTAAAAGTAACTCAGAATCTAAACCACAATACAATTCACCATAAAAAAAATTAATCCCACTCAAAAAACAGGTAGTGGCATAGGAAGGGATAATTTCTGCATCAGTACTAACAAACTGAAGTGCATTTTTAGAGTACCTTTCAAATTTAGCTTTCAGTTTCAGCATCATCCTTGAATAGCTCATAAATTCACAGTTTTAAAAGCCAGAGGAACCATTCAGATCTTTTAATCTGTCCCCCTGCACAACACAGGGCACGGAATCTCACTTGATAATTTCTTCAAGTCTATAACAGTAGGTACTGCTCTTTTCTCCCTAGCACAGGAGGAAAGACCAGGAATTTTAAAATAGTTTTTCACTTACAGACAAGTCCTGAATGTATAGTTAACACGTTCTAATTTATTACATTAGAATACAAGTTCCAGAACTTTTTCTATGCCTATATGTATAATATTGAAGGTGTTCAAGGTTAGAGTAAGAGTTGATGCTGAACTGAAATTTGCTTTAAGTACAAAAAAACTTTTGGCATCCTTCTGCAAAAAGTGGCACAGTAATTATTAGAAACTACTAATTCTTGCCACAGTCGTCGTTCACTTTTAAATACGTCTTAATCTAAAGCCCAATGATACAATGATATCAATGGATAATTCAAATGATTTCAAGAAGCTTTATATGAACTTTTTTTTTTGGGGGGGGGGGGAGGGGTTGTTTACATGGTTTAGTAATATTACTATCACATGCAATAAAAATCTAAGAATGGAAAACAACTAACCGCAATTCACAAGAACACATCTATACTCTCTAAATTTATTATCGATTATGCAGGAGTTAAGATTTCTAACTTAAATGGGGTTTTTACGTTACCATTAAATATTTTAGAGAGAGAGTTTGCATTCAGTAGCATTATGCAAATTGTACTCACCCTATTCCTTGAGCTACATGTTCCAGTTGCCGACACATGCAAGTTCTAACTTCATACTCTACATCCTGGCACAGTGATTTTACCAGTGGAAGAATCTCTCTCTTAATACTAAAAATGTGAACATTATTCATTAATATACAGAACAAAAATATATAAAACCAACTTTGTAATATTCAAATTTTACCAATGTATTACCTCTAGCTGCAAATTTTTTTTAATAATTTATCACACACGGCAAATAGTGATGCAGAAAACTGATTATTCTGAAGTTTGTGATTATAAAATAACACTATTTCAGATACAAAAGCATGCTATAAAGAAAAAGGATTTTTTAAAAATATTAACAGTCATAATTTGCTCATATTTCATCTAATACTTTTTTAAACTATGAAAATACTAGATAGAGATTACTCTCCTCATTTAATAACCTTCTTTAGTACAAATTTTAAACAGCTACTTTAAGAATACAAAGAATTATAAAAATGGAAATGCAAATCCCAATTCATTTTGTCTTTACTTTGAAAACAGAAAACATAGGAATGTTAATAAGAGGTTGTTTTATTGAGATAGAAATCATGATGGAACAAGATAGCTCCTCTGATTCACATATGGATTAATCTTTTCCTGTGCATACCAAAGACATTCCAAATCCCACTGTTATGGGTCAGACTTCTGTCATGTTGACAAACTTTTTTGCAGAACCTTTTTTCCTGAAGATAAACACAATCCACTCAGCTTGAGCAAATTCTGCAGGACCTAAGGCCCAGTCTGGTGCATGTGCCTTGTAGAAACTCAGCTGCCAAGTGAAAAATAGGCTCTTTTGTAAGTTTTTTTTCTCTTTTCAGATTAATCAGTTCAAATTTCAGAAGCTATTGAGCAGTTTAGCTAACTGTAAAGCAAAAAACTGTGATCCACATACTCCTAAAATCATAAAAACCTTTAGGCTATTGTAAGATTATAAAATATGCAAATGAAATTAATTATAAGCTTCAGTACAAGTGATGAAGGTAGTAAAAATTTTCCACTTCTTTCAACCCTGAATGTGAGATGAATGCAAGGCTACAACTCATACGCTCTTTGGCCTAGGCTTGAGGTTTAGAACAATACAGTCTTTGTGCGTATATATACATATATACATTGTTAAGTCCAAACAGAATTCAAGAGACACACAAACATCAAAATGCAGGGAAAAAAAATGTCTTGACTAAGGCAGAAATTAGTGACACTTTGGGGAAAAGATTAAGTTGTATCCTGCCATCTTGTTTGTTTTTGTGTGGCATTTAATACAATGAGCTATCACTCCTGATCAGGGTTTTGCATTCTACTAAAATCAAAACAACAGAACACGTTCAGAGGAGGTGTCCCATTGGTATGCATGTATCACTAAAGAGATACTTTAGGAATTAAATTGAACAGTCCACAAGAATTCAAGATTAAAAGCTCCAACACTGTAATGACTTTATGCAAATATACCCCAGTATTCACACTAAATCAACAGCAGATACAGAAAAACAATTTCGAATTCTGTTCAAGTAAAAACACATACTGTAACTTGGCAGATTCAGCCATTGTGTTTCCTTTCCTTGTCCAAGATTCTGTTATGAGTATTCATAAAAACATCTCTGTCCAAATCTTTATGTTGTTTCAAAACTCAGAGAAAGGGTATGAAGACAGAAACAAGAACATTTTCAAGCCAGGTTGCACATCCTCCATTTATCCAAGCAAAAATGAATTCACGTCTTATAGCAAATATTTAGCCTGAAGTTTCAAAAATTGTACCACGTCTTGGGAGTGTGGCACTTTAAAATACCCTGAAGTAGTGACTACCTTCAAAAAAAGCCATGCTTTTAGGCACCTGTTGGAATAGGATGTAGAAAAAAGCGATGTTTTATTTCAAGGTCACGGCTATGCCCTGATCTATACAAATACCCTGCAACTCATGTGAAATACAAAAGAATTTTTTATTGTAGTATAAATGTCACGGTAAAAAATTGTGCCTTTCTGAAGAAGAATGTGAAGATATGTTTCTATATGGTTAACTCCTGAGGAAGGATGCCTCTCCTGAGCCTACACCAAGACCTCTTCTGTAAGGGGAATGACAGCATGTCGTCAATCTTACTCAGCCTGTGCCATATTCTACATCTGCGGATCAAGATCTCTTTTCGCTTCCCTAAACTGCACTGAAAATATTCCAAGAGAGGACCAAGACATCTCAGAAATTTCTCAGTGATCTTCATCTAACTTATAGGTGGCTTCTATATAGAAATGGTGCTGCTCTCAGTTCACTTAAATGAGGGGTTCTGTATTTCTAAAAAGTAAGAACTCATATTTTAAAAAGCCCCCAAAAAGATAGCGTTATTTGAACTTATGACAAGTTATAATAATTTTAGGCACAATAAGTTTCCAAGTGATCTGGAAATTCATTTTATTTTCACGAGAATGAAACATCATATAATTAAAAGCAATTGTGATTTTGCCAGATTTCTACAAATTAAAATTTTGAAGATAAAGATTTGAAGGCTTTGGTAACTTTCTAGAAAATATTATTTTACCACGCTCATTACTTCTGCATGTCTGACAAGTATATTCTACATAGCATATAAAGGTGTAGATATCTTTTTTTTGTTTATCTTTAGTTCTTTTCTGTTGAAGAAAAAAAATTATTTCTAAATGTCTTGTCATATGGTCCTGTTACTCATCTTTTCTATTATACTGAATTCTTGCATTCTGGGGTGGTTGAAAACCACCATTAGAGGAAAATTCCTGAACTAGACATGGTTTCTGTGAATTTAGTAACCCTCAGTAAACTTCTTTCATAACGTAAAGGACATGATCAGATGTGGTAAAATGCCTGCACAGGAAACACATTAGACAAAAACACATTAGGCTGGATAAGCTGTCCAAAGAATGTACTGTCCCAACTGCTTTCATCAAGTAACTTATCCAGCTTTACTTTCGTCATGCTTCCATGTTCTGCATTATTGTCCAAAACCACAGACACCTACTCTAACAGCTGGATTAATATCAGGCAAAAGCAGTGGCTCCTAATGTGATTCCGTATAGTTATGGACAGGAAAAAAATTGCCTACAGATTATTGTGAAATTTGTTTAAAAAAATAAAAATTGAAGGACAAGGGTTCTTAGGGTTTTCTCTTTATGATAAGAAACTTTAAGGTGATGAAGTTGAGTTTTGTCTCAACTTTTGAAGTTGACTTGTAGAGACATCCACCGTTTGGCTTATTTCCTAGTAAGGAAAACAATATTGAATAATGATGTGAAAATCAAACCCACTTCAACCTGTAGAAGAATATATGAACTGAAGCTAGATATAGGCTAGTTACACACTGAATATTTTTTATCATTAATTACTACCCAGATAAATAGACCTGTAAGAAGAAAGAATTTAATTTTTGCAATAATGTCTAATTTTCTTGTAATAATTTTTGTCCCCAACAAAGAAATGTTGATATACATTATGTAATGAAAATATATGTACAGTCTACTCACATATGAGCTTCAAATTTGTTAGCTAATTTTCCCATGATTTTACAACTAACTAAGCGGGACTGAAGTGTTTGAGAAAGCTGTGCCTTGGAAACAAGTGGATTCAGGATCTATATGAAGGAAAAAAAAAAAATTTGAACAGTAAATAACGTATTCCTCTTCTTAAAAAAAAAATCTAGAAAAACATATCCCAAATGTCATCTACCCCTTTCATGGAATTAATTAGTGTGAACAACAATAACGCATATGTACATCAACAGCCTACCGGAAACCTTCATTTAACATGTACTGCTAATTATAGTCTATTACATCCATATCTTGGCCCAAATTGCAGTTTATGATTCACATCATGGCCACAGTTTTACATCTGTCTACTTGTGTCTTTATTTTGAGATTAAGTTGTACATGAATATTTATAGCTATTAGCTGGGAATTTTCACAAAAAATGTTAAATCTGTCCTTGCACAGAAACAAATAAATAAATAAAAGCAAAAAACAGATAAAAAGGAAAAGGGAGCCTCTCTGAGGTTCCTTCTCATGAGTTATCTTAGGAAATACCACATTTGATGTGGAGTTTGAAAGCAACAATCCCTCTCAATTAAGTGTACTTTGGGGATCTGCAGGGAAGAGGTATCATTTCCATATAGACGAAGCAACCCTGCAGCTTATCCTGGAGCTGTGCTGCCGTTTGTTGGGTCACCTCTATAGTGACAGATATAAACTAAGAGACTGTAAAATATGACATTCACGGATACTATTTTTTGCACAAAAATGATTATGGAAAACCAGGTGCTGAGTCAGGGAGAACACTACAGAGAGATAGGTCCTGCAGCTTGTCACAGCTCCATGCCTCTTGCAGAGCTACACAAAAGGATAATACACAGGGCAGGAAAGTGTAATAGTATTCTAAAAGCAGTTTTCTCCTCCTCTTATCAGCAGAAATTTTGAGGTAAGAGAACCTTTCCTATTTTAAGGACACAAAGTTCACCCAGCCTAGAATTAGTACATAGGTACGTTTCTAATTATAGTACTGCATGTCATTAGTTATCTACAAAACTATATACTATTTATTTGGTCTTTGAATTACAATAGCACACACACACCACGTCTAGTAACCCAAGTTACTGATCCAGACATAGTCTCTCCCCTGAAGCGGCCATTGTCAGAGACAGGACGCAGGCTTAGCTTGACATTTGTTCTAATCCAACACACCTTTTCTTGTGTCCTTGGAAACGAAGATTGTTCAATGATTTTAACTTAGAAAAAACATTAAAAATTATAATATCCTAAGTTTTCTGATACAAAAAGGCCCATTTTCAGATGTTTTTTTTCTAGCTGCTGAATCAACACAGCTTCACCAATTGATCTTCTCAAAGCAAATTTTTACGAAACATGCCGAGAAGGACCTGGGGGTCCTGGTGGACAACAAGCTGAACATGAGCCAGTAGCGTGGCCCTTATAGCAAAGAAGACCAAAAGTATCCTGGGCTGCATTAGAAGGAGCATTGCCAGCAGGTCTAGGTAGTGATCCTTCCCCTCTGCTCAACACTGATGAGGCCACATCTGGAGTGCTGTGTCCAGTTCTGGGCTTCCCAATACAATAAAAACATGGATATACTGGAACAAGCCCAGTGAAAGGCCACAAAGATGATAAAGGGATAGAAGCATGTATCATATGAGGAGAGGCTGAGAGAGGTGGGGCTGTTCAGCCTGGAGAAGAGAAGGTTCGGGGGGATCTTGTCAATGTTTCTAAATATCTGTTGGGAGAGTGGTAAACAGGCCAGGACCAGATTCTTCTGAGTGGTGCCCAGTGACAGGACAAGAGCCAATGGGCACAAACTGAAACACAGGAAATTCCACTCAAACACAAGAAAACAGTTCTTCACTGTGAGGGTGGTCAAACATTGGAACAGGCTGGCCAGAAAGGTTGTGGAGTCTCTATCCTTCGAGATATTCAAAATCCAATTGGACATGATCCTGGGCAACCTGCTCTAGGTGACCCTACTTGATCAGGGGGGTTGACCCAGATGATCTCCAGAGGTCTCTTCCAACCTCAACTATTCTGATTCTGTGGTAAACGTTTTCCTTTATTCTACAGGAACATCAGGGGAAAAACTAAGTTATCTTTAAATCACATCTTTAAAATTACATTACTAATAGATTTTGTCTGACAAGATTAATTTCTCCTTTTTTTCTCCTGACTTTTCACCTTTTAAATAATAAAAAAAATACTTTTAAACAGTGCTAGATTTCAATTACCAGCTATTTTTAATGTGTATTTTTATACTACATAAATGATAATATATTTATAATTTAGAACAACATGGAGCTGTAAATAGAGTAAGATATCCCTATCTGAAAGCTTTTAAACTTAACAACCAAAAGTGAATTCTCAGCACAAAGCTGAATAAATTATCAGAATAAAGAGGAGGTACATTATGACTCAGGGATGGAATTCATTCCTTTTCCTCAAACCACCCAGTGGAAAGCTAGAGTGTTTGCAAGACATTAGATTACACAGTGATAAGCATCTCCAGCATTCAGTCCCATTTAGTAGAAATGCAGAATTTTGTCCAGTAACAAACGTCTTTTCTTCATGAAGAGATAGAATGAAATACTACCCTGTAAACTGAAACAGGATATATGAAAACATTTACTAAGAATACTATGTGCAACGCAAGTGTTAAAATATATATGGCATTTATTTGCTGAAGAACATTGAAGATTTTTAAGGTGACCTTCCTGTCTGGCCTCAGCACGTTCCTCTCTTACGGTATGACCCACAAACATTACTCCTTTTCACAGGTGTGGAACTGCCACAAATCTCACTGAAGTGAATGAGATTTGTAGGGAACTCCAATCTTTTGAAAAACAGAGTAACATTAATTTTCTGTTAGCTAAGTGGGGAGAATATTATTACCTCATGTCTGATAGTTTCTTTGGGTAAAGCTTCTATTACAGCAAGAAGAGTTTCTAGCCATGCATTGCTGACACCTGCCAGTAAGAAACGAGTTATATATTATGTTGTACATACACAAAAAGTATAAACAAATGCACACATTGCTTTTATAAAATTAGTTCTCACTTCTTGCATTTACCTCTTCAAGTAGCTATATATCTAAAAGGCATTAAATTAACATTCAAGACTTCGTACACTCACTAGACAGCAACATGCTAGAAGCAAATTCTGCCCCCATTTCCTTGTCCTTTTTAAGTCTGGTGTACGTAGGGGTATTCTGTCTGCCTTAAAAAAAAATTTTTCTTCATTTAGAAGGTGCATGTTCCTTTCTTCTGCACCTAAACTTTCTACTTTTGCAACAGCGGGCCATTTTTCACTTTGTAACCTAAAAATAGTGTCAAAGAAGTTAAAAAAAATAAAAAAATCAAATCATCACAGAAGAAATGTCAATCATTCTCCCTCTATTTTCTTAACCAAATAATTAAAGTAACTCAGAGCTTTGGATTCAGTAAAAACTACAGGATTTAGTCCTCCAAACAAAATAAGAGTTTTTCTTTGCCTTAATCAGTACGAAGACTTATATTTAAACACCAGTAAGCTGTCAGCATGCTAAAATGTTTTATTTCATGCAAGTGTAGAAAAATAAAGTCCCAGTGACTGCACTCACTGCTTTACACAGTATTGTACAGTCGCTAAGGAAACAAAACATATAGAACTTATCAGTCATTAGCATAGTTGTACAGCCCTGACCTGCATCCCTGTGTTCCAGATTCTGTAGAATGATGTGTAGAAAGGAGTGGGAGTACGTATGAATGGACACTGATTCCTCTTGCAGAACAGTCAAAAATGACACAGCAGCTGTTAATTGCATTTCCACTCCTGCGACATGCAGCACCTCCTGTATAATTACAAATTATGTCAGTTTAAAAGGATGAGCCAGAAAGTTATTGAAAGAATGCTCAAATTCTTAATTCATTTTTAAAAATAAGTATGCAAAAATCTGGATAGATTACAAAGTCGGTTGCAAAACCATTTTCTCTTAACAGTGACTACTTTGAAATATTCAAAACTCTCATATTATAACAGGAATCTCTTAAGAAAAGTGAAATTAATTCAGTTTCATCAATGCTTATGTACAGATTTTTCTACTTTACAAAACAAGACATAAAAACAAGCCAGTCAACACTTACTTCATCTGTTTGAGCATATGAATTAGAGAGAAGCACTTCCTTCACCTAGGAGGCGATACTAAAATAGTAGCAGTAATTTAAATTTCAGCCCTTACCAATATGGAACACAAATAAAAATGTATATATAGCCTCTTAAAAATAAAGCAAGATATATTAGGATTTTAGCCAGATAACTCAGCATTTACTAGTACTGAGGTTTAACATATAACAACATAATTAATTAGGCATCTTTAAAAGTATCAGTTAAAAAGTTAAACAATAATAATACGAAAATTAAATTTGACTAAATTTCTGTGATGAAATAAAAAGCACATTTCATTTTCAGAGTTATGTGCCAAGAGCTTGCAATATGTAATCTATGACATAGCAGTCATTATGAATATGTACATATCTATCAGTTACATGAATGTTTCATTTGTTTGTCTAAATGCATCTTTCTGCCCCATGAGACAATTAAATGCATAAGTCTACTGCTAAAGCATTATACTAATTTCATGAGTGATTTCAAACTTAGTAGTTGCTTAGAGCCTACATTTCCTATCCGATACTCCATGTAGGTGACTTTTTTGTTTCTTTCTCTGATGTGCTTGAGATGAACAGTGTTTTCCCAAATCACATTTTAAAGATTAAAGATAATTTGATTTTTAATTAAAAAAAAAAAATCAACCTAAACTAAATTTGTACTAACAAACAAAGAAGGTCTAGTTGGAGATGTGAAGGTTGGGGGCAGCCTTGGCTGCAATGACCATGAGATGGTAGACTTCAGGATCCTATGAGGAGGAAGTACGGCAATAAGTAGGATCGCAGCTCTGGACTTCAGGAGAGCAAACTCTGGCCTCTTCCCTCTGCATCCCTCTGAGTAAGAAGTCCAGCAAAAGCAGGCAGGAGACCTGCATGGATGAGCAAGGAACTCCTGGCAAAACTCCAGCAGAAGAAGGAAGTCTACAGAATGTGGAAAAGGGGACAGGTCACTTGGGAGGAATATAGGGACATTGTTAGTCTGGAGGGATGCGACAAGGAAGGCTAAGGCCCAGCTGGAATCAAGTCTGACAAGAGATGTCAAGGACAACAAGAAGGGCTTCTTCAAATACATCAGTAGCAAAAGGAAGACTAGGGAAAATGTGCGCCCACTGCTGAATCTGAAGTATCTGAAGGGGGAGTGTCAAGAGGATGAGGCCAGCCTCTTCTCCGTGGTGCCCAGCAACAGGACAAGAGGCAACGGGCACAAACTGAAACACAGGAAGTTCCACCTAAACCTGAGAAAAAACTTCTTCACTGTGAGGGTGACTGAGCACTGGAACAGGTTGCCCACAGAGGTAGTGGAGTCTCCTTCCCTGGAGATATTCCAAACCCGTCTGGACGTGATCCTGGGAAATACGCTCTGGAGGACCCTGCTTGACAGGGAGGTTGGACTAGATGATCTCCAGAGGTCCCTTCCAACCTAAACGATTCTGTGATTCTGTGAATGGGGTGGGTGCCCTGGTAACAAAGGATACAGAGAAGGCAGAGTTACTGAATGCCTTTGCTTCAGTCTTCACTGCTAAGGCCAGCCCTCAGGCATTCCTAACCCTGGGGACAAGAGAGGAAGGCTAGAGAAAGGAAGACTCTCCCTTGGTCGACGAGCATCGGGTTAGAGATCATTTGTCCAAACCTGAAAACCACAAATCCACGGGCCCCGAAGGGATGCATCCACGAGTGCTGAGGGAGCTGGCGGATGTTATCGCTAGGCCACTCTCCATCATCTTTGAAAGGTCCTGGAGAGCAGGAGAGGTGCCTGAAGACTGGAAGAAAGCCAATGCCCCTCCAGTCTTCAAAAAGGGCAAGAAGGAGGAGCCAGGAAACTACAGGCCTGTCAGCCTCACCTCAGTCCCTGGAAAGGTGATGGAACAGCTCCTCCTGGAGGTCATCACTAAGCATGTGGAGGACAAGAAGGTGGTCAGGAGTAGTCGGCATGGATTCACCAAAGGGAAATCATGCTTGACCAAGCTGATAGCCTTCTATGATGGAATGACTGGCTGGGTAGATGAGGGGAGAGCAGTGGATGTTGTCTTTCTGGACTTCAGCAAGGCTTTTGACACCGTCTCCCATCACATCCTCCTAGGTAAACTCAGGAAGTGTGGGCTGGACGAGTGGACAGTGAGGTGGATCGAGAACTGGCTGGATGGCAGAGCTCAAGAGGGTTGTGGTCAGTGGTGCAGTCAAGTTGGAGGCCTGTAGCTAGTGGTGTCCCCCAGGGGTCAGTCCTGGGTCCAGTCTTGTTCAATATATTCATCAATGACCTGGAGGAAGGCACAGAGTGCACCCTCCGCAAGTTTGCTGATGATACTAAACTGGGGGGAGTGGCTAACACACCAGAAGACTGTGCTGCCATTCAGAGGGACCTGGACAAGCTGGAGAGCTGGGCAGAGGGGAACCTCCTGAAGTTCAACAAAGGCAAGTGCACAGTCATGCACCTAGGGAGAAAGAACCCCATGCAGCAGGACAGTAGCATGCTGGAAAGTAGCTCTGCCGAGAAGGACCTGGGAGTGCTGGTGGACAGCAAGTTAACCATGAGCCAGTAATGTGCCCTTGTGGCCAAGAAGGCCAATCGGATCCTGGGGTGCATTAGGAAGAGTGTTGCCAGCAGGAGGAGGGAGGTGATCCTGCCCCTCTCCTCAGCCCTGGGGAGGCCTCCCCTGGAGTACTGGGTCCAATTCTGGGCTGCCCAGTACAAGAGAGACATGGCACTCCTGGAGAGAGTCCAGCAGAGGGCTACAAAGACGATTAGAGGGCTGGAGCATCTCTCCTATGAAGAAAGACTGCGAGAGCTGGGCCTGTTCAGCCTGGAGAAGAGAAGACTTGAGAGGTAATCTGATCAATGTGTACAAGTATCTCAAAGGAGGGTGTCAAGAGAATGGGGCCAGACTCTTCTCCATGGTGCCTAGCGACAGGACAAGAGGCAACAGGCAGAAACTGAAACACAGGCAGTTCCATCTGAACATGAGGAGAAACTTCTTCACTGTGAGGGTGACAGAGCATTGGAACAGGTTGCCCAGAGAGGTAGTGGAGTCTCCTTCCCTGGAGATATTCAAAACCCACCTGGACGCGATCCTGGGAAATATGATCTAGAGGACCCTTCGTGAGCAGGGGAGGTTGGACTAGATGATCCCCAGAGGTCCCTTCCAACCTCAGCTGTTCTGTGATTCTGTGATAACTAGAAGCACTTCAGCTTTTTTTAAACAATCTCTCAGCCTGTATTAGTTCTCAGTTTTGAGGATAGCTTTTTCTTGGCCATTTGCCGAGTTTAAAGAATCAGGTACGAGCTGGAACAACTCCTCCTGAGAGGCAGGAGTCTCCCAGGATCACAGAGATCTCAGGAGAGAATATCAGGTTGAAAGGTGATCTCTGATATTACAGAGTACATCTACAATATGGAAGCAAAGACTCTTCTGCTGAAAAGTATGCAGAAGAGCTTGCATTTAACTATCCAACAGAAAAGTGTTTGTTAAGTAATCATGTTGAAGGCGTCATAGATATTTGTTCCTCATCTTTCAGTCTAACAACTTCTAACAAATGAACAGAATATACTTCATTAGTTTTTCCAGAAATACTGAATTGCATCTCAAGTAGCCTCTTGTTTAAGATTAGGAGAGAGATGATAACATTTAAGACTAATTCCCCAGGCAGTAAGAAAAATAATTTTTCATAATACAGTATTTTTCTAGATTTCTTTTGTTAATATAATGTTAAAGTAGCTGGCTTAAAACTAAAAAAAAAAAAAAAAAAGCAGAGAGCTATATATCACAGGTTTTCAGTAATAGAAGCAATTAGTTTCTTTAAAACTGCAACAAATGAAATAATGAAACATATATGATAATTTACTGGAACAAACAAGTACCATTATTCTTGCACAGATCCACTTTTCTATTTGGTAATCATCTCCGCGATGAAGAGAAAATTGTATGACATAAGCATGTGACTCTCAGACAATGTCACCTTTGTTATTATTATAACATATACTTACACTTTACAATGAGAATCTGATACACACACAGCAAGTCATCCTTAAAGTGCTTTAGATAGAGAGGACAACATAGCCTAGGAGATTCTTAATCTAACTCAAACTTTCAGTTCTACTTATTGAAGATCATCAAATTCAAATTCAGCTTGGATCTGTAACTAGTTAAACTCCTCTTCATCTTCTTGAAGTGATCTAAGCACTCTTCTTAACCATTAGTTGGTTGGAATAAGAAAATTATGTACCTATTAGCAAATGGTGCTGAGAGATTTTTAAACTGCGTGAGAAAAAAAAACTTAAGTTCCACATTGTCCTAGTGAAATCATGAATGAATCACTCCAGTGAAAATGCCAATCTGAAACGCAGATCTGAACACAGATGGGGAAACTGAGTCTGTTCACAAAATTATAAAGATAACACAACTCAACGCTTCAGAAATAAATTTTCTTGGTGACATCTTCATTATTAGTTACCTCTTTTCCCATATACAGCACATACATTCAACAAAACAGCTACTTACAAACATAAGGTTCATTTAGCTGAAAATCTGGGCAAATTTGAAATAGGTTTAAACCAAAGTGATCAACTGCAGGAAACCAGACCACAGACTGATCTGTTTCAATACTTTCATGATTCTAAAATGTTGGTTAAAGTAAAAAAAAAAAAAAAAAAAAGACTCCTAGGATCGATCTATCATAAATAGTTTAAACAGCTAATACTGAAATAGCATATCTGAAATATGAACAGTCTACTATTTATTAAAATCAAAAAAAATATTGCTTTTAAGGTATATCTGTCTTTATATAGTGGGATCTTGATCTTAACAAAGACCAATAGGTAAAGTAGTGAAACTTCTACAAGGATTTTGTCCTTACTCACTTAAAAATGAACCTTACAATACTGACGTCCACCAGTTCTCTATCTGTTTGAATTCACTGGGTTCAAAACCTATGCAGATTCAAATCGAGCAATAAATTTTCACCCGCTTTTATTTCAGTAGGAATTTGGGGAAAAGGGGAAGCAAGTGACAAGAGCCAGTAATAATAAGAGACAGCATCCTTCTTTATAAAATTAATAGAAGAATGAGATGCCATTTCAGTACTGAGAAAACACTTGTTTACTACTGGTCTTAAGAGCATTTCCTTTAAGAATGAGCTAGCAGTAGTAGTCCAATTTACCTAACTACACCAACTCTAAAACAGTGAAGAACATCCATTAGTTATTTCTGGACTTAGAAAGACAGGGAAAAATGCAGCAACAAAAACAGATGCATATATGCTCAACCAGGACTGAAGAGACCAAGGACTGATTAGAAAATGATTTTTAATTAAAACTAGACTGATTTAATGACATAAAAACAGCTGGAAAATGTTAACACTAATTAGCAGAAAAGTGACAATACCCTGTTCCAATGAAATCCGTCGAGTAATTTGCCATCATCAAAATAAATTTTCAAATGTTTTGATAGACAAAAAGAATGCATGTTTCAACTCAGCTGGTAACCTTAAAACCACTGAAAAGGCAGACTAATACACTGAAAGTATTAGCATCTGTTTATTAGCATCTGTTGTAGCCTTATATAGCTTCAGATCTACTAGGATTTGCATGTGACTGCATATACCTACTAGGAATTAAGATCTGCCTTTGTGATGCAGTACGGTCTTATACTGGCTGAAGCTGCTCCTTAAACCACACCTTAAATGAACCTTTCCATTTCTTCTATGCTACATCAACCAAGGGGTCATACCTGAGGCAGGGCGAAAAGAGGGAGATATTTATGTCCTTTAAGCTATCCTTTATCTAAACATAAATATCTTTAGAATATGTAAACTGTTTACTTCTGCTTTCTTCTCTCCTGTTATAACATTTTTCCAAAAAATATAGTATATACATAAATTCAGCGAGTTAATGCAAAAAGATCTGCTGGAGATACCATTTCCTAAGGAGTGCCAAAAAGACACATAATCTCAGTGTGTAATAAAATTATTTGGGATTTTTTCCCCTTATTGAAATACTTCCACTGGCAGAAAAAGATACATTCAAACCTCATTGAATGCAACTTACTCTGATTTTTGGCAAAACCCGACGAAGTGTTTCTGCAGGATTCTGCCGCATCAGGACCGGAAGATTTGCCACCACACTTGTTCCTTGGATATCCTGGCCAGAGCTTACAAAAATACATACATTTTAACCATTAATCTTAAGAAAGACACAAGCTAACAGGTCTCATTTATATGATAACTTTTTTTTTTTTTTTTTAAATCAAAAGAGGCATTAACTCTTTTCTTAAACCTAAGATACGATGTAATAGAAAACAACATTAAAAGAATATCAACTATAAAAGCTGTTCTATATTATTTCTAATACGAAATGTTCTAATTTTTAATGCAGGTTTGGGAAAAATGCAAGACATTTGAAAGATCTTTTTTTCCAATTGGATCATCAAGGCAGTGGTTTTGTGGAAGTTTTTCTGTTTTAAGAATAAAGACGATAAAGCACAGGAAGGGGACAAATAGAAGGAAGCACAATAAATAAAAACTGCACTCAACATACAATATCACTGCAGAGACCTACAGTTTTTGTTTTTAGGGAAGACAACCAAATGAACGTTCATTTTGTCAAGTACAATTAAAGAAACATCAAAAGCATCCAAAAATCAAATTAGATTATTTATCTTCTAGGTTTCTTCTCATTCTGTCCCTCTTGATAATATCAACTGAAAGAGACAAAAAAAAAAAAAGGGGGGGAGGGAAAGGGTAGGCACCAGTGAAGGACAGGTATGAGATGAAAACAAAAATATCCCAAGTGAATGAACTTCTAAAATGGAATCAGAAAGAGAAAGGTTTGTATGACAAAATTAACTAAACTAATTAGTATGACTAAACATTAACATGTACTTTTTTAAAAAAGAAATTCATACTAAAACTATTAAATACTTTCATATAGCACTCCCTATCCCATGGTTGTTCTGAGTTTTCTTAGCGGAACATATCAAGAAAGGAACTAGGTACATATAACAGTCATAAGACATTAGATTTGCCAACGACCTTCCAGTTTTGTTCTGCCACTGTAGTATATTAGGGTACTCATAGTTAAGATGCAAAGCCTTCCTGCAGCGTTCAGAGGTGAATATATCATTACACATTCTACTAATGTTCTAAATCATCCTCAACATTTGTGTCTTTCAGAAGATTAAATTAAATTATAGTTATTTACACGTACAGACAAGTAGTCCAATTTAGCTCTATTTTGTTAAATCCATATGAATGCACTTTTAAAAATGAGGATGTGTTTGTGTAATAAGAAAGAAGCAAAAGTAAAAAGCTTTGCTTAAAATCAATGCAGCCTAGAACACCCTTACAGAAACAGTACAATGTCCTACTGGAAAGACTTTTTTTTTTTTTTTTTAATTATTTTGTATAGCACTCCATAGTGCTGTAGTAAAAATATTCAAATGCTAATTAGGAATCACCAGTATTAACTTTAAAGTGTTTAGCAACCTGCATTTCAGGTGTACTTTTGAAAGGCAGAATATTCTTTACCCTTACAAAGGTAATTTTCTATCTTAAAAGGCAGTATGTTCTGGAAAACTTAGTAAAGGCTGGAAGGTAGCAATTCCAAAATTCAAATCCTTGTTCTGTCTCTACCTGCTGAGTAGTAACACAAACAACAGTTCACTTCTGTATTAGGCTTCCATTCTGCAGATAAGAATACTTACCAAACTTACAAAGTACAAACTATGATTCTGTGCAAGGGACTTAACACAGGGAAAGCTCTGCCCCAACAAAACCTTCCCCTTCCAGAAGGGTAAATCTTGCTATAGCATATATATCTCGCTTGTGTATAGAACTAACAAAAAGGTGCCAGTACCTCCAAAGCATATCTAAAGTTCAGCATATATGATCCAATCAACCTGGCGTAACTTCAGATTGTGTGTGTTACCTCTAAGATCATTTTCCTTTATAATCAAGGGAGAGAAACAGGTCTTGGTAGGGAACAATTTATCTCAGTCTAAAGAGGTCAGATAGGCTGTACTCTACAAATGCCTGTTTCCCCCTACTACCTATATAAAGGCAGACACAAAGACTAGCTCACCTGTGGATACCTGCATTGTAAACAAATGACAGATCCTGCCCACAGAAATACAAGCCTTAGTCAGGTTATGCTTACCTTTATCTCTAGTAGTTCCAACGGACTTGCACATAACAACATATAGCATCTTCAGAAACATGTGCACAATTACAGTACCTAGCTAAAATAACTGATCTAGGACAGAATCAAACATTCCCAGTTTCCAGATTTGAACAGCGGTCAACAAGGGCATACTATCAACTTACTAACAGCATTAACTGTGTTCTCAGTGAGTGCTACTCACCACGAATTCCACGAATCAGTGTTTCTATCTTTTATTTGTGGGCCATATAATTCTTAAATATTACAAAGATAAAAACTCAAAGAGAAGAAGAGTTTTCATAAATTCTAAAACGAGTAACAAGGGAGTAGCAAGCTGTGAACGCTGTACTGAAGTTATCACAGTGCTGTCTGTAATCAAAGCTGCAATGTTCTGATCCACTAAGGAGATTTTGGGAATCATACCCAGAGCAAAGACTCCACGTTTATTGTTTCTATACATTTACAATAATTAACAACAAATAAAAATTACAGCTGGGGAAAGAGGTTAACACAGATGTAAAACTAACTATACATGTTACCAGGTAAAGTTGAGAATTATGGTTATGATAGCAGCAGCCCAAAAGTATTCTTTTCTGTTAAATTTTGCTATTTCATAAATTTTCATTAATTACTTGGGTTTTCTTCTGGTTGTCAGAGATAGCATGATCTGAAGAAAGGTTAATAGGGTCAAGGTTAGCAGATCCTGAGTTCCAGTTCTATCTATAATAATGATTTACCACGTGATCTTAATACCAGGTAATTTAGTTGAAGGATCATGACTTCAGTTTTTCTTCCCTCACTTTCCATTTTCTTCATTTTCTTCTGTCATCAGAAAGACACTGGTAATTTACATCTCCACCATTTTATACATTTCAAATATTATATATATTTTCCCATTTTCTGAACTTTCAGAAAATTATACTGAAATACTTAAAACTTGCATGGAAATTCACAGAGTCTAATAATAAAAATCTTATCCAAAAAATTCAGCAACCTAAAAGACGAGACAAATCGAAGATACGTAATTTCAAGGCCAAGAAGAAAAATTTTGCAAACAGAGTATAAAAACAATCCACATTTCCTATATTTTTTTTGGATAGGGGTTATATTTTTCTTCTGCTATCTACCTTAGTTTCAGAACACAAAAAACAACTAATCCAATACTGCATTTTGTTTAAATACAGTGTGTATTAAAACTGACAAGTTGTATCAGCTTCTTCAGGATTAGCTGTTTAATCCTTTGTAATAAAATCAGACTACTGATGTAAAATTAAGCTAATGTGATTTTCTTAGAAAGTATTAGGAGCCAATTTTTTGGCTAGCTATCGTCTCCACCAGTCTTTTAAGCGTTGTCTGTAAACGGAAGAACGTTGACAAGTTTTGATGGTCAAAGCTATACTAAAGCCATTTTTAAACCCATTCAAAATCAGGGAGAAGCAACTACAGTACACATTTTCAGACTGATTTTAGTATTGATATCCCTATAACTTCACTTTGCAAACAAGTAAGAGCTCTCAATAAAAATATGGTCTCTCAGTAACATCTAAACTCAGTGAGATGACAGTATTGTATCACCTAGTGAAAATGGATTTAAATTAGGATTAAGAATTGAACTATTTACAGCTTGCAATACCTTTGCATTATTCAAAACTATTTTATTATCTAATTTAAAACAATAAATATTAAAGCTTTTCATGTTTATGGCACATTTCTTGGAGTATGACCTAGTAATTCCAACAGAGCTTTAAAGTAGAACTGGGAAATCTAGAGCCCCCAAAGTAGAAAAGGATCACAGGGCAGAGGAGGCCCAGAACTTCATACGATTCAACTTTCAGCTTCATCAGGGAAAAGATGTATACCTTTGTACTACCCAGTAATAATGCAAAAAAGTCAAAGTAACTTGAAGAAGATATTTTACTGAATACTTTATTCACTTTGCATCAAGATGGAAGAAATTGATTAAAAAAAAAAATCGATTTTATGAGTAAGACATGTAATGAAAAGGGGAGTGTTCCCCTTTAAACCAGAAAGGCTTAGTATCTGGCTTGCTGCCAATTACGAATTTGAATCAGGAGGCATTTCAACACCTACACAGCCTGTAATTTTCCAACTGTGGAAGATTTTTCTTCTGTTTCTACCAAAGAAGCTGCATCACAGATTCTCTTTAAATATTAAAATCTCCAGGATTAAAGTGAATTATTTCTAAATAATCATATTACGACTTTTTTGGACATAAAAGTATGTCACAATAAATGCTGAATAATTATTTTCTTCAGAGTCACAGTAAGCTCAATGTTATAAAGAACCTATTCCTTTATTAACAATGCTAACTATAGAACTCCAACAGAGCTGTATACTTAGAAGTAATTTAGCTCAATCTCCTTTGTGTAAGGAATATCCATATAGTTAATATCATTTAAATATGAAACTTCAGGACTCATCTTCTGACTTCATCCTACAGGACATACTAGTGATTTAACACTGCTGGGAATCCTCAACCAAAGAGGAAAGCTCTCTCGCCTGAGCACTTCTGCCCTGATACTTACTGTCTCTGCAACACCTGGTGATGTCAGAGTTGGTCTAACTATAGGCTTCATTAAAGATCTGGTATTTCAAAAAAAAAATTTGTAGCTCCAGATCTCTCCCTCTAGCCCTTGCATTTATCATTAGTGTTTGTTTTTTCCTTTCCTCAATAAGATAAAGTTTACATTATATTTGAGACTATCTTGAGCCTGGAGCAATATCTCCTGAAAACTATTGAAAAATATACAAAGGAATAGAAGGTGACTGGCAGTAGTCCGTATGGATTTTTCATGGGGAAATCATCCTGATCAACCTGATAGCCTTCTACAAGGAGACGACTGTCCTGGTAACTGAGGTTACTTATCTTACTTTGGCAACGCCTTCAACATCATATCCCACAATACCATCGCAGACAAAGTGTTGAAGTTTGAACTAGATGAAGAGCCAGGGAGATGGATTAAAAACTGGCTGACCTGCTGAGCTCAAAGGGTTGCGATCAGCAGTTCAATCTCTAGTTGGCGGCCAGTCAGTCATCACGTACCCCAAGGGTCGAGCCTGGAGCCAATACTGTAATCTTCAATAACGACCTGGACGCCGGGACCGAATGCACCCTCAGCAAGTTCGCAGATGATAAAAAATGAGGTGACTAGTTGATAAGCCAGATGATTACACTGCCATTCAGAGGGACTTCAACAACCTGGAGAAATGGGCAGAAAGTTCAACAAAGGGAAGTGCAAAGTCTTGTCCTTGGAGAGCAATGATCCCATCCACTAGTACAGACTGGGGGCTGGAGAGCAGCATTGTAGAGAATGACCTAGGGATCCTGGTGTATAACAATTTGAACATAAGTCAGCAACGCACTGTTGTGGCAAAGGTGGCCAGTGGTATCCTGGGCTGGAAGAGTGTTGCCAGCAGGTGGAGGGAGGTGACTATTCCTCTGTATTGAGCCCTGAGACCCCCCATTTGGAGCGCTGTGTCCAATTCTGGGCTCCCCAATACAAGAAACATGTGGACGTGCTAGAGCAAGTCCTGAAGACGATTAAGGGACTGTAGCATCTAATATATGTGGGGCTGCCCAGAGAGGTCGTAGAATCTCCATCTTTGGAGATATTCAAAACCCTAAGTCCAGGGCAAGACTGAGTATATTGCTCAGGGAGTATTGCTCCCTTTCAGCAGGGAGTTGGACTAGATGATCTCCAGTAGTCCCTTCCAACCACAACTATTCTGTAATTCGATGATTATATTCAGGGTAAGTGCTTCCAGGCTTGAAACCTTTTGAACAAGCTCAGGGCACACTGTAAGATATCTTATTTTTTAAATAATGATGATAAATAATACTCCTAATGCTTAGAAAAAAATAAAATTTCAGTTTAACTTAAAGGAAATAACATGCATCTTAGTTCTCTGAAGACATACTTCACAGCACATTCAAACCTATTCAGTATCTGTATCTGATACTATAAAGTTTAGAAGTTTAGCACAAAGCTCTGTAGACAATAACAAGATCTCTTTTAATGTTCATAGTATATTTATCTTTGGGGCAGATACAGACAGTCTCTCTTACATTCAGTATGTGTCTCTTACACAAGCAAAAGCCTGCAGCATCAGAGTCTTATTTGAACACTGCATTAACCTTTAAGGACATTTTAAAAACATATTCTGCAAAATAAGAAATAAAAAGTCCCCAAAAGTCCCTGGGTACTCAATTAGGAATATTTGCATGTTGAAAGGGAATGAAAGAGATTAAAGCTGCTTCTTCTACAGCATAGAGAAAGAGTAGTAACTGAATATTGCCCAAGAGAATGTTACTGCAAAGGAGTTAGAAAAAGAATAGATTTACATGTCTCTCTCCTTTGTTGGCACTAGCCTGCAAAATATGACAGAAGCACAATACAGTGTAAAAGAGAAGAATAAGGTACAGTGTTTACCCAAGCTCAAACTAAAGCAATGTGTTTATGAACTGACTTTTATTTAATTCTGTGGCTAATTGCCTCAGGTCAGCAACAATTATTTGCTAAATAGTAATTGCTGAATCACCCACTTAAGTGTGTGCTTTGCATAATTTAGTTTTACAGACCTAAAGGTTCTGATGGATGGATGCAAAGGATTACAATGGTAACTCAGCACCCTGTAAGTGGAATTATTTTCAGTATAAGATTCCAAAATGCTTTGTATTGGCCTAAATCTGCATTTGTTTAAAACAAAAGTAAAATTTTACTGACTTCAGTGAGGGAGGGATTCAACTAACTTAGAAGAGCTCTTCAGAATCCTATTTTTAGTTTTCACAAAATGTATATACTTTGTTAGGCTTTAAAGTACAAATCTAGTGGGTTAGAACGCACTCACGAAACACTCTAAATTTAGCTTTTATTAGACCTGATACGAGATCATTACAATAGAATTTCTACGTTGCCTCATATATTAAGGTTTAAGAAACTAATCAGTTATTCCAATTATATTAAGAAGAAAAATTCCCAAGGAAATAGTCAGCATTGAAATGGAGTGCCAGAGGCTGGGGAATACTTGGAGACATTCAAAATTCAGCTGGACAAGGTCCTGAGCAACCTAATCTAATGTCAAAGTTACATCTGACTTTGAAGGTTGCCCTGCTTTGAGTGGGGCATTGGACCAGATGACCTCCAGAGCCCCATCAACCAGAATTATTCATTGTTTCTAAGATACTAAATTTAATCTCCTATTTATTTAAAAGCTCCACATCTTACAGGATTTAGCCCTTTCCAGAATTACGTAATACTAACTTTCCTTACAGGATTTCAGTTCTCCTTCTGTATGATATCCTGGTTGCCAAGGCAAGCTAGAAGAGCAGAAAAATATCTCTGTCAATAATATAAGAGTACATGGCCAATAGGACTTCCTTAAACAATCTACTTTCAATGTGAAGATTTTTGTACAGCAATATTTCCAATACAGAAAGGGACACTCCATCTTAAAAAAATATTAAATTGCTTTCTCAGGACTATTCCTTGCTAAGTAAATCTAACACTTCAAGAAGTTTTTGTTTTTAAATTTTGTCTTTGCTTCTATAATTTCAGGGTTTGGTAGCAAAAACATCCTAAAGGGTAGAAAATATCGTGAAATCACAGATATTGACAAATGATTTTAAGACTAGTTTTTAAATTTACTTCAAGGTGAATTCTCCTTTGATATAAGGCAATCTCATATTTCTGTAAAAGTTTCCTAACATTGGCATAAAGCATATCTTTATTTCAGGAAGTGTTATCTATATTTACATTTTAAGTATACCTCTGTAAATCTAAGCTATGTAACAACAATACATGTCCAATCACCTATTTATCTAGCATAGGCTGTAAGTATATAATAAGCAGATCCAGTCCCATGGAAGGATCTGTCATTTCATTACAGTAACTTCCTTTAAGATTCTGAGTTGAGCAAAGGCTGAAAAGCATGAGCAGTAGAAATATTAACACAGTTTTGAAATTATATATATATTACAAGGGAGATTTCATAAACAATGTAAATGTCATAGGAAATTATCTGTAACTTATCCTCTATTTTTTTGCAAATAAAGTATAGAAATATCTTGAATCAAAATAAAAAGTTTTTTTCTAATAATTTGACCCAGGATTTGAAACCCCAAAGACATACAGAATATTTGGGATATATTTTTAAGGATAGACATCAGATGTATCAAAGTGCTTACATTTCTGGCATTATAAACAGTAACTGCTGGAAAAATAGGCTTTCTTTCCAAAAAAGCCAGTAGGAGAATATAAAACTTACTACTCATTCATACACACAGGCACATACAGATAATTATGGAGCTATACATTATATATTAATTATATTTTATGTTAAAATATTATATATGACAAAACAACATTTGAACTCCTGAGCTGTACTCCTGCAATTTTTGTCTGTTAGAATGCCCTTTAAAGGCCACAGTTAGCTGGGTACAACATGTACCAACCCCAAAACTAATTTAAATTGTCCCAGGAGTCAATGGACTTTTTCTGTATGTACTGGCACACATGCTTACATTTAGGTATACAAGCCTTCACATATAAAAAAATATATGAATATATGCAAGATTCTAGAACAGGGAGACAAACCAGACAGCAACTAAGCTCAGCACTGTGATGTGACCAAAGTCGCATCAAGTAACTTTGCCCTTTAACTCTTCCCACCCACCCCCCTGTTACCTATCTAGCCAGATCAAATAAAGAAAAGAATCTGCACTTGTATTTTTAAGCTTCTAAAATTAAGCTGCAAATAAGACAGAATAAAATAAATCTGAAACTGTAACATCTGATTAGTTTTCATTTTAAGTTATCACTCAAGCTCATTTTAAGCCTTGATAATATCCCAGTATGCCTTCTGACATTTGACATTGCAACTCTTTTCTATTAAAATTCAATTTTTTCAAAAATCACCTTCTCCACCTAATCTTTAAATTTATGTGACACGGGTCATTTTATAGCACATCTGAATTAAATCTACATGGTCTTGATATTAAAGAAAGAAGAAATTAATCTCATCTTAGTACCTTCTGTGACCATGCAACACTACATAAGAAACTTCTAGTGTAATTAAAACAAGAACGGAAAATCAATATTTAGCTGCTCAGTAGTTATGTATTCATAGTAACCTTGTTTACTAGGATCAGTTTGGTCAACTAAGGTTTCTTATTTCTGTTTGCTTGCTGAAGAACTGTCAAAGAGAAGAATTATAATTGAAACAAATAGTTCTTTTTGATCCTGTGCCAAAACAAATGTACTACAATCACACAATAACTTGATTCTTTTTAAGATCATGAGTTTCTATGGGTTCAGACACTAACTACTTTGAGGAAACATTAGGCTTCTCTCCCTTGAATTTTAAGAAAAGTTTCAAGAACATAGAAATGCCTCAAAAATTTTTTTTTCCTCTCAAATATTACCTTAGTATCAACATTACTAATTCCTAAAAGGTAAATGCTTCTTTTGCCTTAGATGACTTATAATGCATATTGCATTTCTTATGGTCTCTGGTTAGACCGTTCATCTCAATGTTTTCCATTTTGTGTATAAATTAAATAAGTAAGACCAATCATTTGACTCCAAGATCAAGATAATGCAATTTCCAGTTCCCAGGTGATGTAACACCTGGGATTTAGCTTATATTTTTCCCCTCTGCCCAGTCATCATTCACTGATTTAAAATTTACAATTTTCACTTTCAACAAGAGCTGACATTACACAGCATGCATTAGACTTTATAATTTTTTTAGATATGCAAGAAAAAAAACCCCATAGGTGCTAGCCAAATGCTAGAAAGGTAAATTACTCCTGCTTATCCAAATTTATCTTACAGCTTAATTTAGACACGGGATCTCTTCATTATCCAGCTTTATCTGTTGCATCAACATATTTCATCAACTGCAATAACTATTTGTCATGCATGAAAGAAACAAATGCCTTAAATGGCCTAAGAAGTACTAACATCTAATTAGAGTCTTTTTCAACATATGGGTCTTATAAATGTGAGGCATTATACCTAACAGACCCAAAAGCTTCCACATCATTACTTATCTGTGTGACTTTTTATCATGTATTCTCATTCTTTCTGACCATGATATATTCCATGCTGTCTCAATTCCGCAATTCACAATTTTCTCTGTAACCCTGATCTAACATTTCTGGAAGTTGATGAGAATCTTAGAGGTTCTTGAGCCTGAAAGCAGCATCTGTACGTTTCAACCTCTCCTTTAGAGGAATGGCTTTTAGGCCTAAAAACCTGTCTAACAGAAGGTATCACCTTCCTTCACATCTTCCATTCCTAAGAATCTCTTCAATCACTTATTTAGAATCTGAGTATGCTACCCTAATTCCATCAGCCTATCACTAGGAAGTCCTCTGCATAGGTGTAAGAGAAATACATCACAGCTTAGGAAAACAATTGTTATTGGTCTGCTCGTCTATATCTGCATTACTTCACTAAAAAGCCATTCCTATTTAAGCAAGAGTTTGTTTTAAGGTAAGGACTATGGCAAAAGCCTGAAATTACCATAAACCTCTAAGACTTAAAATACTAAAGTTTTAAGCTATCTTTTCAAAAAAAAAAAAAAAAAAAAACACCCACTTTGCAGAATACACATTTTTTTCAGGTCCAGAATGACAAGCTCTAAGTTGCTGCATCAACCGCCGTAACATAGACAAATAATATATAAATATAGTTGGTATACCAGTTGACCATCCATTTTCAAAATCACACAGAACAGGGGATCAAAGAAAATGGAAAAATAAGGAGTAGACACATTAGAGGCGTGTCCATTACAGACATTATAACAAATACTAAGAATAGAATGGAAGGACGCAGAGGCTTAAGTCAGCGAATGAATGAAAAGCCACAAGGAACAGATAACAAAAAAGGGTAAGGACAGACTACACTCAAGGATTTGAAGCTATGTTCACACAGCATTTTTTCCCCATATTCAAGAGAAAAGTAGTACTACATATGTATCTCATATATATCTATCTGCATAACATAGATATATGGTAGATAATAGTATAACAGAGACATATATAATAATATAAACTAAGCTCCTATTTCAATTTGCAAATTATGCAAGTAAAATTGTGAGCATTGAAAAACATAGCTGAACTTTCAGAAGCTCTTTTCAAGCGTTACCTGTTGAGGCAGTTATTTTTTCCCAAGCAAGGATATCTGACTGTGACCTCAGAATGACTTCAAACTCATAATACTAAGTTTCTACCAAATTATTGTTGTTATGCTGAAAGATCCTGGTCACCCAAAAGAAAAAAGTTCATTAAAAAACAAACAAGCCATGAACTTGCCCCTCTCATAAATTAGCTTCTAAACAGCTTGGAAGTGGTAAGCCTTGCTTGCTCCATATCTGTTCCTTATTTAAAAACTTCCAAATAGTATCAGACATCTAATTCAGATTGAAGCAGTTACATGTATCAACAATATTATGCCAAACTGACATAACTACCACTGTAGTTTTGTTTCCTTACCCATCAGAAGCAATCACAGATCAAGCGCAGCTTTCCCACAGAAACATGTGAATAGTTAAAAATTACTCCCATTTCAAACTCTTGCTGATTCACGTTCAGTCAAACAAAAAAGAAGTGCTTTATTGCATTCATATTCAGTTTGGAAAGCAGGATGAAATTCAGCTGGTTAATTCAGATGAAGAAAGCCAGACTCATAGAAATATATGGAAATCCTTCAATTGACAGCATAGTGTTTGGAAGAGACAGATAATAAAATGAGATAATACAATGAATATAAATTAATTTAAGTGATGACACAAATCTTTCCAATTTCCAGCTCTCTGGTGGAATAATTTCAAACTGTAAATAAAAATTCATATAATATTATATATACAATAATTCATCCGTGTTTAGACTGCCGTTAAAATGGTTACAAACACAATGCCACGATCCTCCCACCTACCCAATGAGGTTTAGGTAACTATAATCACCGGCCTTAGTCTTAATAATGTTCTCTACCTTCAGAACCACTACCATGATCTTAAATGGTCTTTTGTTAAGACTATTTTTTCCTCATATACTCACATTTTAAACTATTGCTACCAGTACAATTATCCCAAAAGGAGTTTGACATTCTGCAATGGAAAGAATAAATAAAGCATTTACCAGTAATTCCACCCACATTTACTAAAATTAGTTCAGAACCGTCTTTAGAAGAAAAGAATATCTCTTTCCTTTAAACGTAGTTTAAATATGCTCAATTGCATAATCCTTCACAGCACACCAATTTAAACTACCTGAATATCTGGCTTATCTGTTTATTGTTAGTATCAACCTCCTTCTATGGACATAAAGGAAACAGAAAAATTACAGCAAGTACAGATACAACACCATTTCCAGACCGCTTTTTTTTCCCCTTTTGTTGCGCTGGTGCTTTTTACAAGTGAGGAAGCACCTCACAGATAACTAAAAATATATCAGACAATTACTGACCACTAAAAGGTTTAGGTCAGTAAATTGTTAGTCTAAACTCACTATGGAGTGTTAAAGCAATGCCTTACTTTCATGAAAAGCACTTTTACAAGGGACCTGACATGGTATCTTTGTAAGTGTATATACATAGGTAAAATTTACCTTAAAAAAAATAGGGCATGCTGCTTAGAATTCCAATGTTATTTCAGGGTATCCAGAACTCTGAAGTTCTATATGTATATCAGAGGGACCACAGTGTCTTTACACGTGTCTCATAAACCATCTCAACCAGTTTATAGTCTTGAGCTTAAGGAAAACTCTCAGTCGCAGGGAAGACAGCATGACAGCAAAAGTAAAAATATGACTTATACAGCTGCAAGGGGAAGAATAGCATTTGGGGAAAAAAAAAAATCAGTTTTCTAAACACTGGACTCAAAAGTTGGAAGCAATAGAATGAAAAAATTACTTAGTCCTTCTTTACTTCACTAAAAGCATGTAAAGTGAATCCTAATGAGAAAAATCCTCCTCTTCATTAAATCAGTAAGTCAGATGAGGCACTGGAAAAGTAAATACTTTAAGTAATGTCCTAAGAATTAGCAATAAATAAATAAGACTGAAAGATATTGATGTTAATTCTCTTGACCTAACTACTCTGACGCATCAGTTTCAAATAGCGATCAAAGTGCAAGCAGATTTATCTGCCCTTAAAGAGTTGATTTTTCCATACCAGTATGCACCTAATCATTTAGTACAAACTTATGGTGCAAGTGTTTTTTTTAATGTATAATATAACAAGCATACAAGATTCACAAGTTAAAAGTAAGCCTCAAGATGCACCTACAGTTGGCCTTATACTGAGAAAGAGATTAGAGGTAATAGATATATTCTTATGTTAAACCATGTACTAAAGAAATAGCTTAGTTTCAAGTAGTTATCATTCTTTATCCATTGATTTAGTTATCCTAAATAACTTCTAGCTCCCCAAAAAGGCAGAATAATAGGTACCCCAATCCTGATCTTTTTAATTAAATTACATAAAGGAGATTAACTGTTTATAACATAAGAATTTTGGTACAAGCAGCAATGAGGCAGTGACTCATGTTTTCCTATTTAATATGGACATAAATCCTCCTCCTCAAAAAGCTCAGCTACAATATCAGCAGTGAAAATGGCATCTTTTCTGCTTCTCCCTTTAAAGCCAGCATTTTCATCTCCATGCCTGCACAGCAATATAAGCAATGTAACCATGTAAACATGTTTATTAAAGCAGAAGCCTTTCACTTTCCTCTTTTACACGTGCTTATTCTGCCAGAGACAATACAATCAATTCATATTCATAAAGAAAACACAGCATTTTTAAAGCATTTTAAACTGACTCTCATCTCAATATAATTTAGAAATCCTAATATATTAAGATAAGCAACATCTCCAAAGTTTGAATAGTTTCATATCCATTGGATATAAAAGTAAATTGAGTCAAAGAAGCTGGCAGGCAATTTCAGTAGAAACCAGAGAGCACACATTACCTTGGAAACTCAAACCACAGGCTGGTCAGCTGCACTTCCTATATAGTACAGGTAAAGAGTAAATCATCCCATTTTGCAGACATAAAAGTAAAAATTTTTTGTGAGTAAAATTTTTAGGTGTAATTGAGTGCAACAAGGCTTCTCCTCCTGTGCGACTCCATTCATATCAGTCGAGCTATCACTGCTTGGACTCAGCTTGAATCCAACTTTCCTGCTCTCCAGCCGGTAAGGTGAGTCAAGGTGGAGTTATACAGGCAACTTTGAACAAATATTATTTAATCTTAACATTAGAACTGTGATGGCTCTACTGCTTACTGTTGTTCTTCATTGCTAACAAATGGTTAACAGTAAAAAAAAAAAAAAAAATTAGTTGATATCTACCAAAACTAAACCACTGTTTTTACTTACAGAAATATGGACTCATACTCTTTTTGTTCAAGGCATAATTATCAATTTGTATATGAAGCTATTCTCATGAGCAACAAACCAAAAGTCTCCAAGATTTATGCATATATCTTTCCCCATACCCCAGGACTGCCACAGAAAAAAACTCTGAGGTAATTTTATGCCACGTTACAGCACATCACTATTAAAAAAAAATCAAAACAAATCATATCCTTCTGATTTAAGACCCACTGGGAAAGAAAAAAAGAAAAGGTATTTTATTCACAATAAAGTGGAAGATTTAACAAGTGGAAAATTTAACTCTGAAAATCTATGGAGTAAACGTCTTTATTGATCTATTTGCAAAGCCAGAAGAATTTTCCTAAACTGGGTGATTATTGAAAATTGGACAAGAACAAGAAGAATAGATGAATAACTTAAATAACTTTAATTCTGGGTGCTGGGAACCTTAATTTATATAACTTACAGAAAATGTAAATTTAAGAAAAAGTCTGAAGACCTACTAATACCTTAGTAACTACTTTAAAAGTTAAACAAAGTCAATAATAGCAAGAATCCTAGTTACTGCCTTCAGCCTGGATCCATACATACTTTAACAATTATACAATTTCATTCATGTCAGCTAATCTATCCTTGCTTACACTCAGCCTGAACCTGACATTCTCATGCTATAGTAAATTTAAAACCCATAGAAGAGCAATATGGCTAGAACTATATGGGAACATCACAACTAAAAATCACAGTGTCGCACATTTCTGTAAATACAGAGAGAGCAATTTTGGAATTACTCAATGACTAAGGAATATTGTCTAGCCATAGGGTTTGTTAGGCATGGGACAGGCATCTAAAATCCAATAATACTTAAGAGATAGATGGCCAAGGTCTTTTCAATTATAGTTAACAAGTTTGAGAGAATACAGCAATTCCACTTAGTACTGCTGTGACTTGATATGACTGATGAGGAATGACTAAGCTCATTTGCACAAGAGGTCTTCCCATTCTCAGAACCCACAGCCACCCAACAACATGGAATAAAGAAAACCGCTCCTGACACAACCACTATGAAGACACAGAGGGCAGTCTGATGTTTTTTTCCTTAACATTAATCCCTCTTAGGTTAACACTTCGGAAGCAGAAATATGCAGAAACAGCGATTGGAATGCAACAGAAGCCAAGTAAGCACAATTTAAATAAAAATATCTGCATCATCAAGAGTCCAGTCAAATATTAACATGCATGTGAAATATTTGGTACATTTTCTTGCTTGTATAAAAATATCAGCTGGAGGTAATAAGGCATGCCTCAGACAGACGTATCTACGAGATCTAGCAAAAGTTTCCAGCTGGTTCTTTGTCTCTCTTCTCATTTTGTTTTATTATGACTCATAAAGCAGAAAGCCATTTTTCTCCCTTAGACAGTGGTGTTCATCTGACAGACTATAGGGAATAAACATTCAGTGGGAAAGATTTTATGTTTTTAAAAAGTGTTTCCATCAGATCAGCAAGGTTATTCATGGAGAGAGGAGAAACTTAAAAAACTGTAGCGAATGTGATAGCCATGCAAAATTAGTTTTAATAGACTCAGGCATCAGATTTAGAGGACTCTGATCTTCAAAGATTTCTCAGTGTACAGGGAAGTATATAGTATCCCAAGCTATATGGGGAGACGCTGTTATTGTTCAGACTGGAAAGGTCTATTCAAAGGCTTACTTAGCAATATAATTATATACGGAGAGGGAAATCGAGATGTAGAATGCCAGTGACATATTAACTGTCAAAGCATGAGTTTGGAGAACATTTATGCAGCACTTCTATTACTATCATATTCAAATGAAAAGATTCTTGCTACTTTTGAATCATTAGGGTATCTTTAAAAGAGCTTCTCTGAGGGAATAACTCCATCTTTGGCTAGAGATACCATTTATAGCATCAGCTTTGGAACCTGGAGCTAGTCACTTTGGAATCTAAAACTACCGTCTTTTTCAGGCACAGAGTCCTATAATAGTGTGTAATTTAACAGTTGATTCTTTAGCCATAATACGGTTTTTGTCAGACTATGTCAACACAAGTCCTCACTGTAGAAATGTGGGTGCTTATAAAAAATTGCTCCCAATTTCCTTTTCAGTCTGTCTTCAAGACCCGAACTTTTCTCATACAAAAGCTGCCTCTGAAAGAATAAGATGGCCCTTCCCAAAGTACTAGAACTAAGATTCCTGCTTAAGTAATGAAATAAACCTGGTTTATTTCTGTGACATGAAGCTTCAAGCTCTGAGACTTGACAAAGAGCTAGAAAAACTTGACCACAGTGTTGTCCTTTAGACTATCAGCTGGTGGAATAAGGGGGAAAAAGAAAATGCATTAGTATTGCTAAAGCTAACTTTAAAAACAGGCTAAATAAAACAGCTCTACAAGCATATCAATCAAGGTACAGGCATAGACCCAAGTCTAGTCCTTGTTCCCGAAATCCTTAATTAGAATTTCACCACAAAAAAACAACTTCCCCTCACACAACAATAACAAAGTGTGGAAACGTGAACCGGTATCTCATGGAGTGTTTTCCGCCTCACTTTCTGCAGATCCAGAGGAGCATCTCAGAGATCTCTAAACTGAAATCTTTGTGAGGCATGCAACTGCATGAAGAACCATTGTTCTGAAGAGTCTCATAAAAGTACTCATACAAATGCAAGCACTTGATTTTTGGGATAGGTAACAATGCATGCTACTACCTTGATACTCTCAAAACTGGATGTCTAGTACTGCTTTTAAGGGAAGAGTAGCTGGCACACTATTAACTGCTCCTGCTTCTCTTGGTCTCTGTGAAGTAGCCAGAGTCAGAGCAGGACCATGGAAGCATCATACTATGATGTGAGAAGGACTCCCCATGCCTTAAACTGGCCATAATGATTGTCCTCAAAACACTAGGAGAAATTTGCAATAGAAGCTCCTTTCAGGTATTAGCATATTACAGTCACTATGTTATGGGACCATTAGCATATTACAGTCACTATGTTATGGGACAAGTGTCCCTGCGAAAGTATTCTCAAGATTTGCCCTAAATGGGCAGCTTGACCTTCTCTTAGAGGAGTCTGTACCTTAGATTTATTCTAACACAAAACATTACGTTTTTCCCAACTATATCGTCTTACAGTTTCCATTGGATATATCTGCACTTCCTGACCTGAACTAGCACAGTACTAGTACATTACCCCTTGCCAAATCAGGCAAAGGATACAAACACAAATTAGTAATATTGAGCATCATGAGGATAAAAGCTTCTTACAAGTACAAAATGTTGTTATAAACAGTGGGAGCTTTGTAATGAAGGTAATATAAAGGAGAATTATTAGAGTCATATACTTGCACATTAATTATGTGTCATCTCAAAATGAACTGCGCAACTGTTAAAGTCATTTATTAAATGCCAATGCTCATCTAAACAAAAATAAAACAAACTCACCCTCCTGCTGGGCAGCATGCTATCCCTGTATGGGATCTGTCATGCAGGAACAAGGAAATATTGTAAATAATTAGCTGGAGAGTCTCATTAAGATCTTCTTTTAAGAGAGCATGATAAGGTTTTCCCAGGTTGATTGCACAGGTTTTAGACTAAAAAAACCCACAGTTCATTCAACTGTGTTTACTATTGCAAAGGGCATCCATACAGCTACCTAGTTTCTCTTTTATTATATCACACAAGCAGATGATCTGAAACATAAATCTAATTAACATTTCCAGAGGAAAATTTGAAAACGCATAAGGAAGAGCTACCGTTGATCTGAAATATCACAGCACTCATGGACACTTCAAGAAATTCACTTAATGTCAAAGGGCTCAAGCACACTACAGTGGATACCTTATACTCTCCAGTCGTTTCAATCCACGTTTCATTTCAAAGACTCAAAGTACAGATGCAAGGTCCGTCTAGCCTGACCTAAAACTATTCTGTTATTGATAAGAAGGTGGTCTACCACCACCTCCAGCTGTGACTTCCTCTCCCCTCATGCATCCCCGTTATACTAGCATGAGCAGTCATGCAGCTGCACATTTCAAGTGATGTACCTGAAAAACTTAAAATTAGTTACAGGTCAAATCAATTCCCTGATCTGGCTGAGACTGCAGGGCTGCAATTCTACTAATGCCGGCATGCAAAAAGTAGCAGAAACATATAGTGAGGTATGGGAGAGAGGAACTACTCTTTCTGATACAGTGAGAGCTTCAATCATTTTAACCTGACTGTGAAACCATAACATGAGACATTAGCTCCATTAGTACCATAAGCCAGCCAAATGCAGCGCTAAGACTCAAAGAAGCCATTACAGCCATTCCTGCTCCCGTGCCACTGCCCACTTCTCTTATGCTGGCACAAGTGTTTCTTCAGCTGCGTGAGGTACCAAAGTACAGAACCGATCTGGTTTAAAACTAACCGTTATTTTCATGGTTCAAATTTGGCTCAGATAAGTACTCAATCTGCTTGTGCAGGCATAAGGGAGAATGTATCACAGAGCCTAGACTGAGCAGCTGGGGAAAGGACTGGCACTCCCATCTTAATATACTGATGAAATTGTGGCCTGCGAGAAGTGGGAAAACTTAAAGAGATATTCTTCTCTCTCTTCATTTTTTGAGGCTTCCTAGAGCACTATCTTAATCTCTTCTGTGTATAATATTTACAGTTGGTTCTTCAGGTGTAGTTATAAGTCAGCAAATATGATCAACAGACATATTTTCACAAACCTAGATTTTAATAAAAATATGTGACTTAACATCATTTAAAAAGATTATAGGTAAAACTTTCACTTTAAGGAAACAAAAAGATGACTTTCTTGTGAGTTTACCTGCATAACAGAAGCAAGGTCAAGCAACTAACTTATCTGTCCAACTAAATGAAGAGTTCAATTTTTATATAACTTAAATTGCAATTTACAAAAAAAAAAAAAAAAGGAATACTAGTAAGTTATAGTCACAAGTACGTCCAGGAAAATAAAGACTACAAGAAATATATTTAATGTTAGTATTTAGAGCTTTCAGGTATAGTGAGAGGAATTCTTTTCCAAACGTGACAGTTGGGTCTTACAGTATCCTCTGTAGGCATCAGGACCATAATTCTGAACCTAATATTATAATATTAGTGGTGTGGCCAATTCTCATGATTATTTAAAATAATCTTGATATATGATGTTTATATTAGAAAATCAGCTCCTGAAGTTACACTTAAATGAAAGCCTTAATTTAAAATTAAAGGTGAGTTGCTGGCACTTACAGAGAAGAAAAAAAATCTTAAAAATTAATGCCATGAAGACTAAAGAAAAAAACCACAACATCTTGTTAGTGGTTTTGACACTTATAGTTTATATATTATGTATAAAAAGATTATTAGAATTTGAGAATATTGTATCTTATTGAGCCATTTTTGATCAACTACAACAAAATCATCTTTATGCAAACATGCTAAGTTCCCAGACACTGAATTCTTTCCAATTTGTCTAAAATATCAATTGTGTCTTCAAAACTATGCTAAATGCTTTGGAGGGGTTTTGTGTTTTGTACACTGAAAGATAGGATCATTCCAAATACAAAGTACAGTACGCTCCCAAAAGGGTGAAAAATTCAGTCTTCTGCCTTAATAACTCATTATTACTCTGTTATTTTGAATATGACAGAAATGTCAAGGCCTGGAAGCTTTGGAACTAAGCAAGCACAAACAAACAGAAGTAGCTGAATACAAAATAATACAACATGCTCAACAACATAAAGCCACTGGGGAAACCTATCAGAAAAGTCTCCAGAAAACAAATGCGCACTATACAGTAAACATCCCTATATGCAAGCCAGATTCACACCAGGCAAAGAGTGCGTATTTTGCTATTGTCTTTATGCCACAAAAAGGGACAGTAAGATAGAAAAGAGTAACAACATCAACCAGACACCAGCAAACATGGCAACTAAGACCACTGGCAAAAGTTCATAGCAAGAATAAAAATTGTTGTCCTTGAGCTGCTTATTGCCTCTCTCTTGCCAGAGGTCACACTTCCCAGAAGAGCCAGTGGAATGCAAAGAATTCAGCTGCTTCAGTGCAAAGTCTGGCAGCTTGCCCTAATCTGTTGATGAAATGGTTTTCAGCTAAGTCATCAGAATTGACACCAACATGGATGAGATGCCCATAGTTATTCTGGCTCTCCTGTTTCTGCCACGGGGCAGCAACATCCAAAACACATGCAGAACACAACTCTCCAGTCATTCCAGTTAACTGTCCAGAATTCATCAAGCACTTGGGCTTAAGCTCTAAAACTTAGATCCTAGATACTCAGATATCTCTTTCTCTTTTAGGCACCTAAATCCATTCGATTTAAGCAGGACATTCATAAACATCCCTGACAATCTGGTCTAAGGGAGCCCAATTCCTCAACCAGAATCAAGGTTAATTGAGATTAGAACAAGTGACAGCCAATTTGCTACCATGTTCTTATTAAATCAGAACTTGCTCCGTCTAATTGCAGAACTAATTAAAATTGACTACTCTGAGCAACAATGCTCTAAGACTGCAGTCCACCCGTGCTTATGTCATCTTAAAGTGACTCTGGCCACCAAGAGAACTATTGAGCCCCTTCCTTTTGCTTGCACAACTGTTTATATATCCACAGAGTGAGCCAAATCAAGGAGCTGATTTAGCCGAAAACTAATCTGACTATAAATGATCACTTTTTAGCTAGATCAATCCATCAGTCCAGCTCATTACATAGCTTGCTGAATAGCAGTACTGGCAGAAGAAAGCGGAGCCTGGAAGCAAAGTCATTAGCATTATCAAAGTTACAATTAGTAGTTTAAGATGTAAAACCAAAATATGATAGGTAATGAGAGAAAATGCATTAAAAGAAAAACATATCCCTGTGAAAGTGAGGACCCAATCAGTATTAATATGTCAGTGTCCTTACTATGTGCTCACCATATATGTATAATGAGAATACAATGATCAGGAATTTATGAAATGTATGACAAGATATCATGGCTAGATACAGACATTGTGGAAACATGAGATAATCATTAGATGGATAGGAATATATGCTAGATGGGCAAAACAACTTTATGGACTGTGACATCAAGTAGTAAAAGAATATGTCAGAAACTGTAGTATTATGTCAAATGAGCAAGTAAAACAAGAGGTCAAAAAGAAGAATGAACTGATGAAATATACAGAACATCTAGGAAATTAATACCTCCTCATCTTCATGGTATAAGAAGAATCAGTCACAGGGGGTGGGGAAAAAAGCAATTCAGGCATTAAAATCCTCAGACAATAAAAGCTTATAGCTATCACTCAAAGTAGGGTGCCAAAGCATCCGTTTGCAGATTACAATAGTAAAGATTTTGGAAGCAGAAATCTAGAAAAACAAGTTTCTACTCAACATACAACAACAGCAATCTAGGGTTTTAGGGTGGATAGGATGGGCTGAGGGCTTTTTGAAGGAAAACAAGAAGGGAAAACAAGAGGAAAGTGGTCCCCCCCCTTTTTTTTTTGTTTAAAAAAAAAAAAAAAAAGAGAATGAAGGCCATTACAACATGAGGGCTCTTTGGACTTTCATATAAGTTAATTGCTAAATATTCGTTTTGCTGTATCATACAAAGGCTTCACTCAGTATTACTCAGCTCCATTGTGCTGTACAAGCAACACTATTTTAAAGATATCCCCCTTAGTAAATTAAAAATCTCTATGTCCCAGATTAGGGCTATATAAATAAGTTATAATAAAAAAGACAGTGTGACACAACATTAATTCTTTACACTATTTGTAGATATTTAAGATGGGCGATTTGGTTTCTATTCTTGTTCTTGGGTTGAGGAGGGGGAGGTTTTGTTAAAGATATGGGTATAGCATCACCATCTCGAAATTGAACAGAACACAGCCATCATTGACGATTCATTTCAATTTCACTAAAGCAAATTTTATAGTGGGATATTCAGAAAAGGTAGTGTCATATGGGATAACGTCAAGGAGAGTTCCACATAAGGGACAAGTTGAAAGAAGGCAAGTAATGCCTTTCTCCTGTGGGAGAAAACGAGGCATGAAAAGACCATGACATTACCATCAAACAGGAAAAAGTAGGTGTGTTGTATTCTAATTCATAAAAATACTGGAAAAGACAATGATATATGCTTTTACGCATTGTATAAAGGATACTACTTGTGTTACAGACAGCTTTTCAGCTCTGTTTGCTTACACTCCACTCAGTGCAAGCAAGGCAATGCACTACTGAACAGCAAAAGCTTCCACTGGATTAATGTATAAACATACCTGGATAATCACAGCAAATAATTGCCTTGCAAAAAGCTTTTCAAGCAGAGATGAAGCTACCTTTCAGCAATGAGGACTACAAAGAAGCAAAATAAAAACTTCATCACAAGGAAGTGAATATTATGTCCCCCAGAACAGCTGTTCAGGTAGAGAGAAAGTAGACGAGGATGTCAAGAAGAGTTCAAGGCCAAGTTGAAAAGTAATTAGTAAGATAAAAAATATGAAGTCAAACCTTTTACCCTTTAACCACGCAATGATGCAGTAACGACCTATTGTTGGAAACACTATCTTTAATCAGGAAAGGAGCAAGAGATCTGCTGCTTCACATGAAGGAGAAAAAAAAAAAGATGACCATGCTGATCGCTGTGAGATAAAAAAACCTAAAATGATATGCAACGACATTGGTTTCTCTAGATTACCCTAGAGCCAAAAGACTACTTTGATTACTATCTGTAGTATCTATCCGCAGTAGCGGAAGTTTTAAACTCCATTACTTAATGAAGAAAAAAAATTAGCATGAAAAAACACAAAAAATTCAGTATCAAAATACTACTAGTGGACAAAAATGTTTACCTAAAAGTAACACCACATACCCAAAAAGAGAAAATTAAGGCATTGAAAAAATATATTTTTAAATTGAGGACAGGCATAGGCTGTAAGAGCACTTAAAATAGCAGAATAAGCAAACTGCGAAGGAGCTGCAGCTGGTTCTCCAATTACTAAGTATTGTTTAAAACGCATATTCAAATCAAAATGCCTCAGAACATTCCTACTCTCAGAGATTACTTTTGCAGCAGAGTTGAAAGAGATTTGTGTTTGAATCCATCAAAATTTAAGCTATTCAAGTACTTTAAAGAGGAAGATAAAATGAAAAAACAGAACATTGATTAATATTAAAATAATGTATTCTGCAGTATTTCCTAAAGACTATGAAACTAATCTTTAAGTCTTCTCTTCTGATAGCGCAAACGTATACAATATGTTCAGACAGCTCTGCTATCAGTCCGTGGTAACTGCCCATGCCCTAGAGTGACTATGAAGTCACCGAATGATTGCTCTTATTAATGTCAACTTGACTCAGGGAATCTTGCAAAACCAATTGCAGAGAAAAAGAAGACGAAGTACAACTCATTATTGCTGAGGGCCATATTAGAAACTCGGCAAAGAAATATCCGTACGTCCACACAGGCATCCTATTCCATCCAAGTTTAACAAAATGACAGTGTCTATTTTAATCTTGCCTATATACCTAATGTAGCCAAAAGTATAAAACAACTACTATGTAAAGATAGAAAATAAAAGGACTAAGGAGAAAGAGCACAAAAAACTGTATGTCAACATGATGGTCAGCAGTGTTTCACAATAATACTTTAGGAAATACCTGAGTAGATAAACAGCCCTTTCAATATCATTGAGTTCTTCATCAACTGTCAATCTTTCTATTTCTTCTGGTGTCTGTCAAGTGTGAAATAGAGATTATGAATTTACAATGCCATACTATTTCTTTGTTTTAGTCTTCTTAAAACAAACCCTTCCTCCCCATGTTCAAGGATAGTTACATGAGTAATTTGAATTTAACCCCTGAAATCTCTAGCCAATTATTTCAAATTCAGTCAAATAAATCTTTCACCAGGAAGAGATGGGATATAATAAAAGTACAGTTTCATGTCAGATACTCTCATTATTAATCATTTAAAACACAGCATAAACACGTCACATATAAATTAAAGGCTTATGTTAGTCCATTTTTTCCAGCTTAACACCCTTACACTGAAAATATTAACTCCTGGCTATACTGAAGTCAAGATTGTATATTCCAGCATAACTGAAAACAAGCTTTAATGTTCTGGTGCTGTAAAAATAAACTGCCTGGTCAGCTGGCAGTGCATAAATACAAGCAGCAAAAATTTCAAATGGATTTTAAAGCATCATTCAATTTTGAAGTAGATACCTTCAGGCTCCTGCGTACTGGCCTTTCTATAATAGTTAGCTCCTGCAGGTCTTCTATGTATCCAAATAAATTGCTCTGAGTAAAATCCATTTTGGAGAAGAAGATTATTGGATGCATGTAACAACCAGAGCCTTTGGCAACCGATGCTCTCTCCGAGTCTCACATCGCACTGGAGGAGAAACGACTGACACCACGCAACACCCCCTCCAAGTCTGCGAGCAGCGCCTGCCTCCCGCCGCCGGCAGCCGCCGAGCCCCGCCGCCTCAGCGCACACACTGCGGCACCGCTGCCGCCCGCCTCCGCCACAGCCCCCCGCCGCCAAACTTTCTCCGGCCGCTCCGCTCCGCTCCCCCCGGGGGCGGGCAGGCAGCGGCTCGCTGTTATCCCGGGGCGAGGAAGCGGAGGGAGAGTTTGGAGCCAACTTTCCTCTCGTCGCGGACTGCCCGTGTTCGCCGAGGGGGGCGAGGGGCCAGGCCGCTTCAGGGCCCGCGGGGAAGGCAAGGCGGGGGGCAGCAGACAGCCGAGTCCCTTCCTCCAGCGCAGGCTGCGGGCGACAGGCTCGCCCCGCTCTCCTCACTGAAGGCACCGGCTGAAGGAGCAGCCCCGGCCGGCCGCGCAGCGCCCCGGCCCAGCAGCCTCCCGGGGGGCCGCCCCTGCCCTCCCCGCCCCGGGGGGAGGGACGGCCGCCGTGGTGCAGTGTCGCTCCCCTCCCCCGGCCCCGGCCCCGGCCCACTCCTTCAGCGCAGCTGTCCCCCCCACCCCGCCGCCGCCGACGACGGCAGGGAGCGACTGCCGCGGCGTCCGCGCCGGGACGGCCCCCGGCTCCGGCGCCTCAGCGCCCCCCGCGCGACGCCAGCCCCGCGGAGCCGCCTCCCAGCCGCCGCCACTGGGGCCGCCCTGCCACCGCCGAGCCGGTCGCCGGGGCAACGCGGCGCTACAGCGGCCTCGGCGGGGCAAAAGAGCTTCCCGAGCGCGGTAATAGCCGAACGCGCTGGGGGCGCGGGCGCGGCCGCTCCTCGCGAGGGCCGGGGCACGCCCCCCTTCCCCCCTCCCCCCCCCGGCCGTTAACCGTCTCGCGCCGCCGTCGCCTCCCGCCGCCCTTCTGCCTGCTGTGCCGCGCCGCGCGGGGACGCACACGGGCGTGGGGTCGGACACGCGCCAGGGCGCTCTGCGCCGTCACCTCTGCCCGCAGGCCCTTCTGTGCGGGGATCCGCTCCCGCGTGTACGACCCCCGTCCGGGCTCCCGGCACAGCCCAACCCCCCCACCCCCGCCACCCGCCGGGGGATGCGTCCTACTGCCGGGGCCTCGCCCGGCGCAGCCGGCCCCGCTCCACTGCTTCCCCTTCCACCGCCACACACAGTGGAGGGGTCTCCCCTTCCACTGCCACAGCCCCTGTGGAGCTGCCCTTCCACTGCCACGGCCCCTGTGGAGCTGCCCTTCCACTGCCATGGCTGCTGCAGGGATCCACTGCCACGGCCCCTGTGGAGCTGCCCTTCCACTGCCACGGCCTCCACAGGGATCCCCTTCCACTGCCACGGCCCCTGTGGAGCTGCCCTTCCCCTGCCACGGCCTCCACAGGGATCCCCTTCCACTGCCACGGCCCCTGTGGAGCTGCCCTTCCACTGCCATGGCTGCTGCAGGGATCCACTGCCACGGCCCCTGTGGAGCTGCCCTTCCACTGCCACGGCCTCCACAGGGATCCCCTTCCACTGCCACGGCCCCTGTGGAGCTGCCCTTCCCCTGCCACGGCTGCCGCAGGGATCCCCTTCCACTGCCACGGCCCCTGTGGAGCTGCCCTTCCACTGCCACGGCTGCTGCAGGGATCCACTGCCACGGCCCCTGTGGAGCTGCCCTTCCACTGCCACGGCTGCTGCAGGGATCCACTGCCACGGCCCCTGTGGAGCTGCCCTTCCACTGCCACGGCTGCCGCAGGGATCCCCTTCCACTGCCACGGCCCCTGTGGAGCTGCCCTTCCACTGCCATGGCTGCCGCAGGGATCCACTGCCACGGCCCCTGTGGAGCTGCCCTTCCACTGCCACGGCTGCCACAGGGATCCCCTTCCACTGCCACGGCCCCTGTGGAGCTGCCCTTGCACCGCCACGGCCTTCACAGGGATCTCCTTCCACTGCCACGGCTGCCACAGGGATCCCCTTCCACTGCCACGGCCCCTGTGGAGCTGCCCTTCCACTGCCACAGCCTCCACATTGCTCCACTTCCCCTGCTGCAACACCCTTGCCTTGAGTAGTGTCCCCTCCCTTCTGGGTCAGGTGTGCTAGGACACCTTCACTGTGTCCTAGTCCACTACCAGGACTCTTGCAAAACGGAATTACTCACAAGAAATCTTCTGTTTTATAAGCCTTTCTGATTTTAATGAAAAGTCCAAAGCAGGTACCTCCCCTGATGAATGCTTTTAAATTAATCCCAAGTTAAAAAAAAATCTTTTGACATACTTGGCAGTGACTCTACAATGAAGACTCATTTCCACTCTTCACCTTCTTTTTTTTAACCTTTGCAGTTAGAGCTTTGTTACCCAGCAGTTAGGTGTCTCCATTTTCAAAATTGCTCTGAAAAGCTTGTGATTCTTACTTTACCTGTTATACGTTCCCAGAGAATTAACCTATAAATCAGATTATTCACAGAGAAGTTGAAAATTTAGCAAGTCTCAGAATGTGTTGCAATGCCTAAATCAGTTGCGATATGAAAGACCTAGTGTGGAAGATACAGAAGGACATGCCTTCTCCAGCTGTACACTATGTAATTCATGCACTGCATAATCACAGTTCTGCCAGGACTCAGCACCTAAATTGAGTGTGCAGAAATTTCATTTCAGTCTGTTCACCACCAAGATGGCTCTTTACTGCAGTCCACCAAACCCTTCAAAAATGCAGCTTTGATATTCCATCTAATGCCTTAAGCTTACATTTCTCCCCTCAATTCCTGGCTTCATATTTAAACCACTATCTCCTCCTTCTATTAATGACCACAGTACTTTCACTTCACTGGAAACATGACTCAGATATGTTTTTCAGTTCACAATCTAGATAAAGTTCCTGATGTGGAAGTACAGCATCAAGAAAACGAAATGGACAAGAGCTTGTTTGAATATAAAAGTCTAGATTCACAGGTGAATGCTTTGTTACTGCTTATTTAATAAATGTTAAAAACATTTTTCGGATTAAGATATTCCAAAACAAGATTTCTTATTTTATTCTTACCCCAAGGAAGAATGTGTCCACGAAAAGCTACTCTTCAAAAAACAAACAAACAAACAAAAACAAACAAAACTCCAAGTGGAGGCAAACCTGTAAGTACATTAGTCTAAAAGAACCACACAGAAAAATCTGTCTACTTTGGAACAATTCTTGAAACGTAGTATATACAAATCTCAGTCAGATAAAAACATTATTTAGCATATTTTCCAGTTTGTTGCTAAGAAACTGTTGCTGCATTGTCCTAGTGTCATTTGCAAAAAATTTCTGATTGCTCTTTTGCCACTTCTGTCAACTGATTGTAACAGCTATATAATTAAAAAGGGTATATGGAAAAACACAGGATTGTACTCATTGTGCTTTCATCACCTGTGAACCGTTCTCCCAATGCTTTCCTATAACTTAATACTCTCCATTAAGATCTAAGAAACAAAAAGGTTTTAAGGTTATTTTATATGTACACAAAAGATATCCTTTTTTAGGCAATATGACATGTATAAGATTACGGTGACTGCATTCTCTATTCTTTCTAAGAAAAGCTAGCTCTCCTGCCATGTCTAATCTGCTGTCCTGTCTCCAAAAGCAGTTAATAACACATGCAGGAAGACAAAATAACAACAGAGTAAATATGTATTGCTATTTTCCTCATACCTTCTAGCTATTTGTGAATATCTGATCCGGAGTAGGATCTAATAGCACATTGCTTTATGAAGTTTAAGTGATTTTTTTTCTATTTTTTAAAAATACACATCTTTTGCCCAGATTTACTAACTTTTGAAGTATCCACATAAAACAGTATTTATTTACATTTTAGAAAGCAGATCGACAATGGCAAAAATCTCAGTGACGTCAGTATGTAAGTACAGAGGTCTAGACAATATTTTACGGGGAATTTTTTCAACCCTTAAAAAGGAGCAGGGAGCTGAAGAAATCTCTGGAACCAATTACATAAATTAAACAATATTGGGCCTAGGCCCAGGGGCTGGAGCTCAGCCTTCCGTACTGCTTACATTGCCAGAACGGTCCCCAAGGCCAGCACGAATTCCCCCAAACAGTCCCTTCGTTCAGGTCAGGAGTTAGCACCAGCCCAGACCATTCTCGGCAGGCAGCAAGGATACGAGTGCCCTGTGTGGGAGGTTAAGGGAGTTTACTGCTGTGAACACGGTCAAGCCAGCTTGCCTCAGAGCCAAAGACCAGCACACGGTTTCTATTCCTAATACAAAGGTAGCCAATGACTCCAGTTCCTTGCTATGACAACAGTGAGCAGTCTGTCATAAACAAGACAAACCTGATATTAAAACTAACCAGTTTTTGCCTTCCAGTATTCTTTACTCATTGGTTGCTATAGAAACTTCAGATTTTCTACCTAAAATTACTGTTGGCCAGTTTACCTACTTTCTTCATGTACCAGCATTGTACTTTACTTTAAAGCATTCTTCCTTTCCTGCTATTTAAAGATCACAATCATATCTCCTCTAATCCTGGGCTAAACAAGCTAAGCTCAACATTTAGTCTTCTCTCATAAAACAGGCTCTCAGTTCTCCTGGTCATCCTGATTGGCCTCTTCCCACCTGCTGCAGTTTGACTTCACCTGTCTTGAATTAAGGTGACCAGAATTTTATATAGTATTGTAGACAGCAGCTTCAGGGAAGTAATGCCTTTTATGGAGAATGAATATCTTCAAGAGATAGCTTACCAAATATACTGCATTGGCAGCTCACAGTTACCTTGTGATCAATTGATACAAGAGGTCGTTCTCTTCCACAGTCGTCTAAAACTAATTAACTCCTGTCTTAGAGTCTAAATTCTCAGTATTAGCCTTCACTGAATGGTCCTGCACTTTGTATGAGTAAATTTCATCCCATTATTCCAGTCCTCAAAGTCCTCCCAATCTGCCTGATGTCGTACTTCTCCTCTGTATTAATAACTTTGTGCCATCAGCAAATTTCATATTGTGTCACGGTCATTAATGAATGTTTGAAATAAGACTAGTCCACAACATTAATCTTTAAGGAATTCCTTTAGTAATCTCCACCTACCCTATGGCTTAGTCCATTAATATACACACGAGTGTGTTCCCACAAATGAAATATGCATTTCCCTTCCTTCTTTAACCAGTTCCTTTCACTCCACAAAATCATCTCCTAATCCTTGTAATGAATCTTTTCTTATATAGCAAATATTTTGAGGATGTCTAGACAGATTAGATCAACTATATTTTCTCTGTCCAGAAAATCAGTTATCCTCTCAGAAGAAAACAAAACAAAACAAAGCAAAAAAAAAAAAAAAGAGAGAGAGAAAGAGAGAGAGAGAGAGAGAGAGAGAAAGACTAAGTGACCTGGCCTGGTTTCCTCTTAACCAATACAGCATTTTATTTCATTCCCCTTTATCTTCATCACTTCCTTATTCTTTCCTTCAAAAATGCGTTCTAAAGTATCTATTGTTCACCTGACTGCATGTGCAACTATTGTAGTCTTTTTCCCCTGTCTTTGTTTATAGGCCTCTCCACTATTCTTCAGTTATACAGAAAACTTTTCACCTTGATATATTTGTACTTGAAAAAGTCTTTGCTATTGTAATTACAGTTAAAAGTACTAATACTCTTAAAACACACACCTGGAGATTATCTTGTCCTGCTTCTTTGAGTACATTAACTGAAGAAGCAGTATGTCTTTGGGAAAGCTTACCGTAAACCAAAAATGCCTTACAGAGATAAACAAGCAACTCAGCTGCAAAGTTAAAAGAAAGAACAGAGAGAAAAACAGCAATGCAGGCGAAAGAGAAGACAGATGTTTTCAGATGAGGTTTAAAATGGAGACCTGATAAATTGAAGGGACATAGGAAAAACGTTCCAGAATGTTGTAAAAGACAGGAAGAAGAATCCAATCTAAAATTCTCCCACAGTTAACAATCCATCTTTTAATAATCCATCCATTATTATTATTTTTATGACTATATGCCATAATGGATCTTGTCAGTCCTAGAATGATATTCCAGACCTTTTAAATTTAAGAACAAAGGTCTTGAGGTGAAGAGAACCAAGATTTACCTTTCCACTTCAGGATGAGGAGGATAGGCCTAATCCAACATGCCAAAGAAAGACAGAAGAGCAAATCTTACAGCCTGCAAAGCAGAAGAGGCTTCGAGTACTCTATAGGCCAGCGGCTGCATGTTTTTCCTGTGTAAAACAGGCCATAAGATTAATATCAGTATAAATCATGATATAGTTATGTGGTTTTATTAGCAGTAGTGGCTATTAAAATTAATAGTTAAGCAGATACTGATCTATCCGCAAGAGAAAAAAAAGAAGAGAAATATGCCAAAGAATTAAGGGTTTGATTACTAAGTGAAAACTTAACATCAGTTGCTCACATGCAGATTCAGCTGTTCCTGCCACTGAATTTAGCTAGCATATTACATAATCCCAAGGTTAAAGGTATCAGTCAGAAGATCTCTGGCTTGACCTACGTTAGGAGAAATCTTTTATATTTTACAAGAATTCACAATATTAATAGACAAAATAGAGCACAGTAGTGCTCTGACTATGATCTCTGGGCGCCTAATCCGCTAAAGCATACGTTTACAGCTGGGAAGGACAAAGGCTCTATTGTCAGTTAAAGTTCTGTAATAACAACGTTAAACCCCTCAAATTCTCTCGGGTACTCAGACATACTGGCTTAAATTGTTTGGAAATTATTCATAACATAATCAAATGTACATACTGATATGAGTTATGCCAACATACAAATGGCATGATTCACAAATATTACAAATGCATGTTATTATCTTCAGTTCACACCCTCCTGGTATTGAAATAAATAACTTACCTAAAGAAGACTTAGAGGAAAAAGCAGACTTCTGCTTTGTTTGTTGTTAGCTTTTTGACCAGCAGCTGGCTTTTCACTGACTAGTTTATAGACTGAGTAATAGCTGACTTCCTGCTAGGACACAAATGCACACTTATCATAAACAATGGCTTGTCACAACACACACAAGCTGCATCACTTTGGGGTTATAGAGACTTGGTGATAGTTCAGGAAGATTAATGTTATCTCTAAAACTGAGCAAAGTAAGTTCCCTTGGTTATACCTTTTCAAAGCAACTCAGAAAATTAATGCCTCTTATACAGCAAGTTCCCACCATGTCAGGAAGAAGAGCTGCCACTTCTATATAGATATACTGTACTGAACCTCAATGCTCATTACAAATATACGTGTCCCTTTCAAATTAAAATTTAGGGACTGTGATTCAGTTCCTTAGTATATAAATAGTATATAGAGCACAGTACATACTGATCAGGAAGAAAAGTGAGCTGCATCCAAGAATTGATTTTTTGAGGAAAAAACTCATAATACTCCTTTGCCCTGCAAAAGTATTTCTATGATTAAATTAGCATAATTCGAGACAATTTGGCAAGTATTTACCCTGTTAATTCAGAACAGAGCTACAAACTCTGAAACCAGGTAAGAAAGGATTAAATGCTAAGAACTCATCTGTCCACTTTTTTTCCCCCAATTTTTCATCAGCATCAGCCACACTAGCATTTGTTTTGCTAATATCCAGTAACATAAAAGGTGATAAAGTGTAAAATCTGTAAACTAGCAAAATTACCACTTCTAAATGTGAAGCTACACAAACTACAGGGAAAGCTACTTTTAATATGGCAATACATTAAAACTGTTAAAACTCCCCTTTGCAAATCAGATTCCAACTTCTACCGGCCAGCTAGCACTACCAGTCCTCAGTATCTCCAGCTCAGTACTACATAAATAAAGCTTGCTGGATTAAGTCTTAAAGCTACTGTATCAAATTCTGCTCCCTGAACTCACTTCAGGACTCCCATTGGTTTCAACTCTTTTCTTACGAAACATGAAGACAAAGCATCAAATGCTGTTTAGCCTTGCTAACATTAGTATATGAACTGAAAGCAACTCCTCAATGCTATGCATTGGCAGGTTGGCACTAACAATGAAAATGTCCTTGAAAACATTTAATACTCTTATTTCTAACCTTTGCAGTAACATTAAAAAAAAAATCAGCTTCCTATCGCCTTAGAGCCAACAGGCACCTCCAGACAGGAGAGAAATAATCGTAGCTGCTGCTGTAACTGCCTTAAATCGCAGCACCGGTCTCCCTCACCTAGAAACCGCCTGTTCTCTCTTCTCCCACGTCTCATAGCAAAGGAGACTGTTCAGACCACCTGCCAATCTTTTAGCAGAAACATGAATCTTCTGTTATCATAGTATCTAATTTATGATGTCCGTTTCCCACACCAAGATCAAGCTGCAAAGAGCACTCGATCGCACAGGAGGAAATACCACGCTGTGACCTCAGCGGCGTGCTTGCTTCTGCAGCTCTTTGCAACTCTGTCCCAAACTGCATGGCTTTACCACAGGGAACAACGAAGGAAGAAAACACAGTAACAACCCAGGGTGAGCATGAATAACGAGGCTTTTATTGAAAGAGCAATGCCGGTAACATTCAACCCCAGCTGCTAATTTCAGAGTTTAGATTTAAAAACCTACACAAACGGTCTGCGGAGACGTTGACTGTGTTTCGAAAGGAAACTTTTCGCTGCCAGAGGATAAACAAACGCTCCTATTCCTTCTCTGCCGGGGCTGCAGCGCGACGTCTAATCGACGCGCTGCAGACAGCGGCACGGCCGCACGTGCCTTCACGGCAGGTCAAGGCAGCCCCGGAGGAGAGAGGGAGCGCAGGCTGCCACCGCCGACGCCCCGGCCCGGGAAACGCGGCCCGCGGCCCCCCTCGCTTCCGCAGCTCCGCGCAAGACACCCGCCGCCAACCGCCGCGCCGCTGGGCCGCATGCGCGCGCCGCCTCGGCCCCCCCTCCCCTCATGACGTGCGCTCCGCGACGCGGGCGCCGGGCTGTGACGTACGCGCAGTGATGGCTGCGCCCGTGGGGGACGCACGTGGTGGGCGCCGGCGCTATCGGAGCGCGGAGTCGGGGGCCGGGCTGCCCGCCCGGAGGCCGCCGCCGCCGCCCGCGGTAAGTTCGCCGGCGGCGGGGAGCCCCTGGCCGCACGGCGCGGCCCTGCGCGGTGCCGGCGGGCTGGCAGCGCCGGGCCCGGCCCTGCCTTGCCCCAGGCCGCTGCCGGCAGCGGGGCTGCGGCCCGTACCGCCGCCGCGCAGGTGTGCCGGGCAGCGGCCCCGCTTTGCCGCCCGCCCAAGCGCGGCGCAGGGCTGTGGGCGCTGCCAAGGGCTGGGCGCGGCGGCGCCTGCGGGCCTCCCGCCTGCGCTCGGGCGCTGCAGGGCCAAACCGTGCCCCTGGCAAACGGGCCGGAGCGCACTGCCGCCCGCCGGGAGTTTGCCTGTGCGGCTGTAGTTTGGTTTCTGGCGCTACTCTAGAAGCAAAACTTATTTTGAAAGGTAGACAGCGCGGCGGTGTGCGCGTTGGTTTTGAAAGCAATAGCACTGAGTACAGCCGGTGTGTTTCCTCTAGTCACTGAGGAAGTATTGTGCTTGATCCTGCCTCCCTTCTCCTCCATCGAGTTTGCACCTGTCAAGGTCTGCGCTCGAAGGCATTGCCACGGCTGTTGTTTTCTTTCATTTCACTGAGATCTCAAATGCTGGCATCTTTTTTTTTGTTGTTGTTGAAGGAGATCAACAAGTGATTGCTTTTAAGGTAGGCATCCTTTCAAATGTGTTTTAGAGCAGTTAGTGCTAATTTGTCAAATAGCATGTATGGGCTACGTGCTACAACTGTTTTACGAACTGCAGAGTGAAAATAGGTGTTTGTCAACAATGCCAAAGCAACAGCAAGTTGTAGGTTTGCTCCTCTGTAGTTACGCTTAAGACTCTTCATATTTACAATACTAAAAAACAAAAAAAGTGCTTTATGTTTCCATTTGTTTGAATATCTTCAGTGTAATCCTCGTTGTTTTAATCTAATGTCTTCATTTTTCCCTTTTTTTTTTTTAAGATGAAGACAAAAAAGGGAAAAAAATTTAGATCTTCCTTTAAATTGAAACAGAAAGGCATTGAAGTAGTAGGAAAATGGAAAAGTGTGAAAATTGACCCCAATCTATTTGCTGATGAGCAGTTTGGAGACATAGTATGCTTGGAGGAACTCACAGAGTATAAATTAGTGAGTTCCTCCAAAGTGGGGAAACTAAAAGAGAAGAAGAGAAAGGTTGATGATGTTCCTGAGGAAAGGAATGAGCAGGAAGAGCCTGTCGTCCCTCCCAAAAAGAGAAAGAAACGCAAAGATTTGAGAACCGGAACAGTTACAAGCGATGATCCTAATGCAATAGAAGTTGATGTGCCAGCTAATAAAGAGGACAAGCACGAAGAAGTAGTGAAAGGGGCAAACTGTGAGGACCGTGGATGTGTGGCTGAGAGTGTATCAAGCACAAAAAAGGCTCTGAAGAAAAACAAAAAAGAAGTTAAACGGAAAGCTCCTCAAATTCAAGAAGCTCTTCCATCTGTAACTACTTCTAAAAAAGTTAAAAATTGGACAACAAAAGTTTTATCTGCCTCAACTGATCGCAGAGCTGATGTGTCTGCATGGAAAGACCTGTTTGTACCTGGACCAGTGTTGCAGGCCTTGAGTTACCTGGGGTTCAGTGCTCCAACTCCTATTCAAGCATTAGCCTTGCCTTCTGCAATCCGGGATAATATGGATGTTCTTGGTGCTGCAGAAACAGGTACAAATCCTTACTAGTAGAATTTGTGGTGAGCTTCCCATTTCCTCTCTTAAAATGTAGTCAGTTGTTAGTAGGAGAAGAGCTTGTAGCTTCTACATATTGTATTTTGTATATTCTTATATATAATATTTCCATATATTGTATTTTATTGTATATTCACAGCAAAGGTAGAGTATTTTGTTTTATCTTGTACAAACTGTTAATACTTTGCGAAGTACAACATGTAAAGCTTTAAATTCTCAGTGAGTTTTTTTATGCTTTTGACAAAAGCCTCTTTTTGTTTCGCAAGTTATGTCCTATTTTGAGAACTGTGAGGTAGTACAATATGAATAAGGGTAGAACTGATGAAACAAATATTCCAACAACCTGACTTGTATGGATGTTCCTATGCCTAGGCAGAGCAGAGAACTCAGTTTTTCTGAAGAAGATTCAGTACTGGCTTAGAAATACTAGGCGCAGAGCATTGGGCATCGTGAATATGGCCTGTGCCTTTATCATAGCGAAACAGGCCCACCTGGTGCCTTGTCTTAGTTCTTTGTATGTTTTTATTAATTGCAGTGATTCTTACCGCTTGTGCTTGAAGTGAGCGTTAGCTTGTTTCATTAACTTTAAAGGTAATGTTATACCTTGATTCCAGTTTGTGATCAGCTCACGCTTTTCTCTTTAAGCCTTGCTAACCTTAGTGACATTTGTTGTGGCTTCTTTTTTACCTAGACAATAAAGTGCAGGCTGTGAGCATTACTTTTCCTCTGAGGAATTTTTTTGCTGCTGATACCTTTGAAGTTTTGTCTTCGATAGTAGTGTAACGTGTTTATCCCATGAAAACTACAAATAAGCAGCAGAATTGTGAACCACATTGATTTAAAGGCTTCTTTTGACATTCATGTAATCTGTTCCGATTGCCTTATCTCACTGCTTGTCTTGTAAAGCCATTTGCTGCTCTTGAGCATGAAGGTATAGTAACTAATTTTAATAAGAAATGCAGTCATTTGCATTTAATTTTAATTAGAAGCTAGGCTAATAAGATTAGAAAGCCCTACAGGGAATGTTTGTGGAAAATGAAAACTTAAATGGTGTTTTTGGACTGCAGAAAGGTGCCATTTTGGGAGCACTGGAGAGCAAATCCCTCTATCTGCAGAATGGAAAGTGCAGTTAGTGGCAGGTTGTGCTGCCCCACCCTTCTCTGTTGCTCTTCTAATTTTGCAGGATCCTGAGTTACTAGGACTGTTTTGCTCGTTCTTCTTTTGTGAGAGAAAGCACAGTTCCCTCCAGAGAGCCCAACACATCATCAGTGGTCCTGCAGAAACCTGAGAGCAGATACGGACAATTGTCCATTAGAAGCTGTTGCGTTTGGGAGAGGCTATTAAGCTGAAACTCTCCAGTTCTCTTTTCCAGATCCTACAGCCTTCCGTAGCGTTGGGCCTGAGAAGGAAGGTGACTGATGAGAGAACTACTCTTGTTCCTTCTTTGGTTAGCAGGCACCACGGGGGAAGATGACAAAATCTTGAGGTGATGGTGGATCGCTGTGGGTTCCACAGCTTGTTGTTTTTGTAGTGCATCTAACCAGATCTGTTCAGTATCATGTTGTTACTCTGAACAACTAGTGAAGTTTTGGGCTAAAGATCCACGCTGTATCTCTGGGTAAAATTCTAAACCAGTTTAAAAGAGGTTAAATTAGCTTGAGCTGTAGGATCCATAGGTACCACGATATAGTTTTCTCCTAGTTTGATTGGTCTGGTGTATGACCTGTGTGTTTTGAAGATAACACGTCCGATAAGGTGATTATTTGTTTGTCTTGCGGGTGAATCTAACGCCTGCAGAATAGTTATCACTGGCGTAATCTAGCTGTGTGGAGCACTGTTTGCGCTAGCTGGATTGCATTACTTGTTCAAGACCAGCAGTGTTCTTCGTCAGACAGACCTTCTGGTAAGGCAGCATTACTATGAATTCCCTTAATGGACCAGAATCTTGTTAGATAAGTGCTCTGCAAATGCAGATTATAAACTCTTCTGTTTCAAGCGTACAAGTCAGAAGAGATCTCCCAGGCATGCAGGAAGATGGGGAAGGGGACACGAGGAGACTCTGCAGCAGTGTTGGTCAGGGTGGTGGTACTGCACTTAGTTGTTTATTAACCAATAGTAAGATTCTCCTCTGGAAAGGCAAACTTCTGTGCTGCTGAATTTGGCAAACCACGGTGGGCAAATGCTGCTCAAGGAGTTGAGGTAAGACCTCCAGAGGATTGCTTCCCAGTAGCGACTTATTATAGGAATGATGTATGAATATCTTGCACTCTGTAGCCACTGGATGGTTCCTTTATCACCAGTGAGCTGATATATTTATGAGAAACTTACCTGGGGTTGATGTGCTGACAGGATTCGCGTAATATTTTTGTTAGTGGCAGATAGTTTAGAAGGGAATATGTGCCAGGGACATGACTCACAGTTAGGTACCTCTAACTCAAAGGAATTTACAGTGAACCCCTGAAATTACAGTTAGGGAAGCATTTATTTTCTTTGATACTCCCTTCCCCCTGCTTCCAAAGTGGATGTTCTATTTTAAATCAAATTTATCCTTTTTCATTATAAAAAAGTGAGCTGGTGATAGATCAGGGAATTAGAGGGTAAAGTATGTCAAAATATAGCTTCTCAGAAAGGGGTAAACACAATACTATAAACTGAAAATGGAAGTGAATCCTTCAAGTACTTTTCAGTTTGTCCTTGGCCTCATTTGCTATTCCTTTATTTGGAGAACATTGATCAGAACTGTCATTTAGGGCATGGTATTCTCCTTACGGGCCCAGAGTTCTTTAAAAAGATCTTGGCTGCAACTACAGCTTTTTAAAACTACTTTCAGAACAGATTCATCTGCCTGACCTGCTGGGGATTGGAAAAATACCTGTTCCATAGGATATATGCTATTGGTGACCTCAAGGAGATATATCAAGGGAATAGCAGACGAGATGCTGTTGCTTACTGTCTGGTTTTGTAAAGATCAAGAGTTTGTGTGTGTTAGCAGCGTATGTTCTAAAACCAGGATGTGATTAGCTGCTGCTTTTCTCTTCAGATAATTTTAATGTCCCGTCCGTCTGTATTTCTTGTTCTTTTGTTTCTTAGGAAGCGGAAAAACGCTTGCATTTGCAATTCCTATGATTCACTCTGTGCTGGAATGGCAAAAATCAAACAGCTTGATGAGCAGAAATGACAGTGATGCTGAAGAGTCCCGTGACGATGAAACAAGATGGGAAAATGAGGATGAAACAGAACAACTAACCCATCAACAGACTGAAGACAGCGGAGATGAAGAGGACGCAACTCTCACAACAGGATGTGTGGCGGTGGTGAAAAATACTGGGCTTGATTCTATGGACAAGACGCATACTCTGGGCTCCCATAGAAAGAGACCTCTTTTAGGACTAGTCCTTACTCCCACGAGAGAATTAGCTGTACAAGTAAAACACCACATTGATGCAGTTGCAAGGTTTACAGGTACGTAGATCCCAAGGGCAGTGTCCCAGGTTGTGCTGGGTTTGGTTCTGGGCTCTGGTGTTGAGCCAGGACGTGTGCCACAGTTTCTTCTGCATAAAATTAGGATGTTTTTTGAGGCAGTTCTAATCCTTAGTCACTAACATTTGAGAAGTGCTTTAAAATTCTTGGATGAGATACAAATGGAAGCGTACAGTTATATGAGATAGTTGTTTTAAAATGTTTCTTCCAACACATAGCTATTGACTGTTGTTTTAGAAACACAGAATCAGTACTAGATACCCAGCCAGAGGTAACTTTGTCCCGGTTTTGGATGATGCAGGTTGCGTATATCAAGATAAGAAATGATACCCTAAATTTTAAGGATAAGAAGGCATTGCTGGCTTGTCTGACTCACTCAGTGGAAATGCTGTAGCGTGACTTTCATAGAAGGTAACAGCTCTGAGGAAAGCATTCTGTCCCGCTGTGTTCTTTTCCAAAGCAGAGGTCAGTGCAGCTGTTAGAATAGATGAGGATGTGAAACTCCCATTTGAGATGGGGAAAACTGGGAAATAACTTTCCCCTTCTCCAGTGGTATTGACTGTGTGTTTCTTGAAGAGACTTTTGCAGTGCTGTGAACAGCTGAAACGCATTTTCCTTTGCCATCCCATGCTTCCTGCTGTGCTCATCAATCTGTAGCTGATTACATGGCTAATTTTAACTCCTAGCCTATAGGAGTTAACTCCTAGCCTAAAATAATCAATTGATGGCAGTATAATTCTGATATGAGGCATGCTGTTTGTATGTAAAAACGTGCTACCCAAGTGAGGTCTAGTTGCTGTAACAGGGGAGAGAATACCTTTTGGTGTGGGCTTTGTTTGTCTCAAACCAGCTTTGAACAAATCCCCACCTGAAATCGTGGGGTTACAGAGCAAACACTGGGGAAGAACGGTCTGAACTAGCTCTGCTGCTGGAGGAATCATGCACATAGGCTGAATTTCCTCAAGGGCCAGTGTATCCTTTGAAGAAGAAGGCTGAAAGAAGCCGTGGCGGTATCTGTGCTTCCAGCACTAGATGACATCCTAGGACCTGAGCAAATTGCTTAAGGCTAACTTAAGGTCTCTGTGCTACTCTGCAGTCCAGAGAACCTTTAATTAGGCAGTGATGTTCTCGTTAAAGGTTATTCCATAGCAAGTGAACGGGTATCAGTAAGACGGGAGTTTCTAAGTCTTATTCTTACAGGGAATTGCTGGGTTATTTGCGACAGGGATGTGCTTGTTCATCCAAATTTGTTTGACAAAACATGATGGAAATAAAATGAATTACCTTCTAATTAGGACACACAGATTCTGAAGCACTGGTAAACAAAGCAAACAGCTGTGGAACACATACATGATTCTTCCTGCTTTTGGAAGACAGGTGCACTGAAAGAAAGACTATTTTGTTTTTGACGTCTTCCTATTACCAGAATTTTCCTGTGAAGCTGCAGGCATGCTGTGTGTTCAAGTGTTAGGCAAAACCCAAAAGTTTCCTAGCCAAAGAGTTTAATGGTAGTTGCAATACAAACTTAAAATGGCTTCCATGAGTGGATTTAGGTAAAAATTTTCAGTGATAAATTAGTGAGACAAAGACCATTACTTATGTCTTCTAGGCATTAAAACTGCCATTCTAGTGGGAGGCATGGCTGCACAGAAGCAAGAACGTATACTGAATCGAAAGCCGGAAATTGTCATTGCAACCCCAGGCCGTCTGTGGGAGCTAATTAAAGAGAGACACCCCCATCTCTCAAATCTCCGGCAGCTCAGGTAAAGGTGCCTTTTAGACTAACTTCTTGGAACGAGTTGTGAGGTATCACTTAGCGCTGATTATGTTTATTTACTCATAAAACAATTTTGACTACGTAAGATCACTTATTTCTTTGCTAGAATACTTAAATTCACAGTGGTTTTGTTGCGAGATAGAAGTGTCAATTAAAGCCACTAACAAAAACCCCGTTGTTGCTTTAGCAACCTGATTTTTCAAACAGCAGTGTGAAAGGCTACTGTAATTACCCAGACATACCTGGTGTTACTTTGGGTTTAACATGCAGAATTTCCCTTGTGTGTTTAGCAGGGAACGTTCTTTTGAAGAGTATTAGATTTGTCTTTATCTACATCACTCATACTGTATGTCTTCTATGTGATAGGTGCCTGGTGATTGATGAAGCAGACAGAATGGTTGAAAGAGGTCATTTCTTAGAGCTCTCTCAATTGCTGGAAATGTTAAATGATTCACAGTATAACCCTCAACGTCAGACTTTTGTTTTTTCTGCCACGCTGACTTTGGTCCATCAGGCTCCCACGAGAATTTTACAGAAGAAGAACGCGAAGAAGATCGACAAGAAGACCAAACTAGAAATGTTAATGGAAAAAGTAGGAATAAAGGGCAAACCCAAAGTGATAGACTTAACAAGGAGAGAGGCCACTGTTGAGACTCTAACAGAAACCAGAATCCACTGTGATACTAACGAGAAAGACTATTATCTCTATTACTTCCTCCTCCAGTATCCAGGAAGAACCATGGTCTTTGCAAACAGCATAGACTGTATAAAACGCCTCAGTTCTCTCCTCGCCATCTTAAATTGTGATCCTCTTCCTTTGCATGCTAACATGCACCAGAAGCAAAGGCTAAAAAACCTGGAAAGGTTTGCTGAGCGAGACAGGTAAGTTGGCTTTCTCATTCGTAGTACAAAAGAAAACATCAAAGAATCTGGGCGGGGGGATAGCTGAGTTAGAGGAAGGGCGGGTTTGGGGAGTTAGTCGGGGATATCTGTCCATCGTTCGTGAGCCCAGGTCACCGAGGATGAAGCTCCACAGGATTGTTGAGGCAATAAACTAGCGTGAGTTCAGTGGAGCACCACCAGGATGGTTGAGGAGCACTTGCTCTGTGAGAAGAGGCTGAGACGACTGGACTTGTATAGCCTGGAAAAGGGAAGGCTTTAGGGGGACCTAATAGCAGCCCTCCAGTTACCTTAAGAGAAGGTTATCAAGAAGATGAAGGCAGGTTTTTTAGTGTTGCGTGGTAGGAGGATGAGAAACAGTAGGCGTAAGTTAAAACAAGACAGATTCAGAATGGATAGAAGAAGGAACTTTGTCCTGTGAGGACAGTCGAGCACTGAAACAGGCTGCCAGTCCTTGGAGGTTTTCAAGACTCACCTGGATAAAGCCTTGAGTAACCTGGTGCAATCTCATAGCTGACCCTGCTTCGGGCAGCAGGAAGGACGAGAGACCTCTTGAGGTCCTTTCCAACCGGAATTACCCTATGATATCCTATGATAGCTCATTACTGCTGAAGGCAGTCTGTCCTGCTCAGGTGTCAGCCGTATGCTTTTACAAGTGCTCTTGCACTTCTCTTGTGCCCTGGCCCTGCAGCTCATTTGATTCTTCTATAGGTTGATTCATCTGACTGAACCAACAGAAGAGTAATCACTTTTTGCTGCGTTAGGTTTTTGCAGTTTCAGTTAGAGGAATTAACTTCCTGAGGGTCAAGGTATCCTAGAGCAATGCAAGAGAAGGGGCAATTGTGCATTTCAGCAGCAGTGGACAGGTTGGCCAGGCAGGGTTCTCTCTGGTCATTTGAAGAACGGTTGTTTCTTGCTGGTGTTGGAATGGCCTTTCGGGTGCAAATTGGTGGTCTCCCAGAAGCCTTAGAGCATGGTACTGCTGCCCAGGTACCACATGCTGTCCCATTGCAATAGAATTTGTTTGTACCTTTACAGATTCAGGCAGGGAAAAATAGAGATTAAATTGCTGTGACAGATGTGCAGTATCTCTTGGCAAGAGGTAGTACTGATAGCCTTGGCCTAGGCCAGGCAGGGCGTTTTCATAGATACGGATTTCTCAAAGCACAAAGAAATTTGAGACTGTCCTATCACAGCCTCCTGCTGAATGCAGGTCCTGGACTTTTTTTTCCATTTATTTCTGCTTTGAACCTTGTAGCCACAGGGTATGCAGTCAGATGCCATAAAATCTTAAGAAATGCCTGCTTCGTATAAGTAACTCTTTTTAGTTGCTAGCAGATTTTTTTTTTTTAAACAAATTGTTCCATACCCTAGGGAGATGCTTGTCTCTGCAATAGACTGTTCATATGAAAGAATTTTGAGAACTCATTCATTTGTAGGGGATGAGGGAAGCCCTAATTGTCAGAACAGAATCCCCCATTATACTTCTAGCTTTTAACTAATAGAACTTTAAGTGCAACTTGGTCGAAGACGTTTCAGCCCCCAAAATTGTTAATTAAATCTATAATGTAAATGCTACTGCACTTTTCTTGATTGATAAAACATATAATAGCCTTTCTGTCCTGCCAAAAGATTAACTGCCTCAGTTGTACGGTCATGTCAAATTAATGAGAGATTAAACCTGGCCTGGGCAAAGCACTGAAAAATGCACTTGAAGGGGAGCATACCTCCATGCCGAGAGGTCGGATTAGGTCATCTAATAGCGCTTTACACTAGTTCCTGTGACTGGGAGAGAACAAAAGCATAGGAAAACAGGAACTTGCAAGGTAGTGAATTTCATTATTGCAAGCAGAATAGACCTGCAAAAATTATCATTTGTATTATTTCTTTTACTTTAAGAGTTGCTGTTTCAAGACTGCCTCTGATGTAACCCTGGATATTGTTTTCTGTAGTGGCAAGCAAATAGCATGCTTCTAGCAGGTCATGTAGTACAAGTCTGTTCCTTAAATTGTTCTGGTAGAATTCTAGGTCACTCTATCTTAGGTTCTTTGGCAGATGGTTTACTGTTCTATTTCATGTTTATTAAATGTTATCCCTTTCTCAGCTGTGTCCTCCTGACAACAGATGTTGCGGCTCGTGGTCTTGATATTCCCAACGTGCAGCACGTCATCCATTACCAGGTTAGATACTTCTGATGCTTTTGCTTTTACCATTTTGGTTTTGAAGCATGCTCTTGCTGATCCAAGCCCTGTACACTATAAAGCTGTGATTCTCAGTCCTATATAAATCTCATATAGAGATTTAATCATCTTTTATTTAACTCTCCTGTAGAGCTTTGTATCTAAGGATCTTACTGCTACATTGCCAATGGCAGGTAACGCATTATAAATGTGTGATTATATGAGAAATGGCCCGATAGATACAGTTCTTCTTATTTACAGGTTCCTCGTACGTCTGAGTTGTATGTACACAGAAGCGGCAGAACAGCCCGAGCTGCCCACGAAGGCCTTAGCTTATTATTGGTCGGTCCTGATGACTTGATCAATTTTAGGAAAATCTATAAAACTCTGGGGAAGAGTGAAGAGCTGCCGTTTTTCCCAGTTGAAACCAAGTACATGACTTCTGTAAAGGTAAAGAAAAAACGGTCTCTTTGCAATCTGAGTAGTTATTGATTTATTCAAATTAGTGCATTTCCCATCACGTTCTTCCCAGGTTTCAGGTGAAACTTACTCTTCAGGACCTGAATTTGAAATTTAAATTAATCACACTATACTTTTCTTGTGATATTTGTGATTTCTTCTCAATAAAGGGGTTCGAACATAAGCATCATTTACATTTTTCCTGAGTGTTGTAACATAGAGCATCATGTGGCTAGATCCCCAAATACATTACCAAGAAGTGAATATCTGTTTTGTACAGTGACTGTCAGAAGTTATTAAAGTTTTGGTACCAGTCAGGCCACAGCTGCCTTGTCAGAACCAGGCGTTCCCTTTTTCTGGGATATTGACTGCATTAGGAAGAATTTTCCTAGTCATTCAGCGTCTCACAAGATAGCATAATAGACAATGGTTAGGGTTCCCAAAACAGTACATCTTAGAAAACGTCTAGTCACCGCAGCTTTCTTGCTTCTCGCATAAGAGCGCATTTCACATCTCAACAGCGCTATCTTAATAGTTTTGGTGACATCAGCCTTGTACAAACGGGCATATTTAGGTGTAGCATTAGAAGGGAATCTGGCTGGGGATGGAATATCTAAAAAATATTGCACAACCATTCAGAACAGGACAAAATGCAAGCAGCCAAAGAATGCAACAGTCTCCCTTGTGGTATCCTGGTTCATGCTTAAATTCAGTTGGCCTGGATTAAGCACAGGATCCAGCACAGTAACAACAGTGGTATCATCACCTTGGGAATAATGGCAGCAAGTTTCGAAGCCCAGGCTTACTGCAGATGGGCCTATGGTCTGCTGGAACTTAATTCTTCAGAACGTCTTGAAGCTAGTGGCTTTCCTCCAGTGCAGAAACTGATAAGTTAAAGATGTAGCTGAACTGTAGGATTACATAGCTTGGAAGTGGATGGTATATGGATCTTTCAGGAGATGCAGCCTTCTAAGACAGGAAGGTAAACAAGCATTTCCACAGAGTCATTTTTCTTCTCAGTAGTGTCAAAGACATCTGACTTCCATTCCCCTCCAACCTCGTCCCCCGCCCCGATCACCCCTCCTCCCAAACGTGTCTGGCTACTAAAAGAAATTTCCTGGTTTTTTTTCAGATTATTTCTTCAGAGGTCCCTTCTGTGTTTCTTGATGAGTAGTTCTTGACTCTTATCACACACTGTCAATTTGTGGGTGGATAAACGTTGTTTCCATGCTTAAATTTCCCTGCCGCTGTCTCAGTATCTTCTCTCTTATTCGTAATAGTGGTCCTTTCCCCCAGTCAGATGTGTTTGCAATTGTAATTACAGGACTCCAGCCTCCTAGGTGCCCCACGTGGGTCAGGTCTCATTTACGCTTCAACCTGGGCTTAACCAAAAGCCAATGTAGTTGAGACTACCAGTGCTGCTGATTCATAGTGTCTGTTCTGTTGGCACGCTCCTTCTTTGATTCTGCATGCCTGTGTTCAAGTTCAAAAAATATGCTGAAGAACTTCAAACTTGAGCGGAATAGAATTGGTGAGACATAATAGAGGAGAGCCCAAAAGAGGATGCAAGTTTTGCAAAGATGAAAAAGCTGTTTAAAAGCTCTCGTAGTGATCTGAGGAGAAGTTACTGGCAGCATGTTATTAGGCAACTCCAAGTTTAATTTCTCCTGTTTCTGCTGTTCTAATTACCTTGACTGGTCTTTGTGCTACTAGGTAGCCCCTGACTATTCAGTAGGGGTGGTCAAGGTGTCTTGCATACCGTTTGTTTTGTGCAGTTTTTGGCAAGTTCCAAACAGCAGAACTTACTGCTGAGTTGTTTATTATTTACTGTCAGTGCAGATTTTCTTTCCGTAACAAGTTAGTGATTTGGCCCAGCTAGAAGGCTGCAGGTCAGATTTGACTTGCTGGACATCTCCATTCAACCTGCAAGCGTCTGGGAAGACAGACAGGGCATTTTGACTTGTCCCTAAACGTGGTCAGGTGCGTTTCTGACAACATGAGTAGCTCCTTCCATATGGTCTGCAGGAACTTAATCCTTCAGAGCATCATGAAGCTAGTGGCTGTCCCCCATTGCAGAAACTGGTAAGTTAATTCCACAGTACGGCTAGGTCTATGTAGCTTGGAAACGAGCGGTATCTGAATTGTGATTTGTACCTGATGTCTCCAAAGTGTTGATTTCTTTAAAGATGAAGAGTTAGCATTCAGGCATGTTTAGTCATTGAGTTAACTTAAAAGTAAAAGTCAAATTCTAGCATGGATCTGAAGCAGGAAAACACTTTGTCAAACAATGACATCTGCATTATGTGGGGATCCGCTGGGGCAGTGGTGGGGGGCAATCAGGAGTGGCTCTGCAAGGCTGGCACCTCAGCTGCAATGTAATGCACTCTCTCAAACTCTGATCCTGCAGAGGAGCCGCACACTTGAATCTGCCGAGGATTGCTAAAACATGCTTTTGTTGCAGGAACGGATGAATTTGGCACGGCAGATTGAGAAGGCCGAATTTTTCAACAGTCGGGCAAAGCAGCATAACTCTTGGCTCCAGCAAGCTGCTGATGCTCTTGAAATTGATCTTGATGATGACGTCTTTATGGGCAAGTAGAAATGTTTCTTTAGGGGTGTGCTTAGCTGGTCCTGCAGTACTGGTATCCAGAAGGAGCTTCAGCATACCAGAAGAAGCCTAAAACCTGCAAGGCAGAAGGAGAAAGAGAGGCGTGTTGTTACTTAGTGTTACGTGGCGTTGCTTGTTGTTCTCTGGATGATTGTGTAGCAGATAGTCCAGCCCCGAGGGAGTGAAGTGTAGCAATTCTGGCAAGTCACAGACAAGTCCACGTGGCGTAGGATAAGAACTACTTAACTTCTGGCAACCAGTTGAGGGTAAATTAACAGCTTGCTGTGTCATGTCCCTTCTGTGTCAAAGAAAAAACTCTTTCTCCTCTTTTGCCGTCCTCTAGTCAGGCAGCAGGACAGGAGCCTGGCAGCTTTGTGTGGGAACACCTAGGAAACACTAGCACACAACAAAAATCCTGAGAGCCTTATGTGGGTTGAGTTTTGTGGGCTAAATGCCCAATACTTATGATCAAATAGCTGAGGATTCAGGTGCTGTATTAAAGTATAGTAACTTCTTATAGCCTGTAGAACATTTAATTTTAAGATATGCAGTAGCCTGCAGGAGCGTATAGGAACGTCGCTGCTATGCAGCTATAGGTGCCTGTTAGTTGAATGCCATGAAGGTATGCACCGCTTCTTAGATGGACTGTAAAATGCCACAGTGTCCTAATACTAGGAATCAAAGAGGTGATTTCCTTCCACTCCTTTGAAGGCATGGTGAGTGGGCTGCTGCCCAGGTCACTTCAGCTTAAGCTGCCACTATCCTTTTAGCTGTCAAATATGCAGATACCTTTGAAGCTTGCTTCCCCTGCTCCTCCGCTCATGGCTGGGTTAGCTTTTTCCAGACCCCTATGCAAGCAAGCACTAGTCAACTCTATTCAAACTGTTCAGGAGTGCTCTCAGATAGCTAGTACTCTGCCGTCTGTTTTGATGTACTCTGAAGATTCTATGTTTTGAGTGGGTTTCAAAACTGTGCCTCTAGTCCAAGTATGTCATGGCTCTTGACTTAAGCACTTTGTAATTGGCACCTAGAATCTTTGCCAGCTTCACACTTCAAGATTTATTCAGTCTCTGATGCTTCTATAGCTTGCCCTAGACAAATTAAAGTCTCAAGTCCTATCCCCATAAACGAAATGTGTCTTATAGCTTTGCAAAGGATTTAATAATGTCCCTTCAATGTACAGGATAGCAAGTCTTGATTCCATCTGTTTTCTCCAGTTCAGGCCTCTGATCATATTAGCTAAGGTCTCTTTCACGTCCATCCTCCTCCTCTGATAATAAACACGAACACCTTGTGGTTTCTCATATATCTTTGATAAAAGAGGAAAGGGCTACTCTTCCAGTTCTACAGATGCTGAAATGAGGCATGTGCAAGGTAATGACTTGCACAGAAGAGACTTCTGCCCAAGCTAGAAGCCCTAAGCTAAAACTTTAACTGCTGGGATCCCCTTTCCTTTTTTGCTTGAGTCTGTTCTCTTCAAAAATCAACTGAACAACGATAGCTAGGGCATAGTTATTCCATAGTCAGGATTCCTCTTGACCTTGTTTACTGTGGAAACCCTGAGTGACTGGGAAGTGTCATAGATGACTGAAAAACTGTATTGGATCTGGATGATCTTGTGAGAGAGAGAGATAAGATTAGCTATGAAACTATAAAACTATGAAAGCCTGGTGAAACAGGCCAGTGCAAGTTCTTATTTTGTGGTAACGTTCTGTATCTTTGGTTTATGTCCCAAGGAGGAAAAGCTACAGAGCAAGAAGAAAGCCAGAAACAAAAAATGCTGAAGGGAATGAAAAAACAACTAAAGCATATGCTGTCTCAGCCACTCTTTAAAGTCCTTATGAAAACCAAGTATCCAACCCAGTCTGGAAAACTACTCCTGCCTCAGCCATCAGTGAGCAATTTGGAATCTGCTCTAGGTACCATATCAAAACAACAAGCCAAGAAGAAGAAATCAATAAAATTAAATTAGATAACTGATCAAGATCATCCAGTGCAATGGAAGCTGGGAAAATCTGTATCAAGGCTGTCAGTGCTTATGTTAGAAGCTAGGCCAGAAAAAGTAGTATCGGGGCATGGTGCCTGTGTCTTGGTTGTGCAGGCATACAGCTGAATGTAAATGGCATTGTTTAACATGCGGTTTGTAGCTATTGATTCTTGTCTTGGATCTGGGGGGTGGGTTATGTTCTCACAGGAATCTTTTTCTTATTCTCCGTATTAAGAGAGGATGATTAGTTTTGGAATAGTTCTGTTTATTGGCTCTTTTTTATAAGATGGGTAAAAGTTAATGGGCAAAATTCATCTTGGGCGTACTCTAGTATTCTCTTGGGCATATACTAATAGTGTAACTTGATTTGTATTTCAGTGTTTTTAAAAGAGAGGGGGAGGTAGGCTGTATGTAGGGTACAGTACAATCTGAGCTGATGTTAGTGGGAGGTTTGGCCTTTACAGCAGTCAGTTCAGTGAGAAAGGCGAATACAGACAGAATTACCTTAACTAGAATTGTAGGCTTGCTGGTAATCTATCCCAATCATCCTTCCCTGGAAAAGCTTTCTCATTATGATATTATTTTTCTGTTCTGTTCTCCACTGGGTTTAATTCCATTAGTCCTTTGTTAATAAGTTTTTGAAAGTGCAAAAAAATTCAGGGTGGCAACAGACCAGAACTCACCTTGGGAGATTTCCAATCTAGACAGACTTCTGGGGAACGGATGCTGCTATGCAGTTCTCTTGTTAATTAACATTTGGAGTTAAGTCTGTATTTGAAAACATGTTAGAACCACAACCCTTGTTTTAATGGAAAGATGGTGTTATTGTGAAATGTCACTTTTTTGAAGTGTGCTTCCTGGTGATTATGCTTTTTAACCATTTTAACCTGACCAGTGCAAATAATTGTCAAAATGCTTTAAAATTAATCAGAAAAATATGTTTTGAATTTTGGTTAAATTAAATCTACTATAAAACACAAAGCCTGTATCTGCTCTCAATTGTTTGAGACTTCTAGGTTTTCTCTTTGTGAACAGCTCATGTCTGTTGCACGTAGTGGATATTAAGAGGGAGTTCAGAGGAAAAGCACCCAAAAGGTAAAAGACACAGCAGTGGCGTCTGTGGTGGTGGCACCGTAAGGAACCGTCACGTGCCAGCTCTAGATTGGGCAAAGTTTTTTATGTCTCAAGTATAGAAACAGTGTCACTGCCCTGTTTACCCAGCTAGTAAAAAAGAAATTTGGCTGTGGAATTGAGCGTCCTTTCCAAACATTTGCTTGTGGGAGAATATCAGCTTTTTGCTCTTCTGTTCTTATAACTAATTGAAGGCCCCCACCACTCTCATATCCCCAGAGGACTTTTCTTGCACTTGCGTCTTTGCATTACAGAGGAAGAGCTGTGACAACTTAATCACAAGTGTGATTGTGAGCTTACCAATTTTAGATGACTTTCCTTGTGATACTCTTCTCCTTTCAGGCTCTTCAGGGTAAAAGGGGGAAGTCTGGTGTGGGAGGAAAGGGGAGGCAGGAAGAAATTGCACGGTCCTGTTTCCTCAGCCATGTGCGAACAAGATATATCTTTGGAATTACTGTGACATCTTAGAAAACAAAAACATATTTAAATAAAGATCATTGTGAGGAAAGCTGAAAGAAGGAACTGAGCAAAAGCAAGCATGCCCTAACTAATTGCTTTTGTCTGTAGCATTTTAATCACATTCTCACGTTATGGAAAGAAAACAGCGTTTCTGCACCTGCCAAGTGACTGAAGACCATGTGTGCCTTTTCTGTATCTTCTGATATATTCCTGCTTGAGACCCATTAGACAAAGTCAAGGCTGGATCCTGACACTAGAGCTCTACGTTCCCTCCCTTGTCTGAAAATCTGCATGTGGTAGGACAGTTTTGGCAATTTATAGTTCTGCACAGGGGAGAAGCATCACTGATTGTGATCACAGCCTGGAACTGAACTGTGAGGGTGAGCACTGGGGGACAGTGAGGGTATTGTTACTGTATCACTGCTGTGAAATTTTTCAGCTGATTCTGTTTCCCTATGTTTAAAAATCCAGTTCTCTCATGCCAACCCTCCGTCTGGCCCTCAACCCACTGTCTTGTGAAATTTTCCCCAAGGTGAAGCATGATACTTCTCTTCACCTTCTCCATGCTTCTTTGTGGCATGCTCTGCTGCTGGCTTTCTCCTGCAATCCCTAGTGCACTCAGCCTAAGTTATCGGTGCTTAATCTACTGAGGCTGCACCCCCACAGGAGTTCAAGTGGAGCCTGGAGGCTATAAATATCTCAGCCTCTTAAAAAGGATCCTGGACTAGCACTCTGAAAGCTCTCTTGCAGGTGCTTTCCCTTGTCCTTCTCTTACCAGGATGCCCTCTGAGTCTTCTAGATGAAGATATTTACTTCAGCTAATTTAAACCAGTAACCTGGACAGTATTGCCATGTAGCAGTCGTCTTCCATGCTGTTGGAAATGTGAACTAGGTTACTGCAGGAAGAGGGGAGGAAAGAGGAGAACGTTTTCTCCCGCTCTGATTGTTTGTATCTGTATTATTGGTACAAGTTATACATGAACAGTTTTACGTGAAGTGCATATAGGCTATTTAGTTTTAGTATTTAAATAAATATATTATAATGAATGGTTCCTGTTATGCTCTGCTGGCACTGCAGTTATGCTAAGGCCTCAAAAAAGCAATCTTCTGTTTTATGGCTGCTTATGTCTGCTAAAATACCCATTAATTAATGGACTAATTAAGTCTAGGATGTAAGAACACCCTCCAGGTAGTTAAGAACGGCATGAGTTCAGCAGTGTTGGCAATGGCCAGGCTGATGCAGAGCAAGCAGCACTATGTAACAGAAAACTGGAAGCCAGATAGCTTCTGAGCCCTCATTTTTATTATTTTGTCAAGTACGTGGCTCATCCTGGCCATAGAGTTTATGATAAGTCATATGTTATTAAAAGAAGGAAGAATCCCTGTAGCTTAAGACATCTGCTGAGTAGCTAGCTTGGACGGGATTCATGTATTGGATGCTGAAGTTTGCTGACGTTCCTAGCCTTTTTCTCTGTCTCTTCCCCTGTATGCTAATAAATCAGAAAGTTAGCAAAGCAGGACCTGGAGTGCTGCCCCACCATCTGCCAGCTGCCCAGGCCCACATCTTGCCGTGTGGCACAGGGGAGGTGACTTGCACCTTACTGAGAAGGGGCCAGCTACCATGTGCTTATGGGCAAAGAGTGTCTGTATAAGAAAGTGCAATTAAGTAGCTGACGCGAAGCAAGTTCCTGCCTTCGTTCAACTCTCCTTAGTAATTCTGCCAGTGTATTCAGACCTGTGGGAGGAGAGAAGGAAGGAGGGCACGCTTCTGATGATTTCACCTCACGCTGTCTCACCCCAGCAGGGAAGTCTGGTAAGAAACACTGCTTTCTTGGGTGTTAAAATACTCACTACTTTACACTATGCTAGCAGGGTCCATTCTGGGTGTCTAAATAATTCCAAATTGTTCGACAAATGGCTTGGCGAAGGAATGAGCTCAAAAAAAAAAAGTTGAGTGGCTAGTAACAGACTGATAATCTAGCAAGCAAGAATATGTAAGAACCGTGCAGTCGTGCTTGCCGGAAAGTGGGACATTGTCAGAGGTCATAGGCTTGGGGGAGAGGAAAGGAGGGAAGAGACAACAAAGTGCTGCTTTGGGAAGTGGTGCTGACTCTGTAGCCTTTTGTAGTTTCCTTCCCTCCTCCCCCTTCTGTTACAAAGGCAGATGTTGTCTGATACCATTTTTCTGGCCCATGTGAGGTTTCCTATTCCAGCTCTCTTTTGTGAAAGGTACTTAACGGGCTTCAGTGTTTTCTCAAGTCACTCAAAAGCTCTTCATGGGGCTAGCCTCATAGAATGGATAAGAAATAGGAAAATAATGAAACCTGTGACTCTGCAGTTCATTGGCCTCAGAAAACATGTGAACAGAGCTGACACACTTGTTTGTCTTGGAGTTCAGCAGCTCTTGCTGTTAAGCTGCGTGAAATTGTAGCTTGTTTCCAGAGCAACCAACTCAAGATGGTACAAATTGCCTAATTTCTATAGGTGAGAGCTGCAGCACCATAACGCAGACCCAAATCCTGGGTTCAAAAAGGAGAGAGTATTGTGAAATATACAGCCTTTTGTACCACTTAGACCAATTAGATGTGTGATATTCTTTATTGTTATTGATATAATTGCATTTATATAATCTAGATTTGCCCATAAGAGTAGAGTTTATTTTCCTTCCCTTATGGGAATAGCTACACCAGTATAAGCAATTTTAATATTGACAGGAATGCAACCCTATTAGGTTTCTGCACCAGTACTGGTGCTAACTATGCTCTGAGGTGCAAGGCTAGCCAAAGCATAAGGAGAGTGCCGCTGTCGATCTGTTTTCCAGCCATTTCAGACTATTTCCTACAATGTTGTTTCTAACCCAGATCAGGTGAGGTTGTTTCTGTCCTCTCAGTTCACAGATGACCTCCCAATGTGAGGTTTTCTTGACAAGTTTAAAAATTTGAGAATTAAATTTTCTGAAATATTTCTTAGCAATTTTTTATTTGGTTCCTTGGATTCTTATGATCTAAGTTCTAGCTGGAAAAAATGTTAATCCTTGGATATATATATACATGTATAAGCATGATTGGAAAGTGTGTCTCCTTCTTAATAATAGTTTTTCCTCCAAAGTCCATTTTCTAGTAGCTCATTCATTTCTATATGTATGCACACATGGGCACACATGGACCTATGTGCGCACACACACACAGTGTTACCTAGTTTTTAGGCAACACTACAACACCAAGTACTGTCATTAGCTAAAAATAGTTATTAATTGTATAAATATTTAGAATATATTTATTTTAACAGTGCTAACAGTAAAGTGTTACTGCTTCATAAATGCTAGATGTATGCATGCATATATTCCATGTTATATAAGCTATGTAAGTTTTATTTCTTTGGAGAGTATATATGTATGAAGAAGATTAAGACGCATTTCAGAAGAATTTGTAAATGCCTCAACTTTTCTAAAAGGAACAATATATAGAGGAAAGTGTCATTAGATTTGTTTTATAAATGGAAAAACATGTTCTCTACTCCTTTTCCAAAATTACTCACTAAGGGTATCAGGAGAGCAGGCAGGAGATCTTGGGTGACCAGAGGTCCAGCCCTGTGCCACCAGGCTCCACTCTTTTTTCCTCCTGCTTCTTGGTACGTTTCAAAAGTACAGGTATTCCCCGGGGACCAGATCTGTCAGAATGGGTCATGAAACACCATTCCCACTGCTGCCTATCTGCTACAGAGGCCTTTGAGTAGCAAAGAGCAGCAAGTAAATGCACAGCGAGCTATTTGTCTCTTTCATTCAAGAAACTGAGTATTTATTTACCAAATAATAAATAAACACTAGTTGAAACATGGTGTCATGATGTTTTTCAAAGGAAACAAGAAAAGCTTAATGGTCAATCTCAGCTAGATCTCTACTAAAGTAGAACACCTTCCTTTAAGCTTTGAAACACAGGACATTGAATACTTACCTTTCTTCTCTCTATTCCCCACCCCAAAGACAACACGGATTACTGGTTCAGTGGGGAAAAAAAAAAAAAGGAAAAAAAGAGGGGAATCAAGGCTTGATGTTTGGAGGATAAAAACCAGGATAGCAAGGTGAAGTTTCAAGTTAATTTTTTCTGTATAAATTATGATCAATGACAGCACAAAAATAAACCCTGAGTAATGTTTGTCAGTAACTGTTTAATTAGAAAATGGCACCTCCGTTTATCTCAGGAGACTTTTCTGTACACAAAAGCCTGGGTGTTAGCAATAGCCAGGGGCTGCTCTCTGTTTGCCTTCAAGAAAATGCCTTCGTTCTCCATTATACTGCAGTGTCTTATTATTTTTAAAAAAGTCTAGAAAGAGGAAACTGCCTCTTGCAGGGCTCCCCGTAGCATTAAAATTACTGAGGTCTGACTGAAAAAAGGCTGTCTACTATTTGTCAGTGGAAGCTGTTTTTGTTATTGTTATTTGTGTGCTTTAATGTAACTGTTCCTCATATATGGGAGATCAGACCAGAATTCAGTTCACAATGAATTAAAGCCTCCCACGGCTGGGCTAAGGGTGCAAGAACAAACAACCACACGGCACGGGTTCCCTGCTGGGGCAAGCAATGCCATAAATAAGTCTTTAGCTTGCTTATATTTATAACCATTTTATACGCTTTGAAAAGCAAGTCAGGCTCTCGAATATATGGCAACGTTTCCCCAACATAGGCATAATGCCCAGGTACACACAAGGATGACAAATGCACTTTGCTGCACCAAGTGACCTAAGTGGAGGTGGAGGGAGTTTAAAAAAAAGAAGAAAATCTTTCTGCAACCTAGTGATTGATAGAACTATGTGTTCTCCCTCTGCTTTGTTTTTAAGCTACCAACATAACTTTTCAGGAGAGTTATTTTGAAAAGTAAACACTAATTTAAAAGCAATTGATTAAACACCTTGAAGTGTGGGGAGAGATCAGGACTCAGGTGACAGCTTTTCAAGCGGTGCTTGCCAGTTCCTGGCAGCTCTCATTAGCTAGTGGCTCCAGCGTTAAGACAGCTAGATTGCCAGCTGCCGACTGGCCCCTTGTGCACTAGTTGCTTTACAGACGTGGACCAGAAGATTTTCCAAGTCCCATAGGCCTGATGCCCGTTTGAGTGTCAACTCATCTGTCATTTTAAAACACCTGCTGAGGGGAGTTCTGCAGACTGCATTGTATCAGTGGCATAGACAATCATCTTTCCTGATTAAAACACTGGAAGATTCTGTCTTTATTTGGTCAGTGATGTATTTCAGGCTTTGGGCTTGTGTGCCCCTTGCACAAAAATGCCATGATCGTTCAGGCATTAGAAGGAAACTTTCAACTTCAAAAGCATACTATTGCTGTGAAAAATGAACAAGTCTTCTCTCTGCTTTGTCTGTTTACGGGCAAATCTGACAGTACGTTTTTCTGTAGTAAGCACTGCATTCTGAGTAAATGAATTCACCTTGCTGCCAGATGATAAAGTGTGTTCTGCACAGCACATCACAGCAGTCAGTAAATTGAGGGCTAAGCAGTTATGGTGATTCACTCTAGTGTCCACTTTGTACAGAGGTCTCTTACGGATATATGCCGTGTTCAAAACTTGATCCAGAGCGATGACGTGCATGAGCAGTGGTTATTCTTCTCGTGGAATCTTATCTCCTTCTTGCAAGAGAAAAATGAAATATGATAAGATGAAGGGAAGAGCAGTGTTATCTTTTCAGTTCTGCTTCAGCGTCTTATACCTCAAAGTCCCCTCTCCATTGCCTGTAGTTATCACCCACCTTTCTGCCCCACTTCTCTGGGCATTATCACAATAATAGAGCATGAGTTGTTACTCCATTTCTCATTGATTCCTATCCTGGTTGTATACATATCCCTATAAAACCCTATGTTTCTTTTACTGTTGAAGCTTTTAGAATTTTCCGTATCTATTTCTTCAGCTATTGCACCGAAGCCAACTCTTGCCAGGCATAGTTGCATTTCAGTGATTCAGAAAAAGAGGAGAGTTCATAAAAGATGGCAAATGCTCACAATAACTACTAATTTATTTCATAGAAATAAAAATAGAGCCAATACTTAAATTGTTAAAATGTCTCGTTTCCATGATTTTTTTCTTAATTCGAAGTAGGACAGTGCTGTTTGAATCCAGGCCTTTCCAGCCAGGTAATCCTAGTCCAGGTGGCACGTTTCTCTTTGCTATCTTTCTCTTCCAAGCAGAATTCTCCGTATGTGTCTGCCACCTCATCTTTGGAAAGAGACTCTTCTAAAGCCCTTCTTCCGAGCACCTAGGACCACGTTAAGGTAAGTTAATAGACACCTAAGCGTGGTGCTTCTTCCTGTTAATGCACAGTTAACACAAGAGTTGTTTATATTGATTGAAAACTGCCACATTTCATCTCCTGGCCAGCTAGAATACCTTGCTGTGTAGTGGAGTAAAACACCTGCTCTTCCTGTCCTCCCTCTCTTCAGTGATACCTGTGTGTCTGAGGTTGTCCGCAGGCTGTCCTCCTCAGCATTGGCCGCTGCTGGCCCCTGCCGGCAGCTGTGTCAGAGTGGATCGTTTGGAAGAGGGCTAAACCTGGGGAAGACTTATGACAAAACCTGATGGAAAACAAAAGAGAGGAGCGTTTCTTGGACTTTTTTTTTTTTTAGCTCGGCTCAGTATAGTGTCACACAGTTCTAGTAGAAGTAGGAAAGTTTCCTGGGTATTGCTAGTTTCTGAGAGCATTACCTTTACCCACATTCTCTCCCGTTTTCTACAACTGAGTGTTTCTCCTCAGCTGGTTTCACTGGAGGGTGAAGCTGGTTAAGTGGCTGATCCATCTGGCACCTTCTAAAATGGAACTGCAGCTACCAGGCGCACTGCGACATCACCTGGAGGGGCGTCAGGCAGGAGTGCTAATCTTCGGCACCCCTGCTACACATACGCATGGCGGTAAACATGTTCAATGGCTCTGTCTTTAAACACAGGAGCCTGGCCACACTGTCTGCAGCTTTTGCAGCTGTACTAAAAGTGACACATGGCATTAAAGATGTTTAGTCTATTACAACTGGTGGCCTTGATATGCTTTATAGGTTCCCATCAAAATGTCAGTGCTACTTCCAGGAGTTTTACTTAGCAGGTGACTGCTGTGTTTTGCATATGTTATGTAAAGCGCTAGGGCAGCTTCTCTGGTTAGATCAAAGGCCTGCCTGGGCCAGTGTCCTGTCTCCAGCAGGAGACAGCAAGCCCCATGTTTCAGAGAGTATGCCCATCTTCTGCAAACATCAGGAAGAGATTTTGCTCTTTGAGATAGGTAATCCTTATCTTTAGTCTTTTAAGCACCTTCTGAAGCCGTGTAGATGCAATGTCAGATACGATGATTGTTATTTCTATTGACTTGGAAAAACTTTTAAAGAGCCTTGTGTCTGGGTTAAACATCAACAGTAAAATTCCTAACAGGAATTGGTGGGCTTGGGGGCGATTCTTTGGGTTTTTTTACCTTCCTCTGTGTTGTGGAATACAGTGACTTCTCAGATGAAAACAGGTAGATGATCCTTACAAAATTCTCTTCTGGAGAAGGAACCAGCACTATTGATGACTCCTTTTGTTCTTTGCTCTCTTCCTGTCACATGCAATTTTAGCCTCTTGTACTGAAGATCTTAAGTTTGCTATAAGAATGTGAACAAGGGAAACATTGCTCTTGCAGATCCCTCTGAATAGAGGGCTACAAAAGCTGTGATTAAGTACAGAATCATTAGTTAGAGAAAAGGCTAACACCACATTAAGGCACTTCATGTTTGATTTACCTCTGATAACAACTCCGCGATCTGTTTTAATGGATCTTTGTTTTTTCTCTCCAGAGGGAAACATCCAAGTGCTTTGAAGCGCTCAGAAGACATTGAGGGAATTTTCAGTACTTACATTTTGAGATGAACTTCTTTGCATAGTTTCCAGAGGGCAAAACTGCAGCACTTACTTTTTTGGAGGTAACGGGAAAAGAGATAGGCAGAAAGAATAACTTACCTGTGTTCGTCTCTCCCTGGTGTTTAATGACTTGATGAGCACATGGTTAAGGAAGGAGTAGAGTTTGTGCGTGTTCCCTCTCAGGTGTATGTTTACCCAGCTAAAATTATTAGTAATTAAGCCAAGTAATTACTTTCCGGTATCTCTTTTCTTCTGCAGGCTGTCCCGACAGGGGGCTGCTCTAAATGGGACATTTTGATAATGATGAAGAACAGACACTAGATGGCACAGATGCACTTGCAAAGCTCCTCTGTACCGGGGAAGGAGGAAGGCTGAGCTGACTGTTGGACATGCTCCCCACTCCAAGAGGAAAATGCTAGGCCTCTGCACCTTTTGCCCCAAGTTATGCTGGATGGGAAACATAGTGACCTCTGACCAGGATGACTACTGACAGTGTAGTAAACTCCCTCCTTCGATAACTTTGGCAAGAGGTGTTACAGGTAAAGTTTATATCTGTAAATGTGCCTCTTCGTGGCTCGTGGATATTTGGATTAGATATTTGCCTTGCCTCTCTTGCTCCCCACAACTCTACTTGCCTTCCCCTCCCCCCTTTTTTGGCTGCAAGTCATTTATCTCAGCAAAAAAGAAGCAGATAGAAGAACTGATTACATTTCAGCCTCACTTAGATCCTAAACATTTGCATTCATTTTGTTCTTGTGCACTCATGTTGATGTTCTGTGTTTATTTGGTCCCAGACAAAGATGTTCACAGTGCTCCTTTAGCTGTACCGTAGTGAGGCAGGGCAAAGGCAGCTGCAAAGGTTCTAGACAAAAGTGCTGGCATGAAGCAAGCAGACAGATAATGAATCTTGACTACTGGGCCTGGGATTTTGTGATCAGTCAGATGAACAAATTCACATGTTATTGTTGCAAAGTTGTCCAGACACCTCAGTTCTGGATTGTCTTCCCCACATGGCTCCTGCCTGAAGCAAGAATATTTTAACCCTCCACATATTTGTTATTAAGTGGCTTCATCAGACACCTCTTGTGGGACGCCTGTAGACACCTAATTGGGATGGTCACACAGGCAGAAACCAGGACTCTGTTTAACCTGGTCAGCTGTGTGCAGATCTTGCATGAGGCAACAGGGCCAGAGGTGTGTAAGGACTGCGTTCTGCTTGCCAAGCACATTTCAGGGGTGAACATCCACAGGCATGACCCAGAGGAGGCATTGCTACCTTCCTTTGGGCTTCCCCCGGGGAGCTGGAGGAGCTGGACTCCAGTTCACACCAAGTACTGCTGGTGCCTGCAAAAGTACAGCACAGGGTGCTGGAACAAACCAGGGGAAACACTGTAGGGATGGGCACTCTGACCAACTCCCTGCATCGCCCTGGGGCATTAGGTGCTGTCATGAAAGACAGTGGGGAATGCTGCCCCTTTAATTTCTTGCTCTTCCTGTAAATATTGACAACAACAACAACAACAAAAACAGCACACAAGCCAGGCTAAAAGCAGCATATAACAAACAGAACAAGTACACAGTGTGCTTTCATCTGACAAATCCTCCCATTTTCTAGCAAGCAATAGTTTCGGGATTCACACTTCTTCATTTAGTTGCACACTGCAGTCCTGGAAAGCCAGGAAGATCATACTCAGTTTTATGAATTTCTCTTCCTGGTATTAAGTAATTCAGTGCTTCTCTCCTGTATGTGTTCAAAGTTTCCAGTAATTTCCCCAGATCTTAGGGCAAGAGCTCTACTTAAAATGTAAGATTCTTCCTCACATTCCTAAAAAGGAGGGGAGAATTATAATCAAAACTAGGCTGGATTTAATTCAATCCATAACATCAAACACTATCCAGATTTAATTCTCTAACACTGAGAACAAGACATTCATTAAGTGACAGTCAAGTAACACAAAGACACTTCAACTGGGAAAGGCAAATCTTCTGCATGTTCAATCCTGTAATGTTGATGTGATAAATATCTTGGTTCAATGAGATTTGCATGTGTCGGTTCTGCAGTTGCTGAGGGCATGCCGCCGTTTGCATTGTTCTGTAGTAGGCTGGTCTCTGAAATGTGGGAATTGCCATTCTGTATTGCGGCAGTAGTCCAGTGTGCAATAGCAGTCAGAAACAGCTGTTGAGAAAGAACTTGACAGCAGGCAGATGTGGGTTAATCAGCGCTCTAGGAGGATCTCTCATTGATCCTAGAAATTAAAGATTGGGACAATCTTTGAAGCAGGAAGATATTAGTGTCTGGTGTACTTGGAGGGACTGATTCTTCCCTCTTCCTATTCCTTTCCTTCTCTTTCTCTTGTCCCTGGAGATTATGTTTTGGGTAGAAAGGATATGGCTGTTGTACACAGAACTCTGCATCTGGCAGAAAAAAACTCTTGAGCACGAAGGTCTTACTTCATGAGCACAAACTTTACTTTTTTGTTTTAAGTAGACAGATTTGGAAATGGATATAGCTTCATCATATTGCTGTCCCACCCGTCAGTATCTTTGTATTAGTGTCAAAATAAAACACAGTCTTCTTGCTGCTTTTCCCATTAAGTAGTTAAATTGATAGACGTTATTCAGAATTTTGTTTGGGATTTTAAGATTCTTGACAGTTTTTTATTTTCATTTAACAAAATCAGTCTTCCTTTAAAAAATATGTAGTTTTAATTGTTTGACCCCATTGCTCTAATGCCGAGTGAGCTAAAGATTAAGTTTCAAAAGTATGTTACAAGGTTTGGATTGCTTAGTTTGAGGCAAATCTGTATTTGTGTCTTGTATCTTGGGCTTGGTATTATATATATTACTATAACTCTTTGACCTCTGTCCAAGGTA